>NC_045701.1:9427989-10039056 GCF_009834535.1 Camelus ferus
TTCAGGACACTTTGTATATTCACCCCGACTTGGAAGGCCCAGCCCCTCTTTCCTTCCTGGAAAAGGATTCATCATTTATCACCTCCTCTGAGAAGCCATCCAGACCCCTTTGGGTGGAGTCAGCCCCTTGTCGCCACTTCCTTCTCTGAGCGCCGTCCATTGCCCAATAACGGGGAGCGCTAAAGAGCTGGTGAGCTCTTTTCATGTCCCAGTTGCTGTCCAAGCACCTACCACGCGTTGTCTCATTTTGTTGTCACAGGAACCTTGGAAAGTCTGCACTGTCCGTATCTTCATCTTAGTTGAGGAAGTGAGGCACAGTAACTTAAATGTGTGCAAGGTTATGTGGCTAGTTAGAGATGGAGGCAGGATTTGAACTTGAGTTGTCCAGTCTTGGGTCTCTGTTCTTAATCACCACACCGTTCTGTGCCTGTGTGTCTCTGTGAGAGCACTTATCACATGCTGCATTCTTTACTTACGTCTCTCCTTTCCATCAGACCGAGCACCTTGGGCAGAAATACTGTCTCATTCATCACTGAGACTAGCACACAGTTGATGCTTAATAAATGCTCGAGGATGGAAGGAGGAAAGGGAAGATATGTTGCTATGATTAAATGAAGAAGGACCTAGAAATAACCCTGCAAACAGTTCAGATTTTCTGGGGATGAGACCAGGCCTATGTTACTAGAGCTTTAAGGGAAGATCTTGTGCCATGAAAAAATCAGAATAGTTTTGCTGTAAGTGAAAAGCTAACGTTATGAGAAAGTTTGGACTAAGGTTGGATCAGAAAAAAAATTTATTTTAAAAATGAAACAACTGACCACAATCATTAGACATTTATTTTGTCCACAGTTCAGTAAATTCACTCAGACACAGTCTGGGTGGCTATGGGCTGGAATCCAAGCGAGAACATTCATGGGCAAACGGCTGCCACCAGGAAAGGGATCCCTGCTTGTTTGAGAAGCTGGTAAAACTGATGGATTCTTTCCCTAGAGAAATGCACACACCTGTTCTAGGAAATGGACTGTTATTTCCAAAGATTTCCTGTCCTCTGAGCACAGGAAACAGCTGAGGTGGGGCCGAGGCTCAGGCTTGGGCAGGGCACGTCCACCCTGCGGTGCGGCATTTCACCTGCTACGCCTCCCTCTCTGAACCTCTCCGCCCCGTGATTTGAATGTAGTTGGCTCCTCACCTCTGATGCCCCTTCCTGTCTGACTGGCACTGTGGGTAGAACAGGATCTGTTTGAGTCTAAAATTAGATTAAGAAAATATAAAGAGACAACCGCTACAAAATTGTGGAATATTTTTGCGGGGGGGAGGGGTCTGTTATGTGGGCAAAGGGTTGTTTATAATTCAATAGTTTCAAATTAATACTGTATTTGAGTTGAATTATTTAGCCAATGGACCGACGACTTATTGAGCACCTACTATGTGGGTAGATTATATAGAAAAAGAAGTTCATGCCTTTGTGTGTTTAAGCAAAGAGGGGAGACAGAGAGTAAGCATGATAAATAAGTCAAAACATGCTGTATGTTAGCTGGCACTAAATGCTAAAGAGGAAAATGAAGTGGGAGAGTGGGGAGGAGGAGGGGCAGGGAAGTCAGGGCTGTACTGAGAAGTACATTAGAGACCTGGAGGAGATGCAGGAGGGTGTATTTGTTTCCTGTTGCTGGTCTGACAAATTAACACAAGTTTAATAGCTTAAAACAACACCAATTTATTATCTTCTAGTTCTTGAAGTCAGAAGTCTGAAATTGGTCTCCCTGGGCTAAAATTAAGGCATTGGCTGGGCTCCATTCCTTCTGGAGATTTAAGAGGAGAGTCTGTTTCCTCCCTTTTCCAGTTTCCATAGGACACCCCCACACTTTGGCTTGTGACCTCCTTCCTGCATTTGCAAAGCCAGCATCACCAGGCCAAGACCTTCTCACACCATCTCTGATTTTTCTCCCTTTTGCCTCCTTCTTCTATTTACAAGGACCCTGCAGTGGCACTGGGCCCACCTAGATAATCCAGGATAACCTCGTCTCAAGATCAGCTGTTTTGCAACCCCTGTTAGTTTGCTGGGGCTGTCTTAACAGAGGACTGGGCAGCTTAAACAACAGAAATCACTTTTCTCACAGTTCTGGGGCCGAAAGTTCGAAGTCAAGGTATTGGCAGGGTTGGTTCCCTCTACTGCCTTCTCCTTAGTTCATAGACGGCTGTCTTCTCCCTGTGCTTTCACATGGTCTTCTCTTTGAGTGTGTCTGTGTTCTGATCTCTTCGTACAAAGACACCATTCATATTGGAACAGAACCCACCTTTGATGACCTCATTTTACCTCTTTAAAGACGCTACCTCCAAACACAGTCACGTTCTGAGGCTCTGGGGGTTAAGGCTCCAACACAAGAGTTTTGCGGGACGCAGTTCAGCTCATAACACAAACTCCGTCTGTTGCCTTAGTTCCCCTTTGCCATGTACCCTAACATATCTGCAGGATTGGGGATTAGGACAGGACATCTTTGGGTGGGGCATGGGGGAGGGAGCATTATTCTGCTTAGCCAGAGGAGGCCACACTGACACCAGGGGAAGAGTCTTCCAGGCAGAGGAGCAGCTAGAGCCGAGGTCCAGAGGTGGCGGAGGCCGGAGCCGGTGAGAGAGGAGAGCCCACAGCTCCAAGGTCATCACAGTGGGGAGCCTGCAGTGCTGGCCCTGCAGAACTCTGTGAAGACTCTGGACTTCACTCTGAGGTTTTGGTGGAGGAGCAACATGACCTGACTGTTTGAACAGGATCTCCCCTGGCTGCTGAGTTGAGAATAGATTAGAGGGGCCAAGGTGGCAGGTAGGAGCTGACTGCAGTAATCCTGGAGAGAGAGGATGATGGCTTGGGCTCGGGTATAGCAGGGGAGGCCCTAAAATGTGGCTGGATCCTGAATGGCTTTCAAAGGTAAAGGCATTAGGATTTTCTCATGGGTTGATGTGAGTGGAATGGAAGAGTCAAGAATGACTGAGGGCTTTTTGGACTTGTGTGACCAGAAGAACAGAGCTGCTGTTTGTTGAGATGGGGACACTGTGGGAGATAAACAGCTCCACTTGGGACATGTGTGAGATGCCTAGTTAGACACCCAAATGTGAGAAGCTAGTTTTCTTTACGTATTTAAAGCCAGTCTTTAAATATTTAAATTTATACATTTAATGATTCTTGTGAGAAAATAAAAAAATAATTTCACTTATTCACTGATTTTCAATTAACTCATGGGCACAGATTAAAATCAGTCCCATTTACAGACTTGGTTAATGGCATTCCCTTAGACATCTTCAACCACATTTATAAATTTAATATGTTTAATTTTAAAATACTTCAAATGCCTGGCAGAGTATACTTACAGTATTAATAAGCAAAACCCTCTTAAGCATTCAAATTACTCTTATATCCAATAAATGAATAATTATGGTAAATTAAGTTCTCTTAAACACGCCACACTCTATAAACTTAAAATTCTTATACTTTCCCACTAAAAATGAAAATAGATTCAGATTCTCTTAAACATGACAGACACTTTGAGGGTTGTTTTTAGTTGTCGAGCGGGGAAGTGATACTTGCTTTCTATGTGTAACTTGCAAGGATGTTGTGAAGAGAGCACAAGGCGTGGCACTTGGATGATGCAAACAAGCTGTGAAAAGTTAGGATGCAGTTTTCATTGCTGGAGAAAGCTAACCTCTGTCGAGGACACTCTGAGAAAGCTAACCTCTGTCGAGGACACTCTTGAACCGTGTCTTGAAAGATGAGGGTGAGTTTTCTTGTTTTTTTTTTTTTTCCCCCTTCCACACATGAAAACTCACTCTGAAAAAGAGCAGATGATTTAGATGAGGTATAAATGACCAGTAGAAACGTCCTGTGCCTTCTCTTCCAGAGATATGATACTGACACCGTAACCGGGGACTCTCCTAGTTGGGAAGCCCGCCGGTCCTCGGCGGGGGAGGGTCTGGGGGCTTCTTGGGCCTGGAGGTGTTTTGTTTGGACAAGTGAATGAAATGATGTGTTTTGCTTGGACAAGGGAATGAAATCACAGCAAACAGGCAGCCGCCTGCTCTGCCGACCCTTGTGCCGGCCTTTCTCCCTTGGTCCATACATTAGGTAGAGAATAAGGGGGTTAGCAGGAGCAGCAGCAGTGAACACTGCACGTGTGCGGAGAGGGGCTGCAGGGTCTGGATGCTTGGCAAAGCCCCCAGGGCACTCACCTGTTTGCTCCTAAGAAGGAAGAGAGGGGCGCCCTCCAGGGTCCTGATAGGAACACTTGGGGAGCTTCCTCTGACAGTTTTGCTTCCTGGGAGAGGAGTGTCACCCTCCCCTCTGCAGTCTAAGCAGGGTGGTTCATCTTAAAGTGTCTGTTCCTGGTGTCTGCCAGGCAGTAGTTTCTACTGGGCCACTCAGCCAGCAGCTCCGGCTCCTGGAAGCATTGACACCCTCCTACTGTGTATGATGTGGTGAAAACCTCAACCCCCCGAGGCCATGAGGGTGAGGCAGGCCTGCAGGGTACACTGCCTCTTACCGGCCAGTTTGTTGACCTGGGCAGAGGTGCAGTGGACTCAGGTCTGGCTTCTGGAGGATGACTAGGCTCAGCTAACGTTCTCCTGGACAGAAGGGCCAGTGGGTCATGGATTTGGGGATGGTAATCCCTTGGCATGACTGAGTCTCCCTGCTTGAGGGTGTCCAGCTTTGATTTTGGCCCCTGGGACTGGTCTGCTGCCAAGTGGAGAGTCTTGCCTCTTCCCTTTCCCCTCCTTCCTTCCCCTTTTCTTGGAGTCTGGGGTGGTCGCACTGCCCCATGGGACATGCCACTGTGGCTGGGCTGCTTCTGACTCAGGGCACCTCTGCGCCAGCAGCCCTAGGGACTGCAGCTCATCAGGGCTCCAAGACCCTTCCCTCACCCTGTCTAACTTCCCTGCATCGCAGCAGGAGCACTAACCCCGAGTTACAAGTCAGGAGGCTGACAGCCACAGCTGTCAAGGAACGAGCTCCAGATTACACAGCAAATTCACTGTCCAGGTGTGAGGCCGGAGCTGGAATCAGGTCTTCTACATTCCTGAGGTTTTTTTCCCCTGTACCACCCTGTGCCTCTGCCAACTGGCCGTCCACAGTTACAGGTACAGGGATCTGCTAGGTGCCCAGCACAGAGCTGGACACTTGGGGAATGCAGAGGGAGGGATAGAAAAGGGCCCAGTTCACAGCAGTGTGAGGAAGTTTCTAGCAGCAGGTCTGGACCAGTGCTGAGAGGTCAGGGTGTCGGTGAGAGAGAGTGCACACACAGAAAAAGACAAGGGACAGACACAGGGGAGAGAGGGAGAGAGGGCCGGAGGAGCTTGTCTTGCCTTCCACGTGGTCACAGAGGGAGGGTTTGCCGCTGAGGCAGGCAGCAAGGTTGTGATGAGGCGGGACCCGGGCCGGTGCACAAAAGACAAGCAAGTCCTACGTCTGTTCGCGGCCTACCTGGGGAGACAGACCGGTGCGTAGTGTTAACAGTGAGTGTGGGAAGTCCTGCTATAGAGGAGACACGGGTGCTGTTGGGGCCCAGCGAGTGGCCCACCCACTTCAGGGAGCAGGAGGAAGATGGAAGTGGCAGGGCAGTGATGCTGCCCGGGGGCAGGCAGGCCTGGGGGAAGGACGCTGTGAGTGTCCTCGGGAGCTGGAAGGATGCCTGAGAGCAGCAGGGCTGGGACCGGGAAGCAGGGGCTGCAGAGACGTGTGTGGGATGTAGGAGCACTCGTCCTGGTTCTGTAATAAGTTCCCCTCAAGTTCTTTAAAAATGCAGAATTTTCTCCTCTCACTACCAAGATTCTGATTTTTAATAGGTAGGTGTGGGGTGGGCTCCCGGTGTCTGTATTTTAAATGCCTCTCAGGTTCACTCAGGCTCACTTACCAGCTGTTAGAAACCACTGGTTTAGTCAACGGCCGTACCACCCTGAACGCACCCGATCTCGGCTGATCTCGGAAGCTACGCAGGGTCCAGGGTTGGGCCTGGTTAGTACTTGGATCGGGTGCTGCAGGCTTTAAAAAACAAGAAAAAAGGAAAGAAACTGCTGGCTTAAACTAAATCTAATGATGGTCTTGTCTTTTATCGTCATTGACTTTCCTTCTGTTTGGGCATTTATAGAAGTTTTGCAATGAGGCTTGTTCCTGGTGGCCGGTCCCTCGGCTTTTTCACATCAAGAGATGCTGTTTTTTTTTTGAAGGGGACAAACCAGAACCAATACCGTTGTCCCTTTGAGGCTTGAGACAAGGGAAACAGGGCCCATTAGTCTGTTAACCACTGGAGGTGAATCCTAGGGGGAACACTCCGTAGCTTCAGATAGTAAAAATGCGTGGTGTTAGGGAGTAACTGTTAACATACGCTGTAAGATGTTTACGATTCCCCGGGGCCAAATAAGTAAACATTCTTCCAACTTAAGCTGCAGGAGATAGGCAGTTTCACAAAGAGGTGCTTTCTTCATTTATATGAGACGACTACGTGCAAAGGAGGGAGTCTCGGGTGCAGGTGCGGAAGCCTCTGCCTAAGACCTGTGAAGGGTGCTTGTGTCGGACACTGTGTCTGCTGGACAGGTGGCCAGAGTCGGAGACCGGGGAAAGGGAGCTTGGTGATGACCTGCTGCTGGGGCATCATCCAGTCCCTCTCGTGAGACAGGGAAAGGTCACTGTCAAAGCCTTACCTTCCTGAGGGCAGAGAGGAGAGAGACAGAGATGGTTCTTGGAGATAACCTTTAAGAGCACTGGCCATGCTGGGTATACCTAATTCTAGGAGATTAAACTAGATTAGACAGAGGCCTGTGCAGGATCAACTTGACTCAGAAATCAAGTGAGGCTGAGTGAGTGGGTGGAAAGGGGTACTGTTACAGGTTGGGTTATGTCCCCCCAGAAGAACATATATGGAAATTCTAACCCCCATTACCTCAGACTGTGACCTTATTTGGAAATAGAGTCTTTACAGAGGTAATCAAGTTAAAAGGAGGCCATTAGGGTGCTAGCTTAGCATTAGGATGCTAGGCCAAACTATCTAGCATCCTGAAAAAGGGGGTAATTTGGACACAGAGACAGCTGTGGGCCCTGGGTCATCTCGATGTGTGTGTGTGTGTGTGTGTGTGTGTGTGTGTGTGTGTGTGTGTGTGCGCGTTGTAGGGGCTGCCACGAGGTGGCCTAGGGCTTAGGACTTAATGCAGATGTGTAGATCTGGGTGGACCTGAACTTTGGGGAAGACGTTGGGTAAGAGTTTGCCTGTGTCTCAAGAAGGCTGCTCCATGGCTGGCAGGTCAGCAGAGGAGTGGGCACTTTTGAGCTTCCAAACGAGCAGCCACTCCCTTTGCAATTTCCCGTGTGAGGCTAATGTGATACAGATGGTCAAGAAATACATTTTGGGGGCCATTTTAAAGGCATGTTCCATGGCATCCTCTTCAGAGCCACACTGGACAGGCGAGTTTCCTTTTCCAACTCCTATCTGGATGGAAGGAATCCTTCTGCCTAAATCTGAAGGTTTTTCCCACGTAATCTCTAATCTGCAGATAGAGGAGCAATTCTCAGCCTCTTTTATATGGAGACCCACATTTGATGCCCTGCCCATTTTTTTCATGGTATTGCTGGTACCTAGCACAGTGCCTGGCACAGAGTTCCTTCAGTACGTATTTGTGGAACCAGTATAATGAGAGGCATGTCTGGACTGGACCCAGCAGGACCGTTAATACCATGGAAAGAGCATCAGCAGAGTGACCTTGCCTCATTACAGGGACAGAAAGGCAAGGGACGTGTGTGGGTCATTGGGCTTCCGGGTTGAGGGAGTGGCCTTGTTAGGAAGGGGGAAGCTGGGGGGCTCTGTGGCGGGGGATACGAAGTTCTCTCTTGGTTTGCTCGGAACTGCTAAGCCAGCTCCTGCTAAACTCGTGGGGAGGGGATGTGTCTCTGGGGCTACCCAGACTTACCTTCTCTCAGTATCGTGGTTGTTATTACTATTGTTACGGTCTCCGTATGAACCAGCTGTACTTCTAGAACATTCTCAGGTATGTGATCTCCTGGAGAGTCTATTCAAAATGCAGTTTCCTAGGCTTTTCCATTGCAAATCTTGATGCAGCAAATCTGGGGATAGACCTCAGGAAACAGATCCTTAAATCTCCTCACCTGTGGAATGATGGCGTTAGATGAGCTCTGGGGTATCCTACAGTTGGAAAGGTCTAGAGTTCTTTCCAGTGGTGCAAAATCTAAGCACAAGATGCTTGCATTTCTGATGTTGAAGGTTCACCTCTGATGCCTGACCTTGACTGTTAATATGCTTCAGGAAGTTGTACATTTCACTGGCCCACATGTTGACCTGGTTCCAGGCACGTGTGAGAACACGGCCCCCAAAGCGGGAGGGAAGTTGATCAAGTGGAAAGGACGAGGCCCCCAGTGTGGCTCAGTTGTCTCCCTCTGCTGCCCGTACAGATCAAAGGGATGCTCATGCAGGAGTCTGTGCATGTCTCTCAGACTCCGGCTCCCCGGGTGGGCACTTTCTTTTATGTTGTGAAATAACATGATAAGAGGAAACCCATGGCTTTGTATTGGCCTCCTGCAGTGGAAAGTCCCAAGATGTGAAATCTCATACTGCGTCCTCCCATGGTGTGACGTGAGATGAAAGAAGGATGGGAGAGAGGTGCTGGCCCCTCTTGGAAGGACATGTGGTACTACTGAAGGCGACTCGGGCTCTTGGGCTCTGTTACCCACGGGAGACCTCTGCACCTTAGGTGTGGCCACAGGCTAAGTGGTACCAGAAAGAGCAGGACTACTGATGCTTCGGGAAGCCTGAGGCTTTGGTTTCCATTCACAAAGAAGTGCTGAGGTGGTGTAGAATCTCCATGAATAACAACTATTACCAGTTACCCTGGGGCTGACATCTGTGGAACAAGCCTTCAACTTACTCTGGTTAAGTTAACAAGCTTGGCTCTGCTCTGCCAGAGCTCTCAGGACAACAGAACCACATGCAGGCGACCCAGAGGCTTTGTGCAAGGTGTGTGTGGTGTGTGGTGGATGGTAAGTGTGCTGTGTGTGGTATATGTGTGGTGTGTGTCTGAGGTATGTGTGGTATGTGGTGTTTGTGGTGTGTGTGGGGGGTGTGCATGTTGTGGTGCAAGGGGAAGAGTCCTGGACCTGGGTCCTGGGCCTTCAGAGAGCTCCCAGAACCTTAGTGGTGACTTGTTTTTTTTGGAATAAACTCCTAATGTCATTCAGAATTTGCCCTCCTGTCCTCATTTCCAGCATAATTTCCCACCACCTGGCTGTAGACCTACCCTCACACATAGGGCGTGGGGGCTGTGCTTAAAGCCTTACTTGTGTAATTTCTCCTGTCCCAGAGCCCCAGGAGGGCACAATGCCATCTCATTCCTGTCCCAGGTTAAACAGAACTCAAAAGCCTCTATACTTGTCCTGACTGCCCAAAATGATCCCCAGTGTTCACGGGGAGTGGGAGGCAGATGCAGCAGCACTGGACTTTCCAGCCGCTGTGCATCACCACTTGTCCTATTAAGTCCCAGCACTGATACCGATAACAACATGGACACCAATCTGAGTGTGGCCACTAATATGAATAGAAATAAAAATACCAACATTAATGCGAATGTGAGTGGAAATACGAATATTGATACAAGTAGCAGTGGAATATCCAGGACAAATACCAACAGGATCACGAATATGAATACTAACATTAGCTTTTCCATTGACTCCAGAGGGCTATCTGAGGCTTAGATAAGTCACTGTTCACAAAAGCACTGTAATATTTGGGTCTCCTTACCATCCCAGAGTCATCCTCTACCTACCTTTCTTTTCCTAGCAGGAGAAGTCAGTTCTTAGGAGAGGGAACCACTTTGGGGCTAGGAAGGGCAGAAGAAAACAGTAAGATGACCCTCAAAGTGGAAGCCCTGGCTCCCGTGGGGTGGAGAGCAAATCTCCTTCTGACCCATGTGAGGTGGGGACAGCCTCACAGGCCCTGATCCCACCTCCATCAGCCAGGGTGAGGTGAGGAGCTGCAGGGGGCCTCCCTCCTCTGTCAGATCCTGCAGAAGAGGGCCTCCAGGCATCGGGATCTGGTGAAAACCCCTCGACACGGACACAGCCCATGTGTTGAGTCTGCTTTTGGCAGCAGGTGCTTTCTAGACCAGGTTCTTCCCATTTGTTGGAAGAAAGAACAAAGTACACATGGCAAAACCCTCCTAGGTTGCCAAGGAGAAGCAGTGAGAGACACAGTGGGGGGACCCATGGTTGAGTTTGTCTTGGGCAGCATGTGATGTCCAGTCTAGAGGCCTTGGAGTGTGGTTCTCCTGCTTCACATGACAGTGGAGGTTGACAGCTCTTGCAGCTTTGCCTTTATGGTTTGCTGTGAGTTGCAGCCATGCTTACTTGATAGGAAGCTCTCATCAGGACGCCACCGCCCCCTTGTGCTCAGGATAGCATGTTCTCCTTGGCCGGCCTGGAGAGCTGGGTGGAGGAGGCTCTGCTGGGCAGCGTGGCCCGGAGTGTGGCCAGAGCCCAGCGGGGGCAGAGCAGCCTCCCTGCTCCCACCAGCACTCGCGCTCCACTGCCAGAAGCTGAAGGGGCCTCAAATATCACGGCCCCCAGTTTTGGGTTCTGCTGTAGCTGCTTACTCAACTTCTCCCGGCTTCGTCTTCCTTGTCTGCAAAGCAGAGCCAGTAACCTGCTTATCTTCCTGAGTGAGTGATGTTGAGGAGTCAAGGAGATGACGGGTAAATAGGAAAGTGTCTCAGAAAATGATAGCTCTGACTCTTATGATTATTATTTTCCATCTGAGCAAGGGTTTTCATTTGGTGGAACTGTTCTTTCAGCAGCTTCTGACCCTCCCTGTTCCGCAGTCCCTCTAAAAATACCGCCTCTCCTGGGTGGGGAGCAGAGGCAAGGCTCCACATGTTTCTGACTGGGGCTGAGGATTCACAGAACAGGAACTGAGTTATATTTAGGGTGTCCTGAGAATTCCCCGGACACTCTTTCAAGCACAGGCAGGTGTGGGGAATCTCAGAGCAGAGGGGAGAAAGAGGATCCTTAGGGAACAGTGATGAGAAGGAAGCCAGAAGGGAGAGCAAAGCTGGATGACACTGCACAGAGAAGGGTGAGAGGCAGTGGAGACATCAGGGAGGAGCTGGCTTTGCTCCTGAAGAGGCAGATGCCTTGGGATGTCGCTGAGGGCAGGGGAGTGTCCTTGAAGGCAGGCGTGTAAGGTGGGTGGGTGGACAGCAGGGGAAACAGCTCCTGGGCAGCACCCTGTCAGCCTCACACAGTCTCCCTGTCCATGTGGGGGTGCCACTGAGGATGGAAACTTGGCGGTGGGTGGGGAGGGGTGCCTCACTCTTGCTCTCCAGGGCTGTTACCTGGCTGACTGGTGAGGGGGTGGGTGGCTATATTGGGGAGTGGGTCTAGTCACTTCTCTCCTTCCTCTGAGCATCCCTGAATGGAGGTGTAGTCTCTTGGAGCTGACCTCCAAGTGTGCCTAACAAAATCATCCAGGTAACGCTTCCTTCTTTTTTCAGGTAGGCTCTTAAAGGAGTAGTGTATTTTCCCCATGCAACAAAACTGGGAGAAACAACATTTCTGCAGGTTTCTTGATAGGTTCACCAAAGTGGAAGCACTTCTCTGAAAATTTCTTCTAGAATATCTTTCAAGCTTCATTTGTTCAGAATCCTGGCTGAAATCCAAACCCCACCCATCATGTTAGAATTTGCTTCCCAAGGGCCCCCTTTGTAGATGATGGAGTGGAGGGTAGTTCTTGAGGGCTCAGAGGTCTGCATGGTTATGGGGTAGAGCCTGGTAACAACTTGTAAACCCTAAAGGAACTGTCCCACTTAGCCTTCCACAGGCATATCTTGGAGATACTTAAGGTTTGGTTCCAGACCATGGGATTAAGTTGAATATCCTAATAAAATGAGTTACATGGATCTTTTTGGTTTCCTAGTGCATATAAGTGTTATGTTTACACTGTACTGTAGTCTATTAAGTATGAAATCACATTATGTCAAAAAAAGTACATACCTTAATTAAAGATATTTTATTGCTAAAGAATGCTAACATTCAACAACGCAGCGTTGCCACAACCTTTGATTTGTAATACACACAATATCTGTGAAATGCAGTAGAGTGCAATAAAACAAGTACCCTGTACAAAACTCTTAGCTCTCCAACCTCAGGCACACACAAAAGTGTATTCGTAGCTGGCCAAAACCTGCCTCTCTAGTGATACAGCAAAGCCAGGAAAATCGCTATTCTGCCACATTGCTTTGAGGCATGCCTTTTAAAAAACAAAGAATAAATCAATGAACTACCATCCCTCTCTCCCCATCCCCCATGGACCGCAAAATCTGTTCACAGTAGAAGGACTAGAAAGTCACTTGTTTAGACTTTTTTCAAGCATAAAAAATGCTGATATTTCAAAGACAGATATCCTCCTTTTAAGTGCATTCATATCCATTAACATCTTGTCTTCTCATGATTCCTCTTGGCTCTGTTTTATGGTTGAAGAAAGAGAGGTTGAGAGGTTTAAATAGGTTGTCCAGATCCAGTTGCTGCTCCATGGGGCAAGCACAAGCCACGTTCAGAGATTCTGACTCCAGAGCCGTTCCACCATTCTGCCCTTAACGTGACTTGGGTTGGGTCACAGGGTCTGGGGTCCCTTCGGCTTCTGAGCAGTGGACAAAGCGTGCTTTGCTGGAAACCAGTCTGGCAAGTCTCTCTCCACTCACCAGAGCCCCCCTGAGGTAAGCAGGGTAGCCTAAACCATCGAGTAATACAATCTTTGCCCTGAAGACACAGTGCAGTCTTCAAGGCCACACTCCAGAGTGGGCTACTGTCAGAGAAAACGCTGCAGGAAGGAGGTGGAGGCTGCATGCTAGGGACCTGGTATCGATGAAACCGTGGCAATGACCAACAGTAGATCATAAAAGCAAAGTTGTAAAAGCCATAAACCTATGTGTTACGTAAAATCCTAAAACCATGTTCCAAATCCCAGACTGGGCATTCATAAACTTCCAGTATTGATTATGTGACGGGTCCCAGTGCCCTCTAGGGTGTTTCTGATACTGTAATGCAGTAACTTATCTTCCTGGCTGCACTGTTTCACCATTTTCTCCCTCACATGTTGACTTACGATTTTGTTGAAGATCTATTTCACTCTTTCTCATGTGATAGCTAATCAGTTACTGTTCATCTTACCCTCAGACACCTTGCTCTTTGACAGCAGGTCCTGTTCAGTGTTATCCACGTCCCTCTAGTGCCTAAAATAAGCAGTAGGTGTCATCAATGTTTTTTGATTGCGTGTGAGACCCCAAGACGTTGGCTGGAACCACCAAAGCTTGCACTTAGTTTGAGTGTGATGTATTTCCCTCCGGATGTAGAACATTGGTTTATAAATGACTCCTCAAAAACAAACTGAGATCTGTAGGAAGGGTCTTTAAGTGTTTTTACTTTTAACTCAATTTCACTCTTGAGAACATATTTAAGGAAATAATCTGAAAAACAAACAGATATCTCTGCCTAGGAAGCACCTGATAGTATTATTTGTAACAGTGAGAAACTGGAAATGATCCATGTATCTGATAGTTCTGAAGGGATGACATCAAATGGTTTATCTGTTAGATCAACTATTAGGCAGCCATTTAAATGATGCTTATTAAGGCTTTTTATGACTTGCAGAAATGCTTAGGATATAATGTTATATGAAAAGACTAGAATTCAAAACTATATGTGAAGTCTGATATAGGATTATCTCAACTATGAAAACAGCATGGAAAAATTGCGAAGAAAAGTGACAATTTTCATAGTGATTTCTCTAAATGGAGAAACTCTGAGTGATTGTTACTGCTACAGACTGAATGTTTACATGGCCCCTGCCCAGATGTACATGGTGGGACCTGATCCTTGGTGTGATGGTATTTGGAGGTGAAGCCTTTGGGAGGTGGTTATGTCACGAGGGTGACACCCTCATGAATGGGATTAATGCTGTCATCAGAGGGACCCCTGAGTGATCCCTTGCCTCTTTCGCCATGTGAGAACACAGCAAAAAGAGAGCGAGCTAGGAACCAGGAAGCAGGCCCTCACAGACACTGAATCTGCTGGTGCCTTGTTCTTAGACTTCCCAGCCTGCAGAACTGTGAGAAACAAATTTCTGTTGTTCGTAAGTCTCCTGACCTACAGGATTTTTGTTACAGCAGTCCAAACAGACCAGACAGTTACTTTCTTCCTTACATGCTTCTATAAACATAGATTTTTAAAACCAAAACTAAAGTAATCCTCCAAAAACCAACAGATAAAGTATTATCTTTAAAGTGATGAAAGTTACTGTAAAAAAGAGCCCAGATAACTTATATCCAAACACTTATTACCAATTATTGTGAAAAAAGGCAGGAGAAACAAAAAGGAAAATGGGCAGAAGTGTATGAGTGGACCTTTCACGGAAAGTCCACCGCCCTAACAAGTACGTGCAAACATGGTCACCCTCACTAGCAGGGGAGATGCCCATCAAAAGTGCAGGTGAGAACCCGTTTTTCACCCAGTGATTGGCAAGATCTAGGAAGAGTTCTGGCGAACGATCTCTCTGGCTCTCAGGTTTCTTTTACAGTATTGATGAGCAACACAGTCCTCAGGAAGGTGTAATTAGTGTCTAAGAAACACATGTACCTCTCTATAAGTGCAGAGGTATAAACTTGCGGCTGCTTCATCTGTGGGAGGCATCAGACAGGGAAATCAAAAGAACTTTGCGCCATGAGTTCTGTACGTTAGAAACTCTTATACGGAATACTGATGTGGCTTCCTCTCTCTTAAAACAGAACGCTCCTTTCTGGGTTCTCTGGGAGGCAGACTCTGAGACGGAGAGGAGCACGTGGGAGTTTACTAGCAATGTCCTTGGGGAGGGAGCAGGATTCAGCAGAGGAAGAAGCCCAGCTGTGACGGAGTCTCAGGGTAAGCTGTCACGGTGACCCTGCAGGCAGTTCTAAAGATGGGTGACCCTTCAGAGCTGAGACAAGAAAGCTGGTATTTATGTTCCCTGTGTCAGTCAGGAATGTGACATGCCCATGGGGGAAGTAACTGCTCATTCGGCTAACGCAATTCCAGAGTGGCTGATCCTCTGTGCCACTCCCAGCAGCTAAAGGAAGAGGGTCTGGGGGTGTATCACAGTGTCCACCGTAAAGTGTGCACTTGATTGCTTTAAAAAAAAAAAAAAGCCTTTTTAGGTTCAAAGCAAAATTGAGAAGGTACAGGTACAATTTCCCTTATATTCCTGGCCCCCCCCCACGCCCTTCCTCCATTATTAGCACTCACTTGGGAAGTGGTACATTTGTTATGACTGAGGAAGTACACTGACGCACCATAATCATAGTTTACCATAGTCTATAGTTTACGTTAGGGTTTGCAGTTGGTGCTGTACATCCTATGGGGCGGACAGATGTACACTGACATGGGAATCTGATGTGATGAGGGTTGAGGTAGAGAGGTAACCTGCTGAATGCATATTCTTTAGAAAACAGCAAAGTTAACAAAAAGAGAGGGTACCAGTGAAGATGTGGGAAGGCTGATAATTTCATATTTTGCATTTGGGTGAGTGGGTTTCTAATTTTGGAAAGTAATTTGGTGATACCTATTTTTTTTAATTGAGTTATAGTCAGTTTACAATGTTGTGTCAATTTCTGGTGTACAGCACAATTTTTCAGTCATACATGAACATACATATATTCATTTTCATATTCTTTTTCGCTGTGAGCTACTACAAGATCTTGAATATATTTCCCTGTGCTATACAGTATAAACTTGTTTATCTATTCTATATATACCTGTCAGTCTCTATAAATCTTGAACTCCCAGTCTGTCACTTCCCACCCTAGCAACCACAAGTTTGTATTCTATGTCTGTGAGTCTGTTTCTGTTTTATATTTAAGTTCATTTGTCTTCTTCTTTTTTAGATTCCACGTATGAGTGATATCATATGGTATTTTTCTTTCTCTTTCTGGCTTACTTCACTTAGAATGACATTTTCCAGGGACATCCATGTTGCTACAAATGGCATTATGTTGTCATTTTTATGGCTGAATAGTATTCCATTGTATAAATATACCACTTGTAGCAGATAAAACTTTCACTTGCCCAGAGATAGAAAATTGTTTAAGGAAAAATGCTCTATTTTTGCTATTTTTATTATCAAAAATTGAAAAAAAATGCAGAAGTTGATTGATTTTTATATTGCTTATTAATGTTTGCTATGTTCCAAGCACTATCTAAATGCTTTACCCATATTAATTCATTTAACCATTATAAGAGCCCTTTATGTATTTTGTATTCTTATCCTCATTTTACAGATGAGGCACTAAGAGATTAAGAAAACTTCCCAAGGTCACAAAGCTAGAGAGTGGTATATTTGGGATTTAAATCCACTCAATTCGGTTCCAGGGTTGATTCATTTAACTACTAAGCGTACCTCCTCTACCACATCAGTGAAGCTTCTGCTACAGTGACAGTGCTCCCGGGCCCGTCATGCACAGCAGTGGCAGGAGTGGGACGGAAGTGTTGGGGCCGACTCAGAATCCAGGAGCCGCACACGGGTCACAGCTGCCGAAAGGAAGTGCCGAGGGCTGCGCTCCCTGACCTGTGATTGTCTCTCAAATGCCAGAATCTAGCTGTGGTTTTAGGATGGGTAATTCCTCATCAAAGCACTGTGTGTGTGTGTGTGTGTGTGTGTGTGTGTGTGTGTGTGTATGATTCATAGGGAAAGGGCACAATGGGGCCAAAAAAACCACGTAGCCCGCTGTTTCTTAAACTTTAATATGCACGTGAATCACTCGGGACGGGGCCTGAGAACCTGCATTTTCATCCAGCTCTGGGTCGGGGTGAGGTGCCTAGGCTAGATCCACCACTTTCAGAAGCAAGGAGACAGAGGACCAAAGCTTTCAAATCTTAAAGAAAAACACACACTGGGATCCTTTCTTCCAATCAAACCTTATGTGAAGATTTAATATGTAAGACAGATAAAAGTGGAGCCAGCCTGGGTGCAGTGAAGGGGGCAGCCAGGAGCCCGGCCCCAGATGCCTTTTCTCTCCTCCAAACTCATAGGACCTCAAAGAAACACGAGGCAGGTCTGAAATAGCCCAGTAATCTGGACTCTCTCCCTGTCTAACAAGGCTTTACTAGTAATACTGTACATGTGGCTACCAAGTGTTTGAAATGTGGCCAGGTTGACTGAGGCATGGAATTACTGAGTTAATATAAATTAACCTAATTTAACTTAAAGCTTTAGCAGTATAAAATATTCCTCCTGTTAAACACAACTTTGTTGTTTTGGTTGGACATTTAATTACGTTGCATAAGATCTTACTATAGTCTACACCTAAACACTTCACCCAAGTTGATGTAAGGCTTGAATGTTTTTTTTCTGTATGTCTAATATAACTTATAAGTATTGTGTTTATTTGAATATTTTCTGCAGGCAACATGAATTATAATGATACCCATGGAAATTATAATTAGTGATTACCTTTATGAAACTTTCAAAATTCATTTATTTTAATAGTAACATAATTAAATTATTTTTCCAGTTAAAAATAAGTATGGACAAATATTTAAGTTTAAAATGAAGGCATATTACTGCTGTGGAATCAAGTGAAGATGTAGCAGCTATTACTATGACTGGAACAGTAATGTTTAGGTATTTTTTTCTCAAAGGAGTTCCACATTTACAAAGAAATGTAAATTTTTGCCCAGAAAAGTTGAACTCAAGGGCATGGATATTTTTTAATCTTTTCTATTTATCAAAGAACATTAGCTTGATATGAAAGAATTAGTTTCTATCATGATGTACTGTGATCTAGCTATATCAGTTTAAAAATCCAGATTGATTGGAATTTTGAAATAACAGACTTATGTTTCCATTATTGCTTCATTTCACTGTGTGACACATACTGAAAATATTTGGGCTGGGTTTTCTGGAGGAGATGCTATTGAGAAGTAATGGATGGAATTGTTAAGACTCTTCAGTATAGATGTGCAAATGCTATGAATCATCCCAGTTTCCAGAAATGTTGAAAGAAATAGAAGACAATGGGTTTAATGAATTTACTGTTATTTGCCAGGACTCATTGTCTGAGTCGGGGAAGAGTTTTTACAAAGATTTGCTGTACTGGGAAGCCCAATTTCTTTTTTTTTGAAACAAAAGAAATACTTGCCAAATGGTCAGTGATCAAAGACACACAGCGTCAGTGTGATTCATGTCTCCTCACTGATACTGCACTGCATATGGACGTGTGAAATTTGAAGTTTCAAGTAAAGGAAAGGCTTATTATTTGTGACCTAGCTAGACAGGCACCAAAATTTATGTTGAAATCAAAAATTTTCATAATCCAAATCAGTGACAACAATTTTATATCTTTTTTCTAATATGAATCAGTTGCAGACAGTTTTAATTATAATTGACAGTGTTATTATGTAAATTGGCTGGAAAAACTTGAAGGAAGCTTTGTTGATATTGATAAGTTCAGAGTTGCTTTTTAGTTTATGTAATAACCTTTTGAATTTGTGTCAGTAAGACTGAGATGATCCAAGATTTAGTAAATTTAGCTAAACTGAACAAAAATTGTTTTGAAACCAATATGCTTTTGCTCCAAAGTCAAACCATTTCTTCTAAAAAAAAAAACAACCATGAATTAATTTGGTCAATTGGATGCAAATATTAAAAGAAAATTATTTGTAATATTCAACTAACTTACTGGGAAACCTTTAAGTTTGTTTGGAACATCTTGGTTATGTGACTATTTTTTTAATGATAAATTTTATGAACTCTAAATACAGATCTAGTACTCCTGATGAAAATTTAGTGTTCAAATTGAGATGTGCTGTAAATATAAAAACACTCTGGATTTTGAAGACTTAGCATGAAAAAAGAATGTAAAGTATCTTATTAGTTTCTTATGTTTATTACATGTTGAAATAATACTTTGGATACATTTAAGTAAAATATGTTACTGAGAGTAATTTCTCTAGTTTCTTTTTACCTTTTAAATGTGGGCATTGGACAACTTAAACTTATGCATATGGTTCTCATTTTCCGTTTTTCTTTTGTACTCCTGGGATATTTGTGTGTGAAACTTCTCCATGAAAGCAGGGATCATCTTTGTCCTTTTATTTTTTCTCCACTGCTGAATACTTGGTATTAGACCTGTAACATTCAGAAGGCACTCAGTAAATGTCTGCTAAATGAGTGAAAGATTTTGGGTATATGCAGTTTTTTTTTTGCTATCACAGATATCTTTCATAAACATCTTGTACAAGTTGATGTGTGTATGTGTGTGTGTATGTCTCGTGTATTTTATTTATTCCCTTAGAATAAATTCCAAGATCATTGTGTAAAAGGGCATGGATCATTTTTATAACTTGTTAAACAATGCCAAGTTAATCTCAGAAAAGAATGAACCAATTTATAATGCCATCCACATTGTAAATTGGTTCAGGATATCGGTCTCCCAATGCCAGCTTTTAAAATTATGTGGAATGATTAGCAGTGTGGCATTGGGCAAGTTACTGCTCTCTGAAATTCAATTTCTTTAAATTGTAAAATGGAGATAATAATATAAGGTTGAAAATAGAGTGAGTGAGTGTGTAGGCAAATACTTACACAATATTTGCCTCGGGTGAAGTTGGCGTTAAATGCATGATTCCAGTATAAAAAAGTGGAGTATCATAGTGCTCTCCTGTAATAGTAATGCATCTCTGCTGGGGTACCAACCGCCAGGGGAGGTGGGACATGGCTCCTCCGAGGGCAGGGCGGCAGATATCAGTCACGTGATAGGTAACTGCTGGAGCTGCTGGAGTCAGACGTGTTTGGGAGAAAGAAATTACTTCACCTTTTTGTACACTTGATTCTCTAGCCGCAAAGGTTTATTTAAAATCATTGTAAGAGCTAACACCCCATATATGCCTAAGAACACAATTCCAGGAATACTTAATTTCAAAATGAATGCTTTCTATTACCTAGCACACAAAGAAAAAGTCCTGAATAAAAATCCCCTTGGGTGATGATTTGACAAATTCCGAAATGGGGCGTGGGTGGGTGGAGATCTTTAACCAGTTTAGAGGATCACTAAGAAAAAACAGCTTGTCAGCTGCCCCATATCCAGGTATTATTCTCAGATTTAGGAGTGCCTAGACCTCCTCTGTCCAGTAGAGTAGCCCCTGGCCACGTGTGCCGGTTGAGCGCTTGAAATGTGACTCACCTAAATAATTAGTGTGAAAAAAAAACGCAAAATAGCTCATCAGTGATGTTTACATATCATTACATGTTGATATGATAATATTTTGGATGTCTTGGGTTAAATAAAGCATATCATAAAGTTTACCTGTTTCTTTCTCCTTTTCCAATGTGACTATTAGAAAATTGACAATTACATGTGTGGCTCACATTACATTTCTATTGGACAGTGCAAGTTCAGACCCCTGCATCTGCTTACAGCATTCCCAGAAACAGTCTAGAACCAGTGGCATACTTTCAAATATGCATTGACAGCTCTGATTAGCTCTAAGCTGGGAATTCACAGCCTGGGAATGAAGCAGCAAGTGTTTGCCTTAGACAAGGATCTGTGAAGCTGATTGGAAACTGCTAAGAGAAAAGGCTGTCACCAGAACTCAGACCAAAACCACCGCTGTTAACATCAGTAAAATTCCAGAATTTCCTTTTGCATTTTAATTAAAATGGACCATTAGTGAGGCCAAAAGTCTGACACCGATAGCTGAGAAAAAATTTTTTTTATCTTTGGGTTTTTCAAGTCCAGAAAGACAAAGATATAATAAACTAATAATGTAGTTCTCCTATAAAGGAGTAAAACAAAGCTATTTAGATTAGAAATTATATCATTGTGGATCCTCTAGGAAGCAGATGCCAAGATGAGCTGAAACATGCAAGAGATTTATTAGGAGAAGTGTGTGTGAAGGAGAAAGGGGGAGGTGGCAGGGGATGGCAGGGAGAACCTTCAGACCATAATGCAGGCCTGACACCTGTAAAAGGAGAGAGGGAAGGACGAATTGGGTAGAAAAAGCCTCTGACATCAGTGCCTTTCGGTCAGGACAACAGGAGTCCCAGAGCACAAAGGCTGCAGCTTATGTCAAGTAGAGGAGCACTGTACCCCCACTGCTGTGCTCAGCCACTGTCTGGGAGCAGCCTGGGGGACACCAACAGGAAGGTGGGTCCACAGGGCACTACCTGGGGCTGTCAGGCAACTCTGCTCCCCTCAGCAAGTGCCCCTGAAAGGCAGCTGAGTGGTGCACTGCCACACCACCACAGAGATGTTGATCTCCAACATCAGATATTGTGCTGATTTAGAATTAAATCCACAAGCTCAGGTGTTCTTGTACTCTTCTCTATACAGGTGTGAAGTCCTGAAAACCTCCATTAGAGACTGGGCACTTCTGCAAACTGATGTCCTGGGTCAGGACCAGAGTCAGAAGACCAGATCCTATCGGTGTTGGCTCTGCATGCTCAAGGCACTTTACTTTGGTAACATTGCTATGAATTATAATATCTGCCTTGCAGGGTAGTTGTGATTATTAAAAAGGGTATCGTGTAAGGAAGCTTTTCACAAAGATAAGATTTTTTGATCACTTCATTCATATACTGAGAGTCCCACCTACTGGAAATCAGGTTATCAAAGCTAAAGACTTCTAAGTGCAGTTAATGTCATGTCGATTTCTTTAGCTATTGGCAATACTTGGCTTGAAAATGACTCCCATCTATGAAAAGTCAGTTGAATCATTCTAACTGATCCAGGTTGCACACAGATCAGGAATTTCTTGCAGGTTTTCATCTTAGAATGCGTCCCCCAGACATTCCCAAGGAGGGATCCATTCCTCCATTCCCGTCTCTGCTCTAATGTCACCTCCCGGGCCTTCCTTTCTCCCCCTTACCCAAAATAGCCACTCCATCCCCACTTGTCCCTTACCTTGCTGTTTCCCTTCTCAGTGCATGCCAGTTCCTGACATTGTATTATTTTGTTTGTTAGTTTATTATTGTCATCTCTTCCAGAACATGAGCTTCGTGGGGTCAGGAACTTTGTCTCCTTGACTGTCATACCCCTGGAATACTGCCTGGCATATAGTAAGTAATTGTTCTTTTTGACTGGATGAAATTCACATGTGGTTTCCAAAGGGAATGAGAAAGCAAATGAGGAACTGAGAACAATAATACTTTTCATGAATATCTGGGTTTGCTTTAATGGTGAGGGGAGGAGGAAGAGGCTAATTGCAGAGCACAGGTGTCCTAGCATCTCACCTTGGATGGCTTCCACCTCCTCCCCAGTAAGACCTTTCACCAGAATTGCTAACAAGAAGCAAGCAGGCAGATCCAGTACTCAGTTTCTCTAGGGGAGGTGAGCAAGCTTTTTTTTTTTTTTTTCCCTTAAACCCATGGAAATTGGGTGGGAAAAGAAAATTGAATAAGAGTTCTGCCCAGCCCACCAAACAGACGCTCAGTCTTTGGAGGATCAAGAATAGTTATGTCTGGTGTGGCTTGTCCCTTTAAGCCACGAACCAGGCACAGCTGTAGTCTAGAGCAGGGAAAGCTCTCGCTCTACATCAGCGTAAGAGGCAAAAGTGGCATTGCAGAGTGGCTGATGTCAGAAAGGTCTGGAAGGTCATCTCTCCTGCGTGGACCCGTGCAGCAGCCGAGGGGCCGTGAGGGATGGAGGAGGATTGCTCATCCTGAGAAGCATTCCGGCGGAGGGTAGTGTCCCTCTGGGGTGTGGCGGACGGGGTTCCTGGACTGCCTGCAGTAGCTTCAGACTGGAGGAACTCTGTGGCCCTTTTCACTTACTGACTCCATGAGCAAACAGACTATTTACCCAGAAGGTCAATAGAGAGAAAACAAGAAATGGGGTCATTTAGCAGCCACATGAAAGCACTCAGCTCTGTATAAGGGTAACTTGCTCTGCGATCACTCTCAGGTTCCTCCTTCCTCTGAGGAGGACCTCGTTCCTGGGAGAGCCCCAAGGTTCCAGGGACCCCCACAAGCTAGGAAAAGGCTGTCTGCCAAACAGAGCCCTCTGTGAGAGAGGAACACAGGGCACAGCCAGAATTCCAGCAGTCTCTCCCCTTAAAGGTGAGTGCTTCTTGCTCCTGTCCAGAGGGGAGGGAGTCAGCCTCCACTCATTCACGAGCTTTAGTTCAGTTCTCATAATACTGTGGGCAGTAGACAGAGCACAGGGCTGGGAGACAGAAGACTGAGGTTCTAGTCCCAACTCCACCTCTTGCTTTGTGACCTTAGTCAAGTTGCTCAGCTTCTCTGGGCCTCAAATTCTTTTCCATAAAGCAATAGGATTGAGTTAAATGACCTCTAAGGCTTTCTCAAGCATTTTTTTTCTTCTAGTGCTCATGTTTGTGAACAGGTGATTGGGTGGATTCAATGAGGGCTGGATTATAACTCCCTTTTAGAGCTCTCTCTGCAAGGCAGTTTAGCATTTGGCACTAGGGGTGGGAAATGAGGTGTGATTGGCCTGGGAGCTGCTTGTCCTGTCTCTGCCCCAGGGCTCTGGGGTGGCCCTTTCAGGAGCGTAGTGCCCTCACAGAAGAGGGCAGGAAGGCCTGGTGATGGAGTGCAGGTACCGTCAGCTGGTTCTCCCGCCTCCCCCCGCATTGACCTCGGAGTGGTGAGTCACACTTCATTACCACGAGTGCCTGGCAGCGGCCCTACACAACTTCTTGAGCTTGTCAACACCCAGGGTAGAATAAATCATCAGAGACCCATTTTTAGCCAAATATGAAAAATGAAGTCACCAGAAGTTGCCAATTAGGGATGCAGATGGGAGGCAAGGGTTTGTTGAAGGACAGGGCTGTCTTCCCAGGGAGCCAATCCTGGGAAGTCTATAGGATCTGCAGCCTCACAGCATTTGGAGAGAAGGGCTGGAGGGAGAAGCCCACAGCTGGAGGGAGGGCCCAGGGTGCTCCCTGCCCCTACCTACTTTCAAGATTGCATCCACCAGCAGAGGGATCCTAGCTTCTTGCTCTAGGAAATAGGCCCTTCTTGCTATCTCGAATAATAAAATCACAGGGAGTTAGGCGGGAGATGCTGAATTCTTTAAATCCAGTGACCTTCTAGTCTTTTGTTCTGCTTTATTTTAGGAGCAGAGGGAAGAGGGAGAGGAGGGTTTGCATTTGCAGCCTGTATGCTCAGCCTTCCTTCCGCTTTCTCCCCAGCTCTGGCCTGGACTAATTCACCTCGGGGGCTCTTCCACTCCTACCGTCTGTAGTTCATTACTAGATTCGAAAATAACACGTTTCATCCAAGCTGAGCATGTGGGAAAATTGCTGATATTTTAAAGATGAAACAGCACCATTTCAGAAAAAGGAAAAAAATTCCAGTTCTGTTACTTTTATGAGCTGTGGGATGCTGTTCAAGTTACTTAACCTCCTGCCTTTATTTCCTCCTCTTGTCAAGTGCAGAAAATAGTAGTGCCTGCCTCAGAAGGTCCTTGGGTAGATTTAAAGATAAATCAGGTCAGGGCTTGTTTAATACAGGGCCTGCCAATAAGCCCAGGCAAGAGGGTGTCTGAGTAGAAAGCACACTGGTGGGGCCCAGGCTCTCTTAGGGAGACAGCAGGAGCTGGGGGTCTGTTTCAAAGTCTGGGTGCCCATTCTGTCCCCTCTCGGTCTCCTGAAGGGACAAGTGAGTTCTACTCCTGGGCAGCCCTCACAGGAACTAATGTGTCCTCTCTGGACTTGGCTGACTAGGCACTTTCTCTCCAGCCCTTGCATACGTCACATATCAGGTCAGGAGGGAGGACTGACAGCCTCAGAAAACGCATGAAGGCACAGAGAGGGAAGAACCAACGTGTGCGTTCATTCATTCATTCATTCATTCATCCAGCAAAAACTGCACCCATCTGTGCCTGGTAGGACACCAGGCCTGGGAGGATTCAGAGACCACTGGGGCCTGGGCCTTCCCTTCCAAAGCCTTGGGGAGAGGCCAGCCTTCTTGGGACTCAGCTTCCCTCTTGACTCCCACCCTCCTTTTCCCTCCCCCATTAATTAAGCTTGGACCTTGGTCATCTAATTTAAAAATAATCTTTATATCCGTGGGCCTCTTCCTCTTGGGGGTGCTAGTTGATCCAGGTTATTAGGTCAGATTGTCAAAGGACCGAATATCCAGAAAAGAGAATTTACCTCCGGGTGAAATCTTGGGAAATAAGTACATTTGAGAATGAAACAGGAGAAGATTTCAGTTTCCTGTGAGGCTGGCCCTGATCAAATGCCCAGCGTAGAGAGGGGGCTGGGCCTGCAGGTGGGGATCGGGTGGCCCCAGCTCAGGGAAGAACAGGTCTGGCAGAGACTGCAAACCAGGCTGATGGTTCCCAGAGAGAGGTAAACACAAGGAGGTGGGTCTGAGGTGGAGCTGATTAATGGGGTGGCTGGTTTAGATTCAGGGGAGGATAACGACCTCTGCCTTTAAGATGATCTCAGGCCAGCTGTGCAGGGGATCTTCCCTCATTCAGAGACCAGCACACGGATGAGAACGTAACCCCATCAAACAATGTTTCTCAGTTGACAGTCGTGTGTATCGGCGATTCACCTGGCCCTCGCCACAACCTTGTGTGCTAAGAAAGGGAGGTTGCGCTTTCTCCATTTGCAAGCGAGGAAGCTGAGTCTCAGTTGGCAAGGGGGACTTGTCCTAGGAGGCAGCTGACAGTGAGGGGCCAGGAGAGGCATCCAGGGTCAGCTCAGGCTGCAGTTCCCTGAGCCCTCTCCTGTCTTGTTTTCTCGTTTGTTTTATGTTTTTGTTTTGGTGGGAGGAGGATAGTGGCTGACGGTGGATTTCAGGTCCAAATTCTGGCCCTTCCCCTTACTGACTTGTGTGCTTTGGGGAAAGATGCTTAATCTCTCAGAGCCTCCTTTTCCTCATTTATAAAATGGGACAGTAATGCTGACTTTCCTATTCTTGATGTCAATATGCCAGGAATGAGGGCTGATTCAGTTCTAGGTTCTTTCCTTTTATCTGAACAGTTAGCTCCTAGAGCTTCTCACTCACACCTACTAGAGCTGTTACTCAAGCATGGAGGACAAGGAGGAGGAGGACGTGGAGCAGCATTTCCAGCTAGAAAGACTCTTACTAGCTCTAGATCTATATTGTCAACTGCCAGTCCAGCTTTCACACTTGGATCTCGGGCATCTCAAAATGGAACGTCATGCTCTTCCCCAGAGGACTCCTTCTCTGATGCCCCCTGGCTCAGTCCATGTCACCAGCCACTCAGTTATTCATGTCAGAATTGGTCAGTTACCAATATAGTATAGTTTTCTTTTCCACATTTCATCACTTATCAAGTTCTGTGGATTCAAAGTCCTAAATTTTGCTCCAATCCACCCATTCCTCTCTGTCTCCTCTCCTTCTCTAGTCGAGTCTGGTCAAGGCATCCTCATCTTCTGCCGGCACTTCTGCAGCATCTTCCAGGGGATGTCACTGGCTTCACTCTTGCATACTTCCTGTTCATTCTTTCCACAAAATTCAGAGCCATCTTTTTTAAAAAAATTAATTAAACCATTTGTAACACATTACACAAAATTTGCCATCTTAGCCATTTCTTAAGTGGATGATTTAGTAGTGTTAAGTCTATTCACATTGTTGTACAGTCTCCAGAACTATTCATCTTTATGAAACTCTTTATCATTAAATAACTCCACATTCCCCTTAGCCCCTGGCAACCACCATTCTACTCTCTGTCTTTGTGAGTTTGACTATTCTATGTACCTCATATAAGTGGAATTAAACAATATTTGTCTTTTTGTGAATGGTTCATTTCACTTAGCATAATGCCTTCAAGCTTCATCCATGTTATAGCATGTGTCAAAATTTTTTTCCTTTTTAAGGCTGAAAAATATTGCATTGTATCTATACGCCACATTTTGTTTAACCATCCATCTGATGGGCACTTGGATTGCCTCCACCTTTTGGATACTGTGAATAATTCTACTATGAACATGGGTGTACAGATGTCTCCTTGAGATGCTGCTTTTAATTCTCTTGACTATATACCTAGAATTGGAATTGCTGGGATCATATGGTAGTTCTATTTTTAATTTTTGAGGAACTGTCATCCTGTTTTAACATAGCAACTACACCATTTTACATTCCCACCAACAGTGCACAGATGATCCAATTTCTCTACATCCTTACCAATACGTGTTATTTTTCGATAGTAGCCATCCTAATGGGTGAGAAGTGGTATCATATTGTGGTTTTGATTTGCATTTCTCTAATACTCAGTGATTTCGAGCATCTTTTCATATGCTTACTGGCCATTTGTACATCTTCTGTGGAGGAATGTCTATTCAAATTCTTTGCCCACTTTCAAGTTGGGATTTTCTTTGTTGAGTTATGGGAGTTTTTTAAAAAATATATCCAGATACTAACTTCTTATCAGATATAAAATTTGCAAATGTTTTCTCCCATTCTGTGGGCTGCCTGTCCACTCTGCTATCTGTATCTTTTGATGCACTTCAATGACTTCTTTCTACTCCTAACATAAAAGGCCAAAGTCCTGCATAACTCAGCTTCAGGTTACATCTCTGGTCTCATGAAGCTCCCTATTGATTATTAGGCTGTCACCACTGACTTTTCTTTAGTTGCTCTTAGACGCTGTGCTCCTCCCCTCTACTGTTTGCTTTGTCCTTTGCCTAGAACACCTAACTAGTTAGTTAGCAGTGTGAGCATCTGCTCGCAGTTCACCACTCCTAGCAGCAGACTCCATGAGGACCGGCACAGTAGGCCCACAGGCCATGATACTTTTAGGGATCCAGAAAGAAAAATACTTTAATTTAAATAATTTCTCTTCAAATTAGTTGAAGAAAAATGAATACAAGAATAATGGATATATAATAATAAATCCAATCTACATTGTATTTGTCTTTACAATAACACAGTCATCAAATATAAATTAATTGTTTATTTCTGGAGGAAAGAACTCAAAAAGACTACGTGCTGAGGGCCCACAAAGTGTATAATGTGACCCTGATTGTGCCTGTCTTGTTCATGCCTGTGTCCTCATTTGGCCAATGATAAGCCAACACATACTAGATGCTCAACTAACAGGCACTGAATGAACAAGGAATAAGGAGGAATAAGATTAACAAGGAAATATCTGCCGCAAATGTCCTGAAATTCCCCGACACAGATTCCTGGAAATACACCCACAACTCTTAGTCATAGGAGGTAGAGGACACTGACCTTCTTCCTGTCTGAGCCCAATGGTGCTTTGTTCTGGTAGCTGGGGAATAAAGCCATCTGTTTTGGAAGATTTTAAGAAGGAACTCTACAGAAAGTCAAGAGCTAATCTTAACACAACTTAATTCAACCTGAGTTGTCCACAGTTCTTAAAAACTGAGCCTCTGCACACCGGGAGGGCCTGGGACTGAGGCAGTGTTTTCCCTTTCTTTCTTTGTCTGTTTTTTTTAAAATCTTTCAATACTTTAAAATTTAAAAAAGAAGAAAAAAAGCTTTATTGAGGTGTAATTGCCATACAATAAACTGCATATACTTAAAGTGTAAGAATCTGACATATGTACATACCTGGAAACCATCGCCACAATGAGGAAAATGAACACGTTTATCCCTCCCAAAGTTTCCTTTGTGATCTTTCCCATCTGCCCCTCTCAGACCTCCACCCGCAAGCAACTGCTGATCCAGTTTCTGTCACTGCAGGTTAGTTTGCATTTCTAGAGTTGTATGTATATAAATGGAATATACAGTATGTATATATGTCTACTCTTTTGTCTGGCTCATTTCACTGAGAATATTTGTTATGAGATTCGTCCGTGTTGTTGCATGTATCAGTAGCTCGCTCATTTCTGTTGCTGGGCAGTATTTCATTCTATTGATGTACCACATTTGTTTACGATGAACATCTGAGTTCCTCTTTTTTGGCTGCTGCAAGTAAAGCTCCTATGAACATTCATGTATAAGCCATTGTAAGGGCATGTATTTCCTTTTCTCTTAGGTAAATAACCTGGAGTAGAACAGCTGGATTATATGCTGGGTGTATCTTAACCTTTTTCAGAAACTGCCAAACTCTTCGCCAAAGTGGTTGTACCGTTCTGCATTCCCATCAGGTGTGTGAGAGCTCTAGTTCCTCCACGTTCTTGCCAAACTTGGTATGGCCCGTCTTTTTAATTTGAACTGTTCCAGTTAGCGTGTAGTGGTATCCGATGGTGGTTTCAATTTGCATTTCCCTGGTGACTAATGATATTGGACATCTTTTCTTGAGCTTATTTGCCATCTGTATACCTTCTTTGATGAAATATCTATTTAATTCTTTCATCCATTTGAAAAATTGGGTTGTTTGTTTCCTTATTGTTGAATTTTGTGAGTTCTTTATGTATTCTGGATACATATACTGGATCCTGGATACTTTATTAGATATATGCTTTGCAAAGTTTTCCTCCTAGTTTTTGGCTTCTCTTTTCATTCTCTTACCACTGTCTTTCAAAGAGCAGAAGTTTTTTAATGTTGATCAACTTATTCTTTTTAGGTGCAGTGCTCTTGGCATTATACTTAAGAAATCATTGCCCCTAACCCCAGATGACAAAGAGTTTATCCTATATTTTCTTCTACATATTTTATTGTTTTAGAGTTTACATTTAGCTCTATGAGCCATATTGATTTAATTTTTGTATATGGTATACAAATGTATCTATTTATAGCTAGTTAACCAATTTTCCCAGCGTACTTTGTTGAAAAGGCTGTCATTTCTCCACTGCCTTGCCTTTAATCCTTTGACAAAATCACTTGTCCGTGTATGTGTGGGTTCATCTCTGAGCTCTATTCTGTTCCAGTTCTATGTTGTCTGTTTTTATGCCAATATCACACTGTTTTGATTGCTAGAACTTTGTAATAGTTTTTGAAATCGGGTAGTGTTAGCCATTCTGTTTTGTTCTTCAGATTTGTTTTGGTTATTCTAGGTCCTTTAGAACCAACGTGTTAATTTCTTTAAAATAGCCATCTGGTACTTTGATTGTGAAGCTTTGAGCTTTGAATCTATAGAGTAATTTGAAGAAAATGTATGTGTATATGTGTGTGTGTGTATGTGTGTGTGTGTATCTCTATCTCACTATACAGCCCTATATACTGTTAGGATGTCAATTTTCTTCAGATTGCTGTATCTATATCTACATATCTCCAGCCCTTCTTTTCCAGCCTTATCACCTTTTTGCTGATTCTAGGCCATAGCTCAGATGGTGACCCCACCTAGAATACGCCACCCCAGATTACAGAGAGCATTGACGTAGAAGGCAAAGGGAACAGTTCTGACTAGACGGAAGTTTAAAGAAAACTCTAAAATAAAAGCCAGCTAGAAATAAGGATGTGTCACAAATGTGGTAGAGAAGTTAATAGCCTCAATCTTTAATAGAGTTTCTTCTTTGATTTTAAAAACCCACAAAAACATCAATATAGGAAAGTGGGCAGGGGACATGAACAGTCAGTTCACAGATAAGGAAATAAAAATGACTTATAAATCTATGGGGAAATGTTCAGCTTTACTGGTAATCACAGAAATGCACTCACAACAATAAAATGCTGTTTGCCCCCTGCTGCATCAAGCAAGATTAACACCGTGACACTACTCAAGGCTGGCGAGGGTGTGGGGAGGATAGCCCTGCTCCCACACTGTTCAGGAAAGCAGTTTGGCAATGGGCTTTGAAAAAAATATTCGTACTCTTTACGCAGTAGTTCCTCTTCCAGAAATCTTCCAGAGAAATAATCAGAAATGCAGACACAGATGTATGGGCACAGATGTTAATCACAGTGTCATTTATTATTGACGGTAAACTGCGTGCCCAACGCTGTGGAAATGAACGGATTGTAGTACATCCAAACAATACAGTCCCCGGCAGTTACTTTAAAATGATATTGACTAAGCTGTTTTAACGATATGGGAAGGTTTTTTTTTAACATAAACTTAAAAAAAAATCAAAATTGTGTATTCAGTATGATCGCAACTATATAAACTTTGCAGGGAAAAAAAAAGGCCCTAAGGTAATGAAAAGAGTGGTGTGATTTTGGGTGATGGTTATTGTCTGTATCCATTTTTAAGGTAAATTTTACATACACAAAAATGCACAAATCTTCACCATACAGTTTTGACAATGAGTATACGTACTCATCTCGCACTCCTGTCACACATAGAACGTCTCCATCTCTCTAGAAAATTCCCTTGTGCCCCTTTTCTAGTCACTATCCTTCCTGCAAGAGGCAACCTCTATTTTTCTTTTTTTTCCCTCCTTGATCTGTTTTGCCTGCTCTAGAACCTCCTAGACATAGACTCGTAAAGTACACACTCTTCTGTGTCTGGCTTCTTTTGCTCAGCATTATGTCTGTGAGTTTTATATTTATTTTAATTTTCTAAATTTCGCTTGTTGCACCTGCCCTATTCCAAGAATAAAAAAGACTTATTTTAGAAAAGCAGGGCTCTCATTCTTTGTCCGCCCACATTTGGTCTGTGTGCACCCTTGTGATGCTCCATCCGTCAAGCCCTTGGCCCCCTGGTCCCACTGACCTTCCTCTGCTGAGCTTCTGTGCAGCTGGGGGCTTGCCGGACACCTCACTGTCTGATGCTAAGTGCCACTGTAGGAGAACAGCTCTGGGGGGCGCCCTGCTGACCCTGCACATGGCTACAGAAGCCACACGGGCAGGACTGGACCCACGGTGGGTGTGAGTCTTGGCAGTATGCCTTGTGATCTGCTTCCCTCTTGCCCTCTTTCCAAGGAGGCTGACACTCCTCCCATGTTTTAGGGGGAATGAGGCTCCAGCAGCAGGGACCCCGGCACTCGGGTTGCAGGCCTCCGGCCCCCTTTGTTCTGGTGTCACGGGCCACAGGGAGCCAGCACCTTCGGCTGCTTGTCCTTACACATCTGTGTAAGTAATAGCCTGTCTGGATCTAGACCGGGCCAGTGTTCCTTCCCCAGCCACAGCTCAGTTAGGCCTTGGTCCTGCCTTGTGCTTGACAGTTTCAAGGGCACGTCTTTAATTTGTTTCCTAGGCCTGCCCTAACAGAATACCACAGAAAGATATCACCTCGCAGTCTTCGAGGCTAGAAGCCCAGATCAAGGATGGGAGCCCTCGAAGGGCTGTGAGGAAGAATTTGTTCCGGGCCCCTCTCCTTGGCTGATAGACGGCCACCTTCTCCCTGCGTCTCTCCACGGCGTTCTCTCTGTGTTTGTGTTTGTGTCCAAATTACTCCTTTTTATAAGGACACCTGTCATGTTGATTAAGGCCCGCTTTAAGGAACCCCTCTTAGCTAATTGCTTCGGCTACAACCCTGTTTCCAAAATAGGTCCCATTCTGAATATTGGAGGTTAGACTTCAACTTACGAATTTAGAGGGGGGACACAATTCAACTCATAACAATGTCTTTGTCCCCAACCAGACTGTAAGGTCCTGGCCAGGAGGGTCTCAACACATGCTTAGCAAGTTTACAGTAGGTAACAGAAGAAAGTGAACTAAATAAGGAGTTGTCAGGAGGAGGCTGCAGGGGGACCTGGGAATGGCATTACTCCAGTCATATTCCCTGCTTGTCAATGACCCTGAACTGGCCATGTTCGAGAAGGTGAATGAAGGTTGTAAACCAGACATGCAACTTACTAGTTTCCAACAGGGACCGGAGGGACTCCCTCTAGCCATGGTGTTCCTTGCCTTCTGTGGGGCTGAGTTCCTGCAAAGCCACATTAGTCACCCCAGGATTCTGAGAGCCTTGGTGAGCGCCAGGGAGGCCCCTGGAGTGAATGCAGTTCCTGGGGAGGCTGGAGGAGGAACTCAGAGGTGATACCACCCATTTTCCAATGTTACAGGTGAGGATACTGAGGCCAAGAGGCTGAGCAGGTTGTCTGCTCTTGGTGGTAAAGTGACAAAAGCTGAGACAAGAGCCCAGGGTCCTGATTCCTGTGGAATGCTTTTCCCCACGAAGCTTTCAGTGAGCCATTTGTCTTCTCTTGGATGCACTGTCCCCAGCGTTAATGTAGCAGACGCCTTTGTACCCTGTCACAGAAGATAACGCCTCAAAGCCATGGATTCCCACAGCCTGGGTGAAGGGTGGTCGCAAGGAGCTGGTCGCAGAGAATGTCCCAAACACCTGGTTCTTCAGCAGACCCTCCTGCCCCAGCCCTGGGAGACCCCCTGAGTTCATGCTCAGGCACTGGGTTTACTTGTGGTCCTTCACGTGTAGTGCCAGATTCCATTCTAGTGGCCGAAGCAGGCTACTTCCATACTCAGCACTGCCCTATGCTTTAAGATTTTTTAAAAATAAAATCAGTGTTCATGTTCATAAATAGAGTGCAAGTTCCTTTGAGAGACTTTTCCTTTATCTTTGTCTCCTGTTCCTGGTTGTATACAGGCTTAGTAAATAGATAAACACGCCAACGCAATTTGTGGGAGAAGCCCTTCCCTGCTTGTGATGGTTGTGAATGAGAGGAGGCAGATTTGAAGAATCCATTTCTTTTCCCGTCTACCAAGGTCTACTGTTAGGTTTACTTTGGCAATAACATTCTCCCCGCCCTTCCCCTCCCCTGCCCTCCCTTCAGCTTCCAGACAGTGGACCTTGAAAGAGGGCTTTTCTTTAGGGAAGAGGGTTTAATGACCCCAAACCAAAGGGTTGTCAGATTTTTTCCCCAAAATCTTCTGTTTAGGAATATCAAGGGTTTCCCTTTAAATTTAATTAAAAATCACCACTCTAAACCAGCCATAAAAAGGAGGAGCAGGAGGTAAAAAAATGGCACCCAACCAAATCCTCAGTGTGAATCTTCAGCGTAGACCCAGTTTTCCTTACTGGAACACCAAGGAAAACATGATAAACATGATCAAAAATGGTGCCATTTGAAAGAGCTCATTAGTGCATCTGGGAACCACCAAGAGAAATTCCAGGGAATCAGTGGCTTCTGGGAAATGCATGTTCATAGAAAAGGGATCCACCATTTTCTCCCTGAAGATCAATTCATTAATGTCATGACATAATTTCCAAGCAATGTCTTACATAGCCTGACACTTTTTAAGACCCAGCGGATATTAACAGGCCACTCCTTTGGGCCTCAGTGATGCATAAGGAGTCTCCAAATGTTGATCTGAGCCTTTAAGAAATATTCATGCTTAATCCAGGACTGCTCCCAGAGTGTGTCTTCACTGTGCTCCATCCTCTTGTACAGAATCTAAGGTCAGAGTTGGAAGAAACAGTAGGAATCATCTGTAACCATCCATCTGTAATATCATTTCAGATACTGCCTCCCCGTGAGGTCTTTCCTAACCTGGCAGCAAACTAATTACTTCTTCCTCTGAGCTCCCATGCCCCTTGCCTGGTGTTGGTTACAGATTTTCCCGGCGTGCACTATAATTATTTGTTTGCATGTCTGTCTGCTGGGCTGTGGGCTCCTGAGAGCCAACTTCATGTCTTAGGCTCACATTCTACCCTGGCTCCTAGCAGGGCTCCTGGCAAACGCTGGCTGCTCAACTGATGCTTGTTGAGTGAATGAAGGAGGGCCCCACTTTCTACAGGTGATAAAAGCCGGGGACACACAGGCGGCTGATGTGCCCTGGGTAAGATGAAGATCTCTTCTCACTGCTTATATTCTTCTGCAGTGAATTATGAAAGAGATTGAACTAATAGTAAAATGTAGTTTTTATTTTCTGTGTTTACTGTCTCTGACCAGATATGTAGAGGCCACATACTTCCAGCTTGTTTTGTGTGTTGCCTGATTGTCTTATTGAATGTGGTTGACTCTGGTTAATGATGGGAAACTGTCGTCCCCTGCTCTTGCTCAAATCTCAGGCTTGTTTGGCCTGCTTGTCACCATTCAAGAAAATGTAGTTGGCTGGAAAGTGGGAGATCATGTCATGAGTCTCTTTTCTTCCTTTTTCTTTCTTAATATTTCTTATTCTCTGGACAACTCGAGTCAACCCGACTATAGACTGGGTACATTTGGGAACAAAACTTCAAAGACCTGAGCTGTCTCTTGCAAAAGCTGAGCAGAAGTCCCAATTTGCTGTTGACCTTTTCAGTTAGTATGTGAACAGGTAGAGCTGGGGTTTTCAGCTTTCTGCCACTTGTGTCCAGAAAGCTGTTTGCCCAAAATTGTCTTTCTGATTTTGCCCACACATACCAAGGTATCGCAAAAGGGAAACGAGCATTGAAACTGCCAGGAATGATCTTTGAGATATCCAACAACACTTCTAGCACAGGCATGGCCAGTCAGGGTACCCTCTTCCAACTCTGGGGGAGAGGGGTGGGCGAGCCCGAGCAAGGAGGGGGGTCTTGGGGAAGGACAGGGGCTTGAGTCAGCAGCTGGGTACCAACCGATATGAAGCTAGTTCAGAGTTTATACATCTGGGATGACCACAAGGATGCGTTTCAGGAGAATATCTGCCTGAGAGTAGGAAAGACCTGGGGCAATTAACATCTCCACCTTCTACTCTCTGAAAGCGGCTCCCAAACTGTCTGCATAGCAGAATCCCCAGAGGATCTTTTAAGAATGCCAAAGCCCTCAAACTTACGGCTGCCTTGCTCTCCAAAGCCCAGCTGAAAGCCACATTTATGAAGAGTGACCCATTCCTCTGGGTTAGGTGTTCACCACTTGGGTCCCACAAGTCATAACACATCTGTGACTGGGGTTCAGGGCTCTGGGAACAGGAATCCTAGGCAGCATTTTGTATTTGTGTAAAATGTCCACTTCCTCCCAGGGAACTATAACACAGCTTTCTTCAGATTCTCAAAGGGAAGCTCAACACCACACCCACCCCCACATTTAAGAATTATTACCTTAACATCTTCCTGGAAGAAGCTGCCCCCAGGCATGTCCTTGCTGAGTGGGCCTCTGTGGAACTGTTTTGGGGATGACTTTTGGCCTGATATACAAACTTATATTGAGGAGCCATGAAAGAAATAACCCTTGGAAGTCCTGTAATAAGACGTTGGTGATTTGTGGGCGATATTACTCTGTGTGCAATCCTAAAGCAGCAAGAGAGAGACATCTTCCAAGCCACTGGGCAGTTGTTTTAATCTTGTGGACACTTTCTTTTTGTCTTTGGCTTCCAGAAAGCTTGCAGCACAAGGAAAGTTAGAAATAATTTTTCTCTGGTGGAATGAGTGAAGATCAAGATGTGAGACATGCCTGGCCTCAGTGGGCCGGAACCCAGGGAGCGCCATGTCTCGGGAGGAGTACCCTAATTTCAGCGCTGGGATCGCTCATCACTGAATCCTCAACGCTGGGCACACTGTAGGTGCTAAGTAAATGCTTTGTGAATGAATGTGGTGTTCCACAGAGCTCTTAAAGCTCTGTGTTTCCTGCCGAAGTAGGGGGACCCCGGCCCACCTCTGTGTTGCATTATTATTTGGATCTTGAGGCAGGCTGCCTTGTGACCCCAACGCTGCCCAGAGATCCTTGAAGAAAAAGCTTTTACACTTCTCACTTCCATCCTCCTCTCCCTCCAGCCCTTCTCCTTCCTGGGTTTCAGGTGTGGAGTGTGGTCTGAGTGACAGGTCTTGCTGAGCTGGAGACTTCCCGCCTTCAGCAGAGACAGTATTCCTGCATCCAGCAGCAAATTTTCTCTACTTGAGGCCTTTTCTCTTCTCATGCAAATCCAAATCCATCCCAAGACCTGGGCCGTGTGGTTGATTCACTCATTGCCAACCCAGGGCTCAGCTCTGGCTCCAGGCGGCAGCTGCAGGACTCGGGGCACACTGTTTATCTTCTCTAAGCCTCACACTCCTCATCTGTGATACACAGATAGTAACAGCACTTCCATACGGGCTTGGTGTGAGACCCTGTTAAGCACGGTGACTCAGGCAGACCCCAAGCAAAACCCATCACAGATCAGAGTCTAAATGTTATTTAGACCAGCTTTTTGTTTAAGGTTTCTTGAGGACACTGAGGAAAGAGGGTACACAGCCCTACACACAGCAAAACTTCCTTAAAATTCTCTGTAGACATTTCTTCCGCTTACCCAAGTTCCATCCCCACAGCAGCTGCCTTTTCTCTCTCTCCAGGTGGTACTCAGTGCTGGGATCATCTTATCTCAGAGCTCCAAGCTCTTCTTTATGTAGAAAGAGTTCCCTTTTGACCACTAGTTTCTGCATTTTTACCATCCCTTCAGCAAACAAAAGACTCTCCCTCAAGGTCCATTCTCTACTAGTGGAATAATATATACTTAAAAAAATATATTCTTTGTTCTAGTCAAAAATTTAAAGCATTACTTTGCCAAAACCCTAAAGCTGAGATCCCTTTAAAATAGCTATTTGTTTTTGCTAATTTGTGGATCTCAACCTTGGCTGCACTTGAGAATCACCTGGAGAACTCCCAGAACAACCCCAGGCTGTACCCTAGACCAGCTGAATCAGAATCTCCCAGGCATCAGTATTTTCAGTTGAAAACCACTACTCTTGGTCCTTTCCTCTTTAAAATGTGCTCCACAGACTGGCAGCTTGGGTGTTAGGTGGGAGCTAGTTAGAAATGCAGAATCTCAGACCCCTTCCACACAGATCAGCTTCTGCATTTAACGAGATCCCCAGGTAACGTGAATGCACATCCAGAAGCACCCCTTTCGGCCTTGCTCAGCCTCCGGGTGAAGTGGGAGTGGCCAGCAGCAGATGCAGGTACTGTCTTGGAGGACTTCGCCCCAGGATGAATGCAGGGCTGCATGATGAACTGCCAGAGATCCTGAGCATAAAGTCGGAGGGGGTCCTCACATCTGTATGTTCACCAGACTCCTAGAGGCTCCAGTTACCAGCCAGGAGCGGGTACCCTCCCCAAGGAGGTGGTTCTCAATTCTGGCTGCACCCTGGGATCACCAAGGGGAACTTAAAAATAATCCCTATACCAAGACTGCAGCGCACACCAACTGAATGAGAATCCATGGAGGTGAGACCCAGGTATCAGTATTTAAAATCGAATCAGGTGATTCAGTCGGTAGATAATCCTGAGAACCACTGGGAGGACTTCTGATACTTTTCAAACCTACCTGAGAATAAAAATAAATCTGAGCATTATGCTCCTAGAAGAATTCACTTCGTATAAAAGTCAAATCCTTACAGCATGGGAATAAATCATTAACCGCTGCTGGTGGTGGGGTGGGGGGACTCAGTGTGGGCAGAGTAGCCTTCTCTTTAGCATCCTGCATAAACTTCCTGTCATTTTGGCAAATGTCCTATCTCATCGCTTCCTGTATTACGCCTGAAATAGTCTATCGGTTTAGAGATCTCTGTGCCAGATGAAAATGGCTTTCAGTTACATCTGTTCCTGTGTTTGGCCTCCCCAGCATGTGCCCTGCAGCCAAGCATCAGGACAAGGGAAGGATGCTGGGAGGCAGGGGTTGTTTCAAGGCGACCAGACTTTTCTTGCTTTTGCATCAGACTCTGAACTCAGGCCCCGTTAATGCTCCGCATCCCCTGCCTCCCACCCCTGTCTATTTCCCTGGGGAATGTGCTGACAGCCTGCCCTGTGTTGCTGAATCCCTGGAGAAAGACAAGCTAAGCATTTGGGTCAGGATTTCCAGAAGTGGGCAGGAGCTGGTTGGTTCTATTCCCACCTGCTAGTTCACAGCTGAGCTCCCACCAGGAACAGAGGTTCTTCCAGACTCCCGGTCTTCATTTCCCCCCTCATTACTGCAGAGGTGGTAGTGAAGTCTTGGTCTCAGGCCAACTCCAGCTGGAAGCAGCTCAAGGCTAGGGTTCCCTCAGAAAATTTCCAGGAATGAAGGAAAATGCAGGAGAGGGAAGCCAGAGGAGTGAGTCAACCAGGATATAATCCTCTGTGTTAAATGACCTTTTAGGAGTAACACTTTTTACAGTTTTATTAGGGTATAATTCATACATAATAAACTACCTGCTATTGTAAAATGATTATAAATCAATAAAAAAAAGTTAAAAACATAAAAAAAAAAACTACCTGTATTTTAAGTGTACAATTTGATAAGTTTTGACTTACGTATACCCCTGTAAAACAGTAACTACAATGATGGTATTGAAAAGAATTTATTTTCCCTCTTTTTCTGGATCAATGAAAACAAACATCTAAAATCCTACTAAAGAAGCATGCGCATGTGTGTATCTATGTGAGTTCAGCTGCTTTGAACTTTGGCAAATGTATCTTTAAAAACTCAGATGTAGAGAATCTTTTGAACCTCAAACAAAATTGTTAATCACAAATCATATAGTTTGCAAACTATTCTTTTTTCACCATTTCCGTATTAGCTCATAAGGCGTTTTTAATTTTAATTACATTATTTTATAGTTCACAAAAACTTTGGCATTTACTACCGTATTTCTTCTGGTGTGATTTTATTCTCACCAAAGCCCTGAGTGTTCATTATTATTCTTTCTGTTTTAAAGCAAAAGAGTGTAAAAGGACTTGGTTAGGACCACACAGTTACTGCAACCAGGCGGTTTTGATGATGGATTCCCAGCTCTGGGCCTTTTGTAGCACACTGTGTAACCATCCGTGAGGAAAAAGGAGAGGCCTAAAAACCCAAAGAATTAACTTTTTAAAAAAATCTTCAAACAGCCTTGACATTTATTTTTTAAATGAAGATTTATTTCACCATGGTATGCCATCACTTCTGCACCATGTGTGAATAAATGAACTTTGGCATCAATGAATTCCGTTAGAACCTTGTGATTCTTTTGATGCGTTGCCAATTAGCCTAGAGGGTCAAAGTCCTCAGTAGTATCCAGAGAGTGACAAGTGGCTTTATTTTTCTTTGGTGGGGGATTTAAGATTTTTTGAACTGAACTCCTTTTTTTTTTTTTCTTTTTCTAATTTTTGAAAATAGAAGTTGTGAATATACTGGATGCCTGATGACCACGGGGAGGCTGCTGCAACATTCTGAATAGTTAGTCCAGAGAGAGAGAGCCCATCCCCTCAAGGGGACATGAGAAGATGTCCACCCCTAGTGCCTGAAATGACAGCCAACTAAGAAGAGCAGGAAAGTTTAACCCTGAAAGTGATAGGATCCAGAGTTTAAAATCCTAAGGTCCTAATAAGTTAGTAGAAAACGTTGCAAGTTGGAAGGGACCTTAGCGGTTTTTCTAGTGCAATCAACTGATCTTACAACTGAGGTCCTGGGAGGAGAGGTGGTTTCTCCAAAGTTGTCCAGCTGGTTAGCCAGCCACAGGGCCAGGCTTAACACAGAAAGCCTCTAACTCCTGGGCGTCTTCCCACTGGATCAGTGAGCCTCCATATTGGTTCAGTTGTCAGGAACCCTTTTGGAAGTCAAAACCATTTCACAGACACTCATGTAACTCTTGCTTGGTAATGACTGGTTGAGCAAATAGATAATGAGAAAAAGCAACTGTGAGTTCATTAATAATTCTCAGTTCTCTATACAATGCCGTCTTCTCCCAGGAATCTGCAGGTGGAGACCGGAGGCTGCTCACGCCTACACCCGATGATGCAGTCTCACCGCTGTGGCTGGACTCTGCTGGTCTGGAAGTTTCCCTACCCAGTGGAGAGATAGTTCCATGGAGGCACAGGGTAAAATCCTACAGAACTAGAACTAGGAGTAGGACTGTGATAAATGCTGAGCCTACAGGGTCTTGGCAAAGGAGCCCTATGCCGATTATCCAGGGGAGGCACTGCTGTCAAACAGAGGGCAGGGGACTGTCAAGGCCAGCAGAAAACAGACTACACCAGGTAAGCAGGTGCATCAGCGACCCGTCCCCCACCTCTTTCTTGTTCATCTTGATTGAAGGAAGGTAATCTGTCATGACCCAGCTAAAGAATTGCATTTGGTTTAGCTCAGTGATAACGTTCCTCTCTCCTTTTGCTAGATACGTGATTCGCAGCTTCCAGTGTAGCAGGAGTTGTCACCTGATGCAGTTCTGGCCAAGAAGATGGGAGGAGAAGCCTGCTGGAAGCCCAGCGGAAAGCTGTGGCTTTGCGGATGAAAAGCCGCTAGCCGGTGCCATTCTCTCGCTAGTCTTCCTGCTGTGAACATGGCCAAGGTGCCCATGATGGTATCTTGTGATCGTGAGGCAAAGGGCAGGAGTGGAGTGGAGATGTGACCCAGAGACCTGACATTATAGCTAAACCTAACCCAGAAATTGCTTTCAATTTCTTGTTATATGAGAAAAACAAATCCCTGTATTTAAGCCACTGTTATCTGGATTTTCTATTATTTGCAGCTAAGAGATTTCCTGATAGCAAAAGGTAGAATCACTCAACTGAGCAAAAAACAAAGAGAACCTGGAAGATGAATGAAGGGAACAACGGATGTCCATTAACTACAGCCTCAGGATCAATTGTAGAATTAAGGGCATACCCTACCTCTTTTTCAGGTTTATTTTCCCCTCCTTGCTAAAGTGTCTGAAAATTGAGGAATTATACCCTATTCTGCCACCACCATTTTTATAAAACAAGACAGATGTTATTATTTTAGCTACTGCCAGCTTAAGAATGTTCTGTATTCCTTCTGTCATGTTTATCAGGTGTGTTGGTGGCGGTTACATTCACCATTTGCCCTGAGTTTGCAAAATAATGAGGAATAACCCCTAGAAATGGTAGCAGAGGGAACACAAGAAGAGCGAGTATCCTCAAGAGATCGTGGGCTTGATGCTGAAAAACAGCTTTGTCAGGTGCGGCGTGACATGGCCGTGGCACACGATACCTGCAGGACGTGCACATTTGATTGTCTCCTTGCTGGGAGCAGGTGAGTTGTGTGCATCTGTGTGTGTTATGATTTGGAACACTGGGTGGGAGCCGTGAAGACAGAAGGATGTGTTGCAGGTGTGTAGTCAGGCGTCTGCTGTGTTCCGTGTTCTCCTCGAGCTCAAATTCCTGGGCCTCCAGCCACCTGCTCTGAGACGGAGCCCTTGGTTGGTTCTTGCATGGGAGTAACCACTGACTGAGCCGTGGGGAGGTTGCCTGACTCTAGGACAACCAGTCTCCACAATGGCCTTAATGTTGTCTAGTATGAAACAATGGCCTCAATAAATGGATTTTCTCTCTTAGAAATGTGAACTGAATGTTCAAAAAGAACTCGCTACTTGGGAAGAGAGGAGACGTGAGGAGGTGGCTGAGTCACGTTAATGCCTGGGTACTAGTCGGTGTGGACAACCTTCCTCCTGCCCCCGTGGGTCCATGATGACTCCTGTTCCCGGATGTGCATGTGTGTTGGTTGGTTTTATGTCAGTTTGGCTAGTATACTGCCCAGTTATTTAACCAAATTCTAATCTAGGTTTTGCTGTGATGGTATTTTGTAGATGCGGTTAACATTAACGATCAGTTGAATTTAAGTTAAGGGAATCTCCCCCTCAGTAATGTGGTTGGACCTCATTCAATCAGCTCATTCAATCAGCTAAAAGAAAAAGCTGACGTTACCCAGAGAAGAAATGCTGCCTTAAGACTGCAGCATCAACTCCTGCCTTTATTAGTTCTATTTCTCTGGAGAAATCTGGCTGAAGCACCGTGGAAGAGTCTGCCTCCTTCACCACTCCACGGCATTACTACCAAAGAGCCCTTCTTTCTGACTTTGTTCCTCAAAATCAAAAGAACCTAGACAACAAACTCAGTAGTGTCTGGTACTTGTGTGAGATGGTGGCTCCTAACATTAGTGGGAGACGTGGTGATTGAGTCTACAGTAAGTGCTGTGGATTCTCAGGCTCAAAATACCTTCAGTCTCAAGGAATTGGGAAGCACAGATTGACCTGCTCTGCCTCGGATATAGGATTTCATTAACTGCCTTTGCCCTGTGCGCCAGAACAGTAGGAAACAGATTCATTGTCCCGGGAAGCAGTCCTGTTCTTCCAGGATTATTTAGTGAAACTTGCTTGACCTTGTACTACAGACTTGTTAAGAGAGAATGAGCAACTCAACCCATGGTAGAGCAGACAGGGGCTCTAGGGCACATGACGTCGGGTCTCCAAAGGTACCCACATTCTGAATTCTCCCTCATACCCCTGCCTGCCATGGGAGATGCTTCCTGCACTGGGGATGTGCCTGCTGCCCTTCCTGTTTAAACCTCAAACTCGTCCTTTCACCCTACTGTGCCCTGTACTTACCTGTGCTGCCCACATCCGTCCTTTATTGCATGTAGCTTATTCTCTTATTTTTATGCATGCACAGAATACAGGAAAAAATGATTACCAATGGCTGGCAAGCTGAGGGAAGAGAGATGGGGCGAGGCACGGGCTGCTGCTCTGGGTGGGGATCAAGCACTGGGCACTAGAACCTTCTGGAAGAGGGGCAGAGCTAGATGCTAGTGTGGTGGAAGCAAGAGCCACCAGAAAAGGAGGACCCAGGAAGACAAGTTTCACCCACTTTATTTCCCTCTTTGGGCTGTGAAGAGGCCAGGGCACAGTTTTATGCTCAGTTACAGTAATCACACTGACTGTAATGATTGTCATTTGGCCTTTTCCCCTCACAGCTCTTTTAAGACTTAAAAAAAAATACTTTATTAGTCATTTTAAGAAGCAAATGTAGTGAGAACCTTGCCATTTTGTAAAGGAGGTATGACAACCTGGAGTAGTAGGCAAGGGTCCAGTTTCGGAGTTGGACCCGTTCGGATTTGGATCCAGACTCTGTCACTGGCTGTGTGACATTGGACAAGTTACTTCACCTTCTCTAAACTTCTAAAATTGTGATGATAATGATACCCATCCTGCAGGAACTTTATTAGGATTCGTGGAGAGTATACATAGAGTGTTGCACATGGCGTCTGAAGACCATCGCCACCTAGCACTCCACAGTAATAGCCTGGGGTAATGAGCCCTTACGATGCTGTAGGTAACGCACTAAGCACATGAGCTCATTTGACACAGAACCGGGTCCTCTTGGCCTCCAGTCCCCCTGCCACTCCCCCCTCCAGCCCCCTGTCCAGAGGCCTGTCTAAGGCCTGTCTGCTGAGAGGGAAGCAGAGTATTGGCTAAGCCCTGTCCTTGAGATCTGATCACCTATCTGGGGCTCACCTACAGAGGCAGCCACAGGAGGTCTGGGAGTCTAGGAGATACGGCCAGGCTCAGCTGGTGATCCAGAGACAGGCTTGGGGCTGGTGGGGAAGCCGGGTTACCTCTCAGGGGAGTCCCGAAGTGGATGAGGTTGGGTTGTGCATCACGGCCTGTGGCTTCTCAGGGGTCCTCAGAGAGCTCAGCACATTCCCCTGGCACCTTTCTAACTGCACATGGAGTGACTTCTGCCCCTGACCTCTGAGGGCTTGGGATGCTGTGAGAGAACAGAGCAGAGCCGAGAAACCCTATGAAGCACAGGGCAGGGAGCGCTGGGGAGGGATTCCAGGCTTGGCCCAGTGGTGAAGTATTTGGTTACTCTTGGGAGGGATCCAGTACAGCTAGAAGGGCTCAGGACAGAGGTGCTGAACAGAAGCACTAAGTTGGTGATGCAAACCCAAGGCCAGAACCAGCTAGGGAGGGAGAGTTGTTGCCGTGTTGTCCAGAGAAGCCAGGTGCCAGGTTGCCAAGGAACATCTGTGTTGGAATTTTATATGCAGGCCCAACAAAGCCAAATTCCTTAAAAGCAGCTTCTTTCTGCCCAGATGGCTTCAGCAGCCTTGACAGAAGGGTGTGTGTGTGGAGGTGGGTGGCATTCTCAATCTGGGTCTCCTTCTTTTTTTAGGACTTTGTCCCTTAGTGACTCTTCCCCAGTTAAATTGTGCTTCTTGCTTTTCTTAAGCACTTAACTACGGTGGAGAGAAGATGGGCTTTCCGAGACAGAAAATGTGCTGGAGACCATTCAGGACCACTTCGGTGGCAGCATCCCACAGTGACTCTCACTCCCAAATACCCACACATATGGAGTGATGGCTATATAGAGTGCATAAGCCATCCCATGACTGCTTTAGGCCAGAAATCCCCTTCCCCCAGCCCTGACCTGCTGATACACGGTGCTGATCCAAAAGAGCCTAGGGTTTATTCAGTGCCACTCAGAAACCCAAGAGTCTTAACTGCCTGAGGACATCCTGGTGGTGACTAGTGAGATGACAACTCTTTCTTGTCCAACACCCATTTTTCTGGGAAGCTGAGACCTGGTAAAGTGTTCTCACACATAAACAAAAGGGAGAGAGGAAGCTATCCAGGGTGGTGGCCCTGAATAACCCACAGAGGGGTGATTCTAATCAAGGGAATTCACCAGTACTTCCTGGGAGGCTTGAAGAAATAAAGATGTTGGGGCCCCACCCCAGACCAACTAAATTTGAATCTCTTCTTGGGAGGTGCCAACTGTATCTTGAAAACATTCCCTGGGTACTTCTGATGGGCTGCTCAGATTGAGAGCCCTAGTGCTAGAGGAATAATTTCCCCTGAATAAACTAATTTGGGCCATATTTCTCAGGAAGCTAGTTTCTCACTGATTGCTTATCTTCTAACAGAGACAGCCTAACAGTAAGGCTAGGGACATGTGTGTTGGAGCCCACCTGTCTCCCGTTTCCACTGCATTCTTTGGGAAAATTACTTGGCCGTTTTGCTCTTTAGTTTCTCTCATCTGTAAAATGGGACTAATAATAATACTTAGCTCAGAGGGTTGTTGTGAAAACTGAGATAATGCATATCACACACCTAGTGTTTTACAAATGATAATAAGCCTTACCCTGATGGACATTAGCTATTATTATGAACACATTTGACGTGATAGTTTCTGAGAGCCTCTGGGATGGGTAGGCTGGTGTGCTATGTGTTTTTCTCCAACAGAAGTCCGTTGGTTAGCCTCTCTGAAAATTCTTTTTAGCCAGAAAAGGAATGCACACTCATGCAGATTGGTTCAGGTTCACAGGTGCAGAGTGATGCAGAAATTAGCCTTGGCTAAAAATAAACCAGCTTGATCATTTCTCTTTCCAGCAATAGAGTGAATTAGATAGCCAGAGTAATTTTCCCATCCAAAACAACTGAAATGTTGAACAAAATATATTTTAAAATCTTAAAAATGTGTCTCTGAGCTGACATGGAGCTCCCTAACAAACTGAAACCAGGAGCTCTGGGAGGTAAGTGAATATCAAAGCTTGCTTTCACCCTGGAAGCTTCTGCCAGATGCGGACACTTTGGGCTACTGCCTTGGAGATTGTATGGGGATGGGATACAGGAGTTCAAGTCCAGGCTTGACCAAGGTGGGGTACCTATAGGAGATCCTTAAATAAAGCTGGAATCCCAAAAGGTTACACATGTTTTACGGTGAACAGAGAAAGAGGAGCAAGAAAGCTTGTCTGTCTCAACCCAGGTAATCACTTTGGCCTGGCATAAAGTGACCCTCACTTGTGTTTGCAGTTCAAATGCAAATACCACTTGTGTGGTCCTAAATATCTAAATCTGAAAATTCAGTGTGATCTCAGTTTGGTAATACCTCACTTGACCAACTGAATAAACATAAATATATTCTGGAGGAATCCAGCTGCAGCCCAGTCCTCTCAGAATTTCCAGATTATGTCCAAGGAGAATGAGCAGCTTATAGTCAAAAAATCACAAAACACACAAGGTAATGACGTATTGGGATCGTAAGAACCAGCAAAAAAGCAAAACACAAAACTGTCAAAACAGATCAGCAAGAGTGTCAGACGTTATTTATTGAACACCGAATGTAAAATAACTGTGCAAAACATGTTTAAAGATATAAGAGGAAAGCTGGAAAATTTGATCAGGAAGCAAGTAGATTGGGAAAAAAAAACATAACTTTTGAAAAATAAAATATACGAATTGAAATTAAAACCTCAATGGATAGAGTAACCAGACAACTAGATATAATTAGAGGTAAATAATGGAGATGGATGCAGTGGCATTATCATGGGTATACATTTGGAAGTAATTTTAAAATGGGGGTGGAAGGCAAAAAAGAAAAAAGAGGACAAAGTGAAAGATTTCAGTCAGATATGGGGAGGGGATTTAATTTCAACAGAAAATGGCTGAGAATCCTCCAGAATTCTTGAAAGACGCTAATCTTCAACAAATCTGAAGGAGGGTAGATAAAAAGAAACACACTCCTAGACACATTAGAGTAATTACAGAATAAAGAAAAGGGTGATCTTAAAAGCAGTCAGAGAGGAAAGATGGACCTTCTGTAAAAGAATGGCAATTAGAGGTTAGTGCGGACTCCTACAACAGAAGCCCAAGGGTATAACGTGCTGAGAGAAAATAATTTTTAACAAAAATTCTGTATGCGGCCAAATGATTTTTTCAAAAAATGAAGACAAAGTAAAGATATTACAAATAAAAGTAAGAAACAGCAGTTTAATGGATAGTTACCACTAGAAGATCCCCACTGAATGGAATTCTACGTAATAAACTCCAGGTAAGAGAAAGGTAGTCTAAAAGATAAGAGATATGAGACAGGAATGGTGAACAGATACATCATAAATGTGTGGCTAAAAATAAATTAGCCTTGGGGGGAGGGCATATAGCTCAGTGGTAGAGTGCACACCTAGTATGCACCATGTCCTGGGTTCAATCCCCAGCACCTCCACTAGAAAAATAAATAGCCAACCCCAAAATTTTTTTTAAGAAAAATTTAAAAAAAAATTAAACTTAACGCTATAACATAATAAAAATGTTATATTTTCAGGAATAAAAAGAGTATTAGAAGTAAAATACCAGAGAAAACAAGCATTAGATTAGGTGGGCAGATAACTGGAATCTGAAAAAAAAAATTTAGAAACCTTGAATTTTTCAAGAGGGAGTTAAAATATTAATTTTAGAATTATTAAAAATGCATCTTAAAATTTTAGGGCAAACCACAAAAAGATACGGATATGATGACTTCTAAACAAACAAGACGATGTAACACAAACCAAAGCAAACTTGCTTAATTCCCAAGAAGTGGGGTGAGGGAGAAGAGAAAAAGTGACACAAGTATAAACCACATAGCAGGATGTTAGAAATAAATTCAAATGCAGTAGTAATTCCTATAAATACAACAGGACTGAAATCCTCAGCTAAAAGACAAATATTGATAACCTGGATAAAGAAATATAATCTGGCATATGCTGTTTACACGAGACACTTTCAAACTTAAGGAAGGAGAAGTATCAGAAGTTAAAGGGCAGGAGAAGATACAATAGGCAACTACCAATCAAAAGAATGATGGAAAAATACGTTTATAGCAGAAAAAAGCAGACTTTAAGGCAAATAGCTTTATGAGTGATAAAAAAGTCACCACATAATGGCAAAATGCTTAATTTCTCCAAAATAAATGATAATTCTAAACTTGTAAGATATATATATAATAGATGACATATATGAGGTACTATTTACATTAGCAATAAGGCATGTATTTTTGTTCTAATATATGAAATTTATATGTGTGCACATAGCCTCAAAATACACAAAGCAAGCAAAATGTCAGCACTACAAGGGAAGCCAGACAGATCCACTATGCTGGTGGGAGATTACAACACACTTCTCTCAGTAATTCATGGACTAAACAGATAAAAATCAGTAAGGATATAGAAGATTTAAAGAACACGCTAAATAAACCTGGTAAAATGGGCATATGGAGAACCCTGCACTCTGCAAGTCAGAGATTATTGCTTCTTTTTAAGCACTCATGGAATTTCCTATGAATAAATTTCAAATGCAATTAAGTTATAAACCAATGACAAAAATATAATGAAACAAAACCTTACATTTGGAAACGAAAGTCACCTTTAAAAGCTCATAGATCAAAGAAGATGTCATAATGGAAATTTAAAAATACATAGAACTGAATATGATGCTTTAAAACTTCTGGAATGCAATTAAAGCAAACTAGGAATAGAAGAGAGATTTGTTAACTTGGAAAAGGACCTCCTAAAAACCTACTGCAAACATCATTATTAAGAATCATAAGTTTAAGTTCAAGGGATAAGATAGAGACGCCCACTTCTGTACAGGGAGGGCATAGCTAGGGTAGTGAACCAAGAGAAAGAAATGGAAAGTCTAAGAATTGGAATGGAAGGAACAAAACTGTCACTATTTGCAGATGTAGAAATTCCAAAATAATCTATATATGAATCATTAGGGTTAATAAGAGTTTAGCAAGATGTCTGCATATAAAATTGATATAAAAATCAGTTGCGTTTCTATATACCAGAGGCAACTAGAAAAATGTAAGTTTAGAAGATAAAGTTTATACTAGCAATAAAAATATGAAATGCTTAGTAATAAATTTATAAGAGATGTAAGTCTTTATAGATAGAGCTCTAAAACTTTACTGATGGACTTTAGTCCTAAAGTCTTGGTCCTAAAACCATGCAGATACACACCATGTGTACCATATTTTTGAGTAGAAAAACAGTATTACAAAGATGTAAAATGTTAATTCCTCCCTTTTTGATCTATAGATTTAGTGAAATTCCAGTAGGAAGTTGGTTTTTTTTTTTTGATAGAACATGACCAGCAGATTCTTAAATTAATGCAGAAGATCAAAAGATTACCACCTACAATGAGAAGCCAAGTTACAGTAACAAACTAACAAAAACAACAACCAAGGTGGTAATTGGTAGTGTTGAGGGTGTGCAAGGAACTTACTAACTGCTAGTGGGAATATGAATCGGCACAACCACTTTGACAGACAGGATAGCCTCACCTAGTATTGCCTAGTAAAGCTGCACACCCACACACTCTGTGGCCCAGCAATTCCACACGTACCTGAAGAAGCTCTTAAACACTGTGTGCCAGGAGACACATGCAAGGGCAGTCATAGCTGGGTTGATCTTAATGGCTCCAAACTGGGAACAACCCAAATACCCATCAACAGTAGAATGAATGCATAAATTCTGTTATATTTGACTCAGGATATGAAAACAATGTGATACAGCTGTGAAAAGGAACACACCGCACACAGCTGCCCTCAATAACACAAAGGAATCTTAAGAACAAAACTGAGCACAAGCAGCAAGTCACAGATGAAGTCATCACAGCATGACTGCATTGACATAAATGTCAGAAACAAAATTTGTCTTTTTTTAGAGGCATATTCACAGGTGATAAGAAAAGGCAAGAGAGAACCATTAACACAAAAATCAGGCTAGTAAGGTTAGCTCTGCAGAGGAAGGAGAAAGTGGTCTTGAGGAGGCACGCTGGACTTTTTAAGGCATGGTAAGAGTCTATTTCTATTCCTGAGTGGTGAATATGTTACCGACCAGCAAGGATCCTCCTGCCGGGGTCGTTGGAGCCAACAGAATGACAGTGAGTTTGGTTCAGAAGCAAAGGAAGGCTTTATTCTTTGATCAGAGAATGGAGAGCTGGGAGCTCTGGCCCTAGAGTCCACGCTCTCCTAGACAGGCTGTGGGCGGGGCCGCCTCACGGGGCCTGCGTCCGCGGGGAGGGGCGGGCGTCTCACGGCGCAGGCGCAGGCACGCGGCTCACGCTCCGGATGGCAGTGCCCTGGTAGCGCCTGCACCCGGCCGGCGCGCCATCTTGGACTGCCGTGCGGCGCACAGGGCTTCTGCGCTCGGTCCTCAGCGGAGCGGCCGCCAGCAGCCGGTTCGTACCAGGAACTGGACTGAAATGTCGGGAGCAAGGCCTCTGCGGGCGACACCCTTTGAGCAAGTGAAACTAGGCTAAGCACAAAGGAAAGGAAAAAAAGGTTAGCTTTTATTTTCTTGCCCAGACTCTATTTTTATTTCCTGGGAATTGTTCATGGGCTTTGCCGGTGACAAATACACAGGTGTTCATGTTGTTGTTAGCTTCTAAACTGTACATAAGCTTTTTACACCCTTCTGTGCACAGGATATAGTTCACAACGAAAACAAAACAGAAGAAGTCATTGGGCAAATAAAATTGAGGCTGTCAGCTGAACGAAACTTGTAGGGTGTGTGTCAGGGAGAACTGCCAGGCGCTGTCTCCCCCACAGGCAGCGCCGCCCCCTCGGGTGTGCTGACAGCGCGGCTCCGGCCGGAGCCTCCTCACCCTGGCACGGGAGAGGAAGGGGCCTTTTCCCTCTCTCTCTTGTGTGTTAATGAGATCACAAGTCCGGGTCAACTGCTTTGTCCAAGGTCGCGCAGCTACTGAAGGTTCCCAGTCCGCCGTTCATTTCACCTATTACCATGCAGTGTTTTATTTTATCCTTCCCGGGAGGGCTTCGGAGAAGAGAATATTAAAAGGCTACAGTAATTAGCCTCACATTGTAACACCCTTGACTCCAGGGGAGCTCCTATAGGAGAAGAGAGAGACATCTAGTCCTCATCTCAGATGGGTCTCACATTCTGACTGGAAAGCTGGAGAGAATTTCCTGAAGATGCCCACGGGTGTCTGGGGTTGCTTTGGGTCACTGTTGTTCCCAGTGGCATTTGAGCAGTAATTGTGGACCCCAAGGAGGACAAGGCATTAGATCTCCTCTGTGTGGTGGGGTAGGTTGTGTGGGCCACGTGGAGGAGACTGGACAGATTGCCAGGGTTGTGGAATTCCTCGTTCCATCCTGAAAGTCTGACCCGGTTTTGACGCTCTTATCTGCAGAGCAGAGCTGCAAGTGAGCTGGCTGCAGGTGAGCAGGTGAGAGCGGATGAATGGGGGCCCCTCATCCAAGGAGGCTCCTTCCACTGCCCCACGACTCTGTCCTCCTGTCTCTGCAGTGATTTTAAGGAAACCATCTTGTAACCCTTTCTGTTAAAACATGTCTAAAGTAGTGAAACATATAAAATGTGACCTCACCTGGGTCTTGGACATTGCTGGGGGTCACCAGGTGGTTAATGATAAAGTTTCAGGACTGTAAGTCCTTCATTGTCTGCAGAGGGTAGGGTGGAGGGGACTGCTTTCCCATAACTGCCATTCTGGTAATCCACACGCAATCCAAGATGGTTTCTGCTCTCTTTTAGTTTATTATCAAGATCCTCACTTGAGGACTTGACAGTAATTTAAAGATTTGGAAGACAGGAAGGAAAGTTGTACAGTACACTGCCCCTCGACAAAAGGTTGTAGAGGTTTGCACAGGCCCTGTTGCATTCATGACCTCTGCCACCCAGCTAAGAGCTGCCATCTGGAAATGCCATCAGTGCAGGCACAACCCTGGGGACCCTGTGTTGCTGGAGAATAGGTTCTTGCCTCGTGCAGGAATGAATTCAAGAGCAAGGCATAGTGAAGTGAAAGCAAGTTTATTCAGGGAGATACACACTCCATAGACAGAGTGGGGTCTGTCTCATTCGGAAGGGAAAACAGCTTAGAAGACACACACTTCATAGGCAGAATGCAGGCTGTCTCAGAAGGCAAGAGGGAGAGAGGCCAAAATGTGTTGGGGTGTTTAGTTCAAAGTAAAAGTAGACACACACTCCATAGACAAAGTGCAGGTTGCCTCAGAAAGAGAGAGACCAGGAGGTGCAAAGTCGTTAGTTTTCGTGGGTTCGGTTCACATGCTAATGAGTAGAAGGATTATTCCAATTAGTTGGGGGAAGGAGCAGGGATTTCCGGGGAATTGGACGCCCCCGACCCCCACCTACTATTTGACTTTTACAGGCAGCCTAGAACTGTCATGGTGCCTGTGGGTGTGCCTTGAGGCTCAAGGTCTACTGGAAGTCAAATCTTCCACCGGTAACCAGTCTGTCCTGCCCTCCACTGCGGTGTCATTCCTTCACTGGTTGTGCCCTCCCCCACCTCCCGTCTCACCTGCCCACTCCACTCACCTTGCCAAGCCCATTGCCCTTGGTCTATGAACATTTCTTATTCCAGGTTCTTCCTTCTGCTCTTAGGGAAGGTGTCATCACAGCCTTAGTAGTAATCCAGCCACCTCTAGAGGCGTGTCTGGGCTTTGCCGAAGACCTATTTAACTGCAAAAGACAAAGGGAGAACTGTACACTTAAAGATGGTTAAGGAATCAAAATTTATGTGTATTTTATTAGAATAAAAAGAATTCAAAAAAGTGACAAAGGGAATTTTGTCCTCATAAAAAAATACCTGATGCACTGAAGTTAAAAATGAAATTATTTTGGGTAAGTGAAAATCATATGACTTTTAAATGCTTGAAACTGCCCCCTGGAGTTTTTCTTGCGTATGTTTGAAAAGACTCAGTTGGGGTCAGGGAGGCATTGCAGCATCGTGGTGAAGGTTTTGGGCCCCAAAGGTTTGGAGCCAGACACACCTGCCTCAGTTCCAATCATGCTTCTGCCACCACCAGTCTTTCTTTCCTTGTCTGTCAGGTGTGGCTGGCACCCTTATCTCATGGGGCTCTTGCTAGGATTAAATGAGATAATGCATGGGGAGCATGTCTGGCATCAGTGAGTACATGCATAAGGTTTCTTAGTGATGCTCGTGGTTACAGCACTTTCTGGGGTTGGTTTGGATTTTCAGAAGGGCCTCAAAAAGCATCCTTTGGAAAGCCGACTCTGGCAAATGAATCTAAATGTATTACAATGTGTGATGGTCACTTTTATGTGTCAGTGAAGCTGGGCTGTAGTCACTTGTTACTCAAACACTAATCTAGATGTGGTTGTGAATGTGTTCTGTAGATGTGATTATAGTCCGTAATCAGTTTACTCTAAATAAGGAAGATTATCCTAGATAATCTGGGTGAGCTTGATTAAATCAGATGGGAAGCCTTAAGAGCAGAGCTGAGGATTCCCTGAAATAGAAGGTATTCTGCCTGTAGACAGCAGCTCAGGCTTGCCTGACTCTCTAGCCTACCCTTCCTGGTGGCCTGCCCTCTTGATTTCAGATGTGCCTGGTTATGGATTGAACTGTGACATCCCCACCCCCCACCGGCTGCCAAAATGTAGAGTCCTCACTTTCAGTACCTGTTAATGTGACCTTTTTTGGGAAATAGGATCTTTGTAGACGATCGAGTTAAGATGAGGTCGTTAGTCGGGCTCTAATCCGATATGACTGTGTCTTTATAAAAGGGGGAAATGTGGACACAGAGAAAGACATGCGTAGAGGAAAGATGATGTGCAGAATCAGGGAGAAGACAGTCGCCTGCAAGTGCAGGCACAATATCTGTACCTGTCTACACATCCTACTGTGACGGATGCACAGTATCAGAAGGGGTACCGCTTCTGGATGGGATCCCTGGATTTGATCCTGGAACAGAAAGAGGGCATTTGTGGGAAAACTAGTAAAATCCAGATAAGACCTAGAGTCTAGTTAATGTACAAATGTTGTTTTCTTAGTTTTGCCAAATGTACCCTGGTACATTTGATTTAGCCCCGAAGGAAGCTGTATGATGATCTATGAGAACTCTGTACTATCCTTGCAACTTTCCTGTAAATTAAACCTTATTCTGAAGCAAAAGATTTATTTTTTTAAAAAGGCAGCCTGTAGGGAGAGGAAGGAAGGAATGAATAGACAGAGCACATGGGATTTTTAGGGCAATGAAATTATTCTGCATGATACTACAGTGGTGGCTATATGTCATTATTCATTTGTCAAAGCCCATAGAATGTACAGCATCAAGAGTGAACCCTAATGTAAACTGTGGACTTTGGTTGATAATAATATGTCCATGTTGGTTCATCGATTGTGCCAAATATGCCACACTGAAGAGGGATTTTTGAGGGTATGGGAGTATATATGTGTGGGTGGGGAGAAAAATAAAATAAAATTAAAATAAAATAAAATAAAATATAATATAAAAAAAAAAAGGCAGCCTGGATCCAGCACTTACCAGCTGTGTGACCTCAGGAAAGATACTTCATCTTTCAGTGCATCAATCATGTTTTTTGTAAAACGGGAGTTAATAATGCAACCTGCCCATAGAGTCATTATAAGAATTAAATGAGTTAAAACACACAGACTGCTTAGAACAGTACCTGGCACAGATAAGTGCGTAATAAATGCTGGCTCAAATTGTAATATTTTTGTTTTATTTTATACACAACCTTTTCTCCATGGCTACTTGCTCAGTGCGTGGTAACCCACAAAGGCCGGTGTTCTCCCAAGTCGGGTGTAGCTGGGCTTGTACAAGAAGGTGAGAAGAAAAAGTAGAACTTCTACGTTTATTTCATTCCCTTAAGTTCTCAGTATCTGTATATGTGCCGTAACGCACATCTTTATTCAGTTATAACATGCAAGGGAGAGGGGCGCACGCCACCTTTTTGTGGATAGAGTAAGTGATCCAAAAGGCGCGGGGACCCGTGCTGTGCTCCGGAGGCAGGGCATGCTCTTGCATCTGTGTGACCTTCTTTGGGCTCAAAGACACAGCCACTTAGGCAAACTAATTTTGCATTAAGCCCTAATCCCTAAACCATTAAAATTTGCATGAAAATAATATTTTAAGTCCAGAGGGCTGAAAATGTTGAGGTTGATTCAATATGTATTTCCTACCCAGTGTTTCTTCAGCCTGGATTATTTCAATTTGTTCTATTGCTGGACAAAATGTCTCCTCTTACTTTTGAGAATCTAAATTTTCCCTCTGGCTTCCACCAGACCTTATTTGTTGCTTCACATAATAGACTCTTCGAGTTATTTCAGGCACAAGATGTTTATGAATCTAAAGCTTTCTGGATCTAGATGGTGATGCTTGTAGCAAGATAGAATGGTACTTTTTGAGGCGTGGAACAATGTAACTGACATTCATTTTAAGTTTTGTAGGCATCCATTTATTCATAGTTATTCTTTCACAATAATTCCTTCAAATGTTGCTTTCGTTTAAAAAAAAAAAAAACGTTGTAGAGGCAGTCGGGCTAGGTTCGAATCCTGCTGGTTTTCAGAACCTAGGTTCAAACTCTGCCATTAACCAGCTGTGTATCCTTGGAGAATTTATTTTTTCGACTCCTTTACATCCATTTCCTTATTGGAAAGATAGAATATTTACCTCGCAGGGTTATGTCAGGAATAACCATATTTAGGTGAGGTACTTGCACGTGTTTGGGGGAGGGTGGGCGCTCAGCAAATCGATGATTTTACTGTTGTTACTTTATGGTTATCGAGCCAACTAATAGGGTAGACCTAGGAAAACAAAGATGGCTAACGTGTGGTCCATGCCTGTAAGGAAAACGCACTCACACGTACGTAGACATCTGAAAGTATTTCTGACACAGCTGATGCACTGGATATAAAGGAAGAATTGCAAGAGCCGTCTTACACTGAAAAGCTCCATCTCCTGGCCTGCCTCGCCCAAGCCCTCACCCCATCCTCCGGAGGCAAACTTCATTGGCTGTCACTCTTTTTCACTCTTCTGTGGCTTATTCTGTAATTCAAAATAATAAGCTTATATCACCCTTGCCTCATTTCCTTGCCTTTAGAACATGCTGCCTACTCCCTGTTATGACAGATGAGGACTTAGGGCCCAGGGCCTGGTACTTCCCCTCCCTCTTTCCCTCTGGATGTTGGATGGTTATATTATTTTCTAAAAATTCCTCTAATGCTGATATTTCAAACTTTCAATACCTCTAATTTAAAAACCTTTCATTTTTGCTCTGTCACCTTCAGTCGGTATCTTCTGCCCTTCAGGTATCACTCTTTTCTCTTTAATCACTTACCTCCTTTAAGAAGTAGCCCAGTTCTCTAAAATGCGATGTGATGAATAGCAAATGTGCTGAATTTACCAAATTTAGGATTTTGGTGTTTTGTAGTGATGTGATTGCTTTGGATTCCTCCTTGGCACTTCCGTTCTTGTGGAGATGCTGGCTAACTCACTGAACTGACCTAGAGCCCCTTCTGCCAGCCAGACTTTCCTTCTATGTTACCAACGTTCGTTAAGATTTGCGTTCAGTTCTGCAGCTGTAATAAAGGCTTCCCTGCTTTCTCTATGGTTTGATTTTAAAAGTTGTAATGCACAGAAAAGGCATTTGCATTATTACGGTTATTTAAGTATTGCCCACTGCAGGGAGGGGCAGCATCCTGGGGCTCTGTGCACTGCTCCACGGGCCCGGTGTCAGGATCTATGGGCTACGTGAGAGGGAAGAGACGCTGCAGCATCAAGGTCAATGGTTTTTCTTTCCTTTCAGACGAGCGATTATTTAAAACTGTGTCACTTTTCATTTGCTTTGTGTCTGGATCACGACCTTCTTGACTGTGTCACTTTTCATTTGCTTTGTGTCTGGATCACGACCTTCTTGTATAGCCTCTGGTCTTCTTGCCGTTTCTCATCTTTTATCTTTCTTTTTCAAATCTTCCTCCCTCCCTCTCTTTCATCTTTCCTTTCTGGCAAAGAGAAGAATGTGCCTTTCCCAGAGCCCCAAGTCTGGTAACACTTTCAGACGTAGCCATTCTTGCAGAGCTCCTGTCTTTCTCCTGTCCTGGCTCCCTGACCTGAGTTAGGACCTCTCGCTCTTCTGAACAGCTGTCCTGAGATTTCTCCATACAACCTTCCTAGGTTTCCTGTTTCCTGCACCCGGCATCCTTCTCTCTCTGGAGTACATCCCTAAGGAACTTCTTAAGAAAGGAGGAAGTAGTTTTTTGAGGCTTTGTTTGTCTAAAAATTATTCAGATGGATCATATTTGGTTAACAGCTTGACTGGGTATACAATTCTATCTTCAAAATTCACTCCCCCCCAGCTTTTCTGACATCAAGTATTGCGTGTGAGGAGTGCAGTGTCAGAATGTTTCTTGTCTTTTGTAGGAAGCTACTCTGCCCCCCTACCCAACACCATGGAGGCTCTTTGCATTTCTTTATTCCTGGTCTTGTGTGTCTAGTTGGAAATCTTCCAGAAATTTTTTTTTATTTGAATATTAACTTTATTTTTTTAAATTTTCTTACACTTTTTTTAATTGAGTTATAGTCATTTTACAATGTGTCAAATTCCAGTGTAGAGCACAATTTTTCAGTTATACATGAACACACATATATTCATTGTCACATTTTTTTTCTCTGTGAGCTACCGCAAGATCTTGTATGTATTTCCCTGTGCTATACAGTATAATCTTGTTTATCTATTCTACATTTTGAAATCCCAGGCTATCCCTTCCCACCCTCCACCCCCCGGTAACCACCAGTCTGTATTCTCTGTCTGTGAGTCTGTTTCTGTCCTGTATTTATGCTTTGTTTTTGTTTGTTTGTTTTTGTTTTTGTTTTTTAGATTCCACATATGAGTGATCTCATATGGCATTTTTCTTTCTCTTTCTGGCTTACTTCACTTAGAATGACATTCTCCAGGAACATCCATGTTGCTGCAAATGGCGTTATATTGTCGGTTTATATGGCTGAATAGTATTCCATTGCATAATTATATCACATCTTTATCCAGTCATCTGTTGATGGACCAGAAATTTTATTGTACTGGGCAAAAGTCATTGTCTGATGACTTAAAATTTTCATTTTGGGTGAATTTTTTTATTATTTTTAATAAATTCCTTCTCTCCATTTCTTTACTTTTTTTTTTTTTGTAACACCTAGTTAATTGGGTAATAGGCCTCCTAGAATGATGGATACTCTTTCCATGTCTCATGTTATCTGACATATTTCTTATCTATCTGTGTTTTGGCTGCCTACTGTAAAAGACTTATATTTTATCTTTAGCCCTGCTTTTAAGTTTTTAATCTTTTTTTATCATTTCAAACCTTGTTTTTTGACTCTTGCTAAAGGGTAGCATAACTTTTATGTACATATGTAATAACAATAATATAAAACAAACCCTGAGTTTGTATACATATATACAATTTATATATTGGCACTATACAATATATATATAATGTATATATAATAAATATAATACATTTTCATATTTCCCTTTAGATTTTAGGTGGTTTTGTCTTGTGTTGTGGATAACTTTGTTGGTTGCTTGTGTCTTGATACTCTCTGGTCCTTGAATTATTTCTAATTCCTCAAATCAAGTTTTCTTTTAGTTTTAAGCTAGTTTTTCATTTTTCCTTGCTGTTGGTTTTCTTACACATATTTCTGTTGATTCTTCAAGCTCTCGAGCGTGCATCCACTATAATCGCTTCCTGCTTGAGTTCATGAGTCTACTTTAGTTCTCGGCAAGGAAGAACTCTGATCGTTAGCCTCTTATGTTGACACCACTTCATGAGGTAGCTGTGATGATGGGGGAGACCTGAACGGTTTGAAAATAACTGCAAGGTTGCCTTCAAAGTTATTCTTAGTGCCAGCATGTAAAACCTGACATGTTCAGACGAAACAAGAGCAAGTCCAGCTTGAATTACTCAGAGGTGTTTTAAGGCATAGTTTTATTTATTTTTTTTAACATTTTTTATTGATTTATAATCATTTTACAATGTGTCAAATTCCAGTGTTCAGCACAATTTTTCAGTCATTCATCGACATATACACACTCATTGTCACATTTTTTTCTCTGTGAGTTATCATAACATTTTGTGTATATTTCCCTGTGCTATACAGTGTAATCTTGTTTATCTATTCTACAATTTTGAAATCCCAGGCTATCCCTTCCCACCCTCCACCCCCCGGTAACCACCAGTCTGTATTCTCTGTCTGTGAGTCTGTTTCTGTCCTGTATTTATGCTTTGTTTTTGTTTGTTTGTTTTTGTTTTTGTTTTTTAGATTCCACATATGAGTGATCTCATATGGCATTTTTCTTTCTCTTTCTGACTTGCTTCACTTAGAATGACATTCTCCAGGAGCATCCATGTTGCTGCAAATGGCATTATGTTGTCGGTTTTTGTGGCTGAGTAGTATTCCATTGTATAACTATACCACTTCTTCTTTATCCAGTCATCTGTTGATGGACATTAAGGCTGTTTCCATGTTTTGGCTATTGTAAATAGTGCTGCTATGAACATCAGGGTGCAGGTGATCACTGTCTCTTAGACGCCCCCAGCACCCCCAGTCGGCACTGTGTCCAGGCTCTGAACTGTGGGCTGCCAGGTGATGGATCCATCCCTCCATTAACACCTGTTTGTCAAGATCTTATTACATGTGGGGTCCTGATGAGACCGTAGTGAACGAGAGTGAAGTCCCTGTCTGCTTGGACCCTTACGGTCTAGCACAGTGTCTCATAATTGGTTTGTGGGTGTTGCATTCTCTCGTCACCTGGACTGTTAGTTCCTTGCTGGCAGGAACCTGATTTTCTGGACCTTTTGCGGCCTACACGCAGCTTCATACAGTGCTGGGCACAACATGGAAACAGTGGCAATGGATAATGTCTGGTGAGTTATAAAACATTTATAGTTTAAGAAGCACTTTTCATATATACAATCACATTTTTTGATGGACTCCTTAGTAGGTAGGACAAAACTGAAGACTATTGCTTCTCAGTGGTTTAATAATCTTACAGTTCTTAAAATCCATATTCAATAAATACTGTTCAGCATTTATTAAATGAGAGTAGGAGAAGCTGCCTTCCCTGTTGTTCTGTTCAAAGCAAGGGGTTTATATGCATCAAACCTTGTATAACATTAGAAATATTAATTTTTATACAACATGCATGTGTTTAAAAAGAATGACATGGTAGGGCTTAGAGTTAAACAAACAAACAAACAAACAAACCATGTCCCTCCTCTTCCTTACCTCCTGTTCTGCTTCCCAGAAACAGTCAATCTGAACTTTGTTTTTGTTTTTCTGTGTGAGACAGACGTGTAAATAATTGTGAACAGAGGGCAGATGGTAGTAGATTATAAATGTGCCCACAGATTCCTCCTCCTGTCATGTTCACCCCTTTACAACGTGACTTTGCAGCTCCTTCCATCAAGAGGCAGAGTCTGTTTCCCTACCTCTCGAATCCAGGCTGGCCCTGGGACATCTTTTGTTCAATAACGTAAGGCAGAAGTGATATTTTGCAAAATCTGAAGCTAAGCCTTTCTTTAATAGGCTTTGCAGCTTCTGCTTTTGGCCATTCGGAATGCTGTCCTGAGACCGTCACTTAGGGAAGCCAGTCTAGCCTACAGAAGTGAGTGGCCATGTAGGAGCTGACAGCCAGCATTAACAGCCAGATGTGCAAGGAAGGCCACCTCGCACTGGACGGTCCAGCCCAGCCCAGCCAGTCTTTCCAGGGGAATATAGCCCCTGGGTGACCCCAAGCAAAATCAGTGGAGGAACTACCCAGCAAATCCACAGAATTATGAGAAATAACAAATAGTTGTTGTTTTAAGATACTAAGATTCTTCATCTAGTTTTGGCATTGTCCATTCATCCCCTGCTATGACAAATGAAGATTTAGTCCATTACTTCATCCCCTTCTCCCACACACCCTCATTTTATAGTTTTGATACTAGTCTTGGTTTCTCGATTCATCACCTTTGCATCTTCAAATTAGTTAAGCCTACATTACCTGTTCCATTAATAATAATATCTATTGACTCCCCACTTTTTAAGATGGAAGCATTACTGTTTCCTCCCTTCTGTTTACCTGTATCATCCCCATTGACCTCCTGATTTCTTTAGGCTCTACCTTTTCTTTCTTTCTAGAGAACTTTCAAGTGAAATATAGTTATACTCAAAAGTGCAGAAATCTTTAGTGAGAAGTTTGATAACTGAACACACCTCTGCAGCCAGCACTTAGCTCTAGAAATAGAGCTTTACCACCACCTGGAAGTCCTCTCCTGCTGGCTCCTACTTACTACTTTCTACCAAATGTGGTGATTTTTCTAACTTCTAAAACTGTGGATAAGTTCAGCCTCTTTTTAAGTTTCATATACAGTTGACTCTCAGTTGGTTCCAGGACCTGCATAGAAACCATAATCAGCAGGTGCTCAAGTCTCCTACAGCTGGCCCTGCAGATACGAAAGGCTGACTGTGAATGTCACTATTCGGTATGCTCGCCGTTGTAGCTGGCTTTTTTGTTACTGGTCAACATTATGTTTGTGAGATTTATCCCTGTTGCTGATGTATGTATATGTCATTCCTTCTTATTTCTGCAATGTGTTTTGCTATATGAAAATACCACACTTTATTTATCCAGTCTAATGTTGATGGACACTTCAGGTCTGTCCAATATTTGGACATTTGGAAGTGCTACAGTAAGCATTATTATACTTTTTTAAAATGAACTTATGTGTACATTTCTATTGATATAGGCCTAGAAGTGGAAGAACTAGATCACAGAGTACCTATATGTTCAGCTGTGCTAGTTAGTGCCAAACAGTTTTCCAAAGGAGTTACCCTAATTCGCACTCCTACCAGCAGCGTAGAAGAGTTACCGTTGCTCCAGATCTTTGGCACCATCTTGTATCCTCTGACTTTTTGTTACAACCATTCTTTTGAGTGGGAAATCATATAATACTGTGCTTTTTAATTTGCATTTTCCTTAAGGTTTGAAGTTTTTGATGCTAGTGTAATGGGATCATTTCAATTTATCATATTCCAGTTGTTTATTCTGACATATAAAAAGAGCAGTGTTTTGGATCTTGGATCCAATGACATTGCTAAATTTACTTAATAATTCTGAAATCATCTTTTGATGTTTTTAGAGTTTTATGTACATAACTATATCATTTGTCGATAAAGTAGAATTATTTCTTTCTTTCCAATCCTTATGATTTCTTTTCTTGCCTTATTGCATTGACTAGAACCAATACAGTGGCGAACAAAAATTAAGATAGAAGCCATCTTTGTTTCACTTCCTGTCTCTAAGGGAATGCTTTTAATATTCCACCATGAAGTAGGGCATTTGCTATAGATTTTTATAGGGATATTCTTTATCAGATTAAGGAAGTTTACCTCTGTTCCTGATTTGCTAAGAGTAATTATCAAATGCTTTTTCTGTACCTATGGAGATGCTCATATGATCGGTATCTCTCTTTTTATCATTTATGTGGTGAATTACATGAACTGAGTCACAGATATTAAACTACCGTTGAACTGCTACAATAATCACTACCTAATTGTGATGTACAGTCCTCTCGTATGTCACTGGCTTTGATTTGTTGATTTTTTTGTTTAAAACTTATGCCCTATATTCATGAAGAAGATGGGCTTATAGAAATAGAAATCCTGAGAGCCTAAATTTGGTTTTTCTAGAGAGACTGGACATTTGTTTGTGGTCCTAATAGCAACTAGGACCCAGGGGTGCCACCAAGAATGCTTCAGCCCCCTGTAATGATCATAATGGATCAATCTGAGATTTAGCTCACTCACTTTGCTGTGGGCCAAAGGGTTGGTCTCCAGATTTCAGAACTGTTACCAACATTTGCCTCTGGAGCAGTCTTGCCTTTAGCATCATTACAGTTTCTTCTGTTTTGTTTGTGATGAGTGAATTTATATACTCAAGATAAACATGCAAAAGAATAAAATCACCAGAACTAGAAGTTGTGTTGGCCTATCCATGATTTTTCACATTTTTACTCTGCTTGTGCTTGAGCCAAATGCCAGAATTAAACAAAAAAGCCACCCTGCTAAACACTGTGTTTCATGGAGGTCTACAACACACACACACACATTTCAATGTCCGTCTTTCCACGATTTATCCATCTATCCTTTAAGGGTGCATTGCACTGTTCTCCAAAGCTTGTGTATTCTTTTTAATTTAAATATTTAAGACAGCATTCCAAATGCAAGTCAACATTCTGGTTATGTGAATCCAAATGGTGAACAGCAACAACAAAAATCCTTGAACTATTGAAGGGAAGGTTGGAGTTATAGTTTTAAAAGAAACGAGTGAATGTGTGATATTCAAGGAACAAAGGAGGCCACACTGCATTCCATCAGAGATGACACTGTGAAGAAAGTAAAAGGAGAGGTGGATGCACCCCAGTTATCCTCTGTGTTACTTGGGGTTGGGAAGCATTTGCAAGGGGTTGGAGCTAATGGCGACAGTGCTCAGAGCAGCAGGATGGCACCCCATGTCTGGACGCATGGGGAGCTTCTTTGTGAACGGAGAGATCTGGGAGACAACAAAGGTAGGATTTCTATTCTAAGCCAGAGCAAAAGAAAGAGAAACAATGAGCCGTAACCCTCCACCACTGGTGTCACAGCATTTCAGCCTAAGAGTGACGTTGCTCTTCCTTCTCCCTCTTCTCCTCGACTCCAAAGCTGTGACATTTCACTACAGCAAACAAACCTACACGTTTTGTCTATGATTACTGCTATTGTATTTATTATTAGAAAATGAAACTGGCAGTAGCATTTACGTATGTATTTGTTTACTTTTATTATGATATTTCAGTGATTTTTTTTTATGAGACTATACAGGTTTAGAGTGTTTTTCCTAATCCCAGCTTTCCTGTGTATCCTGTTCTTTTTATTATGCAAAATTCCATGGCTTAGTGATTTTACAAACATATAGACGGTTTGGAGGGTGAAGCCACGTCATGCAGGTGGCTGCTCCCTCCTTTGGGTCCCGTTCACTTACTTTTTTTTTGTCTGCTTTGCCTTCTCCCTTTTTAATGTCCTTCTCCTTTCCTCCTGTTCCTCTTTTATTGACTTCGGCTTTTAGAGAAATTTTGTTCACTTTCTTGTGATGTCAGCAACACATCTGGAGCCGTGTTTGTTGTCATTTACGCAGGACTTAATTTTTAGTGACAGGACGCTTCAGAATATTCAACCCGCTCTGCTCCCAGAAGTAAAAGTCTCTACCTGCTTTTCATCTTGTGTACATGTGTTGAAATCTTTCATCCACTCATGATCGTTTCTGATTCTCTACATTGTTGTTGACTCTGTTCTTTTTTAAGTTTCATCTTAATGTAGTCTCTGGAGAAAGAGTAGATAAATGTATTGTGTTCGTGCAATATTCTGAAATCCAAACCAGAACAGTTTTTTCAAACTGAAGATTTAAATACGCTCTGCTTTGTTCTTCAGTGGCTTTAATTGCACACCAAAAAAGGTAGATGAAAAGTCAATAGAAATGTCAACCTAAGTTCTAAGGAAAACAAAATTGCCATTTAATTAACTTCAAAATTATGGGGAAAATTAATACTGCTAGAAAGTAATTTTCGGAGATTTTCAAGGTTTTTTTCAAAAGTAAGTCTAACTTGTTGTACATAGAGGGTCATTGTCCACCTGTTAACTTATTTAAAATATTTGTTTGAATAAATGACACTGCAAGGTAACACTTTACCTTGGAGTGGTCTTTGGGTTGTAATATTAACTTTGATAGTAATATTAACTATCCTTATTCACTAAGACTATGAGTTACTGACATGACCATAGTTTAAGAAGACCAAGTCTTCTTAAAAATAAGTTGAAAGGCTGCTCTTTTCTCATTTTAGTATCTGACAAGTCCATGCTTTGAGCGTTATACTTTTCAGTTGATAACAATACCTATGCATTCATTTGACAGGAACGTTCAGAAATTTGCTTTGAAAATTATCGGCAAAAGCAGGATTCTCCACTAGCAGTATTTGTATAATTCAATACTGTAGGAAAGTAGTGGTTAAGAGATCTCCAGGATAAATAAACCAGTTTCTTTCTGCACATATACTTTGACAATAGACAGATCATGACAGCAGATGGTGGTCATTGTTTTAGCTACCTGGCATCCAGACCCCTTTGTCACAGTGGCCTAAATGACTTTCAGAGCAATGTTCCACACATGTGCAGCAGGATGGCAGATCCGTGGTGTGCTCTTCCCGTCAGAATCTAAATGCTCTGTTTGTCACATGCTTCAAGTCCAAACCCCAGTAGCAGACAGGAAGGCCCCAGGCTTATGCTTAGCTAGTAAATGCCCCCACCCCCCGCCTCTGTCTCTCTCTCTCTGTCTCTCTCTCTCACACACACACATGCACACACTTGGGAATTTGAATTTGGACTGGAGTGTCACAAAGATGAGATAAATGATTGGAATCATTTAATCAATGATTTGCTAAGACCTTTGAGCTGTTCCCGTCTCTCAAATCTTTGAAGACTATCTCTTTCTACACTTCCCCCCTTGGTTTCATCAGCCCCCTTTTCAGTCACTGAGCTTATTTCCCATACATTCTCTTCCTGCCCAAACTACCCTGTTATGTCCTGTTATTTAGTAACAAAACTCCGTAACGAGTCACCTTATGACACAGTGTTTAAGGGTCACCGGCCACCAAGCAGTGTCATAGTAAGTGATGTCGATAACTTCAGTCAAAGTGGCTTAGCTCTGCCAGCTGGAACTGTAGAATCGAGCAAACAAGAAGACTGTTTTCATCCCTACCGGTGTTCAGAACCAGAGAAGAAATTATCTGACACAGCAGAATTGAAGACCTCTCTCCTTTGATTTCTTCTTCAAACCTAGAATAGGAACCAATTCTGTACAGGAAACTTCTTAGAAACAAAAGGAATGACATTGATACAACCATTAACTCCCTTCAGCCAGTCTGGACAGAGAGGCTGAACTCACTTGGCAAAATTGTTTCTACTTTCCTATATTTTCTGTTACTTCTTTACATTTTAAAACAATTTATTAAAATAAAGTCATGAGACATTTCAACATGTATAAAATAATTTAATAAAAGCCATGGACCAATGTACTATACAGGGCTAGGTTTCAGGGGCTTGTAACCCCCAAAATGAAAAAGAGTGGGTTTAGAAAGTTAATTTTTCTGTTGTAACAAGAAGTTTGGGAGTAGGGATTCCGAAGCTGATATGGTAGCTTAGAGAGGCCTGCAAGGACCAGCTTTCTCTCTGGCTTCGCCTCTACTCTTAGCACCACCTTAAGTGGCTTCGATCCTCCTCATGATGTGCAGATGGTTGCTGTCACCTTGTCCATTCCAGGCAGGAAGAAGACAGAAAAGGGCCTTCTCCATACACAGAACCTTATTAATTTTGTTTTATTGCATCAGAAAGCCCTTCCCTGGGACTTTTGCCCCCCTCTTCTTTGGCCAGATCAATGTCATATGGCCGTTCCAGGCTACAAGAAACTTTGGAAAGGTGGCATTACCAACCCCATCAAAACTGGGGCTTGTAAATATGAAAGAATGGACATTGGGCAAGTAACACACCAATGTCTGCTTCTGCCAGACTTAATAGATGTTCGTATTCTGCAACTTTGCTTCAGATCTTTTGTTTTCTTTTGAAGATACAAAACACTACAAATAAAAGTAAAGACCCATCGCTCTTTCTTTTTCTTCCCTTCCATCCCACAGGTAACTTTTAACCTAAAGCTGGCATGTGTAACTCTTGGATTTTTTTTCTTTTTTTAGAAAGATTTTATACTCTCACCACATAAAAAGATTTGGCTTCTGATAACATTGGGCTAGGTAATTCAAGCCTTTCCTCATGGTAAATACAGGTAAATGTTATCTGGATAGATTGACAGGCAGGCAGGCAGACAGACAGACATATACTTTTTCCCTAAGTCATATTTCAAAATCTAGTAAAAGTGTTATAGAAATGATAAGATCATAAAGAACCATCAGGCCAGAATTTGAGGAAAAGGAGGAACTGAGGGGGGTCAGTTGCATACCAGCTGACTTCAGCCAGCACAAGGCAGCCCTCACTAGTGCCCTCAGATGGCTTCAGGGCAGAACTTATAGTTTATCCTCCCCTGAGGGTGTAGTCTTTCGAAACCAGCTTGATACAGAAAAGGGCTTTCTATTAGAGGACCCAGGTTCAGGATGCGCCCTGGGCAGTTACTTTTTTTTTTTCCCCCTCACTCTGTGAGGCTACCAAACCTGAAGTCCAAGTTTGCCTAGATCAACCAAAGCCCAAAAGCAATGTCAAGGCTCAGGTGTCCTACTTGCACAGATTGGCTTTCTGTCATGAAGGCAAGCACAAATTAACACTGAAAAGATCTGCTAATACTTGCAATTTCTCAGGCATGTTTTCCCTAAACTTCTACATTCTTTGAAATTTACTATTTTCTTTGCCTAATGTCTTTGTTTAATTTCTTAGCTTATTTATTTTCCTTTATTGGTATAATTATTTAAAGTCATGAATTTTTTCTCTGTAAGTACTGCTTTATCTACATTCACAAACTTTTGACATAATAGTGTTTTACTGATTTATTTCTAAAATATTTCTAGTTTCTTTGGCCTATAAATTATGTATAAACACACGTATTTTAGAAACATGTAAAAAATATGCGCTCAGGAAAGTGCATAATTATAAAAGGATACCCATATAAATGTTCACAGAGTGAACATATCCGTGGGACAACATTCAAATCAGGAAATAAAACAAAGATCTTACTATTTTTGTCTTTTAATTCAGTTGCTGAGTCCCTTTACATTTTAAACAATTTCTTTTAAGTTACAATTTTCTTTCAAGCATACTTTTAATTTTTTCTTTTAAGATTATTTAATTGTCAGAAGTTATTGTAATTCTAAGGACCACAACTATTATATTTGGCACACTTCCTCACGATGGATTACTTATTTGTGAGTTTTAAAACTTTGGATCGTGAATTCACATTCAGCATGCTTTCTCTGTGAGAACGCCATGCAAACTAAGGTGAGGAAACAGCCCTCCACAATGTTTGTGCGTTTGCTCCTGCTTGGTAATGTGAATTTGAACCTTAATAAGGCATAGGCCAAGGATTTTGATTTCTCAGTTGTATTAGTCTGGGTCTTATCAGAAGACAGAAACCACACAGTAATTTAAATAGGTTAGTTTAAGGAATTATTAAGCTATAAGAGGACATCTAAAAAGATACAAAAAGAATGAAGAGAATGCTGACGGGAAAAACAAACTTGAAAAGAGAGCTCTCCCCCATGGCTAGGGTGCAGGTCTCCTTGGTGAGGGGTGGTCAAGCTCACAGGAAGGCAGAGAAGCTTTCTGGGCTGCGCAGACTCCAGTGGATGCACAGACCTTGCGCAGGCAGGAAGCAACCCTCTGGGGCGCAGATGTCAAGGCCGTCATGTGGGTGCACGCAGAGACCTGGGATGCCATCGTGGGCATGAAACCCGGAGCACATGGTATCTTTGTGGTCTCCAGGCCTGGGCTGGGACATTGAGGTCACCGAGAGGCTGTGAAGAATACCACTGGGTGTACCGGCACACCCACACTGCTGACACAACATGGGACAAGAGCGAGGAAAAGCAAACCCAGCACAGGGGAACCGGGAAGAGAAGCCCCCTTCCTCCTGCAGTGTCCCTCCAGCGCCCTCTGCTGACAAAGCATCGCATCCTGCTTTACTGTAAAGGAGAAATGCTTAAGGCAGCCAATCCATTATCACAGACCAGGGACTAAGACGAACTTGTACCTGAGAGGCAGTACGTTAAGTGCCCTATCAGGACTGCCGTTCCTCCTTACCCAGAATGTGGGTGAAGACACACTTCCTTGTCTGTTTGCCAGGGCATCCACTTATTGTCCGTCTGCCTTTCTCCAATGGTGCCGCCTTTTTGAGAGTCCTGTCCTTAAGCGGAGGCCCTCTTCCCACTTCCCACCTCATTTGGACTCAGGGACTTCTTTCCTGTTCCCACGTGGGCATTAAAACCCAAACTTCTTGGAAACTGGTATCAGTATCACCTCACCTAGTTGAGTCGCTGCTCAGTCAGCTCATCACTTACTGCTTTTCCTTTATGCTCTTTCTTCGTTAGGATCACTCGGGTTGTGAAGTCAGTTGTGCACTAAAAACAAAGAGGCATGTGTTACACCTGGCATTTCTGAGTGGCCTTAGAGGGAGGGTTTTCAGTCTGTGTTGCTCTCGCAGTTTAACAATACTTTTTCTTGTTCTTTCTTCATTGTTCTTTGCCAACTTCCTGGACCTGGTAACTTCTTGAGAGACGTGCTTGGTGGTTTTAAACACAAATAAAATAGCTCTCACTACACGTTGCATGATACTAAAAGTATATCAGTAGAGGACAGCTGCTAGTTTCAGGTGATTAATGAATTAGACTTCCTTGGGCTTTGGTGGAGAGGCTTGTACAGGGGTTGTCCCACATGACTTTTCATGTGTACATTTAAAAAACACTCCAGGGATGGATTCATGCTGGCATGGAGAGCTTTCAATTTCCACTCAGGGTTCTGCATCCTTTGGTGGGCGTGTGACCAATTCCCATTTCATTACTCATGTAAGGTGTCACTTATCTTGTTCTTAATAACTGGAACCATATTTCTGATTTATTTCAGCAATACCTTAACATATAGATTGTGTTATAAATTGGACTTCCTTCTTAGTTTAATCTTAGAGATTGACGTATTACTTCACTAGAGAAACTAATGCTCTGTGAATTTAGGGAGATCCTCTTCTGAGGTCCTGACCACATTTTTGCATCTAACTAGACTGTTATCACCTATTGATTGATTATAATTTTTGTTTACTTGTCTAACATTTCCTTCATATTAGGAGATCTTGGAGGATGGGGTTTTGTGACCTGCCCCAGAGTCTAGCACAGCTCCAGAAAGGAGGGGACAATGAAATACTTTTTGAGTCAATACATTTTTGCCTGAGATCACACAGCTAGAAGTAACTTAGCTCAACTTAAGTTGAGGAACCACTCTACTTAAGGGGCTTAGCTGGAGCAAAAGGCATGTGAGGGAATTATGGCTGTGTAAGTATGCAGAATCCAGATCCTGGGATATCTTGCACACCAATGCTAAGATTTGGGAATTTTGCTAAGGGTACTGGGAGCCATTCAGGAGGTTCTGAAGGGAGACATAATCAGACATACGTCTTAGAAAGATCACTCTGTTGGTTTCATATAGACTGTGTCATTATATCAATGGCTTGCATTAAATATTGGTGGAGTAAAAGTGGATGAAAGAATGAGTTAGGAAGGTGTACTGAGGCTTTCTACAAGTGAGCTTTTCTTTGAGTTTACTGTCTGAGACAGAACGCTTCCTTGGAAGGTGTCAAGGGTTGAACTGTATCCCCTCTTGTGGAACGTCAGAATGTGACTGTATTCGAGATAGGCCTATGTAAAGGGAATTAAGTTGAAATAAGACTGGATACGTTTGGCCCCTCCAATCTGACTCATATCCCTGTAGGAGGAGGAGACTAGGACACACAGAGAGACACCAGGGCGCGCATGCGGAGGGACAACCACACGGAGAGGCAGTGTGAAGGCGCCGTCTGCAGGCCAAAGGGAGCGGCCTCGGGGAAAACCAGCCCTGGAGACACCTTGATCTGGAGCTTCCAGCCTCCAGAACCGTAAGAGAATAAACTTCTGTTGTTTAAGCCGCCCAGTCTGGAATTTTGTTACGGTACCTCCAGCCGACTGTTCGAGAAGTTTCTACAGGCTGGCCAGTGCGGCCCTCCCTACCTGCCTTGGTACCTAATTCAGTTGTTGTGTGGTGATGGTGATGAGCTGTTCTCTGTCCACTGCTTGGATTCAAGAGCATGGGCAGAACGCATTAGGAGGGGAGAGAAGCAAGATGGCGGAGTAGAAGGACCCTCGTAGCTCACCCTCTCCCACAAATACACCAAAACTCTCATCCACGGACCCCTCAGCCAACCAGAGCACCTGCCCAGTGCCGACAGAACATCGCCCTCTTTGAAAGACAAAGGCGCCAAAAATCTGGTAGGAGAAAAGGAAAAAAGAAGAAAAAGCAAAACAGTGCGGGACGGGTCCCACGGGGAGGGAGCAGCAAAGGAGGACTGGCGCTCGTTCGCTGGGCCTCCCCTCTCCAACGGAGAGGCCAGCAGGACAGAGGGGGCACCTCCGACACATTAGGAGGAAGCTACACTAGGCATAAGGACATTTCCTCACGTAGAGGAGAGGAAATATTAGAATGTCTGCCCAAAGGCTTCCCAGGTCTAAGGAAAAGATTGATCACATTTCAGAGGACCGTGCATGAAAGTAGAAGAATCCCTTAAGTGGCATCATGAGACACTGGCCAGCTTTCTGAGTCTTCATTTAACTACTTAAATTATTTATTAACTATGCAAATGTGCCAGACACTGTACTCTCCACTTGGGGCAAATAACAGGCCCTACCTTTTAGGTTAATTAGCGTAACCCAATTAATTAACTAAGATTAATCAAACACTGACTTTGCCCTCTGCTAGGTAACAGTCCAGACTTGAAAACAGATCCTTGAAAAATAACACACTCAGGCCTATCCTAGAGATACTACCTGCGTACTGTGGGAATACCATGTACCTGGAGCCTAGGGAAAGGCTTCATACAAGAGGTGATATTGGCAGGGTTTTGAAGTGTGTGTAGGAGTTCATCAGCTTGATAAAGGCAGCAGGAGAGAGAAGGGCATTCTAGGTCATGGGAAGAAGCCCTGTGCCAAGGCTCAGAGGCATAAGGGCTGTGGTGTGTTTGGGGATCAGTGAAGACTGCACTGGGACAAGATGCATGAAGGAGAGAGCTCAGAGCCACAGGAGGTGACACTGGAAAAGTCAGTTGCTACCAGGTGGTGGAGGACCTAGCATTCCATGTTCATGGGCTTGTCTCTGATTTTGTAGGCAACAGAAACTTAGTGGGTAGTACAAGGTCACTGCAGCCACTGTGGGGAGATCCAGACCCCACGGGGGATGTCTTGCCTCTCTGGTTTCTGCCCCTTTTCTGAGTTTATCTTTCCAGTTTTTCTATCAATCCAAGAGTGCTCCCCAATACCCTGCCAATCGTCCTACTCAAAGGAGTCAGGTTTCGTCTTTGTCCTGGGAGTCAGAGCATTATTAGACTAAAGGTTACTATAAAACTTTTTGTTCAAATACTCTCATGTATTTTTTAAATTTCAGCTTCATGGAGGTAAAACTGATAATAAACTTTTAAGATATTTAATGTGTACCTCATGGTGATTTGCTGTATGTGTACATTGTAAAAGAATTTCCTCCATCATCCAGCGAATTAACACACCCATCACCCATCATATTTGTCTTTTTTTTTTTTGCGAGAACATTTAATTTCTACTCTGTTAGCAAATTTTAACTTCAACTATGCAATGGAGTGTTATCAACTATAGTCACCATATTTTACGATCGTTCCTCTCAAATGGTAATACCTGAGTAGTTCAACAATAAAAAGGATCTTTAAGTGTCATTGGGAAATTAATCATTTCAACTAGGTCATAATGCATTAGACAACAATGAAAAATGAAAAGATATTCTTGCAGCTGAAGGATTTACGAGTCCAGAAAATCTACAAAGATCACACTCTTGTACATCTGCTTACCATTAACCTGTCCACACACATAACCCGAGACTGATTTGCTTAAAGATCTCAGATTCAATTACCCTCCCTCCGACCCACACTTCCTGTGCATTAATTCTCCCACTCTTCTCACTACTGGCCTGGCTCTCCACCCGTTAGGAGCAATCCTCCAGATGGCTCCATTCATTAACCTCCTCTGGACAGAGTGCCGTCCCTCACCTGCTGGCATCTGCATATTCTGTACCACTTCCTTGTCTTTTCTCCTGAATCAGCTTAAAGCCCAAAGTCCTTTCCCTTTAATACCCTCTTGCTAATGAATCTCAAGGTCCTTGCCTCCTGTCCCCTTTGCTCTACCTGCATGGTCATCCCCTATTGGTGGATAAATGCAACACAGCTTCTCTGCACCTACCTCTAGGCTGCCGAGTGGGGCTGAAAGAAAAACAGTTGCTCAACCACAGATCCTTGCCCCATCACCTGATCTCCACCTTCATCTGTGTCTTCCATCACTGTAGGGACAAACCTTTCCATTTCCTGGTCAGCTGTCTCCACTTTACCAGAGAAGCCTTCTCAAACCCCATCCACACTCCTCCTCAGTCGAAGACACCCTCACTTTCCTTCCCACTGTTTATTCTTAGCAGATGACTTCACCTCCCACTTGAGTAGCAACTAATGTTTACTGAGCACCTGCTGTCCACCAGGCCCCCATTCAGGCTCTGCGGATATTGCAGTGGAAACACAAACCACTGATGCGTAGTGTTTATATTCCAGACGGAGATGCATGATAAACGATGGCCACGCAGAACACCATCAGCTGTGATTATATAAAGAAAAGTTAAGTAGGATATGGGGTGGGGGAAGAGGGGTGTGGTGCTCTTTAATTTAGGGGGAGTCAGGGAAGACTATCTGTACAGGGAGCAAGTTATGTGTTTATCTGATGGAAGGAAAGGTAAACAGAGCCCCCAGGATGGAAACAAGCTGGGTGTGTAGGGGAAACACAGAGGAGGCTGGGCGGCTGGAGCAGAGTGAGAGGGAGAGTGATAGGAGATGGGGTCAGGCAGGTGGGGAGGGAGGACTAACGTAAGGTCTAGGTGGCCATTGTGAAGATTTGGCTTTTCCTGTGAGGGACCTGAGAGCCATTGGAGGGCTTTCAGCAGAGGAGTGACAGGATCTGTTTTGGGTTTTAGAAGGATCATCCTGGTTGCTGTGTGGAGAAGAGGAGGAGCAAGAGTTTCAAAGGTGTCAGAATTGTGTTGTCCCTTTGGGCAAAGGCAAGTATATTTTTGGTTGTGCAAAAGAAAGTTGCAGTTGCTTTGGGTGGAAGTATGGGGGCGGGGCACAGGGAGGGGGAGGGGGAGCCTGTGAGGTGAATTTAAGTCAGGGAAGAAGAGCGCATGTGGATGCTGGGAAGTCTGTGGAAATCTATTAGAGTAGTTCTTGCTTGTTTTGCTGCCCACTGTTGAATTCCCTTCCTATGAAATGAGAGTCCTTCGTTGAGTGCTGTTGGAGTGTGGGGCTCAGATTCCTTTTAAAGAAGCTCCTGGCAGCTTAGAGAATGCACTGGGGACCCAGGCTCTGCCAACTGGATGGCCACACCCAGAACCTTCAATCGTGATGGAATGGCACAGAGAAGACATTCCGTCAGCTGAGAAATTCTTCATGATGGCTGCGGCACGGTGGGAATCCAGCTGGGGGTGATGGTTCCAAAGGTAGTACTATCTCAAGCTGAGTCCTCTCTGGTGGCGAGGCAAGGGGTCCCTGGGTGGGCTTTCTTGCCCATGTCTTTCCCTGTGCAGGCTTAGTTTTCCCTGACCTTTGGGGTCAGTTCTGTTGCAGCCAAGAACCCTGCAGATGCAATGGAAGAAGTTTTTCACCCAAGAATTTTGCAGAGTACTACATTCTAAAGAAAGATCATTCTAACTCTAGTGAGAGTAACCCTCACTCTAGAAGTGGGGTGATGTTACCAAAGTAAACAAGTCCACTCACTCACATGCAGTAAAGGGGCTACGGTGAAGGAAACTGCAGTGTCTATTTCAGGTGCCGAACAAAGAGTGCGGGCAGCTAATGCTCTAAAAAGTTAAACTCTCCGGTGGGTTTCAGGGAAGAATTTTTAAGGGCAGGATGAGGAAGGGGAGTCACAAGGTGTGTGAAGAGGTCGTGCACAATTCTTTGGTTGATGGTGAGGTAGCAGGGTGGTGTTACAGATGTTAACGTTATCAGTCCTCAGGCTCCAGTCAGTCTGGGGGCTACATGCTCATGGTCATCGCGTAGTTAACTTCTTCCACTTGGTGGGGATTTTAGAATCTGTAAGACAACTCAGGGATGTGCACCAGATATTGTTATCTGCATCCTTCAGGGAGAAACTAAAGATTCTGTAACAGCTAAATGGCTGGTTTACCGTTTAGATTGTTGCCAGTTCTTCTGGCCCAACTGCAATTTTTTGTTGTTACTATATGCTTACATTCTTTCAATCGTTAATACTTGGGCCAGGCTTTTGTGACTCAGGGCTGGGAGAGGACAGCTCTTCTACAAAGAAGAGGCAGGCAGAGGACAAGGGGTGGAGTGCGGGTGGGGTGGGGGCTGCACCAGGAAGGCCCCATAGGGTCCTGCTTGGTTACAGTGAAAGGAAGTCACAGAAGTCATTCAGTATGAAGTTGTACTTAGAGAGGAGGAGACTAGGATGAGAACAAAGACTGGCAGAAGCAAAAGTTAGATGAAACAAATTAAAATGCTTTATGAGATCAATCTGAGTAGCTCAGACTAAAATTGACACGTTTTTGTGTATTTTTTCTTTTAAAATCATTTTAGCACTTCTTTTGAAGAGAGCTACTGATTAAATTTTAATTCTTTTCTTGAGAATATTGTCAGAGAGGGAGAAATTTCCCTCTACCCTTCTAGGTTCTTCTGGCTGGTCTACGAATTAAGTTGAATGAAAAAGATTAACAGGAGAAAGTCAAGCAAAAGTTTAATAACGTATGTACAAGGGGGAGACCCAGGAAAACTGAGTAACTCATCAAAACGGCCGAAGCTCTTGCTGTAAATATTATTCTCAGCTAAAGGCAAAAGAGGATATTGAGAGTAGTGGCTTGGGAATTCAAAAGGGAGGAAGGCAAGTCACATGAAGTTGGAAAGGAAATGTTTGGTAAACAAATGTTTGCTGGGCCACACAGAGACAGTGGGACCCAGAGCGGGCTCTGATCTCTAGGACCTGTGGAGTTTCCCCATCACAATTAGCCCGTATTCTTTGCAGAGATCTCTGGTGATAGAGAGGAACAGCCTCTCTATCTAAATTCTTTTAGGCAGTTAGGGGGAAAGTCAAGGTTTCTTTCTAAGTCTTTTGGGCCTGGATTGCTTTCAGCTCAAAATAATCTGCATGCCAAAGAATCATTTAGGGTGGCAAATTTTGCTCCCATACAAACTTATTTGGGTGTTCTGATTATGTAGAAATTTGGCAACCGCTAATCCATTCTCATCACTATAGTTCTGTCTTTCCACGAATGTCGTAAATGGAATCATAAACCATGTGACCCTTTAAACACTGGCTGCTTACACGCAGTGTGATGCCCTGAGGTTCATCCAGGGTTGTTCCTCTTTATCACTCCCTGTCTGCCCCTTCTCCTGTTTCCAATGGTAATCACAGTCCTTAAATTGGTATGGTTGATTTTCATAAATATTTTTATAGCTTTAGTGTATATGTATTTAGTCACAAAACAATATACATTTTTTTTGTTGTATCCTAGAGTTCAAAATTTAAATAAATGGTATTATAAAAAACATGCCGTGCTGTAAGTTGCTTTTATAACTCGCCATTATGTTTTTGCAGGGTTATGCATCTAGGCACAGTGTTAACGCTGGGTTACTGAATTTCATGGTTACGTAATACTCTGTTATGTGAATATGTCACGTACGGCATGGATTCGCCCATTAACGTATGGATGGACGTTTCTTCCCCGTTTATCTCTCTGTCTCTTTACCCCACCCTGACCCTGTTAGGCTCCTCCCCAAGGCTTCCAGTCCAAAAGCAGGCCTTGTAGATTGTTAGAAATGCCCCCTCTGGGGATCATAATCAGGAAATCCCAGATCTTACCACCAAACTTGGTTGCTTGCTTGGTACAGTGCCTGGATGGACTTTGTGTCTGTATCTTCCAATCCCTACGTAGACCCAGAGTTTCAGTGAGGTCTCCTCAAACCTGGATGTGTACTAGGCTCTCCAAGGGAGACTTGTAGAAGAGAGAGACAGAGAGAGGATGAATTTTAAAATTAAATCAGAATTTCAGGGACAATGACGTTTTTTAAAAAAGTCTCCAAGTGACTTTAAGATGCAGCCAGGGTAACAATTCCTGATTTTAAAAAAACCGAAACAAACGAAAAACACCAGACAGCTTTTTCCAGCTTCCTTTCACCAGCTGGGGAACTGGCCTCCAGGCCCAGTTGCCAACAGTGAGCGTTGCACTGCAGCTCCACATCACCCGTCCCCACCCTCCCCCTGCCAACCCTGTGGTCCTGCTGGAGCTACTTCTGTCTGTTTCCAAAACCTGCCTCGAAGACCCTAACCTCAGTCCTGCTCCCAGATAGGGGGTTTTCTTCTGTTCCTGGTGCACGGCGACACTTACCTAGTTTCTGGGCTTTGCCATGACTTACAAATTTCCTCAATTTGTATTTTATCTAACATTTCTGTATGTTGGAGCGAAAATGTTGCCTCGGAGCATGAACTCCTAGAAATGGTTTCTATCTCAGACTCTTGAAAACACACTTTACCTGCTGAAGGGCTGCTATTGTGACTTCAAAGGCACTCACGCCGCCACCTTACAGCTTCTTTTCGTGTTTTACTTTTTTAAAATGAAAATGATTGCTTTTTTCTCATTTCAGAAGTAAATTATGCTTGTGGCAAACTGTTCAAAGGTTGTGGAAATGTAAAAGTCTTCCATAATCATTCCCCTGCTCATGATTACTGTAAACAATTTTGAGTATATTTTTTCCACATTTTTACTATGCAAAAATTAAACTAAGAAACGTTAAAGCATATTGGTGAACTATAGGGCCAGTTGATTTTTACACTTGGTGTATCACGGGAAATATTTTGTACTTAGATATCTACCTCATTATTTTTAGTGGGCACATGGTCATCCTTTGGTTGCACTGTGGTTCATCTAGTGATGGCCGTTTGGGATGTTTCAGGTTTGGGCATCACAGATGACGCTGAAATAAATGTTCTCACATGTCCATCTTTGTGCGTTTGTACAAGGTCAAAAACTGCTTTATCTCCTTGGAACCCACATTTCCCATTGAAGCCCTGAGTAAGGGTGTTTGCCTGTGGGGAAGGAGGAGCAGCCCGAGGAACAGTGTGGAGGAGGCCGGTGGCCACCTCTGCGTTCGGAAGGCAGAGGACACAGGTGCTCTCTTGAGAGGCTCAGCCCTGTGGAGTCCAATTCCTGCATCTCAACACCCTTGATGCTGTGCACACTGAGACTGGAGTCCCTTTCCCTCACCTGCCCAGGTGCTGGACATCAGCCTCCAGAAGGTTGACTTGGAAAGGTTTAGTGCTGTGATTTTTACATTTCTGGGCTGTGACCTATTAGTAAAATCAAATTAGAGGGCCACAAAGTGTTAATGAACTCAAGTTTGCATGCCCAACGCACAGTGAGGCCAAACAAACCGAAACCTCGGAGTTTGGAGCAGAGAAAGGTTAATTGCAGGGCTGAGCAAGGAGGACAGGTGGCTTCTGCTCTAAACCCTTGAACTCGCCAAAGGGTTTCAGCAAAACATTTTTAAAAGCCAGGTGAGGGAGGAGGATCGCAGGGTCTGTGATCAGCTCATGCACAACTCTCTGACTGGTTGAATTTGGGGTAACAGGGCGGTCAACATCACCAGTCCTTAGGTGCCTGTAGGTCAGGGGCTCATGATCATCAAGTAGTGAATTTCTTCCATTTGGTGGTGGTTTTAGCATGTGTGAAACAACTCAGGAAATGTGCATCAGATACCGGGATCTAGGCACCTCAGAGAGGAGCTATGGCAAAGGAGATGAGGGAAGGGTCTGTCCCAGGAAGGCCCCTAGGGTCCTGCTCAATTACAAAAAGAGAGAAAAAAAAAAACCCCACAGAATAGAATATTATAGAAAATACCAGTCAACACTCAGCAGCTGGGAAGTGATATAAAGTGTCCTTCTTAGTGTGGGTCACCGTAAAAAAATGAGAAACACGGGTTTGGAAGAATTTAGTCCATCAACCTGTGGGAAAGAAAATGAAGCCTTTGAGGGAGTGGTGGTATAGCTCAGTGGTAGCATGCATGCTTAGCATGCATGGGGTCCTAGGTTCAATCCCCAGTACCTCCACTAAGAAAAATAAATAAACCTAATTACCTGCCCCCACCAAAAGTTAAGAAATAAAAAAAAAGAAAAGAAAATGAAGCCTTTAATGCCACACTTTCCCTCGTTTCATTAGACAACAGCAAATTCCCAAATGCAAGGGGAATTTTATTCCCATGAGAAAAGAAGCATCACCACAGAAAGAAAGCAAAATGCAGGGTCTATTCTTCATGCTTTAAGCTTGAGCCTTAAGGCCCCAGCAACCATCTAAGGAGTCTTAGAGCTGTGTTTCCTGGTTTGGGGCAAACCACCTTGGGGTTGTGTGGGGAGGTGGGCTATTAGGGGAACCTTGAAGCTGTGAGATAAGCATGACACATTCTCGAAGCCTTAATTTAAGTTCAAATATTAATTTAAGTTCAAATATTAATTTAAGTTTAAATATTTTAAAACTTCTAAAAATATTTTAAAACTTTTTTATGACTATGACTATAATATAGAACAAAATATAAATTTCACATGAACTTTTAGGATGAAAAAGAATAAAATTACAAAGAAGTTTCAGACTTTGGACCATGCTCCCAGATGCTTAGAGGTTCTTATTCATCGGCCTCTGCAGTTACACACTCCAGGAGAAATTGAGGAAAAACAGCAGTTAGAGTAATTATTCTTCCCCCTTTAGGAGGGTCTGGTGAACACGGAAGGCTGGGGCCCTGAGTCCTCCAGGATCTGAGCAGTTTGCTGGGAGCTGATCTTAGTCTAAACAACAGTCTCAGCCCCCACCCTAAACCACCAGAACCATTTAGTCAGGCAATAGATCGTTATTAAGTACCAGCTAAGTGCCAGCGTTGGGGACAACACGGTCAACAGGACAGACGGTCCTGCCCCCATGGGCCGCGCTGGTCCGGGGATTCAGACCAAACCCCGTAAATAATGCAGAGTCATTAGAGCGGCTCACCAAACCCTTCTGGCTCTTAGGCACATGTTAGAGCGCAGTGGCAGGGGTCCCAGGTGGGTGGGTGCGAACATTGACGAGTTCTGGCCAATGAATCATGACTGGAAGTGATGTGTGTCCCTACCGGGTTGAGCAGTTAATGCACGGCCCCCTGGAGCTCTGTTTCCCTCCAGCACAGTGACCAGCTAAGTGCCCCATATGTGTGTAGCTGCTCCATCAGCTGGTCCCTGAGCACAGCCTCCCGGCTGACATGACAGACATGTGAAGAGAGAAGGAATAAATCCTTGCTGTTTTAAGCTCTTGAGATTTTGAGGTTTTTATCACTGCACCATAATCTGGACTATCTTGACTGATATAAAGCAATAAAATAAAATTACGATAAATATAACCGCTGTGAATAAAATGAACAAGTTGCTAATGGAACATGACAGAGGGTGGTTTACACGGCCAGGGAGTGCTTCCGTGAAGACAGGAAATTTAAGCTGGGTTCTAATAGATCGAGGTAATGCATATTTCCATAATTGTTTTGCTTTGATGTGGAGAGGAGTAAAGTAGCCCTGGACTCATGAAGCCAGAACAGGCAGGAAGAGTAGGGGCGTAGACGTGCCCCAAGTCACACATGTAATGGGTGGCAGGGTGAGTGCTGTGACTTCAGCACATGGACTTGGGGCCAAGCCCTCTCCAGTAGGGCTGCAACTAAGGAGGTGTAACATCGAAGGAGGCCGCTCTCTGGGCCAACCCTATGCTTCCGACCCGGAGAGAGAGTGCCTCCTTAAATGTTGCTTCCGAAGCCCCTCTTGCCTCACCCTTGTCCCAGCTCTGCTCCACACCAGCATTCTCAATAACAATAACACGAAAGCACATAGCATTGAGTAGCTCTGGCTGTGGCTATGCCCTCAGCATTCTGGGTGTCTGCTGACTTAGTCATTACCAATAGCATTACCTTCATGGGGACCATGTGACAGACAGCAAGGCACTTCAAGATGGGAAAGTGCAGTTTTCAGGCAGCCAAAAATTAGCTTCTTTCCAGAGTCTTTGGTGGGCAGTCAAACAAGGAGACCAGAGGGAGATTTGGGGAGTTTTAGGAAGGGCTGCAAGTTGGCTGGGGCCCATCTTCCCTTCAGTGCAAAACCAGCCTTTCTTCAACTCTGCAGAGAAGGAATTTGATGCAGTCATCCTCAGCAGGGTGTCAGTGGCTAACAGCACCCTCTTTTCCTGGCAGAGGTTTGGGGCAGGAGCATAGGAGAGAGGAGCTGGCAGCTAACAGCTCCTATATGTGAGATTGGTTTGATTATTCCCACTTCACTGAGAAAAACTCTCTTCTGAGTCTAAGGAACTTGCTCATTTGAACACAAGTCTGTCTAATTCTCATCTACTTGAGGACAAGGGTTAACAGAAAGGGTAAAATGAGGTGACCAGAACCTGGAGGAGAGGACAGATAACAGAAAAGAGACAAAGCCACCTACTTTAGTTTTAACCCAGATAGTTTTAACCCAGACCACCCCTGATTTTTGTATAAAATTTCACAAATCCACCACCTCCTGGTTCACTGTTCTTAGGCATTTTCTAACTAGATTGTTGAACAAGTGGGTGTGTATTGAACAAAAACCAAAATTTGTGCAAACCTTGGAGATGTGGAGAGTCTCCCATTTGCCACCCCCCCCCCATTTTACCGAGGTATAATTTATAACCCATGGAATTTGCTGGTTGTAAGAGTAGAGCTGGTGATTTTTAGTACATTTATACAATTCTGAAGCCATTACCACTTCCTTCACCCTCACATATCCTGTCGTGACTGTTTATGTTCAGTTCCTTTTCCTACCCACAGCTCCAGGTGATCCACAACTCTCTGTATCAATAGTTTGCCTTTACTAGAAATTTCATATAAATGGAATCACATATATGTGATTTGTGTTTGGTTCTCCCACATTGAGGAATGTTTTTGAGATTCAACCATGTTATTGCTTGTAGTGGTTTTGCTCTGATATTGCTGAATTCCTGTTCCATCGTATGGATAGACTATATTTTGCTCATCCATTCACCAGTGGATGGACATTTGGATTGTTGCCAACGTGGGGATACGGTGACTAACGCTGCTGTGGGCGTTCACATATGTGTCTTTGTGTTGACATATATGCTCATTTCTCTTGGGTATATACCTAGGAGTGAAATTGCTGTATTATTTCATAGGTGTGTGTTTAGCTTGTTAAGAAACCACCAAACTTTCTTCCAAAGTGGTTGTAACTGTTTTACATTCCTATCAGCAGTGACTGTATGGATGTTCCAATTTCTGCACATCCTTGGGAACACTTGGTATCATCAGATTTCTTGGTTACACTCATTTTAATGAATGTGTGGTGATAAATTATTATGGTTTTAATTTACATTTCCCTAATGTATAATGTTGTTAAACATCTTTTTGCATGTTTCTTAGCCATTATCTTTGGTGAAATATTTGTTCAAATCTTGCCTCATTATTGAATTTTAAGAGTTCTTCACATATTTTGGATATAAGCCTTTATCAGTTACATAAATTACTGTTTATATAACTTTATCAGTTTTGGCTTATATTTTAATTTTCTTAATAGTATTTAAAGAGCAAAATTATTTAATTTTTTAAAAATCCAACTTATTAATTTTTATCTTTTATGGATCATGCTTTTGGTGTCATATCTAAGAAATCTTTGTGTAATTCAAAGTCATAAAGATTTTCTCCTATGTGTTCTTCTTGAGGTTTTATACCTCTAGCTCTTACATTTAGTTCTATGATGCATTTTGAGTTAATTTTGTGCAGCCACATCTTTTGAAGCCTCCTCTTGACAGATGAGGAAACCAAAGCAAAGGGGCTTAGCTCAGGTTCTGAAGCAAAGTAGTGACAGAGCTAAGATAGATTGTTAGGGTCCCTTCCAGGCAAAGGCTTTGCTTTAGAGCTTACTTGAATCCACATCCTCCAGCTTCGATCCTGCATGATTGTTTCCTCTAATTTTACTTGTTTAAAAATTCCTTCTGAACGTCTGAGCCAGATATTTCTTATCAGCTCAGGTCTATTTTGTCCGTTCCTTGATTCAGTAGAAGCACAATTGTTTAGCATCACTGTTTATACACTTGGAGCCACCTGAGACCATCCTGTCCTCGTTTCTTCTAGCTAACTCACTTCAGCTTCTTTTCCTCCCAGGGGCTGTCTCTGCCCATCCCAGCCCTGGAACTGCTTCCCGACACTAATGTCCTGTACATGGCGCTTGCCACTTGGTATTGAATGTTATAGCTTTGAAATCAAGGGCAGGCTGGGAACATGTAGTTGGGTGGATTTCCCAGAGGATGCCGGAGGGAAAACAGCTGTTGACTTCCATTCCAATTTGTCAGGCAAAGCAGCTGGAATTGTTAAGCCATTCAGTTTCCTGGGATCTCTTGGGGAGAGGGAAGGCCAGGGCAGACAGACCTGCAAGGAAAGGCTAGGCCAAGGGAAGCCAAGAATCATTCATAATGGTTACTCACTTAAACACTTACAGAGCTGACAGTTTATCATCTTGTAGTTTTGGTCCAACTGTAATATCTGTTCTTTTCACCTGGTCCTGGAAAGACTGCATCAGCAATTCTCTGCCTCTTGATGAAGTAAATTTTAAAATTTTATTCAAGTGATAGTGTGACAGTGGTGAGTTGGAAGCAACCTAGATGTCCGTGTCTACAGAAATGAAAAAGGGGTATCTGGTGGAGGAAGAATGTTCTGCAGCGGACGGAGGCATCCAACAAGGTGTGCACGCACATGAGAGTGTGGGAAGGCTGTAACATATCAAGTCTGGCACAAAAAAGACAGCAAACCTGAATAATATTGATCAGAAACACAAACACCCTCCAAACAAATCCAGTTTTTACAAGTTCACATACTTGTGTCAGGCCATGTGTCAATCACACAACAGTCAATGTTTAGTGTGGGGAGGGAAACTGTTGTGGGCGTCTGTCATAGTTTTCTGTGGCTGATGTAACACATTAACGCAAACTGGGCAGCTCAGAACAATGTCACTGTATTCTCTCATGGTGCTGGAGGCCAGAAGTCTGAAATCAGTATCACTGTGCTGGAATTAAAGTGTTGGTTTCTCTGGCATCTCTAGGGAAGAATCCTTTCCTTGCCTCCTCCAGGTTCTGGTGGCTGCTGGCATTCCTCGGCTTGTATCTGTGTCACTCCAGTCTTCAAGGCCAGCATTGTCAGATCTCTGCCTGCTCCATCTTCACATCACTTCTCCTCTGTGTGTCAGATAGCCCTCTCCCTCCTTCTTATGAGGTTACATGTGATTGCATGCAGGGCCCACCTAGGTAATCCAGCGTATGACCTCCTCATGTAACTCCTTAATTACATCTGCAAAGACCTTTTTCTTTTCCATATAAGGTAACATTCACAGGTTCCAGGGCTATCTTCTGGGGAGCCATCCACACGGTCCTTTGTTCTTTCTCTTGCACACCTCTTACCCAATCTCTCAGTAAACTATGTTGGCTCAACTTTCCAAACATATCAAGAATTGACGAACTTCCACCACCTAGTTTCAGGTGTACAGCATAAATGATTCAACATTTGTATATATTGCAAAAACATTGCAGTTGAAGAACATAAAGTAACTGCAGTGGGCTGAATAGTGTGAATATGAGTGGTATGAATTTGGACTTTTTTGGAAATGGGGTCTGGGCAGATGTAATTCATTAAGGATCTCAAGATAAAAGCGTCCTGAATTTAGGGAGGGCCCTAAATCCAATGCCTGGTGTCCTTGTAAGAGAAAGAGGAGACAAAGGAAAAGGCCATGAAAAGATGGAGACAGAAGCTAGAGGACAGCCACCAGCCAGGGGATGCCAGGAGCCAGCAGCCACCAGAATCTGGGAGAGACATGGGATATGTTCTCCTCCGAGCCCTCCAGAAGGAACTCGCCCTGCCGACTCCTTGATTTTGGACTTCTGGGCTCTGCTGCAACTATGAGAGTAACAGTCTGTTTTTTCAGGCCACTCAGTTTGTGGCAAATCGTGGTGGCCACTCCAGGAAACAGTATGGTAATCCTCCAGCCAATTTCTCCTTCCAGGCAACAAATACACAGGTTGTGCTGACTGCATTTACTCAGAGAGGCTATTTGTTCACTGTTAGAGCTGCCCCGTGACACTCAGAATGTCTAGAAGCCATGTCTATGAAGGCAAATCAAATGGAAATTTGAGATAATCCTTTGGTTGACAGAGGAAAGAAAACTAACATTTACTGAGCTGGGCTCCGTGTTAAATGTTTACAGTCACTATTTTATGTAACCCTCTCCATATCTCTCTGAGGCCGGCACCATGATACTCCCTTTGTATAAGCTTGGATACTGTAGCAGAGAGGGATTAAGTAACAGATTCTAACCTAGGTCTTTCAAAACCCTAAGTACTCATGCCTTAAGACTGAATCGAACTGGAACTGGAAACTGATCAAATCTTCCTTAAAATTGTTCACATTCCCCCTTTCCATTGTCTTTGTAGAAAAGGCTAGAAAGTTCAAGGTTTCCTCCAGCCAACTGTTAAAGCTTAAAAAATAAAAAAGAGTTGAATAAATCTAGACTATTTCTTCATATTCTTACCATATTCAAAGGCTTTCTCCTAAGAGAAACTTCTAAGGATTCAGGTCATTAAAAAATGTTAGCAACTGTTCCATAGATTTCACTGATGCTCATTTGATTAAGAAAATATTATCTTTCCCCACAGCTAGGCTTTTGTCAGAGATGGGGAAAGATAGCTGAACTGGCAGGTCAAAGGCGCAGAGAATTCATTACCAAGATAAATCGCAGAAAGAGGGGAACTTGAGAGGCTCTGTGGGACTTACTCGGATTGGCAGGGCCATCGTTCTTTCTGGTGTCGCCACACACCCGTGCTCTGTTCAGAAAATGAAGACAATTTGATACGCCTGATGCGTGGAGGGTTACCCAGTGGATTATTTTCGTGGCTAACCCTTTGAGAATCTTCCCCTTTACTTTTCTGCAAGTTGGTTTAAACAAAGTTAAAGCCAAAGCCAGTGAGCGTCTGTAACCTCAGTCCCAGGGTCACCTCTGTGTTGCCAGTTTGAGTGGGAAGCAAGCTCACCTGTCTGACCTTTCACTGGAGGAAGCATATCCTGGGTTATCCTTCACCACCGCTCTGGTGATGGTCTCAGGGCTTACTCAGCCAGTGATAATGATCCTGGCTACAGTCTCTTAGTGGAGAGAAAACAGGAAATTTGGACCCCTCCATCTTGTTCTGTGCCATTCTTGCTGGCACTGAGCTTGACTGATCTGGTTGCAGGAGGGTTGGCAGCTCAGAAGCTCAGGCTGGACCATGCCCCCTCTGCTGGTGACGTGGCTGCACGGTGGTGTCACTTGTGCAGGGATGCGTGCTGATGGAATGGGCTGGGAGAGGTGCAGGAGCCTTGGGTTACTCCTTGCCTAGGCCTGCGACCCTTCCCCTCTGGTCTTAGGACTGCTCCCTGTAACCTCACCTGTCCCCCGTCCCCAGGACATCCTTCCTCTTCCACTGCCAAGGACGGCCCCTGGGCTGGCCTCTCGCTCTGACACCGATGCTTTTCTCAGGTTGTTGGTTGGTCAGAATAATCCAAGGTTTAGGACGTGTGCTTTCATCAAGGCAGTGGCAGAAAATAAGATTGGGTGGACAGCCTGCAGCCAGACCATGGTGGACCTGCGGTGCTTCGTCAAGGGCTCCTGTGAGGGTTTTGAGCTGGAAGTGAATCACTTGTCCAAAATCCCACCTCTGCTTCTAGCCACTGCAGCCTGTGTCTCCAAGATGTGGATGTTTTAGTTGAGTCCCTGGATACCAGAGGCTGGAAGGTAGTGAGAGGGGAGGTATGTGCTCACCCCTCCTGGAGCATCCTGGGGAGCTTCCCCGGGTCTCCTCCCCTCAGTCGCTTGTCCCTTTCATTTGTGATTCTGTGAGGGAGCTGGAGACCTGGGCCCTCTCGGCACCTTGACTGTGTGAGACTCCCTCACGTGCTGAGTCGGCTGCTGACTACATCCCCACACCTCTGCTCATTCTTCCTGCAGCTGCTGTTCCAACCAAGGGTACGTGTCTGTTAAAGACGGAGTTTAGAGGAAACTTATGTTAAGGGCTTCCTTTCCTTTCAATGTTCACGGAGGGCAGAGTGTGGAGCAAAATGAGCATCAGACTAGGGGGTCAGAACCCTGAGGTTTGGGGTTGGGGCTGCTGACCCACCTTGGCACATCCCCTCCCCAAGACTCAGTTTTCTCATCTGTAAAATAGAGAGATTAATTGAGTTAATTCCCAGAGGTACATCCAGCTCGACTATTCGGTGATTCTGGGGTTTGAAACTCTACTTGCTCATTTAATATTATTTTCTGAAAACCTGACATCTTAGTTGCAGCTCCTTCTCCTGGCTGTATGCTGATGGTAGAGAATGGCATTTTAATGACCTTGGCATCGACACGTTTTAGAGCTTTTTTTTTTTTTTTTTGGTAAATCTTTAAAGTGCTCTAGAGAAGCACAAATTTGAAATGAAAGATTCTTTTTAATGTGGTCCTTCCCTCCCTTCCTCCTCCTCTGTCTCTTTCATTCATGAGTTTATCTGTTTGCACCTGTCTCGAGCATATTTGTCTGCTTAAAGCTTAAGGGATTCAGAGGTCCAGCACTTCTGAGATTGCTGGATATTTCTGGAAATGGGCAACTCTGCTCCTTGCTTGAGAGGACAGGGTGGAGAGGGGAGTCCCCACCCGGACCGAGACCACCTCACTCCTTGTCTCTTGAGCCCTAGATCTCTTGGGAGGTGGCTCTGCCACTAGTTAGGCGGTGAACTTGGGCAAGTTATCAGACTTTGTGCCTCAGTGTCCTCATGTGTGAAATGGGAGTCATAGCAGTATTTTACCTCATAGGGTTCTTAGGGACATCCTGCTTCAGAATTACCTGAAGTACTTGTCCAAAATCCAGATTCCTGGGACATAGTTCAAACCTACTGAATCAGCACCTCTGGGGGTGGGGCCCAGAATCTGGATTTTTAACAGCTCTCCTATGTGACACTGTTGTACGATGCAGTTTGAGAACCCATCCCTTAAATATATGATGCTTCCCAGCTTATGTAGATTTTAACCTGCACCTACTTACTTAAACTCATCTTGACTATGAGAGTCTCTCCCTTTACTGACTCTTCTTGCAGGAAAGGAGGGGTGCTAGTGTGCAGCCCGTCACAGAATTTGGTTTGACTTCTTTTCATTCCTTTGAGTTTAGCAGGTGAGTTTCCTTGCTCCCGTCTGGCAGATAGCCGTCGTCTCCCTTTGTAAATGTTTTCATCTGCGGCTGCTTTTATCTTATCAGATCCACAGTATGTCTTCGTCTTTCTGCTCCTAAAGATAATTCCTGCTTTGCTATATGTCATAAATGCCATCTCAGTCACAGCTCAAAATATTAAATAGGTTTTTTTCCAGTGTGGAAAGAAATCTGGCAACACCCTGCCTAGACAGAGCACAAATTCTGAGCTCGCACCCTCTGCTCCCTGCCAGGCCCTTTAAGGGACTTGGCCGTACACTCTGAGAGAGGCAGAGGACCCAGCTGCCCTGGCATATGAGGGGGGACAATTTTGAGTGCCTCAGTAAGGATGAATTGGGAGAAAGTGGGGTGCTGCAGCCTGGACAAGTCGGAGCAGTGTCCTGGGGACACGATGCCCACACCTATAGCTGAGAGGTAGGAAATACGCCAGGATCAGCGTGGGGTTGCAGTCACCCTATCTGCAAAATGAGTAGCCCCCAAAGAAAGTAAACTGGCTCCTCTGGGAGGAGCAATGACCCCAACCCCCACCCCCTCCCCAGCTTTGCCTTGGATCCCTTGGTTTGCTAGAGATGTCAGATTTGCCTCCTGGAAACTGAGCAGCGTCCTAGTGGCTGAGGTGGAGGCGGGAAATGCAAAGGCGCTTGTTCCACGCTCTGGGATCATCAGCAGAACCGTCGCTGAGGGACGGTGAGCGAGGGCTAGATGCGGGTGCAGAAGGGGCTATCGGGGTGTGAGGCCAACAGTCTTCAGTACCTATCTACTTAGCCTGTTACAAAATGGGTTGCTGTTTATCTTGTCTTTTAATAAAACTTACTCTGATACATAGTGGTCAGCATACATCTGCACACACCCGCCCCGTTCCAGGCCTGGCTGTGCCCCAGAGCGGAGGACTCCAGTGTGTGTGCAGTTACCCCAGGGCTCCATGTCGTGGGCGTCTCAGATGTGGGTCTCCCCAAAGGACACTGGGTTCCTGTAATGATTCCATCATACATAGATGGAATTCCTGTAATGGGTTCCTGTAATGATTCCATCATACACAGACCAGTGCCTTTCCAGCCTGGCACCTTTGGGCTGGGTAGTTCTTTCATGTGGGGAGGGCCCATGTGTTGTGGGATGCCCACCCACCAACTCCCAATTGTAACCAGATGTCTCCAGATGCTGTCAAATGTCCTCTGGGGGCCAAAATCACCCCTGGGTGAGAACTATTGTAGATGAACAGGAGTAACATGTTTTCAGAGGCTCTGGGACTCAGGCTGGTTATGGAAACATAAAACCTTTCCATAAGGGCCTGTGGCCGAAGAGCTATCCAAAGATTCTCAGTTTAGCACCTTTTCTCATTCTCTGGTGTCTCATTCCCTCAAAATGGCCCCTATCACCTGGAATCCTGACCTTTCCTCATGTCCCAGGCTTTATAGCCCTGCTCCCAGGCCTAGCTTGGGGCCAGCTCTTGCCTCTGGCTCCATTCTAGCTGCTGTCCTTCATGCAGCCAGACACCATGCGTCTGCTAGGCCAGTTTCTAGAATGGTCCCTGCATAGATTAACCCAGATTCCCTCAGCATCTGCCCCTCAGTGGTAACTCCTCAGCCTAGAAATCAGCCTTTCAAACTCCTTTAAACCTCAGTCACCCCTCAGCCTGCAGGAACTGCCTTGCACTTCTCCAGAGCATGCCTCAGTGGGGAGGGAGAAGCCAGGGCCAGTGCCAGCACGCTGCCTTCACAGTGCACTGGGCATTCTGGGCCTGATGTGTGCAGCCACCTCATGGAGCCAAACCTGCCGTGGCAACTAAATCACTGAGATGATTGTTAAAATCCAGGTTCAGGGTTGTGCCAACCCAGGTGACCTGGGGACTAGGAATCTGCTTTGTCACATGTCCGCCAGGTGACAGGGCACCACTGAGGTCGAGAGCAATTTGCAGGCAGGGCTTGCTCCTCAGCAGCTGGGTCTTTCATTTCCTCACCAAGACCTTCCTCCTGCTTGGCCCTGCGCTTGCTGATCTCGTCTTCTACCCTTGGTCTCATCTGTGCCCTTACATTTGCTTTTGAACTGAAAAATGTGAAATCACCTAGCAGACTTCCGTGTGGGTGCTGGGGTTGGGGCTGTGGGTGGTGGGGAGAAGGTCTAGGGTTGGGAGTCAGAGCCCTGGTTCAGGTCCTGCTTGTACCTCAGCAGATCACTTCTCTATCCCCTTCATTTCTCTATTGGTTAAGGGGGGGTTGACAGAAAGTAGGTTTCAAGGTCTGTTTAAAGTGGTGGAATTCTATTCCTGCCTTCAAATGAGAACTTATTTGGAACTCCAATATAAAAAGTAGTGGAAGCTCTGTTTGCAGAGGGGCGACCCCCAAATCCCACACTCTCAGCCTCCTCTGGGGCCCCTCCTGTCCTTGAGGCTTCACCAGAGGCATCCAGGGCTCCACCAGCTCAGAGTGAGTCTGCAGGGCCTGGACCCTCCCTGCCTCAGCATTTGTAACTGGCTTTCACAGCGTCTGGCCTCTGGCTGTGAGCAGCCACAGCTCCGTTTTCCTTTCCCACATTAAGGTAAATTAAATGGAAATACTCTCTTCACCCCTAGGTAAAAACTCCAGCAGACTCATAATTTTCAGCTCACTCTCAGTTAACATGGTCACTTTAAGTCCCAAGACATAGTCTCAATTCAGCTGTGTCCACTCCAAGAGGTTAACCGAAACTCTGAACTTCATTTATAGCAAATCTTTACCCCTTGTCTGCCCCACCACCTTTCTAGCTTGCTAGGCAACTTGTGATCTTTCTAGGGTCAGAGAGGAGGGAGAAAGGAATGGTAAATGAGGGCTCACCAGGTCAGCAGATACTGACCCCTGTTTTTCCAATGAACTGCCTTCTCACGCTCCTCCAACATTCTCATCACTGGAGCCCCCACAGATCCCTTGATCTGGTGGCTGCACCTCCATTCTTGGTGGTCGCTGGTAATGCCTCCTCCCTGGGAATCCTGAGTCCACCACCAGCTTCTTCCTGCCGGGCTTGCTCTGCCCCTTCCACTAGTCCTATCAGTCAGGGCCCAGGACAACCCTACAGCCCCCTAAACTCCAGGCAACCTCGTGGACCCCAGTGCGGCCACCTTGACCCTGTGCTGCAGCTTTTTGAGGCATATGTTAGGTGGCAGCTCTCCTATCTCAGCTGCTGGAGCACGTGTCAAAGTTCTCTGAGGGGCCCATGGTGGTCCGTCATGAGGCTTGAGGTGTGAGAGGAGGTGGCCACACAGGCCGCAGCTGCATCTCTCAAGGAAACTGCTTGACAATTCTTTTTGTGTCACACTCTGCCTCCTTTTTATCCTTGATCTGGCCCAGGGATACAGCAGTCAGGGTCCAGCCAGGGACACAGACCCTTAGGAGTGTTAGGGAATAAGGAATTTGCTGCATACACAGTTGTGGGAGGCACAGGGGAAATATAGGTTTGAAAAGAGGAGCTGAAGGGTCAGGAAAAGGTCACGACGTGGCCTGGCACAGGTGGATGAGTCAGAGTTCTCAGGGACAACGGGGAGCTGGGCTCTTCCCGCTGCTGGAGCAGGTGCATGAAGGGGGCAGGTACAGAAGCCCGTGGAAGGTTGTCTGCTCTTCCTAGTTGCTACCTCAGAGTTCATGGCTAAGCACCTGTGGTGGGTCTGGGGTCACTGCTGGTCAGCGGGGTCAGCGGCTGGAAAGGGGAGCTGGACGCACTGCAGAGAAAAGTAAAAATGAACTGGAACCCATTGGCACCTCTGCGTTGGTCTCTCACTGCCCTTAACCAACAGCAACCACGAGTGAGTAAGGGTGACAGCTTCAATTCCACATCCCAAATCCCTCCCAAATTCACATGCGATAAATTCAAATCCAGAACACTCTGTAAGGTTTTCTGGAAAGTGTAGTGCCCAGTGTAAACAGGTTGGCACTGGAACAATCCAGCACAAGGAGTTACGGAGCTGGTGCTGGTTTTTTTTTTTTTTTTTTTTTTAACTTTACACTTTGCTTTTTTACTCTCACATCTGTTATATCTTGGTGAGTAGTAGAAACTTTCCATTTTAACACCCTATGATTCTTCTCTTCCATTTAGCACATTTAAATGCTTCCCTAAAAGAAGGGGAAAAAAGCGCAAGCCAGTGATGCACCATTTGCAACTTGCTCTTTAGAGAACCAGCAAACAGCTGTTCTCTGGCCTTGGGCTACTTTTGCAAACGCAGTCAGCGGCGAAAGAAGGTCATGTGGGAAAGAAGCATTTTCCCGACCCACTCAAGCTGGTGCCTGGGACTTTAGTCATCAGTTTCAGATGTTGGAAAAGAAAATTCATGAAATAACTCACTTTCGCAGGGGTGGTTGGTTACATTTTCCAAGTCACAAAAAGTAAGACAAAATGCAAAGTTCTTAGTGTGTACCACTAGCCCTGCATGGAGTTGGGTAGCAGCTGTTAGGAAGGTTACAGTCAATTAATTGTGAGGTTTTCCCATAGTTTGCTGGAAAGCAGTGGAGAGGGCAAATGCTGGAAACTGCTTTAAAAAAATAGGATGGAGCGATGAGCTGATCCGCTACACTCCGGCGGGAGTTTGTGCAGGTGTGGCACACATCACCACCAAGCTACCGATGTGGCGATTCATTGTAACCACCGCAGAGGGGCTGTGCACCCTAGCATCTTGGGACTCTGGAGAGAGGGCTATGAAAGATGGAGGAGTGGCCTCTCCAGTGAGCTGTCGGAAGAGAGGTGACAGACGGAAGGGAAGAGAACAGGAGACTCAGAAATCTACAGGGCGTGAAAATGTACAACTTGGCGTGGGCAGGTGTAGAGAAAATGACTTATTCTCTGCCTGGGAATAGAAATGTAGTTCTCTTGGCACTAGATCCCCAAGAATGCTCATACATCCAAATATATCCTTTTTCCTTGTTAAATCTGTTTTGGAGATACTCCCTTCATCCAGCTAAGGTAGATGATACTGTGTAATAAAAGTAACAATATCATAAGAACAGCAAATACACATCAAGCACAAATGTACTAAAACTAGTATAAGTACATTACATGTATTAGCTCATTGGTTTCTCACAACAGCCCTGTAAACTGGGTACCATAGTTGTCCCATTATCATGATGCAGACACGGAAGCCCAGAGAGTTTAAAAAACATATCCAGGAGGCAGTGAAGGTGAATTAGCTTATGTAGAGATGAAAAGCATTAATTTTGAATTTGGACCCTGAAATGCTACATGTTTGGCTTTGAACAAGTTGGTTAATATAAACGAGTTTTACTTTTTCGTCTCTAAAATGGGGATAATATTAGTTCCTAAATCTTGGAGTTGTGATGAGGATTAAATATTATGGTGGCATTAATATGCCTGGTATATTATAAGAACTCAGTAAGTGGTCTACTGTTGTTATTACTCCCTAGGATCTTTTGAGTCTTTCTCACCCCAGCTGTCCCCAACCTTTCCCCCTCACATACATAACATTGCCATCTAAAACCTTTGTGTGTGTGCATTCACGTGTGCTTACACACTCCTGGTCACTGGGGAAGAAGGGAGATGGAGAAATGAGTCAGCCACTCAGGACTCAGCCTAGTACTGGGAACTGTGCAGTTGGCTCTGCATCCCTGGGGTATCATCTGCCTGCCATTTTTTGTTTGTTGATTTATTTTGATTTGACACACCAGGGCAGATGGCCGGGGGGAAGGGGGTTGGTAAGAGTCAATATTTGGTGACATGTGAATAATGCACTTGTGGAATTAATCAGCCTTATCATTTTTGGCTAGTTGCCATGGCTGTGGAAAGTCGTGTGTTATGTAAATCAGAGTAAAGGGATTGCAGCATATTGTTACTGCTCTTTGTTTTTCTCAATCCAAGCCTCCTCAAAGCGTCCCTGTCCCCCAAGTCAAGGCCATGGTCTTGGGTAACAGCTTGTGGGAGGCTCATCTAGGCCTCTGGATGATGGATAGACTTTCTGTCTCTCTTAGGGATTGTGTCCATTTTAGGGCAATGGTTCAAAGACCAGCAAATCGATCTGGGAAACATCAGAATTACTAATAATTTGGTGGGGGGGGCATGTAAGTGCATTAAAAAGAAAAAAAAAAACTACCAATATTTATAAAAAGGCATTTTAATATCAAAAGTAGGAAGAACATAATTTTAGAATAGATGGGTAGTTCTTTAAATAGAAGAAATTTAGTTTAATGAAAAAATGCTCCATCATCCTCATTTTTTTCTCATTTCATTGGTGACTATTGAAATCCTCCTTAACAGATAGGCCATGTATGTGTAATTTATATACATGGATGCAAGAAGACAGAACATTTGAAATAGAGCTACATTTGGAATTCTAGTGGGCATGATATGAGAGACATGGGGGCAGAGCAGTTAGCTACTCAGTGCCTCAGTATTCCCAGTCATAAAATAGGCAGGTCAGTTCCCACCTTGCTTACTTCATGGGGTGGTCCCAAGGTTAACTACATAGTATACATGGAAACAAATATTAATCTCTCGCCATATCTGGGAAGTCCTTTGGGGCAGCAACTCTCTGTCTTTCTTTGGCATCTCATGTCTGTTGCTTAAAATGTGCCCAATACAAGTCTGCTGAATGAATAAGACAACAAATCAAAGGAGTGACTGCAAAAGCAGGGACTCCAAGCCACACTGAAGGGAGGGCGCTCCCAGGGCAAGGCGCCTACCTGCACCTCCTTCCTCTTTCCAGCCACTGCATATTTACTTATTTATAAAGACTAGATTCAACACTCAGCAAGACTCTTCAATCTCCAGCAAACTCCATTTGTTTTCCCTGAAATCCAGTTAATTTTCTTTTCCTTGGGGAAGACCTTTCAAGCAGTGACTGTTGTCAGTATTTGTGACACACTGTATTAGGGTATTGATGTTGGAGCTGGACGGCCAGAGTTCAGATACTGCCTCCTCCACTTATGAGCCTCATGTTCTTTGGCAAGTTACTTAACCTCTCTGTGCTTCAAGTTTCTTACGTGTAAATTGGGATAGTAATAGAACCCCCCTCATGAGGTTTTCATGAAGACTGGATGAGTTAGCATACGCCAAGTGCTGGGCATGGTGCCTGGCACATTGTAGGCACTCAGTAAATGTTAGTCTGTGATTATTAATGCTCAGAGGCTGCAGGGAGACCCCCTCAAAGAATAGGGAGTTAAGTAGTTGTCCTTTGAGGGTCCAACTAGACTCCAGCATTTATGGGCAGATTCTGAGAGAGACAGCTTCACACCCAAGCCTCTGAGCTTTGATTAATTTGACTGACTATTTTAATGCATTTAAAGACAGCTGATGTCAGTCAGTCACAAGGGCATAGTCACCATGGAAGCTAAGAAAAAGGAGAGGACCTACGACGGAGGTGGGCAAAGTCCCTCTGAGCTCTCTCTTAGTTGGTGGTGGTACCAGAAGCATTAACCATCATCTTTTGAGGCTTCTCAACCTACTATTTTATGTCAACTGACCCTGCAGTGGTGATAGCTGCCCCAGGCAGTCTTAACAATTGCCACCTTTCACCTGCCTGACTTCTCTCTGTCCTGATCTAGGGCCACAAAACCCCTTTCAATAGCCATTGAGTGGGTTTCCATCCCAGATTATCTTCAGGGGGAGAATGGCTTTATGCATTGATCATGTGATCACGGTCAGTTGTTCTCTGTGTGTCTACTTGACCATGGACCACGGTCAAGTCCTTAAGTGAGTAACTGCCACATTGGAAAGCCTCTCAGAAGACAGCTGTGAGCCCTTTTCTTATTTGACCTTCTGGAGGTGGAAGTCTTTCTCCGCCAGCTGACACATAGGCTAAGGGGCCGCTCCCAAGTCTGGGAAGGGGCCAATGTCCAGTGGGCTGTGTGCATTGCCTACAGGGACGGACACTGAGCACCCTGAACAGGATCAGATCCACCCAGAAACACAGTCCCAGGTGATTCTTCCTTCTAGCACCTAACTCTGCTGTTGAGCCTGGCAGATGCCAAGGGAGACTCACAGTGCTTTGTAAGAGTTGACTTAGGAGGTGAAATAACCCACATCAAGCTCCCATTTGTCCCGGAATAATGGTGCCTGGTACGGTGGCTTTGACCTCGGCTGTATCACAAAAGATGAGTTAGAGACAGGAATCTGAGCTGGATGACCTTGAAGTGGCTTTCAAAATGCCTGGGTCCTGCAGCCAGAATTAAGTCTTAGTGGTTGAGAAGGAGCCAGAATTAAGTCTTAGTGGTTGAGAAGGAGCAGAGAACTCTCTTCTCTTCCCCATTTCTTCTCGGAGCTCTCCTGCTCCGAGCTGTCACGTGTGCTGCTGTTCCAGCACAAGGTAATACACAAAACGCCTTTCTTCTCTGTCTCTGGCAAACACCCTTCCTCCAAAACCCAACACAAACAATAGATCTGACGGAGCTCAGAGAAACCTGGTTCAGTGGTTTTCCACCCTTTCACCACCAAAAGTCCTTTCATTAGTTTCCTCCACGGGCCCTGTGTTTTGAAAGATTTTTGTCCCCCAGATGAACAGCATTTAACAGGTAATAATCAGATAATTAACCAAAGGCTTAATATAATTGCCAAGGTGAACTTTCGATTTGCAAAGAATCATGCTGAGTTCATCTAACTCCGGCCTAAAGCAAAGAAACCTGATGGTTTTAGGAGTCTGGGGCAGCCTGATCTCTGGGAACTGTGCAACTTCAAGTAGATTTTCTGGCAGGAGACAGTGAGAGGAAGCCCAAGGACTATTTTCTAGGCTCTCTGGAGGTCTAAGGGCCCTGTTCGGGGAGCTATCAATCTAACCCCAAACCTCGATTTTCAAGTGAATTCATTTATTTTTTTATATTGGGACAAATGGACAGGTAGCTGACATTTATTGTGTCTCTACCATATACAGGACATTGTGCTAGGTCCTCCACATGTGTGATCGCACTGAGAATTCACATCCCTTTTTTGAGACAGTGCTTTCATATCATCCCCATTTTACAGATGAGGACACTGAGGCAAGTGTAAGTAGCTTTCTCGAGGGCATGTAACTAGTAAGTGACAGTGTTAGGACCCTGACCCAGGGTTTTCTTGTTTTGTTTTAATAGCTTTATCAAGATTTAATTCGTGTACAAGTCACAAACCTAATATGCACAATCCAGTGGTTTCTAGTGAGTTCCCCAAGTTGTGCAGCCATCACCACAACTCACTTTAGTTAGTTTTCATCACCCCATAAGGAAACCCCAGACCTATTATCAGTCACTCCCCATTTCCCTCAACTCCCTTTCTCAGTCCTGGGCATCTACTAATCTACTATCTATCTCTGTGGAGGCACTTTTCCATTCTGGATATTTCACATCAGCTCTCCCAGGTGTTTGGACTAAAGTCCACATACATCAAACTCTAGCCCAGGAATCAAGGCAGATTACAAATCTTTTCCATGATTTTATAGATGGTTTCTTATTTAATGTTGGAAGTACGCAGGATGTAGAAATGCTACATCCTTCACATTTGAAGCACACAAAAACGCAAATATTATTCCGTACTGGGGTAAAAATTGGCATATAATTAATTAGCTGTCATATAGTTGCATTTGAATGGCCACACTTCCCATTCTCTTGTATCACTTTGCCAGGCAGTCACCAAGCAATGCAAGAGAAGAGACCTCTGTCCTCGCCCTCTGTAAGCCTTCTCATCATTAGGTTTTGAGCTGGGTCACCTTAGCTGACTTCAGGGTACCTGGTGTGTCCCCCTCTCTGGGTTGCGGGTCCCAGCCCAGATTGGGAGGTCCCCTTCCTGAGAGACCCTTCTGTGTTTCTGGCTCCTCTGTTCTATTCTCCGTAACCTTCCTTTACCCACAAATTGCTGTTGGCAACATGATTTATTCTCCTGCCACAGATGGTAGGGATGTCTAACACCCATGTCTAATAGTTTTCCACATAGAATTCCCCTCTTGTCAGCTGCTTTGTCTCTCAGGTTCAGGTTCTTTTTTCCCAGGTGATTAATTATTCCTGCTAGATTCATCCTTTGGCATCTCCAGGGTCTGTCCTGAAAGTCTGTCTTGAGTGCTTGTGTCTGGCTTGTGCCTTGGGTATCAGTGAAAACTGCTCATCTTCTGCAATCAAGACAGGTCACAGGGGACATGGGCAGGCCTCCTTGAAACAAGTATTCCACAGAGAGTCACACCCCTTTGTTCATTTGTTCCTTCCTTCCTTGCTTCATTCATTTTTTTGTTGCCTCATCCAGAGCATCCTCAGCTTCCCCACCACTGTGGGTGTGTGGGACGCAGCCTCACTCCCCACGCAGTGCTCTCTCCACTGGCCCTGCTTCTCATTTAAAGAACAAGTGCATGGAGTACCAGATGTGGGTTTGAACTGGGGTTCTCAAAGCTTTATACAATTACGGGGACTCTCTCTAGAGTGTCATATTTACTGAACATTTCAGGAGGGATTTTTAAAAATTAAATCAAGAACTGAGCCATTATGGGGAAGAATTTAAAATTAGCATATATTAAAGATAAAATACAAGATTTCAATAACATCTTTGGGCTTCTGGGGAATTTCTTTGACCCTCCCACTCCTCTGTCACCCCACCCCACCCCCACCCCCACTGCACGCGCGCGCACAGACACACACACACACACACACACACACACACATCAGACATGCACACAGATGAGCCCCAGGTAGACATTTACAACCTCACTGAGGCATAGGGGCCTCTAGATCCAGGGAAATGAAGGAACTTCTTGATTGTGCTTCTCTTGTTATTCAAACTGGAAAATCTGCAAGCAGGTTTACAATGCAGTCTTTTGAACAGGACTTTTTCATTGGGTCTCTCTGAAAGGCATCTGGCAGCAATTTTCCCACCCAGGGCCCAGGTCACCCATTAAACCCTCTAAACCTCCACTGGAAGCCAGGGAGGTGAACCCTCTTCAGTGGTGTTTAGACATTTTAAAAAACCCATGTCTAACACCAAGTAGGCTTTATTCTTAACTGCTCACCCTGTTAGATGACCTTAAATGCCTGTCTACTTTTTGTGAAAGTTTCAGATTCATGTCTAATTCCAGACAGGGATGAGGTCACCTCTCCCACCACTGCTGAGGGACCAGCGAGCAGCACCATGTTCAGAACATGCCCCCTAGCTGTGCAATCAAGGACTGAGCCATTAGGTGTGTTCCCTAACCTTGCTTTGCCCATTTCTTCATCTGTAAAATGCGGCCACTAATAGTTCATACTTCACAGGGTCGTTATGAAATGGGCCAAAATGTAAGGCACTGAGTGATATACTGGGCACACTGGGAAGTCGGTAAACATTTTTATTAGTTCAGTAACTGTGTACTGAATATATACATGGTTGACAACGTTTCTTCTCCAAGGAATACCTTTATTATTGTATATCCATGTGCTCTAGTTTAGGAACCAATGCCATAGCACAAGAATAAGTCCATTAGCAGGGATGGAGTTATCTGTCTTGAAAAAAATCAGTTCAGTTTTAGCAGAGGCCTGAGAATCCTTAGGTGATTTCTCCTTATCGTTGAGGATTTTTCAGGTTGATTTTTATTTTTTTCCTTCTAGTATTCTGTTTACCATCTGCTTCTCAGAATGTGCGTGCATGTGTGTGTGTGTGTTACTACTTCAAGATATACTATATTTGCTTAATTTCTTTTATTTGTGAAAGACTTACAGATTATTAATACTTCAAAGGACTGGCCTCCCTGGATGCCAGTGCATTTTGCTGGGACACACCTGCAAGTTTCCCTCAAGCCTAATCTATTTAGTGACACAAGGGGTCTGGGATCTCATATGCCTAGGATTTTCTCCCTGACCCTAGAAGGTATGACCAGCCACGTACGTCTTCCCTGTTAGTAATTATAAGTACACACCTTGATTTCTCTTTTGGTGCTGAGATCCACCTGGCAAGTTGTAGGACCAGGCCACCCAAGATGGCTGTTCTCTTGCTCTCTGTGCCTCCACTCGACTAGTCCCTGCTTCACCTACACCCTTCTCACCTGCCCGACCTGCCCTCCAATCACAGAGCCTAATCTGTAAATGCCCATGTACTTGCCCCCGGCCCCAGCTAGTGATTGTTCTGACCTTTAGATCAGAACTATCTCGACTGTGATAGTTTATCACACGGGCCATGAGGGGCCTGCTCCTCTGCCAGTTTCCCTGGTAACCGATGAGCCAACCTGACTTCAGTTCCCTCTATAACTGGTAACCGCCCCCCACCCCCAACCTTCAGGAGCAAAGACTGCTGCTGTATGCCGTCCACCGTCCACCGAGGGGTGTCACCCCAGGACCCCTTTCCTTCGGACATGGAAGATCCCCCATCCATTAAACCACTGATGTCTCTGTCACTGACTCGGGCTCTTCCTCTGGTCTTGAGGCTGGGTGAGTCCGGGGCTTGCAGGCCGGCAGGGTGCCGCCCAGCACAGGTGGATTAGTCCACACAGTCTGGTGCTCTGTACTGTGGAGGAAGGGGGAAGAAAAGATCTTTTCCTGTTACAGTGGAATCCCCCGCTTCTCCTCACTAAGGGAGTCTGTGCACCTCTGGGCCCTTACTCTGCTCCTTGTCGCTCAGGCCCATCTTTTTGAAAGGAAGACTGCCTTTGTCTGTCTCCAGCTTCTCTCTCTCTCTCCCCTCTAAGAGGTGAGGGGACTTAAAACTGAACTCCCTCCTTTGTGTTAAGAGGTCACCAGAGCCATTGTGATAGTCTGAATTTGAATATCTGTCTCATAAAACGGTTCATAAAAGAAGTTTGATCAAGATGACGAGTTCACTGACTTTGGAACTGTCTGCGCTCCTCTTAAATTGTCAACTGGCTTGATTCAGATCTGGACCACTGATGCTTTAGGGTTCATGGACAGAGTTTCAAATTTCTTTCTAAAGTGCACAGAACCCGGTGTGATTCTTCAGGGAGTTATTTTCTTTAATCATAGAATAGATGTCACTTTCTTTGTGATCATTTTTGTATGGCTCTGCCTTATGATCAGGGTACAAATCACAGAGTGTTAGAGACAGAAGGAGATTAAAGATCACCTCGATTCAATTGTCTCCCTTTGCAGAAAAGGGACCATAAGACACAAGGTGATTTGGTTGGTCGTAGCAGATTGTATTTCCTATAATTGTTTGATGAAAGCCACACTTCTAGGACACGTGTGTTCTAAGCTGGGGGAAAGGGTGGGGGAGGACAAGAAGGATATCAAAGTCAGTGACAGGAAGTGAGCTGGGACGTTGTGTGAACAGGGCATGTCAGAATGGGGAACCAGATGTTACCAGATAATCGAGGCCAAAGCAGGAGCCCAAACAGGAGACATAGGTGAGATGTCAAAGGATGGGAATTCAGGAAGCTGGCCAAGCGCCAAGGGGCAGAATTGTGAAAAGAACTAGGGAGATCCATGAAGCTGTGTTAATTGTGTGAATTCTTCTCATGGGTTTGCCTCTTTTAAAAATAAGTTTTCTTTTTGTTAAAATTAAGTAACTATATACATAATCTAGAAGTCAAATAGTGCTAAAAATGCTTGTAATACAAAACAGTAGTACCCTGTACAACAGCTGCCAGTCTTTTGCTAAAGGTAACTGCTTTGGAATTTTATTTGCTTTTTGTGGTAGTTAAATTTACATTTTAAATAATAGCATAAATTGCAGTTTTTAGAGTTTTTTTTTTCTCCAGTTGTATTGAGAAATAATTGACATGCATCACTGTATAAGTTTAAGGTGTACAACATTATGGTTTGATTTACATACACTTGTGAAATGATTACCACAATAGGTTTACTTAACATCCATCAATTCATATAGATACAATAAAAAGAAAAAAATTTAATTTATAAATGTTATTAGAGATGAAGATTTAGTACCTCCACTCTCTTTCCTCATCCTCTCCCCTAAATTTTATCATGCTTTTAATTATATCAATAATTAATGTTTGCATCATTATACCAACGTAAATAGTGTTCACTGCAGAACCTATTGGAATACTGTGATTCCATGTCCTTTCTTACCTAGCCTTTTATCATTCTTTGAATTAACAATTGCCTCATCACATCTTCTTTCCAGTTGCTTCATCATCTCTTATATCATATCAACCTCCCTATTGGGTCTACTTTTTTCCTGGACCCTCTTTTGTGAAGCCCTTTCTCTTACTGCTCTGCTGCGGATGGGTGGCTCTGTAGTCCCGCCACACAGTTATCAACCTGAGGTCTTCTCTTAATGGCTTTTCTAGGTTGGATTTACTGTCTCTGGAATGCCATGTCTTCCCCTTCCTTAGTTTACTTCTTTGTCTGACTGGTGTACATCCTCTAGTCACTTTCTAAGGTCAATTTTCTGAGTCTAAACCTGTCTGAAAGTGTCTTTATTCTGTTTTCATACTTGACAATTTGACTGGAATAAACCTCTAGACTGAAATTTTATTTTCTTTCAAAAACTGAAGCCATTGCTCCACTGTTTGCTTGCTTTTAGTATTGCTGTGAAGAAGACTAATAACCATTCTGATTCTTGTTGTGTTGTGATTTGTTTCCCAGAAGCTTTTAGAATCATCTTTTTATTCCTGGTGTTTCAAACTTTCACATTTTGTGAGGACTTTTTCATTTGTTTGCTGATCCTTTAGTGGGCTTTTGATAGTTAAGTGAGCTGACACCAGGGTCACATGGCCCAGATTCAAAACCTGGCTCCCCCTTTTACCAGCTGTGGTGCTGGGTAAGTTGCTAACCATTTCTGTATTAGCATGTTTGTCTGTAAAATCATAAGGAACCTCATGACCTTGTGGTGAGGACTAAAGTAAAAATCATAAATGTACCATTTAGAATAGTGCCTGGCAGGAGTGACAACTCAGTACATTTTTTGCTGTATTATAGAGTCATCGTTAGCATTCAGTTCTGTGGACTTGGCGTAGGAAAGTGTGCCCAGTCCAATTATGCATCTCCCCCAATGCTCTGGTTGCTATTTACCAATGGGGCCCTCCAGGAAGATCACTTGGCACCAGCCAACATTCTACAAGGCCACGGAGGAGAGCTTTCAGTCCTTACTGAGTTCTGTCTCTGTCATCACGTGCTTGGCTGGCCAGGCCCTCACTGGCAGCTGCTCCAGTTCCTCTTGTTACTCACAGGCATGATTCAGCAGGACTCTGCCTCATTCTTCATGCCACCTGCCTTTCACTTCCTGCCCTAGGGATTCCCTGTTCCCACTGAGGCCTGAGAGTCTGTGGGTCTACCCAGTATCCACATGTGCGTGCTGGTGCCCCAGGCGGGACCTGAGACACTGCTGGCCAACATGCAATGCACGGATGTGCTACTGGTCAAAGTGCACATATCTGGATGCTACTGCTACAATGAATCTGGCTTCCTTGGTGGCCTCTGGAAAGGCCAGCTGGAGCAACTAAGAAGTACAGGAAGGAAGAGTTAAAATCCCGAGGGCACGTTTGACCAGTGGAAATGAGAGCCAGTGGGTCAGTTCTCCTACTGCCTCCTGGTTGGTTTGTCAAGAGGCTGAAAAGCAATCAGCTGTACTTGTTACAGATTTGTGGCCAGTCTGAGACCCCCTTCTCTTATAGTTGTTCTCCCCCTTTTCCTACCTACCCTCTTTTTCCTCATTCCTGCTTTCCTGGGATTGCATTCCCAGGTGAAGGGCTAGCAAGTAAATGTGTATCTTTGGCTCGGTTTTGTAGAGAATCCAGACTAACACATTGAATTCAAGAGCTTGGGCTCTGGAGCTGGACTTTGTGTTTAAACCCTAGTCCTGGCCCTGCTGGGCATAAAGCATTGGGCAAATGATCCAACCCCTCTATGCTTCAGTTCCCTCATCAATAAAATGGCAATAATAATAGTAGTTACCTTAGGTGACTGGAGGTTTAAATGAATTAATACTTATAAAACACATAGTAAACACCCAGTAAATGTTAGCTATTATTATTCAGTTCTGTGAACTTTTCAGGGTCAGTTTTGGATAGTTTCCCACCCTCTGTTTTCTCAATTCTCTGATTTCTGAGAAAGTGTACGTAATATCTTCTCCACACCCCCGGACTCTCCCACTGTTTGGGCTTCTCTCTTGGGCGATACTGATGCTGGGCGAGCTTCCTGTTCCTTTGCCTTAGTGACGACAGTCCTCTCCCCGTCTCACAGTCCCTTCCGTTTTATTCCCAGTTGTAGGGTTATCAGATTCAGCAAATAAAAATACAGGATGTCCAGCTAAATTTGAACTTTAGGTAAACAATGGTGAGTACTTGCAGTGTAAGTGAGTCCTATGCAGTATTGGAGACATACCAGAATATTTTCATTGTTTATATAATATTTAAATGTAACTGGGCGTCCTATATTTTATCTGGCAACTCTGTCCAGGTGGTTTTTAATTCTCTGAAGATCAAAGTAGGCTCAGTCAATAGTACAAAAGAGCTTTGTCTTCACACCGTGTCTTTTCTTAAAGGAACCCACAGCTATTTCCATAACATATGGCAGTCTCACACCATGCAGTTGTAAATTAGAGCCTGCTTATTCATTGTCAAGTTAGGAACTCAACCATATTTCTCAGCTGCCTTCAGTTCCCTAGCCTCAGATTCAACAAATAAATGTGTTGTTCCCATAGTGTTTGTGCCATTGTGTGGCCTTTGTTCATTGTCTGTGCCTGCTCCTGGCCCCGGGGCAAGATGGCCCTGCCACCCTCGTGTGACCCTGCCTCCAGGGTCAGCATCTCTGGTCTGTTCTCTGGAGGGCTTAGAGGTAATGCTCACCAGATCTTGGTTTTTAAGAGCATGACCACATTCTGTTGGTTTCCTCATTAGTGGGCGCTGACAGGTGACATGTGCAGAGCAGGCTTTGTCAGTGCTGTGTGACCGAGAACACGATCTTGACAAAGATCACGTGTCCCAGAGGAAAGCTAGATTATGACTGAACCATTTATGGGAAAAGAATACAATGAAGATACACTGCTCAGGAGAGCAATTCACAAAATAACACTAACACATTCATCTAATCCCCATGGAGTTGTCCTTTTTTTAGACCATTTCCTTACAGGCTTCTTTTCAAGTTGTAAACCTGTTCGCGTTATTCCAGTCTGAGTTCCACGGTTGAGAACTCTGCCTGCTACGTCCCTGAGGAGATCCAAGGGGGTCAGCTATTAACAGAGCTGAGCTAAATATATCCCTTCCTGGAGCCTCTGGTCTTTGCTCCAGGTCAGCACCCTCTGTCGGCTGGGGCTGACTTCCTTCCTGCTTCCCTTCCACCTGGCAGGGCAGAGGCCTCAAGGGTTAGCCTCAGAGTCTGGCGTGAGGAACCGAGAGACGTCTTAAAGGCCCTGTCTATTTACCTGCAACGGCTGACCCACCCGCCCTGCGTCACCTCTTCACCGCACCCATTTGTGTGCCTGCTGCATATCCTGCCTCCGTGTGAGCTGTGAAGCACACCACCGACCTGGCAGCAGAGACTCTTAAAGGAGGGCTTCTATACATGGGATTTATAAGGTTCATCAAATGACAAGGCATTTGCCTTTTTTTCTCTAATGAAAAGGAATGAAGCTCTTGAAGCAGAGAGAGTCTGAAATGGGAGGTTATACGTATGTGTTTTGCTTTCCTTGAGACTAAGGAATTTTCCTGGGTGTAGGCCTTTCAGTGCTAAAACTGGGACAGTCTTGGGCAAACCAGGACAGTTGGTCACCCTCTGTCACCTTATACCACCACCCTCCAAATTCCCTTTACTAGTTTTTCTTACTCTGTCTGACAGAAGAAGCTTGGAGAGAGGTCATAGCCTAAGACTGAGCTTTGGAAGTTCTCACAAACCATAATTCAGAGATCTGGGGAGTTTCACATTAAAGCAACATAAGGAGGAGCTAACAATTCTTTGGAAGATATTTGTGAGAAAAAGAACCTTAAGAAATTGAAGGGAAAGATTTGTTTTTCATTTGTAAAACCCCTCCAGAGATCTAGTTTAAATAAGATATAGAAAAATTATGATTGTAAATTTGTAGAGTTTGAACCCAGTACTACAATCTGTAATTTTACCAAATCCTCCACTACCCTTTCAGGGCTCACAACCCATGGCCCTCTGCCTCCACCTGGTGGCAGTGTGTGTAAATAAAGTCCTGGCCAACCCCCCATCCCGCCCCACTCTTTGCATGTATGTGCTGAAAGCCTCACTTTGAGGAACTGATTCTTTTTTTTTTTTTTTTTAACATTTTTTATTGATTTATAATCATTTTACAATGTTGTATCAAGTTCCAGTGTAGAGCACAGTTTTTCAGTTATACATGAACGTATATGTATTCATTGTCAACATTTTTTTCTCTGTGGGCTACCATAAGATCTTGTATATATTTCCCTGTGCTATACAGTATAATCTTGTTTATCTATTCTAAAATTTTGAGATCCCAGTCTATCCCTTCCCACCCCGCTCCCCATTGGCAACCACAAGTTTGTATTCTATGTCTATGAGTCTATTTCTGTTTTGTATTTATGCTTTGTTTGTGTGTTTGGTTTTTTTTTTTTTTTTTTTTTTTAGATCCCACATATGAGCGATCTCATATGGTATTTTTCTTTCTCTTTCTGGCTTACTTCACTTAGAATAACATTCTCTAGGAGCATCCATGTTGCTGCAAATGGCGTTATGTTGTCGGTTTTTGTGGCTGAGTAGTATTCCATTGTATAAATACACCACCTCTTCTTTATCCAGTCATCCATTGATGGACATTTAGGCTGTTTCCATGTCTTGGCTATTGTAAATAGTGCTGCTGTGAACACTGGGTGCAGGTGTCATCCTGAAGTAGATTTCCTTCTGGATATATGCCCAGGAGCTGGGTTTCTGGGTCATATGGTAAGTCTATTCCTAGTCTTTTGAGGAATCTCCATACTGTTTTCTGCAGTGGCTGCACCAAACTTCATTCCCACCAGCAGTGTAGGAGGGTTTGGGGAACTGATTCTTAAAGCCAAATTATAAAGACACCAACTCATCTCATATGATACTATAGTCCCTAGTTGAAATGCAGGGTCAATTGGGAGTAAAGGGTGTGTCTTCATATTTGCTTTATACCTCATCCCGTGAAGTACTATGAGTGCATGTAGCTTTACACAATAATCAATTACCTTAATCTCTTCAGACAGTAATAATATTGTAAGCGAACACCATGAAGTACATAATTTGTGGAAATATCATAAGTGTCCAGATCTTATTAGATTATAATGATCAAATGAAACTTGTAAGGAATTTATTAATCCGGCATGGTTCATCATGTCCATTAACACAGTGAGTTCCACACTTATAGTTCACAGCAGGGTTTTAGTCAAGATTGCTTTCACACAGGTAAATCTTTTTTTTTTCTTTTATATTCTTTCTCCTCCTCTTCTTATTTTGTTAATTCTTCAGCATCCGAAATAATTGCTAAAGTTCACGGGTTATTTTGTCATTAACGTAGTTTGTGGGAGTAGAAGACTCAAATCTCACTTGTGTATTTTGCATTTTCTTTGGGGGAAGTCATTTCAGCTTCCTAGGACTGGGTTTCTGGGTCTGTAAAATTGAGACAGCCCTTATGTAAGTCATCAGGTTTGTATGAGAGTCAGGTACTCTGTGTGCGTGTGTGTGCACGGTGCTCTGTTATCCAAATGATCGTCTCCGGGGCATCATCATCACTTGCGAGTTGAAGACAAAGATTCCAGATCTTACTGCCTCGTCCCTGGCTGACTTCTGCCCTCTATTTAGATCCCAGGACTGAATTTTCCTAAAATATACCCAGGAACTCTGATTTTCTCTGCACCTGTGGTCCTCATGCCTGCCAGGCCGTCTCCAAAGCCCCCCACCCCGTCGCAGTCTCCGCCTCCCCCACACTGGATGAAAGCTGCCCAAGGGACAGAGCCCCAGGCCTAGACTGGGTGTGGCGTGGGGAGTGCTGTGGTGAGTGGGGATGGGACCCAGAGCCTGTCTCCCAGGCATGTTGCCACAGAGAAAACAGGTAGAATAAGGGAAAAGTGGGGAGTAGGGGGGTGGCCCCAAATTTCCTCTCACCCCTTCCACCTAGATCCTCTGATATGAGTAAAGTAATGCTACCTTCAGGTCCAGTCTTGGGAGCAATCTGGTTCCATGGCGAGGAGAATTCCCCCTTCCATTATCTCCTCCAACACCCCCAACTCCATCCTGACCGAAAAAAAGAAAAAGGAGAGGGACATACACACTTTGCTGTCATCTCTTCCACCTGCTTGCATGACTCATGTGAAGCCTCTCACTGCACCGAATGGAAGGTGTGAGAAGAGTTCTGGGAGCACAGAGGGGCCTGGGCAGGGGTGGTTGAGGTGGGGGAGGAATGCTGCAACGGAGAGGCATCCCAGAGTGATGAGGTCCGTGCCTGGTCCCAAGGAGGTAGACCTCAGTCAGTGGAGAATGGAGTGGTGAGGGAACACGCCCTTCTCAGAAAGGAAAACGCTGTCGTGTCCATCCAGGCCCCTCCTTTCCTTCTCCTGAGCTGGTCCGGGCCTCTTTCCTATTCCTCACCTGAATGGCCCCTCCTTGCACAGAGGCACAGACATTCATCCCGCTTGCGCAGATCGTGTGGCATGCATTTCTGGAAAACCACTTTGATGTCACACCTCATCTTACTCACCTAATTTTATTTTTGTCTTCATCTTGATTTCTTCCTAAAGTGGAAAGAAAAAAAAAAAAAGCATGTCTCAAATCTCTCTTTGGAATAAAGTTGGGGTTTCCAGCATTTTGGTTGCTTTGATAGGCATTCAAATTCACTGCTGTTTTCAGGTTCTAATGGCCTCCCCCAACTCTCTTCTGTGTAACCTAACGATTTTAGGGTTTACCTCTTGGCTTCTGATGTCATTCCCACCCGTGGCAATAGTTTTTGACAGGCATCCCCATTGCTGGAGGGCTGCCTCCCAGGTAATGGGGGCTCTGTGACTGTACCTGAGTTGGAGCAGCTGCTAGGCTTTTCCCAGAAAAAGGAAAACAAGAAACATTTCCATCAGCAGATACCCCTCCTGCTACTGAGACCCATACTGCTGTCTGGGCGAGAGCACATGTCGGGTTTTAAACCTTCCAGAACTAGATGCCGGTCCGTCCCCTCCCACCTGTAGTCAAAGCCTAACCCCGTGGAGGACCTGCAGTGCTGCAGGGACGTGTTGGAGACTGGGTCATCCAGCCACGGGAGTGAAGCCCGTGCTGAAACCTCGCTTTAACACATCTGGCATTGGAGGGGGGTGCAGTTGGAGGACCCACCGGGCGCACCGCCAGACTCTTTAGGCTGCATCTGGGGGTGAACTACACTGGAGGCGCCAAAGCACCTGGGCCCCGTCTCCAGCATGGCTGGCAGAACATGTCTGAGATAAAATTTGCCCTCAGAAAATATTTCACATGAGATTTATTCATTTTAAAAGCCTTTCTGTGCTTGTGAAACTGTTAACGGGTGATTCTGTCTACTGTCTCATGTAACACCTCCTGTATAAAACCCAAATGAAAACCTTTTGCATGAGATTATTGCCAGAAAACGTTTTGTCTCTATGGATAAAATTCTGGCGTGAAAAGGAAAATTAAAATTACAGAATCTATCACATTTTCCTCCAAGTCTTGGGTGCCAGGTAGCTTTCAGATAAGTTCATTGTCCAAATGCCCTCATCTATTCAAGTCACATGCCTGAGACATATCTTCTTTCAGCTATTTTTTTTTCTGAACTGAATTATCTTGTCTGTCTATCCATCTGTCTACCTGATTATTTTGTTGAATTGAGATTTATTTTGTAAAAAGGCCCAAATCCTTGGCATAAGTAGGTACACAGGCATAGGCTGAACTTGAAATTCGTTCCTCAGGCTGTAGAAGAAAAGGCCGTTTCAAAATTACAGTGATTTCTTCACATAGTCACATTCACACATTTTTGAAACGTCGGATGGTGAAGGTAGGAGATCCAGAAATACAGAACTGTATCCCAGACATAAAATGCAATTTCTGTTTTTTTGGATTTTATTTTGCTTTGACAGGAGAGTTGCAGTAGTGAGTAGGGTGGCACCATAGGGAAGGCCCAGCGGCAGGGGGATGTCCGGAGGGCGGGGTGCCCGCCCTGCATCCTAAGGGACTGTTTCTGTGGCAAGACCTTGGCTGTCTTCCTGCTGCCTGGATTCTAGCCCACATTCCTGGGCTGGGTCATCTGTTTCTGGCCAGTTCTCTGAGCATCCTGATGTCTTGCCCAGATTCCCTTTGGGCTTTAGTTAATCAGATTGAGTTTGTACTGCTTGTAACCAAGAACTCTGACTCATCTGTTCAGCAAATTAACTAGTTCAGTGGTTCGCTTACTCAATCAGCACTCCCTGAGCAAAACACCCGTGTGATAGTATCCTGTTTCTTCCTTTTATGGATGCAGAAATTGAAGCTCATGGAATTTAAGTTTTGAAAATCAATATTATCATCTAGTGTTTGGTGTTTAAAGTGGTGTTTTCCATTTCTTTCTGGTCTCCTTGCGGGCAGTAAGAGTCAATCCTGGAGGATTTTGAGCTATTATCACTGGGAAAATGTCTATGATTTAGACCCCAGAAGTGACCTACCCAGTTGGAGTTGTGGTCTTTGTCCAGGAAGAACTTGGTATGATGGCCAAAATACCTTCCATCCGAAAGGACTCATAAGCCCCAGTTTGGGGAGGCTTTGGGTGGGGCCTCTTTTGAACAGCACCACTGGGATGCTAAATGGCGGGGAAGGAGGGGTTGAAGTGAGAATGTTGCTGTTGTAAATCATATATTGTGCCCCTCATTTCAGCAAGTTACTCTACCTAGAATTCAAACAAAAGAATGATTTTGGAAATTAATTCTACTGAAACAAAGGTCTTCTTAAGATCTCTGATATTTAAGAATAGGTTAAGCCTTTCTTCCCCTTCTAGAAAAAGAAAGAGAAAGCAGTGTCAAAAGTTTATACAAGATAAAACCTCCACTTCCCAGAGCTTTGGGGCCAGCAATTCCAGTTGAGATTGTTTGATGAAACGTGATCAGGCAGACAACCAAGTTAAGGACATTTTGCCGACAGAGATCATCACTCTGTAGGGCATAGGTAATAGAAGCCCTCCCAGCTTTTTGAAGCCTTCTTGACAAATATACAGCAAAAGAAGTAGGCTTGGGAGGTTATATCAGGGAAACCAGTCAATTCCCTTCTGGAAGAGACCATGGCCTTTCTTGGAATCATATGCGTTGCTGGTGAGGAAAGGACAGGGGTCCAGTGGGGAAGAGGAAGTGTTCTGCATTTTTAATAGTCCCCAGGTGAACTGTGGAACACGGCAGAAATTCTTAATTGGATACCTCCTCCTTGCCTGTTGTGCAGTTTTCAACTTGTTCTGGTAATGTGTTATTTTCTGATTCTACATTCCTTTTGCAGGGCAGTTACTGCAGCTTACCATCATCCCCATCTTTGGGGGAGGTAATTTAGCTTGCTCCACTGACAACTGTGTCGTTTTCCAGTTCACACTGTGGAAAAGGTGAAGGTAGAGCTGGCCTCGGAGACTCTGATGTCCAGGGACTAAACGCCATCTGGTCTCCCTCTTGATCATTGTGCACTGGCTTTATTTCTTCCCGGTGCAGATAAACCTTCTCTGTCCAACAGGGGGTGAAGCTAACAGCAGCTTCCAGGCTCTTATCCTCAGAGCTTTGCTACCAAAGAGGAAAAGACTTGTGTCTCTCAGTTCTCATTTTTTAGAGCCCCCTGGAAGCGGTTTTAATTGGCTCGGGTCAGGACATATGTTCATCCCTGGGCCAAACATCGCAGCTGAAATATCCACATGCAAGAAGATAGCCACTCTCATATGGATCCCATGTTACAGTGTGGAAAAGGGTGAGGGAAGGAAGTTGCTTCCCCAAAGCAAGCGGGCTTTACTCCCAGAAGAAAGGAGAGGCGCTTGGCTAACAAATAATAAATATTGATTGAGTAACTGCTATACCAGACAGCACTTTTAAAAGCAGGAGCCAGAGCCAGAATTGTTTTTAAGAGGATAAGCTCTTTGAGAATTTTCAGAAATCTTGTGAAAAGATTTGAATTTCCACAGAGCATGGAATGGGGCCAGTCCTATCCATACTGTAAAGCGTTCAGAGATCTTAGCTGATATCTGGGTTACGTTGTGGTTTTGAGGGGAGGGGAAGGGGGGGTCAGAATAGTATTCATTTTTAAAATGTATTTTGAGCTTTTGAATATCATATTTGACTGCTTTAATCTCTAAGTTTTCCTCATCCTAGGATAAGTGGTTCAGTTTGTTCTTTCACATTGCCTATGTAGCTATAACCTAAAATCTATTGCAAAATATGATTTTGTTTCTAGTTTCTATAAGCTGCTTCTAAGGTTTATGAATTTCTCTGTTAAGTTCTTTAACTCTTACCTTCATTCGAGTTTTAAAGTTAGTGCTACTCTGAGATGCTTTTGCTTTCAAGTTAGTTTAAATTAAACCCTAAGAACTTAAGCAGTGAGACAGTGGAATAAATCTCGTATCTGGCCAATATTATGTCTCCCTCAGCGATGCCAAGCAGTATTGTAAGGGAGGGGTGGAAATGTCCTTTAAGGAAATATTTTTAAAATCATGGAGTGTGCATAGAGTTGTGCTGCCTCCTTGAATTAACACAGCTTAATGTTAAGGCTTCATTAATCTATTTACATTTTATCTTATACAAGTTACGTCTTTACAATTAACACAGTGAAGTAGTTTTATATTATTCCAGTTTGTCTTAACACCCACCTTGCAGAGACAAGTTTTTTTCTCATTTTCTGTCCAAGAATCAAGTCCTCTTTCAAACTCTCAGTGCTTTTTCTAACCTGGTAGATAACCGATCTTTTTATGGATAATAGTATAGGCAGTGATGCTAATGTCTAAGCATATACAGATGCCTAACTGAATACTCAGTCTACAAATTCTACCCAAGTTTATTTTTTAAAAATATAATATTATATGTTCTAAATGCTGCATAGCTGTGAATATTAGATTATTTTCAGTTAGAAGTCAGTTTCACAATGAGCCACTATAATCGTATTTGTTACATGTTGGGTCCCTTATTTTCAAATTTTCTTTATGTCTCTGATAGAAAATTCTCAAAGTAGGCACAAAAGTTTGCACAAAAACAAGGTCATGCTGTCTCATCGTTTTCTAACTTGCTTTTTGAAAATGTTAGTATTTCTATTGCACTACTTATAGCAAAAGCATTAGGTGTGGTATCTTCTGGAAACACACATTCTGTGTGTAACTTATTCTGTCTGTATCTTATACTTGAATCCATTGTCCTATATACTAAATTTGAAAGATTTGCCTTAAATGCATTAATGTGTGTTTTTCTATTTGAAACTAACCATGGTCCTACTTAAAAAAGAATCAAGATTATGCTCTAATTTATCATTTCCATTTGTCTTTGGAAACTGGAACATTTTAATATAATGTATGTTTTTATAGTTTTTCTAAATTAGTTTTTTTTAATTGAAGTATAGTTGATTTACAATGTTTCAGGTATATAGCAAAGTGATTCAGTTATACATATACATATATATTCTTTTTCAGATTCCTATCCATTATAAGTTATTATAAAGTATTGAATATAGTTTCCTGTGCTATACAGTAGGACCTTGTTGCTTATCTATTTTATATATAGTGGTGTGTATCTGTTAATCCCAAATTCCTAGTTTATCCCTCCCCCATTCCCCTTTGGTAACTATAAGTTTATTTTCTATTCCTGTGAGTCTATTTCTATATTGTAACTTGTATCATTTGTATCATTTTTTTGGATTCCACATTTAAGTGATATATGATATTTGTCTTTCTCTGCCTGACTTACTTAACTTAGTATGATAATCTTTTAGGTCCATACATGTTGCTGCAAATTGTATTATTTCATTATTTTTTATGGCTAAGTAATATTCCTCTGTGTGTGTGTGTGTGCGCACCTTTTTTTATCCATTCATCTGTCAGTGGGCATTTAGGTTATTTCCTTGTCTTGGCTATTGTAAATAGTGCTGCTAAGAACATTGTGATGCAGGTACCTTTTCAAATTAGAGTTCTCATCTTTTCTGAATATATGCCCAGGATTGGGATTGCTGAATCATACAGTAACTCTAATTTTAGTTTTTAAATGAACCTCCATACTGTTCTCCATAGTGACTGTACCAATTTACATTCCCACCAACAGTGTAGAAGGGTTCCCTTTTCTCCATACTCTGTCTGGCATTTATTATTAATTGACTTTTTGATGATGGCCATTCTCTCCAGTGTGAAGTGGTATCCAAAATTAGTAGAAAAGAAATCATAAAGATCAGAGCAGAAATAAATGAAATAGAGACTAAAAAAACCATAGAAAAGATCAATAAAACTAAAAGCTGGCCCTTTGAAAAGATAAACAAAATCGATTACGCATTAGCCAGACTCATCAAGAAAAAAAAAGGGAGAGGACCGAAATCAGTAAAATAGAAAATGAAAAAGGAGAAGTTACAACTGACACCATAGAAGTACAAAGGATCATAAGAGACTACTATGAGCAACTATATGCCAATAAAATGGACAATGTAGAAGAAACAGACAAATTGTTAGAAAGCCACAATCTCCCAAGACTGAACCAGAAATAAATATAAATTACGAACTGAATTACCAGTACTGAAATTAAGTTAGTAATTAAAGAACTCCCAACAAACAAAAGTTCAGGACCAGATGGGTTCACAGGTGAATTCTACCAAACATTTAGAGTTATCATCTATCCTTTCAAAACTGTTCCAAAAAAATTGCAGGGGAAGGAACACTTCCAAACTCATTCCATGAGGCCACCATCAACCTGATACCAAAATCAAACAAAGGTATCACAAAAAAAGATAATTACAGGCCAATATCACTGATGAACATAGATGCAAAAATCCTCAACAAAATACTAGTAAGTCGATTCCAACAATGCATTCAAGGGATCATACACCATGATCAGGTGAGGTTTATCCCAGGGAGGCAAGGATGTTTCAATATCTGGAAGTCAATCAATGAGGTACACTGCATTAACAAACTGAAGAATAAAAACCATATGATCATCTCAATAGATGCAGGAAAAGCTTTTAATAAAATTCAAGCTCTGTTTGAATGATTAAAAACTCTCCATAAAGTGGGCATAGAGAGAACATACCTCAACATAATAAAGGCCATATATGACAAACCTACAGCCAGCATCGTACTCAATGATGAAACGCTGAAAGCATTTCTTCTAAGATCAGGAACAAGACAAGGATGCCCACTCTCACAACATTTATTCAACATAGTGTTGGAAGTCCTAGCCACAGCAGTCAGATAAGAAAAGGAAATAAATGTCACCCAAACTGGAAGGGAAGATGTAAAACGGTCACTGTTTGCAGAAGACGTGATACACTACACAGAAAGTCCTGACAGTGCTACCAGAAAGTTACCAGAGCTCATCAATGAATTTGGTAAAGTTGCAGGATACAACATTAATATTCAGAAATCTTGCATTTCTATACACTAACAATGAAATATCAGAAAGAGAAATTAAGGGGCCAATCCCATTTACCATTGCATCAAAAAGAATAAAATACCAAGGAATAAACCTATCTAAGGAGAAAAAAAGACCTGTACTCGGAAAACTTTAAGAGTCTGATGGAAGAAATTGAAGACCACACAAACAGATGGAAAGATATACCATGATCTTGCGTTGAAAGCATCCATATTGTTAAAATGGCCATACTACCCAAGGAAATCTACAGACCCAGTGTAATCCCTATCAAATTACCTATGCCATTTTTCACAGAACTGGAACAAAAAGTTTTAAAATTTGTACAGAATCATAAAAGAACCCAAACAGCCAAAACAATCTTTAGAGAGAAAAACGGAGCTGGAAGAATCATGCTCCCTGACTTCAGACTATACTGCAAGCTACAATAATGAAAACAACATGGTACTGGCACAAAAACAGACACATAGATCAATGGAATAGGACAGAAATCCAATCCCAGAAATAAATGCACACACTGATGGTCAATCTATGACAAAGGAGGCAAGAGTATACAATGGAGAAAAGACAGTCCCTTCGACAGTTGGTGCTGGGGAAACTGGACAACTACATGCAAAAGACTGAAATTAGAACAGTCTCTAACACCACACACAAAAATAAACTCAGAATGGATTAAACACCTAAATGTAAGACTGGATACTATAAAACTCCTAGAGGAAAACACAGGCAGAACACTCTGACATAAATCACAGCAATAATTTTTTGGATCCATCTCCTAAAGTAATGGAAACAAAAACAAAAATAAACAAATGAGACGTAATTAAACTCAATAGCTTCTGCACAGCAAAGGAAACTATAAACAAAACAAAAAGGCAACCTACAAAATAGGAGAAAATATGTGCAAACAATGGTACCAACAAGGACTTAATTTCCAAAATATACAAACAGCTTATACAGCTCAATGTCAAAAAAAAAAAACACCAAACAATCCAATTAAAAAATGGACAGAAGACCTAAATAGACATTTCTCCAAAGAAGACAGACAAATGATCACAGGCCCATGAAAAGATGCCCAGCATCGCTAACTATTAGAGAAATGCGAATCAAAACTACATCGTGTTTTAAATAGAGCAAAAATAAAGTAGTATCTTTGATGGCAAGTAACTCTAAAGATAGAGGTTCTTTTGCCCCAGAAGTTTTGACTAGTGGCACCAGTTAAGTAAATTGATAAAGAACTCGAAGGTGATATGATACAGTGAAGTGTAGTAGGTTTATTGTCAGGAATATGGTGTCCAGTTTTGATTCTAGTCATAACTGGATGACTTTGAGTGTCTCCGGCTGGGTTCCCTAAGATGTGGACCCTGAGGTGGAGATCAGTGGGTAGGGGGTTTACTAGGGCATGCCCTTGGGATGAAAGCCTGGAGAGGGAGGACGCAGGACTGGTCAGAGGAGAAGCTGGGCTGGGAGACAGTCACAAGGGCTTAGCCTGCACCATGAGAGCCCTGGCGCTGGGGTGGTCCTTCAGAGTTGCCCTGAGCTGGGACAAGGGGACGGGGCTTTATTCCCCCCACTCAGCTTGTCTTTGCATGCGGGTTTATCTTGGAGAGGAGTGGGGTCTCTGTTGAGGCAGCTCTTTCCACAGCAGGGCACTCCCAATAAGGAGTGCCAGCAGCGGGCTCTCAGCGGGCAGCATTCCTGGCAGCGGGGATTAGTTCTTCAGTCCTGAAGGGATGTATGGGCAGCCCAGCCCAGCATCTGCTACGTGGGGTAGGTCATTTTGCCCCTCTGAGCCTCAGTTGCCACAGCCGTAAAGTGGAGAAATGGGTTCACTTGATCTCTAAGTCTTCCCAACTTAAAAATCTTCCATTATAGTGCCGAGTACTTACTGGTTCTTGTTTCCTGAAGTCTCAGTTTGTAAATATGCCTTTGAAAATTCCTAGCAATACATGAAAAAATAGTGAGGAAGATCTTTATGAATGGATTTGGAGTAACTTTTAGGATAGGTTGTTAAATGAAAGAACCAACGTACAAAAACGTGTATAGCAGGATATCCTTTCTCTAGAAAGAAGGGAAAATGTGTGTGGCGGGGGTGTGTGTTGCAAAAACAAATACAGGAAGGATAAACCAGAAACTAATAAAATCTGTATGGGATACGGGTGGGACTGGGGTGGAGGGAATGAATATGGGAGGAGATGAGTATTTTATATACCTGCAAAATTAAATACAAGAATGGGAAGAAGCAAACCATAAATTGGAGTACAATAAAAAAAAAAAACCAAATGAATGTAGCTATATGTCATATTGATAAAATAACTACACAGAGAAAATAATTGATTCAAGTAAAATTTGGTATCAGAACTCTGGCTGACTAGATTCCCTTAGTGGAATCTATTCTAAGAATAGATTCAATGGCAACTAAAGTTTTAGTATGTTTATTGGTTATTAGTAACGTTAGGATTATAATTTTGAAACTATATGTAAATATTGTAGAGAAAAGCACATAAGTAGATATTGTAATAGTATTAGGAATTAAGATTTTAAGAGAAAAAGATTAAAATAGAAAATAAAAGGTTTTTTTAACTTTTATATTAAATTTAAATACATGAGTTCTGGATTATTTGTTTGTTTCTATTGTCTTAGCCTTGCCCACTTGAAAAGGTTTACAAGTAATAGACTTAGTTGCAATGAGCACACCTGCTTCCCTGATCTTGATGTGAACATCATTTTCCATTAAAAATAAACAGAATTCCTTGGAGAATGGCTGAATCCATTTCTGGGGAAGACAAATATGAAATGAGTCAGAAATATTTTATAGACATTAAAGAGGAAGTTAAAAACCAGTGTGTTCCTATAAAAAGGATACAGAATCCATCCTAAAGGGGCTCCCTCCTGCCAGATTTGAAACCATTTGGACATCAAAAAGAATAAAGAATGTAACTGATTATAATACATTTAAATATATATGAAATTCCTGAGACCGTAGTAATATGAAGGTCAGGGAGAAGGAAAGGGTTCGGGGAGATAGAGACAGAGACAGAGAGAGGGAGAGAGAGACAGAGAGGGAGAAGACAGAGAGAAGAAAGAGAGAAAAGAAAGAATAAAAGGGAGGCTCATTTTTCCAGAAAAGTGCCAGGTAATAAATACAGAAGTAAGGATAAAACGAGGCAGCCCTTGCAAGCCCAACATAAGGATGAACTCTATGGATGCTAAAATAGTTGGATTACAGGTTTATTCATATGGCATCAAAATTTCAACTCACAGATTATTAATGATGAAGGAGAAGAAAATGTAACTTTACTCCAGAGAGATCTGGCCATGACCACTTTAACTAAGGGACCAAACTTAACCTCACAGATACTGGGATAGCCTGGTATTATTATGTGGCTCTTGGTGTGATGCAACATAAAGAACACAAAACTGTATAAGAAACATCTTCCCAGAGATGTCTAACCTGAATCTGATCAAGTTGCAAGACCTAACTTTCAGAGTACAGGAAATGTAGGGATAGAAGAGGATGTTGAACCACACCATGAGGAAACAGTCCGCCTTGTCCAGCATGTGTGAAACATTCTACAAAATAACTGGACTCCTCAAAAAGTCAATGTAAATAAATTTAAACAAAGAAAAGAGAGAGAGAGAAGCACTGTTCACTATTTTTTTTATTTTTTATGGATTTATAATCATTTTACAATGTTGTGTCAAATTCCAGTGTAGAGTACAATTTTTCAGTTATACATGAACGTAAAAACATTCATTGTCACATTTTTTTCTCTGTGAGCTACCATAAGATCTTGTATATATTTCCCTGTGCTATACAGTATAATCTTGTTTATCTAGTCTACATTTTGAAATCCCAGTCTATCTCTTTCCACCCCCCACCCACTTGGCAACCACAAGTTTGTATTCTGTGTCTATGAGTCTGTTTCTGTTTTGTTTGCTTGTTTTTTAGATTCCACATTTGAGCGATCTCATATGGTATTTTTCTTTCTCTTTCTGGCTTACTTCACTTACAATGACATTCTCCAGGAGCATCCATGTTGCTGCAAATGGCATTATGTTGTTGGTTTTTATGGCTGAATAGTATTCCTTTGTATAAATATACCACCTCTTCTTTATCCAGTCATCTGTTGATGGACATTTAGGCTGTCTCCATGTCTTGGCTATTGTAAATAGTGCTGCTATGAACATTGGTGTGCAGGTGTTTTTTTGAAGTAGGGTTTCTTCTGGATATATGCCCAGGAGCAGGATTCCTGGGTCATATGGTAAGTCTATTCCTAGTCTTTTGAGGAATCTCCATACTGTTTTCCACAGGGGCTGCACCGAACTGCATTCCCACCAGCAGTGTAGGAGGGTTCCCTTTTCTCCACAGCCTCTCCGGCATTTTTCATTTGTGGATTTTTGAATGATTGCCATTCTGACTGGTGTGAGGTGATACCTCCTTATAGTTTTGATTTGCATTTCTCTGATAATTAGTGATATTGAGCATTTTTTCATGTGCCGATTGATCATTTGTATGTCTTCCTTGGAGAATTGCTTGTTTAGGTCTTTTGCTCATTTTTGGATTGGGTTGTTTGTTTCTTTCTTATTAAGTCATAATGAGCTGCTTATATATTCTAGAGATCAAGCCTTTGTCGGTTTCATTTGCAAAAATTTTCTCCCATTCTGTGGTTGCCTTTTTGTTTTACTTACGGTTTCCTTTGCTGTGCAGAAGCTTGTAAGTTTAATTAGGTCCCATTTGTTTATTCTTGCTTTTATTTCTATTGCTTGAGTAGACTGTTCTAGGAGACATTTTTGAGATGTATGTCAGATAATGTTTTGCCTATATTTTCTTCTAGGAGGTTTATTGTATCTTGTCTCATGTTTAAGTCTTTGATCAATTTTGAGTTTATTTTTGTGTATGGTATAAGGGACTGTTCTAGCTTCATTGCTTTACATGCTGCTGTCCAGTTTACCCAACACCATTTGCTGAAGAGACTGTCTTTATTCCATTGTATATTCTTGCCTCCTTTGTTGAAGATTAGTTGACCAAAAGTTTGTTGGTGTTCACTATTTTGAAACACTGAAGGCTGAAAGGCTAAAAACAACAATCAGTGCAAGAATTGAGCACAGTTGTAGAAATGTGAATTTGAACTACATATTAGATTGTGTGGAATTGCTGCCATTTTTTTAGATGTGATTGTGATATTGTCCAAGTCAACATAATCATATCTGGGCCATGCTAATTGGAATCCTCAGTTCTAAACAAAAGGCCATATACAGGGCAGTATCTTCCTACAATCTCCAAAAGGTAGCCTGAAACACACCAACCTATACATAAAACCACCAGGCTGAATTTGCCCACGAACATTTACAAGATGGTGAACCAAGGAAAAATAAACCCATTTCCCAGCCAGCCCCCCTCTGCCCCAAAGGAAGGGAGGTAGTGGTGGAGGTGTTCTATGGGAATCGAGCAAAAGCCACAGGGCTTAAGCTTGTCCAGATAAGGAAATGAAAACAACTCAAAGATCTTTAAGAAGTTTGGATTGAACTGTTCAGCTAGTTCATACCGCCCCCCTCCTTTTGTTCATTTTCATTTAATGTGGCATTTTCTCTTTCCTACTCTGATGTGCCCACAGTTCATTTTTCTTCATTGACTGGAACAAAATGATTCATATTTTTAATGTGTACTGGACGTTTGATATTAAAAATTCCAGACGCTCAACCCTTCTCCCCCACCTACTTGTTGCTTACAGTGAACCTCTTTTCAATGAATATCTAGTGAAAGTAGCTGTTAAATAAAAATGAATGTTATATATAAAATTGTTAAATGTTATTTTCTACCTTGTAAAGAAAAAAAAATGTATCAGTGTGGAATGTATAATTTGTAGTCAACCAGGAAGACTGTGGCAACTTAAATGGCATCGGGCATGGAGTGGGCAGAAAAGCTAAAGACATCAAGAAAAGCTGGAGGATATACGGAGATTACAAGATAATCACCAGGGGTTTGATGTATTTACTGAGTAAGGTTCTCGGAAAAACAACCCTGTGGGTGCGTGTTACTAGCACATTCCCTCCAAATGAGAGACATCATTTCTTCTCCTGAATTTACTGGACCAAGTTCCTCAGTTCTAGTATGTTGCATGTCTGCATATGGAGCTCTAAAATTAACTTTCAAAGCAGGCATAACGAGCTGTTGGCCTGGATTTTATTTGGTCTGTACAGTATTTTTAAAAAATCAGAAATTTACACATAGAAACCCAAATTTCCAATTTCTCTTGACATATTGGAAGATCTGGCAACACTGGGCTTGAATTTCCTCCTCATAAAGGTTGATTGTCTCCCATGGCGATGAACTTGGGATTTGCTACAATCCCTGGAAGTCCCTGTTGCCTATCCAGGCAAGCATCTGAGTTTGAGACCTACATTATCCAGTTTCAATTCATTTAGATAAAATAATTTCTTTTGACAAAAATAGGTATTTATATCTAGGAAGGCACCTTGTGCATTCAAGGTGTAAAATGCCACAAGGCATTTTCCTTTACATCATTTTATTTACTCCTCCCAACAACTCTTATAGCCATTCTCAATATCTCAATATATGATTCTGAATCTTGGAGAGGCTGTGTGACTTATCCATGGTCACACAGTTGACAAGGAACAGAGCCAGTATTCAAAGCCTATACTGTCAGAGACCAAAGAGAATGTTAGTTTGCAGTAATCTACAGCTGATGTCCTTGAAGAACAATAAAGGAACGTAGAAACACATAATAAAGGACTATGGGTCAAAGACCCAAGAATTAGGACTGAGAACACAGGCTTGTTTTTCTGAGGACTTAAGTACTTATTAGTTGGTAAACTTGGGAAACCCCTTTTCCTGTCTTGACTTGAGTTTCACAATGTTTAAAATGAGGACGGGGTCGGGTAAAAGAGGAGAGTTTGAAAGGCTCTGCCCCTCTGTCTTCCCCGTGTTTGGTACCTAATCTGAAAATGGATTTGTTCCTTTTCTTTGGCTCCCTCTGCTGGCCATGGAGCAAGAGAATACATTTGCCTCCCAAGCCACTTAAAGATTTAATTCAATTGCCTATGGAGGGCTTGCCCTGTATGAGGGAATGGTGGATTTCTGGTTACTTGGTGAGGAGACAGACTAGGAATGATCGTGAGTCACTTTTTGATCACCATTAAGCAGAGACAAAGAAGTGAAGGTCTAAAGCAACTCAAGATTCTGTTACATACATGGGGATTACAGAATCAGAAAACATACTGATAATCATGGAAATAATGAGAACTAATATTTATTAAGGACTGACAATAGGCCAGGCACTACCTAATGTATTTTGTATCTTTAATTTCCATTTCATTCTTAAGTAACCCTATCAAAGATTCCATTTATTATCCTTACTTTGTGCTGGGAGAGAAGTTCGAATGCAACCCCTTCTTTTTCCAGATGAAGAAGTTGAGGTCCAGGGACGCTAAGTGACTCAAAGTCACATAGCAGCAGATGACTGTTGGCAGAACTAAGACTATAAGCTAGTCCAGAAATCTTTTTATTCCCTCATCCAGCTTCTCCAATTTAAAACCTCGCTGAGATAGGACTAATAATTAACAGGACGAGGGGTGTAATTAGAGGCTTAGCTTCTGAGAGGTGAAAGGGGCCTTAGAGGCTACTAGTGTGGCTTCCTGCTCTGACAGAAACTTCTCTCCATATCCCTGCAAAGTGGGTACGTAGCAATTGAGTTAAAACCTACGTCTAGTCCTAATTTTGTTCCTGGAGCTCTACAGATCTAAGCCCTGTTTTGTACACAGTCTTTCAAGAATTTGAAAACAACTGTTGTGAACTTAAAAAATGAACATTATGTCTATGCTAAAATCCCCAACTTTATTCATCTTTCGTGTTATACATGAATTTTAGAACAAGGTTCATTATAAACCTGGTTGTCCTTCACTGATGGACCCCAAAGATGGCCTCCAATGAATGATACCTCCTGGTATTCATCCTCGGTAGTCCCTCTCATACTGGGGTTTGGCTGCCCTTTGGCCTCCAGAGAATGGGCAGGAGTGGCTGTGCCAGTTTTGGTACTAAGACTTAAGAAAGACCAACAACTTTTACCTTTGTGCTCTTGGAGCTGGCCTCCATGTAAGACCTTTGGCTACCCTTCTGGCAAGGAAAGGTCCCAGGGGATGAGATGCCACGTGGAGGAGAGCTGAGGTGACAGCTCTGTGACGTCACCCATCTTGGATGTCCTGGCCATGGAGGACTCAGGTCCAGAGTACTCCAGCCCTGGCTACATGTCTGACTGCCACTGCAAGAGAGATTCTAAGCAAAATCAACAGAAGAACCACACATCTGAACCCAGTCAGCACAGAGAATCATGAGAGGTAAGAATAAACTTTTTTTGAGCCACTAAGTTTGTGTGACTTGTTAGGCAGCAATAGATAACTTGAAACAACCCATTCAAAAAATATTCCCAGAAACACCATTGGTATGTCTAGTGCTGAGGGAAGAATGAATAGAGCCTCTGTTTATCCTGACACTGTTAACACTGTCCTGGATTTAATTTATATTTGGCAACTGCATCATCAGAGCCAACGTGTGGCCAACTGTGAATCCCTGGCATTTGTATCTGAGTGGCTGTTTGGTACCTTCCCTCCAACGTCTTCCTAAGTGATGTTATGGACCTAAATAAAGGACTTCGGGTTTTTTCCAGGGGGTGGGGTAGTGTTTCTTGGTAATTTTCATATTGTCTGTTGTGATTCATCATTCCAGCTTGATGAGATTTTTAGAAAAAAATTCAGTTCTGTCATCTTATATAGTAATTATCTCTTGTGTCCTCTGTAACTTGACAAATATATCATACATATATTATCAGAATCTTTGATAAAATAGATGAATAGGACCAGGCAAATTCAATCTATTTTCAGGACACCAAGGATTTCCTTCTGAGTAGGTGTAGATACATTAATTGAACAACACTTTTAGGAAATGGTCATTCCAGCTAAAAAGATCTATTCAAATCTGCTCTCCAATGTAATAATTATCACTCATGTCCTCTGCAAGTTAACGCATGCCATACATATTTTATGCAAGTCTTTGACAAAATGATTGAATAGGATGGGGAGATTCAGGGTCCCTTGGCAGGATACTACAGTCCTTCTGCTGAGTAGGTTTGTTCCACTGACCGGGCAGTGCTTTCCAGGAAGTAATCACTCCAGCTATGAGTCTATTTATTCTGTTGTTCACCAAGCTGCTTTTCTTCTTTTTTGGTTCACAGTGGCGTTGCAGACAACGTGCTTTGCCTAAGTCAAGGAATATTTGGTCTCTAGCCTTTTCCTGAACTTTCTGGGTAAAACTGTCCAATAATGTGGCTTAAATTTAGTCTGACATGACTGGTTATTAATCCACTCATGTGGGCTCCTAATGAACACCTTTACTTCCTGCACAGTCATGAGCAATCTCTTTCAGAATTTGAAGAGCACAAGTTTTGCTGTCAAACATACCTGGGTTGAAATCTTGGCTATTTTTACTGTGAACTAAGGCAAGTTTCCCACCTTCTCTGTGCATCAGTTTCTTCATCCGTAAAATGAGGATAAGAACACTTTCTTCGTAGGTTTGATGTAATGATTAAAATGAGGTAATGTGTGGACTATAGACAGCACCATGCTTGGCATATACTAACTCACCACGTGCTGGGTTTCATTACTCTTACCGTTTTATTATTGTCATGATAAGTTGCTCAATCTGTAGTTTCTAAAACTGACCTCTTTCTTCTCACTTGTCTGAAAATTTGAATAACACATGCCTATCCCTAGTCTTTTGGCACTGTGTTGAAGAATGTAATAAAAATAAAAATAGTACTGTCTTCTATCTGCCATCTGTTAACATTAACCATCTGCCTAAGGCTATGGGCCTATCTCTTTTTTGTTCTTCTTGCTCAAAATATTGATTAAAATGTGTCCGCCATCCCCGTGCCCAACCGGAACATTTTTTCGGCCCCAGATTTGCGTAGCTCAACATATTTGGGGCTCCGGCCGCCGTCAGACAGACCCTCTGGGACCACACCTTTGTTCTGTCTTTTTGCATAGGTCTTTCATCGCCAGGAGTGGGTGAGGCCAGACTCGGAGGTCCTTTAGGTCTTGCAGAATGGGGAAGGAAACCAGGCAACATTAGGAAGTCATGGGATCTAGGGTTAGGGAGCAGACTTGGAGAAGCAGGAGTGCATCCTAGTCATGGGGGAGCTAAGGCACCAGGAAGGGAAATGAAATAGGATTGCAGACGCAAGAACCCGGCTACCAAGTCATAGAACCAGGCACCAGGCCAACATAGTGAGAGACCAGAAAGTACAGACCCACCTCCAAAGTTGGTGGTACCAGATCCTGGGTTTGAGTTGACTGTGTGAGTACTATCAGGTGGCCCGGCTCGGGGGGGTTATTGTCCTGCCCCGGCAGGGAGCCAAGCAAGGAACTTAGCTATCCTCCAGAATTCCTGACACATGCTCATCCCATCCACTTCTTCCAGCTTGTCCTGAATTAAATCCTGAATTAAAAAGAGCCCTTCTTTTTCATCATTTCTGAGTCTTTTGTGAGATGACCTCATTGTAAGGCTAGTCAGAAATCTTATCAGATGCCTTTCTTTCAGCAGGATGACAATATTTGACTACAGCTGGGTGGGATCTAGGTCATTGGTGACTTTCTGAGTACTCAAAATGTCAATTTAAGGCTAGGACAGATCTGATAAGAATAGAGAGAGGCAGTGATGGGTTACACTTCATGGGGCAGTCATTTTTAATCCACTTTAATGACCCAAGGGAATGGTACTGGTTATAATTCTCTGGCTGTCTGTACTAGCAAGGTGCCCTTAGGTGTCCCTTAAAAGCCATTTAAGAATTTGACATTTTAAAATCTTTTAAAACTAAAAAATATTTTCAAAAAATTTTTTAAAGAGATGGAGAAATAAACTCCATCACAATCCCACCTCCTGGTGAAAATCTCTGTTAAAATTCTGGGGTGTATGTGAGCTAGCTTCTTTGTGCCCTCCTGTCCCCCTGCCCTGCCCCCTTCCTCCTTTCTCTCTTTGGACCTCAAGGGCAGAGAGCTGAGTTATTTATACTTTCCAGTCATGGCATATTATCAACATTTGCATGTCTTTGACTTTGCTTCTTTCTTCATTTTATTATTTCTCCCCTCCTCCTAAGTCTTTACTCTCAGTCTCCCCTCCTACCACTGGTAGCTGTTCTAAGATGCTATATGCTTGCATTTGCACGTATCATTGAAGAATATATTGTATTTATGTGTTTTCAATTTGCATAAATGGTGCTTGCTATAGGTCTTGTTCTGTTTCTTTTTATTTTTTTAACTCAACACTGTTTCTATATTTATAGTGTGGATGTCCATCTGGCTCATTGTTGCTAACAGCTACGTGGAGTTTGATAGTACATATCCACCACATATTATTTATCTATTTCCCTAGTGATGGGCTTCCAGCTTGTTTCTGAAATCTTGCTGTCAAAACAACACAATAAACATCCCCATGTACATGCCCCTCTGCACCTGATTATCAGAAGTGTAGAGACATGAATGAGACTGCCGAATCATAGGGATACACATATTTAGTATCGCTAAGTACTTCCAGATTGCTCTTCAAATGGTCATAACGTTCTTTTTCATTGAGAAATGACTCACATACTATAAAATTCACTCTTGTAAAGTGTATAATTTAGTAGTTTTAAAATTATTCACAGAGTGGTACATCTAATTGCAGAACATTTTCAGCACCTCCAAAAGAAACCTGGTAACTATTAGCAGTCACTCCCTATTTCCTCTCCCCTAGCCCCTGTCAACCTGGGGCTGAAAATCTACTTCCTGTCTCTATGGATTTGCCTATGCTGGACGTTTCATATGAATAGAATCATTCTATATGTGGCTTTTTGTGTCTGGTTTCTCTCACTTAGCAAATTGTTTTCAAGGTTCATCCATATTGTAGCATGTATCAGTACTTCATTCCTTTTTATTGTTAAATAATGTTCCATTGTATGGAGATACCACATTGTATTTATCCATCCATCAGATGATGGACATTTGGGTTGCATTTTGGCCACTATGGATTTCCCTTCTATGAATAGTCATATTCGAGTTTTTGTGTGGACATATATTTTCAGTTCTTTTGAATATAGTCCTGGATCTTATGGTTAATCCACATAAGTATTAAGGACTATTTCCCAAAGCAACTGTACCATGCCCTATTCCTCCCAGAAATATATGAAGAATCTGATTTCTGTACCTCCTCGCCAACTCTTGTTATGATCCATCTTTTTTATTATAGCCATTTAAGTAGGTAGCGTCTCATTGTTTTGCATTTGCATCTCCTAATGGCTAATTATTTTGAGCATCTTTCTATGTGCTAATTGACCATTTATATATCTTCTTCAGAGGAACATACATGTAAGTCCTTTGCCCATTTAAAATTAGTTTATTTGTCCTTTTATTAGGGAGCTATGGTAGTTTTTTAAAATACACTATGGATAAAAGTTGCTTATCAGGTATGTGGTTGCAACTATTTTCACCCATTCTGTAGACTGTCTTTTCACTTTCTCAACTGTATCCTTGAAACACAAAAGTTAATTCCTATGAAGTCCACATTATCTATTTCTGTTGTGGTTGTTTATGCTTTTGGTATAAACCATTTGTCTCATCCAAGGTCATAAAGTTTTATGTCTGTTTTCTTTTAAGAGTTTTGTAGTTTTGGCTCTTACATTTACAGGTTTTGATAAATTATGAATTAATTTTTGTGTATCTTATAAGGTATAGATCCACATTCATTCTTTTGTGTGTGGGATATGCAGAATATTCAGTCGTTTCAGCACCGTTTCTTGAAAAGACGATTCTTTTCCCCATTAAATTGTCTAGGCATTCTTGTTGAAAATCATTTGATTCTTTTTTTTTTTTTAAGTTTCATTGGGACACAGCCATGCTTTTTCTTTTTTTAAATTTGGGGGGTGGGGTGGTAGGTAATTAAGTCTATTTAATTATTTATTTAATGGAGATACTGGGGATTGAACCCAGGACCCTGCCCACCCTGAAAATCATTTGATTCTGAATGTGAAGACTTATTTCTGGACTCTCAATTCTACTTCACTGTTAAATGTCTATCCTTATCCGCACTGTCTTGATGACTGCCACTTTGTACTAAGTTGTAAAATTGTGAATTGTGAGTCCTCCAACTTTGTTCTTTTTCAAGATTGTTTTGGGAGGGTTTGGGAGTGTTAACCATCTGCATTCGTTTTCTTCAGGTTCTGTTATAAATTAGCACCAAACTAGTGGCTTAAAACAACAGAATTTTGTTACCTTACAGTTCTGTAGCTCATGAATCCCATACTGATTCACCGAAATCGAGGTGTTGTCAGGTTTGTGTTCCTCCCTGGGTGCTCCAGGGGAGAATCCATGTTCTTGACTTTCCTAGCTTCTAGAACCCACCTCACTCCTTGGCTCCCGAGCTGCTTCTCCACCTTTGCAGCTAACGGGGTGGGGTGGGGGACCCCGTCCTTCTGATGCTGTGACACTGCCCCCCAACACATCCTGTCTCCTGTAGTCACACTCCCCTCCCACAGCCATGTTGTGTAGTTCTAAGCATGCAAGTCTTGCCCTTCTTTTGTTAAATGTCTTTGTAAATGTTATTCTTTTTGATACTGTTGTAAACGGAATTGTTTTTGTAATTTCATTCTCGGATGGTTTATTGCTACTGTACAGATATAAAACTGATTTTTTTAATCTTCTATCCTGCAAACTTGCTGAACTCATTTATTATATCTGGTGGTATATCTTGTGAAATCCTTAGGATTTCCTACATGAAAGATCCTGTCATCTCAAAGTAGAGGTAGTTTTACTTTTTACTTCCTGTTTTCCAATCTACATGTCTTTTACTCTTTTTTTTTTTTTTTTTTTTGCCTAATTCCCCTGGCTACGACCTCCAGTAAAATGTTGAATAAAAGGACCAGAGTGGACCTCCCTGTCTTGTTCCTGATCTGGGGGGGAAGATCTCAGTCTTTCACTGTTAAGCGTAATGTTGAGGTGTGTTTTCTGTAGATGCCTTTTATCTGGTTAAAGAAGTTCCTTTATTACTAATTTGTTGAATGTTTTTATAATAAAAGTGTTTTGCATTTTTGTCACATGATTTTTCTACTTCTATTAAGATGGCAATATATCCTCCCATGTTTTTCTCCAGACGCTTTATAGATTTAGCTTTCATGCTGAAGCCTATGAAACATCTTGAACTATTTTTTTGTATATTGAGTTACCCTGAAGTAGGAGTCAAGGTTTCCTTTTTTTTCTAGCTGTTGAGTACCAGTTTTCTTTCTCTATAGGACTGCATGGGCTCCTTTATTGAAAATCAGTTTACCCTATGAGTGTGGGTCAAAGTCTGAATTCTCTATTCTGCTCCATTAATCTGTTTGTCCCTCCAATAGAAATACTGTCCTGACTACCATGGCTTTATAGGAAGTCTTAAAATTAGATACTTAAATCCTCCAACTGTATTCCTCTTTTCTTTCAGTTTGTTTGACTCTTCTAGTTCCTTTGTTCTTGCATATACATTTTAGAACCAGCTTGTCAAAAAAAAAAAAAAAAAAAGAATCAGCTTGTCAATTTCTACAAAAAATACATGCTGAAAAATTTTGATTGGAATTGCATTAAATCTGTAAGTCATTTTTATTGCTTGATAGATTTTTAGATTAGTTTGGTAGCTCCATTAGGCAACTAAGTAATTTGGTTAGTTTCTTTATTGAAGCTAGGCTGTAATTCATGAACTAAGCATGGCCCTGTGCAGATTCTTTCCACCTCAGTATATGATGAGAACTGTCAAGGCTAAGTCAGTCATGTGACTTGGATTGTTTAAGTGTCAGCAAATTTACACACCTGGAGATTTTTCCTCATCAATTTTTTTTTTAATGTTAGCAAAGCAGATATACAGCTGAATTTGTAAATGCGAAATCATAATAGAATTAGCTGACACTTATGAAGAGGAAAGTAAATTCCGGTCTCTGTGTTGAATTGGTCACAGGCATTTTCTTTATATTTTCAACAACACAGAGAAAGCAAGTGGTAGTATTGTTGCAGAAAAAATGTGTTACAGCTTGGTGTTACAGCTCAGTTGTGCCAGCAATCTGGATCCAGGAGAGAGACCAAGCGGCACTTGGAGAGTTGGAGAACTCAGGTTTATTACGCCAGTGGGCCCAGAGGAGTTAACAGTCCAAGCTCTGGACCCTGTCTGTAGGTTTACACAGGCTTTTATAGGCTGCCAGTTTACACTTTGCAACATCATATGCAAATAAAGTATAACAAAAGTTGACTAATTAGAAATAAGCTTTGTAGAAATGGACCAATCAGGAGGGAAAGAAATAACCAATCAGGAGTGAGCTCAGGGAACCAATAGAATTTTAGGGGTAAGTAAGCTGTTTCAGAGGCAAAAAGTGAGACAGAGCCTCTGGGCCAGGAAACCAGATGGTGCTGGCAGGAGAGTAGTGGTCCTGCGGGGGTCCTGCCGGTCTTTTTATGGGGCTTCCCACCTCAGTATTGTTCCCACTTTATGGATAAAGATGCCGAGGTTTAGAGGGCCACACAGCTATTCAGCGGTGGGTCAGAATTTTAATCTAGAGCCTGACCTCTCAAGCGCTGGCCATACAGCCTCCAACCTGTGATTGCACAGATTCCTTTCAAGGCCTTGTTCCAAAGGTAAATGGTTCAGCACCAGAACAGCTATTCCTGCCCTTGGTCCCAGGCTGAGAACAGGCTCCTGGATTGGCAGTGTGTGGTCCTCTTTCCTCCTCTATCCATGGAGGTCTTTTTGGCTATCAATGTATTATCTATTAAATTACAATCTGATTCTCAGAATATCACCAGGTGATATCGGCCATCAAAACTTCCTTTAGTAGAGGTGATTTCCTGTATGCAAAAGTTGGGAAGTACTGTGCCACTTTTTGTCAGCGTTTCTTTCCAAAAGCCTGAAGTCTTTGGGCAAAATATATAGACAAACAAGCAATAAATAGGAAGTCTGAAACAACCACTGCTACTAGAGGTTAGAGCAGCTTAGGAATTTTAGTTTTGTACCTAATCAGCCCTCACAGAGGGCTGCAAGGATGTTAAATATTTGGATTTCTTTTTATGGTGTGTTTTAGTTTTGTAAGCATTTTACAGAGTGTGCATTTTTTGATGTAATAGTAGATACTAAAGATTTTTTCCACAATTCAGGTAAATTCAAGACTTCCTCCTTGCCTAAAAATAATTTCACTCCTGGCAGATAGCTGCTTTTAGTAATAGTAGGCAAATGCATTTTCCTCTTGGTATAAAAATAAAAATATTTTGTGAAAATCTTACAGAAGACTCTGATAGAAGGATACAGAGCTGAGGTAAGCTTGTGCTACAAAGCCCCAGTGTTCTCCTAAGCAATTAGACATCAGAGTAAATCACCTGTCTTCAGTCTTTACAGATTCCATGTTGTTATTCACCAGAGTTGAAGGACAGTCTCAGTGGAAATGTTAACTATAACCAGATATTTGATGATATTAAGAAATTATTGATAATTATTTTTATGTGTGATATATTTGAGCAACAAAACACTTTCTTTAAGTAAAGAAAGTGTGTGCCTGTGTGTATGTGTAAGCAATTTAAAAGAAATAATATCTTATATCTTAAGGATTGGACTTTTAAATGTGACATTTTTACTCCAGTTATTCTGTTCAACAGCTGAGTATCAACTCTGGCTTTTAATGGTTAGAAAGATCCTACAACCTTTGACATGCTCTGAGATCTCAACTGATTGGGAAATCAGAGAAATTCTATCTTTGACATTAAAATAAATGCTTAAGTTTTGTGGTTGACAAGGAAGAGAGGAGGTGAGATGTTTCAATTCTAGCTCCTAAAGAATCTATTTTTAAAAATAGGTATTTGACTCTAGCTGACTTCTGACACAGATCATTCAACCTCATAGACGTTCTCTTGGGTAAGAGCCTGGCCTAGGCAAACCCACTGTAAACTGGGGGAGGAGTTGAGTGTAAGTACTTGGAACAAAAGGACTCCTTTTATTTTTTTCACTTAAAAAAACCTTCCTGGGGTTGATTTCTGTAAGAACATTTCCTGTTTGTAATCCTAGTCATCAACCACCAAGTGGTGTTTAAGGAGCACCTGCATGGATCATAGATTCCACAATTCAACCTGAGAACTCTAATTTTGGGTTGCCTCTTCCTCTGATAAGTAGGAGGCTCTGGTCCTGACTCATCTAGCATCTCTGTTTTTGGCAGAATTTGGATCAGGGCGCAGGATTTCACATTGTTGCAAAGGATTTCTCTAACTCCTCCTTGCCTTTTCTTGAATCTAGGGTCTCTTCACCTCTGCAATCTAGACATTTGGGAATGAATGTTTCTTTATCGTGGGGGAGGGCTGGCTGTCCTGTGCGTGGCAGGATGTTTAGCAGCGCCTCTGGCTTCTACCCACTTGATGCCAGTAACATTCCCACCCCAGCTGTGACAACCAAAAGTGTCCCTCCCCAGATACTGCCAGGCATCCCCTTGCAGGGATCGTGGGTGGGAGTGGGAAGGAGCAAGCAGTCCCCTGCTGAGAGCCACTGCTGTCTAATCCCTGAGGACCCCAAGACCAAGAATCCTACCAGGAATTACCTGGCCACCACTCGACATGGTTCTCAGGGAGACCTTAGACCCACGTAGTTTTAACAAGGCAGTGTTCTCAACGCTGGTTGCCTATTAGAATCACCTGAGACATTTACCAATGCCCAACTGAGCGTTAGTATTTTTTTAAAAAAGCTTCCCAGGGCCTGTTAAATTGTAAACAGGACAAACGACCTCTGAACCGAGTGTACTGAGCAGTCTTAATATTTATAAAAACACCAAAAAAAAATCCACCCCAAATTTATTTCAAATAGGAAATACTAAGTAGTTTCAGAGCAAGAAAAAATAATTCCATTTGTCAGTAGATTAGAGAACATAGGCCCCAGGGGACATGTCACATTTGCTTTTTGTTGTTCTGTTATCATCACAAAGTAGTTGAGAAACTGGATACCTCTGGGCATTGTGAGCTTTGTAGCAGTTTGACTGAAGGCGCCTCTACTCGATGGAGAGCAATTTCTCTGGTGCTTGTAAATCACAGACTCTTTTGACCAAAGTGGCAGGGAGGAGCCTGGCCAAGAGGAAATTCCTGGAAGGTGAAATGTCTGGGATTGGCAGGGAAGGAAGATCAAGACTTAGCAAGGCTAAGGGTGGCCTAGGAAGGGAAGCCTTCTGATAATGTTCTTCAGCAGATGAAAAATATGACCCAGTGGCTTCCTCTTTCCTTTGTTAGTGTTTCAGCAACAGTGGGAATAAAATAAGGAAGTTCTTGATAACTTAGGATCTGGATGGATGATGCCCAGAAGGCGTACATGTTCTGGCAGCTGCCAGTCATGGCCAGCCAGGAGGGGCTGGCCAAGGTTCTCATCCAGCTACTGATCTTCCAGAAGGTACAGGATGCATTGGATGATGTTCCATTTTCCATGTGGTATTAGGCAACTCACTTAACTTCCCTGGGATTTTGTTTCCTTATCTGAAAGGTGAGCAGCATAGTACTTACCCTGGACAATCACTGTGACAATTAAATTAGACAACGTGCTGTGTGAAACGTAAAGCGGTACCGGCAGCCAGCTGTAAACCCAGAGCCAAGCACGCCATTACATGACCGCGTCAAGCTCGTGTTTCTCTGGTTTGTCCTCTGGTTGTTCTGCCTCCAAGTCTGCCTTAGGGTCTGGCTGGTGGATTTCAATGAAAACAACGTAGATGAGGCCTCCAATGGCAGCTCCAACAAAAGGGCCCACCACGGGAATCCACCAGAAGTTGTTCCCAGCTCTGAAAGCAAACAAAGAAATTAGTGATACACCACTTGGCCTTCCTCTGGGTATTAATGCTAGTTATTCAACTAACCACCTAGTCTTATCAGCAAGAGCTAGGACCTGTACAGCACATGGAACTATATTCAATATCTTGTGTTTGCTTACAATGGAAAAGAATCTGAAAAAGAATATATGTATATGTATAATTGAATCACTTTGCTATACACCTGAAACTAATACAACATTGTAAGTTAACTATACTTCAATTAAAAAAAATCAGCAATAGTATAAGGGCTCTAACTGTAGCTTGGCAACCATCATCCTAGATTTTCCATTATACCTGATTTCAGATGATCTGTCCCATTGCCTATTAGTACCTGTGAGAGAAATGTACCACTTATTTCTTTTAAGAAAACATAGTCCCTGGACCTATGGTCAAAACTGAGGGCACCCAGGGAAGATTCAGGTTGATTATTCAGGAATGGCCTTTCCCTCACCCTGAAATAATGAGTCCTGGGGATTATGGATGAAAGGGATATGTGGAGAGATTCCTGGACATCAGTGGTGTATGGGGGCAATTACAAATTAATCAGAAAACATTTGCCAATGAGTGAATGAACTTAAATCAAAAGTGGCTATCTGAATTACCTACTAAGTATAATTTAATTCACTACTTATACTTTGAGGTCACAGCTTACTTAAACTTACTCTCTGATAAGGACTTTCATTCAGTGATTCCCTCTCCCCTCCAAAAATCCTCAGTGTCAGTACATTGTATTGGAGGTACAGTTCTGGGCGGAAGCAGGTGCCCCTGTGAATTGTCACCATCTTTTTTGGGGACAGAAAATCCATTTAAGTAACTCCGTAGGAAGGACCATGAGTGCTTAGAAGCAAGTAAAACTATATAATATATTATTTAAGGGTATGTACATTTGAGATACAAACTTTTCAAAAGTGGGGGAACAATGAACAAAAAAATTCAGGATAATGCGGAGGAGACAGGAAAGAGGAGCACACAGCTCTGCAGCTACAGTGCTCTGTTGGGGGAAGGATCCGCGCTGCTTATTTTCTTGTTACGCTTGCTAACTATACACATGTTCCATGGACCTTTTGTTTATATACAATTTTGATTACAGCGTATAATAAAGGAAATAAGCACAAAGCAAGGGGCTGTCCTAGAATTCATGAGACCTAGTTTTAATCTCAGGACGGTCCAGAAGGTCTTTGGGCAAGTCTCCCCACCTCTGAGCTTCATTCTTCCACTAAAAGGCGGTCCCTTCCACTCGGATCATCCGAGTACTCTCTTAGATCATAAACCTTGGATCATCAATGCGGACTCACAATAAGGTTATAAATCTTAGACCATAAATGCAGGCTCCAGGGGAGAGCACTGAGATTGAGCACAGCGGCCACCAGATGTCACTCTTACTGCATGGGAGAGAATGCTGCGCTCAGCGGTTCTCACAGCGCCCTTTCCCACGCCTCCAAATCCAGGTGGAATTTTCTGAGAGGCACCTGGGCTTTAAAGAACTAGGTGCCTACTCTTCAGGTAAGCACATGAAGCAAGTGTAAGCCAACTTACGTGGTCCTTCCTTTCTTCCATCACTAGTTGAAACAAATCTCTCACTGTCCTTTAACAGATTAGGGTTCAAGATGCCTGCCAGCACACATGTCCTTTCACTGGCTGGACCTTCTACCTTCCAACAGAGTTGAATATACTGTGCCAGGGTCATAAGTCTTAAGTGGAGGAGCTCAGATGTGGTTCCCTGCCTGGCCCAGTCTTAAAGGTAAACGAGGTCATTTGCATGCTATGATTTGGGGAGGGGGGTGCCAGGAAAATGTCTGTGTTAATTGCTTGAGGTACCATCACCAGGGACTCATTCTTTTGGTTAAACTATTTTAAAAATTAACAGTACCCCTGAGATGCTTCATCCATTAAGTTATTAACACTTCAATGTGAATTAGTGAAGACAACTTGCTTAGGAAACATCCTAATACTTAAGAGAAAAGCAAGAGTCAGCCAGGGTCTGTCTGGCCCTTGTCAGGCCCTCTGGGGCCCAGCTTCCCATGTCATCCTCACTGCGTGCCAAGCAGGGACAAGTGAGGGTCCAAGAATAAGGCAGTCTGGGTTTTACCTGAGACCTCAGGTGTGGATCCAAACCAAGATACCTCCTGGGATGCTTACCTCGGATGTAGGACCCTGAAAGGATGGGACACTCTAGGGACACTCTGGAGTCCTATTACCCCTCAAAAGTTTTTATAGGAACTTTCTGGTTGAGGACTGTCAGCCAGCCTAGTTCTTTCCTAATTGATTTCTACCCCCTCTGCTTCTTTTAATCCATTTTATATAATGATGTCAAATTAATTTTCCTAAATCAAAGTTCTAAACATGTCAGTCTTCTGGCCTAAATCCTTTGCTGCTCCCCATAAACTAAGAAAAGACAGTAGGAAAACCCCAAAATTCTCCTTCTAGGAGTCTAGGTGCTCTGTGATCTGAAACAATTGCCCTTCCAACCTTCTTCATGCACCCTTCCAGCCAGTTCGTGTGTTATTTTAACATTTTGTCTTTGGATATAAAGTCCTCTCTGCCTGAAATATCCTCTCTGCCCCCATTTAAGCACGTCCAAATACTACAAAATGCCCCTGCTTTCACCCCCTTATTCTTAAATTTGGAGATGCAAACCTTCTCTCAACTCCTGGAGTTCATTAGTCATGTCTTTTTAATGGCACATGACAGCTTCTACTTGTGTCAGAGCCTGAGTTCACTCTTCAGAAACAGAACATTAAATAAAGTGTGATGGGCAGCGACAGTGAGGGCCTTTTTAGCACAGGGCCTTGGACCAGAGATCAAGTAGCTTCATGGATGAGTGAACGAGGGGGAAAGACCCAGATGCTCACAAGGGACGTGATGCTAGGAGTCTGGCATTACGTGATGTCATCATTCTCCCGCAGACCTGGTCTCCTACTGTAAACTGAGCAAAACAAAAAGAGAATAGGCAAGATCTCTACCTGTTTCAGAAACACCATCACTCCTAAAGCTTTGGGTGAATCACCAAGCAGGGCTCAAAGCGAGGGCAGGTCACTGTGGGGCAGCTTTGTTCTAGGGGTCTGTGTGAAGCTCACAGAGGTGACTTGGTGGCTGGGGCAGTGGTCTCCTGGAGTGAACCTCAGGAAGTTGGGATTAAAGGAGATTCATGGGCTAAGTCTGAGCTTTGGAAATAAGAAGGTCTTTAACATATGTTTTTGATGCTCTTTGGAAGAACACAAAGGATCCTTCCTTTTGGGGACATTCTGTTCAACCTTTTCATGTTCCAGGAGTGATCATTCTGGAGCAGAGCTTCTCAGCTGTGGCACTCTTAACGTTTTGGCCTGAATAATTCTCTGCTCGGGGAATCTGTCCTGGGTTCTGTAAGATGCTTAGCAGTGTCCCTCTACTGGCCTCTGCCCACAAGATGCTGGCGACAACTTCTGCCCCCACCCTCCCCAGGGTGACAACCGAAAGTGTAATCAGGCATTGCCTAATGCACCTGTGGGCAAAATCACCTCTGCCTAAGAACCACTGCTATAGAAAATTCATTGTATTTTACTTGATTCTCTTTGTATCCATGATCTCCTAGGACATGTGTGGCACACAGCATTTACCCATTCTTTTGTTCAATAGCTTTCATTGAGAGCTTTCTGTGTGCCAAGCCCTGTCCTAGCCACTGCGGACACAGCAGTGAAGCACCGTCCAGGCCCCTGTCTTCACGACGCTCATGTTCCAGCAGCTGTAGCGCCATCTGTGCTGGTGATCAGAATGGTGTCAGTGATTTCAGTTACTCGTGTTTCATGCTGGTGAAGGCAACCCAAGCTCTCACTTAAATAAACTCATCCCTTGAGTGCGACTATATATGCAGGTCAGCATTAGGGATGCTCCAGCGTTTTGTTCTCACAGCAGACATTAAACTAAAATTAGCTCACGTGTATATTTACTACTTCTCGTTCTCCGTGTTAGAGCCCTGTTTCCTGGGGAACCACGAGGAGTCCCTTTCCCACAGAGAGATGTGATGAGTGGATGGGGACCGGCCAGCATGTCTTTATGGGGAGAAAGTGGGAAGGAATTGCTGGGGAAAGTTTGTCCTGGGAGCTTGGTACCAGCAGTTGGCCTATTTCCTCAGCACATTCTGAGGTAGCAAGCCCACGGTCTTGCCATTTCCTGTGCACAGCCAGACTCTCTTTTATGTCTTTCTGCCAGGACTTTTTAAACTTCAAGAACCAGCTCGGCGCTCAGTTCTTCAGTGGTGCCTTCCTTAACTGATGCAGGCAGAGCTGGTCACTCCCTCGTCTGTGTTCCCTCAGCACTGTGTTTCAGGGGTTGCCGAAACACTTGTTACCTTGTTCAGGGCCAGCGTCTTAGCTGAATTTGAAATTTCCTTGCCTAGCACAGTGGCCACAGCATAGATAGCACTCAAGGAGGACCTGTCGAGTGGATGAATGAAGCAAAGCTAGCATGGTTCATTAGGAAGGGCCCTGGAGTGGTACCAGAGGATGTCAATTCTGCCCCTAACTTTGTCACAAAGTGAATATCAGACATGCCATACAACTAAAATACTCACATAAAACCCATGTACCAATGGAGAAATTATTATTATATAGGACAAATCTGTGTCTTTTGAATTTTTTGAGAGACTCTCTGTCTTTCTCTGTCTCTTTGTCTCTCTCTGTCTCTCTTTGCCTCTGTCTCTGTCTCTGACTGTTTCTCTGTGCCTGTCTCTTTGTCCCCCTCCCCCTTCTCTCTCTCTCTTCCACACACATACACACACACCCTGTATCACCAATGAAATATTCCACACTTATGATGAGAATGCATTTAACCTCCACCCTCCCATCTGTCCTCCCTTGGACCCCCAGGTTGAAGCACAGCTTCCCCCAGTGAGGCACAGCATGAAACTTTCTCCTTTCTCCTTTCTCCTTGACCATTGTTACTTACGTGAAGACCTCAAACCCCCATCCTGCCAAAGCAGTGAAAAGCCTGGGACCCAGGTCTCGAGCCGGGTTCATGGCGTTGCCACTGTTCATCCCCAGAGAGGAAGTAAGGACAGCAATCAGGAGGCCAACAGCAATGGGCTCTAGACCTCTGGGGACTCCCAAGTTTCTCGAGTCAAAAATGGCAAAGACAACAATGATGAGGAACATGGTGGATGCTACCTGGGGAGGGAGAAAATGTACAAGGGGGTTAGCTTAGCTTGCTCCCACTTGCCCACCTCAAAACTCATCCCCTCTTGTTAAAAACAGACATAGGAATAAGTAACCTGCACGGGTGAGCACTCTGTGCCAGACACTTCTTGTCACAGCTGTGCTAGACGTGAGTGCTAATATCATTCTCCGCCACAGATTAGTTACCTGCCCAAGGGGGCACTGCCAGTGGCAGTCGCGTGTGGATCCAGAGAGTTCACTCAGGAGACTGCCGTCTTTACTGCAATCTCGTGCTAAGCTACTACCCAGCCAAACAGAAAGCAAGCTGCTGGCTGGAAAAATGAACCAAGGGCCTCCCTCAAACTGGTGAGAAAAATAATGTGAGGCATCAATAGGTAAATGGGCAAAAGAAATGAAAAAAAAATTCATGAAAGAAAAATAGACTTAAGAAACAAGTAAGTGGGCAAAACTGATTTGTAATGAAAAATAAAATGCAACTAATACCAAATGTTAGGGAAGTGATGCCGGTTCTTTCAGGCTTCCCTAGTTGAACTAAACTCATACTACACTTTGTAAAGGCAGTTCAACAGTAGTTTAGCAACATGCATTAAAAAATTATTATTTACTTAATTTGACCCAGTTGGATATGTGAGAACCATACCATGGAAATAATCTAAAATATGGGGAAAAATCTTAAAACAAATATGCAAATAAATAATGAAGCATTATTTATAGTACTGGAAAACTGGAGTCCACATCCACAGGGAAAAGGCTAACTATATTACAGGGTGCCCATTCTGTGGTCAGTTATATAGCCATTAAAAGCAGTAAATATAAAAACGATATGGCAGCAACATTTAAAAATTCATATGATATTCAGTTAAAAATTATATGTGCATTACATTTTATATTTGAAAACACGCATAAAATGCAAGTTGTAAGAGATTTTGCAAACAATAACAGCGGTGTTCTGAAGTGGTGCAGTGTAGCAGGTGTTTGCCCCACTCTCTGTTTTCTAAAATTTCCAAGTGATCATTTAACTTTAACAGCTAAATGACAGCTACTATTGTCCAAGTGCTTATTATGTGCCAGGGACGTCACATACTTTCTCTCGTTAGAACTTCACAAGAATCCATGAGATAAATTCTATTTATTGCCAGTTTACAGACAAGGAAATGTGGATAGCGGTTAAGAAACTTGACCAAGGGCACACAGCTCATAAGCAGAAGAATCAGGATAAGAATCAGGCAACTGATTTTAGACCAGAAGAGTTGTGCTGTTGGCTATACCACAGGTGCTTGGATGCAGCTTGTTTAAATGTCAATAAGGCAGAGACACTTCTAGCTGCCTGGAGAGTCTGGATAAAACTGTGCACATGGGGAGACACGGACAACCCGTGATACTCTCTCAACTACCACACTTCACAGTTCTTGAACTAAGATAAAAATGTCTTTTCTTGAGGCGTCCATGTTTTAGATCACGTGCACAAAAGAGACAGTTAGAGTGAAGCAAACCCTAATGCCCCTACAGGGGTTGAAGTGTCCAGTCATCCACTTCTCTCTGAACCTCAACTGATGTGAAACGGTGTATATATTAAAGAGGAGGCAGGAGACTTAGTGGTGTCAACTTTGGCAAGGGCAAGAATTGGTCAACAAAGCTTGGCTTACGCTTAGGGACCTCTGACTTTGGAAACATAGCCTTTCTTTTCTGATAGGCCTATGATGTTCATATACATCCCCCTCATTAGATTATGTCTTTTCACCAAAGCTAAGTCTTTGCTGAATGTGCACTTACTTGTTCTGCGAATGCATTTGCCAGAGACAGATACGGAGCTGGGTATGTTGCAAAAATGTGAGCTGTTGCATTTTCTCCCACGATGAGCAGTTTTCCACCAGCAAAAGACATAAATGCATCTACGGAAGACAGAGCCCTGGCACATTAGTGTCCTCTGGGCAGGGGTGAGAGGGGCCTCAGCCAGGTCCTGTGATGAACAACTAACTGCAGGCAGACATGCAGGTTCCGCTTGGCAGATCCACATCATTTGCCTCTCTTCACTTCGCAGTATGGTTGTTTTAGGGACGTCCAGAGAAATCCCAGCACGGCGGGTCAGGGAAAGAAAGCCCCGGCTACCCTTGATGGTTCACTCCAAACTCTAGCCAAATCCCCACTCAGTGGATCCCGGGATCCAGTTTTCTCTGGGGGAAAATCTTGGAATTTTCAAGATTGACCTGAAGCCAAAGTGAAGCTTGGACCTACTCTAGGCAGAATTCATGATGCCCAGTGGGGTCTCCATAACTCCTAATGATAGTCCAGAATTTGAGGGTGTCAGGTACAGTGAAGATGCCCTTGGAGCAAGGGACAGAGCAGTCCCTGGCACTGCCAGCGCCGCTCCCAGGCCTCTCCTGCCACAGCAGCCAGCTCTCTGGGCTTCTGATCTGGTCTTGAATTCCTATTTACTCTTTCTACACTCTTGTTTCTTAGAACATGCTATGGGAAGAGGTCCCTTTCCACAATGTATCTCTCTTAGGCTTGGCTCATAAAGTCTAGTTCCTAAGAGCTTCAGTGTGAGAGACATACAATATTGAAACTTGCCTTGGGTTGGAGAGAAGGAACTACTTTACAGTTGATTTTATGGACCCCCAAGATTTTTTAGTGTGAAGGGCCTCAGAAGTCATCTAGTTCAATTCTTTCATTTTCCAGAGGAGGAAACTGCGACCATTAAGGTCAGACGACATACACAGCTACATACTCGGTTCACCTGGAACTAAAGTCTGGGTCTTCGATGATCAGTACTGTGGTTCCCCCAGGGCTGTTGCAGAAAGGAAGCCCTGGCTATTGGACGGGAGAGAGATGTTCCCTACCCAGCCCATTTCTCTCTGTACTCCCTCCCTTCAAAGACTTTGTTCCAGGTTCCCTCTCTAAATACTTACTCATCAGACCCTTTCCCGCCAGTCCATGGCTCCTCTCCCGGCCAAATCAGGGAAAGCCCTGGAGAAGCCACTGGCCTGTTGCTTATTCCGGCATTGCTCACTGTAGTGCTGGTTGGGTCTAAAGATAGACTTCCTTTAAGTTCTGCTCTGCATTTAAGTCGTGACCATTTTCATTAAGGGGCTTCATGAATTTGCCCTAATGATAATGTTGGCCCCGTTATTTAGAACTTAGGACTCTTAGAACTGCCTTTAAAGTGTAGAACGCTTCCTGTTCCTGGCTTATCTCATCTCTTCCAACCAAGTAATCCTGATTTTCAACTTAACGCACAGCTCTCCCTAATATCTGGACTCAGGAGCTCTACTCACCATAGTAAATGCCAAAGAGGACTGCGGACCCTGCAAAGGCTCCTAAGAGCTGGGCGCCCACATAAAAAGGGAATTTGACCCACTTCATCCGTCCAAAAAGACACATTGCGAAAGACACGGCTGGGTTGACGTGTCCACCTGCAAGGAAGAGAAGGTGATTAGGAAAGTCAGAGGGTAGGCCAGAGAGAATTATTGTGAGGAAAACCTTATCTGGAGACCTCAGACAGAACTCAATCTTCTAAACAGGGGACTGTATGTTAGGAGACGCGGGTGTGTGTGTGTGTGTGTGTGTGTGTGTGTGTGTGTTGAGTGGAGAGGAAGGGGATCTTACCACCCTCATGGCATCATTAGACATTGTTTAGGAAGTTCAGCTTTCTGAAAGGGAAGTCAAATATAGAAAGAAACTTGTACTCAAGTGGTTCATTTTCTTTCTATTTTTCTTTCTTGCTGTCTATCTGTCTTTCTTTCTTTCTATCTACCTACCATCCATCCATCTATCTACTGGGTTATGCCTATCTATAAAGCAATAACCCCAAAGAGACTGATGTAAACTGTTAACTTCAGTATATTGTTAAGGGAACATACTTACACATCTAGTAATTCCTGAGTCCACATCCAGAGGTCACAGAAGCAAGGTTAGAACTAAAAAGAGACGTCTCTTTAAGGGGAAACGGCCCCTCCTCCACGGTCTGTGCCTCTCACTGAGGTAAGGGGCTCAGTTTACTCTGGGGTGGTCACAGCGTCTGGGTGGATTCTCTGCAGTCCCTCTGGGTAAAGGATGTGTATCTCACACACAGAAATGGAGCAGCATTCCATTCACTCCAACCTCAGCTCTGACTTGAGACGTCAGCCTCCTTGATTCTCATGTCTCTGCAAGACCAGAGAGAGGGCCTGCTCTGGGGTGGGTCCCTGATATCCCCCGCTGGCTTCACTGGTAGCAACAACACTTACTGAACACTTGCGAGATGCTGTCACAGGGGTATGACATGTGCTTGGTCCCCCTAAGAACCCAGTGAGACAGGTACTACTCTAGCTAATCGGTGAGGAAACTGAGGCACAGAAGTAATGTCTTAAGGCCACATGGCTAATGAGTGTTAGGTCTAGGATTCAAGTCCAGGTTTATTTGAACTCTAGGGCCTGTGTTCTAGGTTATACCTCTTTCAGTTTATAAAAGTTTCTCTGCCTTAGAGGGCCAGAAAATAAAAAAGAATTTCAAAAATCATCTCTGAGCACGTGGGCTTGCTTCCTAGGTGCAAAGCGTACTTACTTATGTGAAGAGTATGGACCACGTCTTGGGGGGGAGGGCATGAGTGTCTCTGGCAATGTGGCCACACTGAAATGTGGGCCTGTGGCTTGTGGGAAACAGTGTGAACAAAGGAGTGATGGTGATGGTGATACTTTGCCATTTGAACCCCGCTTCCGCTGCTTTTGGAAGCCTCCACCCTCAGCCTCCGCCGTGAAGAAAGCCATGCTTTTCCTGAGTCTCTAAGCCAATGTGGGAGGGGTTCTGGCTGCTGGCTAAACCATGAGGGTCCTTTCTTCACCAGTCTCTGCCACTGGGGGGGCTAATATAAACAAGAAAATGCCAATATATCAAAGCACAGATGACTTCCTAAAGCCTTACAGACATGTCTACTGTTTTGTCTTACTTTTATATCCAAGAGGGTCACAGTTCTGGAGACTGGCAGGAGTACACCTTACTAGGAAAGCTGGAAACAGGGGTTAAGAGAGGGGAGCGCAAGGGCAGTGGGAAGTTCCTGAAGTCAGCCCTGTTCCTCTTCTCCCAGAGGCTGGCTGGAGGGTAGCTGCCACCCAGCCAGCCTGGAGGGACCCATTGTGAAAAGACAAGGGGACATAAAAAATCAACTCCAATCAAAAATACTTCCTCTCAGATGAGCCCACCAATGGGGGATTTATGGTTTAACACGCTCTTCTTCCAAAATAAAACTTGCTGTAGTTAGGCTTATGCTTTTAGCCTCTCAAAAGCACCCAGAGACAGGAGCTGTTTGTTACTCACCTTGACCTTCACATGCTGCAAGGCACTTAGTAGGTATTCAAGATATGAAAGTTGGGGAAGTAAATAGAGTCCTTTATTCAGATAGCTCAGACTGCAAAGATCTACAGAAGGAAAGTTGTTTGGGGGTCAGAGAGGGTGTGTCTGGGAGGGTGCTCCGCGAAGCAATGAGGGAAGTTTCTCCTTGCAGAGGTGAGTGATCACTCAGCTTACCCAAAGGACAGAGCAGAGCAGTGTAGTGGAAAGAACATGGGTGCTAGAGTCAGAGAGGGCCACTCTCAAATCTTGGCCCTGCCAAGGTTGTGATGATCAGATTATTCCCATGAAGAGCCCAGGGGGTGTAGATGGAGCCCACGAGGCCTGAGATGAAAGTCTTACATGAGCAGGCCGAACTTTTCCAAGGTTCTGTCTTAGATGGGTCCCCTCCTCCCCACCACCCACAGATAAATCTGTGATAGAGATAATATTTCATTTGTCATTAAGCAAAGCTTTTTTGCTTTTTTCAATGAATTTTTACTGCTTATAAAATGCTATATCAAAAACAACCGCCATAGTATAGGGACAAGTAAGCAATGTAAACACTTCTTGGGGGATGGTGCGTAATTAGGGCGTTATGAGTTCTGATTGGCCAGATTGGATTGCCAGACTACTGGCATATTCTCAAGGGAGCAGGGTGCGGTAACTGCCTTGCAGTAAGGTGATGTTTTATATTCCAAAACCAGATGTCAGCTGACCTTACCAGTCTGGACCACAAAGTGGGATCCCATTTATGTTTATGCCCAGTATACATTGGTTATTTTTGGAATTCTCAAAGAGGGCCTCACATGTGCCCACAAACCAATGTGTTAGCTGCAGCCACCTTAAGAAAGTCACCTCCCACCATGTAGTCTTCCTCTCCTATTTCTGAGGCTGCTGAAGCCAATACTGAGTCTGCGTGGATGTCATTGGTGGGCCAGTGTGTTGTCTGTGCATGTCCCCCCCAGTTCTCAGGGAGCCTGGATATAACTAATAGAGATGGGGAAATAATCCTCCTTTCCAACTCAATGCTACCTTTTATCAGCCAAGCTCAGATACTGCTCTACCTGTACTTTGAGATCTCACAGTCTCTCATAAACAGTTTGGACAGCTCCAGAGCTGCGCCCGGAAATAACCTCTAGTGAAAACGGTCCCGTCAGTTCTAGCCCGCACCCCTCTGAGCACAGGGGCTTAACCCCAGGCTAAAGGCCAGATGGGAAGACTCCACACCATCCGTCACTCCCTCTCCTCCTTCCTGCTGGCCCCTGCCCCTTTTCCTCCTGTGGCAACTCCAGATATACCAGTGGATGCAAACAGACATTGTCAGCAGTGGTGGCGAAGGGTGTTAGCTACGTTGGTAGAGTCTGGGACCAATTTACCCTAAGTAAATATTTGATGACATTCAATTCAGGGTTTTATGCAGGTGAAATACTGCAAAACCACATTTCCACCTAAAAAAAAAGAAAAAATAGCTGAGAATATCCCTACATTTATATTGCATGGTTTGTGGAAACCACACTTGTGTGGATGCAGTTGGGAGCATGTAGGGGGAGACATTGGAGCATCCTACCTGCTTATTCGAAGCCAGGAGTGTGTTCCGTGTCTGGTGTCAAGGCCTGCACTGTAATTAAAGCCTTGGCACGTTCAGGGTGGTCCCTTGGTTATTCCTGTGCCTTAGGTAGGCAGTACAGTGCTGGGTTCACAGCAAAGGTTCGGCAAGAGTTTGAACAGAAACACTGCTCATGCCAAAAAAAACTGCACGTACAGGACTCTGTAAGCCAGATTGCACCAGGATCTGAGTCTGCCTGTGAAATGGAAAGGCTGCCAGCCAGCAGATGACTGTTCCCCTGCCCAGACCACAGAGGCTCTGAGAGGGTCTGTTTGGGGCACTGTTTAGTGCTCCAAAGGGAGTATTTATCTCCAGGCCTGGCAGCTCAACTGCAGGATTCTCCAGCTGGACCACTCTGCCCAAAGGCCCTGCCTGCCCTGCCCTTCCCATGATAGACCATTGTGGGATAATGGAGACCTGTGCTTCGCTGTCATGTAGACCTGGGTCAGGTCTTTAATCTGCCTCTTTACCAGCTCTAGGACTTCCAGCAATTTTACTCAATCCCTTGGAGCTCAAGTTTTCTCTGTAGAGTGGACAATAATGCCTGCCTCCTCAGCCTGCAGCTGGAGAGGAGAGAGGAGATAAAGCCTGTATGGCACCCAGCACAGAGCCCAGCATGCAGGGGTTACCTTTCTTCCCTTATTACCAGCAGTCTTGCCTTGGTGTTCTGAGCCCCCTGACAAGGCTGCTGAAGATTCTACAAGCCTTTGGGAACTGGATCATTTCCACAGTCCCTTCCTAGGTTCCCAGGCCGAATTAAACGTCATTTCATTTTGCTTTTCAGAACCTTGAGAATGGCTCCTAATTAGCCCACCCCTCAGGGCAGGATTGGACCAAGCCCTTCAGGACTAGGTCTGCACCTCCATGAAAGCACCAGCCGTTTTGCAAGTGACCTAGACTCTCTCTCATTGCTGTAGAGAGAGGTCTGGGGACTTGCCTCTGTTGTAGTGATCTACACTGGGCTGTTCAGCGTGGGGCAGAGCTAGTAAAAGATTGTATTCACAGAGGAATTGTAGGATTCAGTGGCCAGATTTAGGAAGCAGTCAGTTCTAAATGCTAACGCCCATCTCTGTCTCTTGCTAAATGTTGCCTTTGCTCAAGTCACCATTTGCTGGCCATTTAAATTTTGTTGTCTATGAAAAATAGAATCAAATACATATTCTTGCAGGACTGTTGGGATCTAAAAACTAATGTAAAGCACCCAGCACTGTGCCAGCACGTTGGAATGGCTGAGCTAACAGCAGCTACTATTAGTTTTACTACTTACCAGAGACACCTCCAGTCACATAAATGGCCATCGCAACTGCCATTGGAAATCCAATAATGATAGTGACGATTCCTCCAAAATGTCCTCGACTGAGGACAGCCTGGGCAACAGAGCCACATCCAAGGACCTGGGATGAGAGGAAACTTGGCAAGTGAGTGCAGACGGCCACAACCAAAGACAGCGAAAAGTCAGAGTAACAAGAAGTATATTTCAAGCAAACTCACGTATTGGGCTGCCACAGGCTTCACACAAATCGAATTATAACCCTCTAGCTACGCACAGATAGCAAAGTGGTGGTCCTAGGGCTCGCCTGGCTTCCCGATGAGTTTCGTTAGGCCTGCACAGTGTTGGAATTTTGTACGGGTAATTTCACACAATGATCCAGACCTCTGGCTTTTATTTTAATTTTTTTTTTTTATATTTGAGATAATTGTAAATTTACATGCAGTTGTAAGAAATATCACAGGAAAATCCCACATACCTTTTGCCTATTGGTTCCTTTCAGTCAATTAGAAAATTCAGCAACGCATAGGAAAATAATTTCCTGGGACAGAGTGGCCATAGGTTGCTCCCTTTAAACAGAGTTTGAGTCCTCCTAGCTGGCTCACTTCACTTGCGCGTTTAAGTCTTCTTCCTGGCCCCTGCAGGCATTTGAGTTTGCAATTGCTGCTCTAAGGGCTCTCAGTATAAGCCAGATGGGCTCAGAACAATTGTATGCACACCCAGAAAGTGGGAGGGCCATTTTTACCTTGTAAAAGGCCAGTAGAGGCTAAAATGCCAGAAAGCAAAAGACTACAGGGGGACAGAAGGTCTCTTCTCCCTGATGAGGCTGTATTTTCCCGAGAGCAGAGGCTGCCAAACCCACCGCTTCTTGCGTTCCCTGTGGCACCAGGCACAAGGCTGCAGGCACTCCACAAACCTTTGCACAAGGAAGGCGAAGTATCATCGTGAGCCTCCGAAAGTCTCCAGCTGATGGAGGCTCTTTTGGAGAATGCAGTCAGCATTCAGAAATGTTTGGAATAAACATAATATGGTGCATCTACCAGCAGAATGCTATGCAGTCATAAAATAGAATGAGGGAGATCTGTGTGTCCCAAAGTGAAAAGACCCCCAGGGTTTATTATTAAATTTAAAAGCGATGCAGAGCAATTTTAAAGCAGACTGCCAATTGTATTAAAGACACACTGTAGGTATTTCTTTTTATATGCATGGGATATCTCCATGAAATAGGATTGGACACTGTGTGAGGAAAGTAGGTGGCTGGGACAGGTACTGAGAAAGAACTTTTCATTATGTATCCTTTTCTCTTTACCAACTGTCTTAGTCCATTTGGGCTGCTATAACGAAATACCACAGACTAGGTGGCTTATAAACAACAGAAATTTATTTTTCACAGTTTTGGAGGCTGGAAGTCCAAGATCAGGGCCAGCATGGTCAGATGAGGGTCCTCTTCCAGGCTGTAGACTTCTCTCTGTGCTCTCATACAGTGGAAGGGCTGAACTAGCTCTCTGGGACGTCTTTCATAAGGGCTCTACTAACCTTACTCATAATGGCTCTGCCCTCAGGACAATTTCTAACCAAAGGCCCCACTTCCTAATACTGTCACCTTGGGCATTAGGTTTTCAACAAATTCAATGAACCAAGGGGCAGGGGAACTACAAACATTTAGACCATAGCACCATATATTTCCTAATTTTTAAAAAATATGTCATATATATTGAATAACCAGTTAAAACCATTTAATCATGGCCCATTAGAGAAGCATTTGGTAAGAAAATGTGATAAATATAAATAAATAAATAAACAAACAAACACACCACATACATACACAGTGGAATATTATTTGACCATAAAAAAGAATTAAAATTAACTCTTGCCATTTGCAACAACATGAATGGACCTTGAGAGCATTATACTAAAATAAGTCAGATAGAGAAAGACAAATACCATATAATTTCACTTATATATGGAATCTAAAAATGAAAAACAAAAAGCCAAGCTCACAGATAGAGAACAGATTGGTGGAGTTAGGGGGTGGGTGAAATAAGTGAAGGGAGTCAAAAGGTACAAACTTCCAGTTATAAAATAAATAAGTCATGGGGATGCCACGTTCAGCATGGTGGCTATAGTCAGTAATACTGTATAGCATGTCTGAAAGTTGCTAAGAGAGTAAATCATAAAAGTTCTCATCTCAAGAAAAAAATCTTTAACAGTGTATGGTGACAGATGTTAACTAGATTTATTGTGGTTGGTAATCATTTCACAATATACATAAATATCAAATCATTATGTTGCAAAACTGAGACTAATATAATGTTATATGTCAATTTTAACTCAGAAAGGAAGGAAGGAAGGGGGCAGGGAGGGAGGGAGAAAGAGAGAGTGAAAGAAAGGGAGGGAAGGAAGGAAGGATGGAAGGGAGGGAAGGTGCGAAGCAGGGAGGGAAAGGGAAAAAGAAAGAGAGAAAAAAAGAAAGATTTGGCGAGGAGGGGTTATTGGGAAAGATGAAACAGTCGCATACAAATTTGGTAGGAAAACAACAGGACAACAAATGACCATCAGCCATCCTCACATCATGCTTAAAGAGCCACTGTGGTCCTGGTGGAATAAGTTCTGGGCTACAGGATCATTAGATCGTTGCTCTTAGATGTGCAGTGGTCAATCTTTTTCTAGAATACATATTCCAGTTTAGGTTTCATAACTCAAGAGGAGCCAACTGGAGGTTAGGGCTTGGCATCAAGTGAATAATTAGTTAAGGGCCTGTGAGGAAAGGTTTCAGAAACAAATGTATTCCAGGAAAAAGAGATGACAAACATGAAGACTTCTTACCAGGAAGATAATAACCAGATACTGCATCTCTTCACAAAAGAATGAGAAGGGAAGTCTGAATGTGAAATATGGCAGGTTGCACAGAAACAATTTCCTGACAGTGATGAATTAGTTCTAAATAGCTCCCCTGGGGCCCATTTGTGAGGCCCTTCAGAGAAATATAATTTACAAACAAGGGATATTTAATACATGTGGAATGGTTTTGGTTTACTCCTCCCTGAAGGCAGAGAAATTACCTAGATGATTTTTTAACATCCTGTTTAGTCCCTGATCCTAAGATATACTGACTTAGTTCTACCACTAGACAGCAGGGACAGGTGAGAGGACTGGACATCTGGAGGGTAGCGCCGGGGCTGCATATCTCACACACAAGGCTGTCTTGACGTTGTTCACAGGCTTGGCTCCAGACCCTACAGTGAATGCTAAATAAAGTTGCAGCAGGAACATGTTCCCTTTTCTCCTTTCAAAATACAAAGAAACAAAAAAATCTCCTGGGTCCATTTCATAGCCTACCAGTTTCACCTAGACTTGACATTTTATTTTTTATAGGATCCCTGTCTATTATAATAACAGAATTAAAAGCACCTTGGTGTCTTTCTTTCTTTTTAATTTAAAGCCAATTAAATGCCCTGGGCACAACTTCCAAGCTAACCAACATTTTGGTAGCATCTTCTGAAAAGAGGAAAAGAACATTCCTGACGGCTGAGATGACCTGATTTAGACAACTCCTTTCCACACCGCGAGCATAGGAAGAGACGCATTCAGACACAGGCCTATCCTGAGACAGGAATACTTTACAGATAAGCTTCTTCCCTCTTCTATGGTGTGATGTGCATGCACTTGGGATAGTCTACAGGAGGCATAAAAGCTTTGAATGGCCGAGTGGACCTGGCAAGGCTTCTGCCCTGTCAAACTTCGTTAAGACTAATATTCTCTTCTCCCACCATAGACGCTGAACTTGCTTTTCTGTTCTTGTCTAGGGAGGATAACTGATGCTGTGCACTGCAGGAAAGGAACAGGAGGAGAAACGAACAAGGTGAGGACCTGAGTTACCCTAGTCATAAATTGCTACTCAGATGATTTCAGCCCATATTGACATCCTTGCTTCCTAATTTTTAAATACATTTATTATAGCCTGAAAAGCAATGAGGAAGACAGGTAACTGCCGACCAATGTCCTTCCTTGCCTGCCTCCTCCCACCTGCATTCACTGCACTAGAGAAGCAGATCTTGGATATTCTAATGTATCATGGTCTGATTGCTAGGGAATTGGCCAGCCACTCTGGTTTCCTTCTTCTGTGTGCGCAGTGTAATTTTTTTCCTTAAAAATGAGAGCACGACCCTTCATGGTATTACTGATAGAATTTCCAACATGATTCCCTGCTCTGACCTATAAGAACTGCCATACAGTTCCCCTCCGTAGACACAAGAACAGCCAATTATCATATCCATCCTGTCTCAATTTTTCTGGAACCCCCATTTAGAAATCTTTTTAGGACCCATCACCCTTTCACATTCTTCCTGCTAAGCCTAACCTCTTTTCTCTGACGTTCAGTTGTACTGTCCGTACTGAACGAACAGTACTTAATTGTTTTCCAAGTGCCTGATCTTGGTTTCCTTATCTAGAAAGCAATCTCTAAGATTCCTTTCCATACCAATAGGCAATAATATGCTAGTCTGTTCTGTTCTAGTCTGTTTCCTTGGGTGTTGTGTTTCCCAAGTCCACCACCCACTCCTCCTATGCATGCCATCCACAGGCCTCCACGGTCTCTTCCACCTTCGTGCCAGAATCCAGCACCTGCCTTCTCCAGGAGAGTTAGAAAAATCACAGAATCGTGTAGCAGAGGGGAGGTATTACAAAGCTACAGATCTAGTCTTCACTGTGCCCCGCAAAGTTCTTATTCATCTCTTATTCATATCTTCCCAATATTTTCACCAAGCCTTCTCTTTTTTCATTAGCCTAAGCCACCTGATCCCCTTTCTGCAAGTAGCACCACCTTCTACTTGACTCAGCAGCTGTCCATGGCCTTGAAGATCAATGGCAATTCAGAATGTCATATAAACATTGTGTTCCAGTTATTCAGTGCTATGTAACTAACTCCCCTCCAACTTAGTGGTTTAAAATGGTAACGTTTATTTTGCTTGTGAATCTGTCATGTGGGCAAGGCTTGGTAGAGCATCTTATCTCTGCTCCATTTAGTATCAAATATGATGGTTTAAAAGTTGGAGGACTGGAATTATCTGAAGGCTCACACAGTCACACGTCTAGTGGCTGATGCCAGCTGTCGGCTGATGCCTCAGATGGGGCGCTGGCCAACACACCTACAAATGGCCTCTCTGTGTGGCTTGGCTGGGTTCCCAGGGTGAGCACTGTGTGGCCTCCAGAGCCTGCATTCCTAAACCCTCCGTCATGCTACCTTAAGAGAGGTTCCATGGTATAATGGTTAGCACTCTGGACTCTGCATCATGCCACCTTGCAGCCTTGGCACTACATTGTTCCGAACTCAGTAGCAGACAAACTACAACATCCAAAATGGGCATTAACCTGGCCTGTGTTGGTTACCTTTAGGAATAGGGGGCTCATTACCACATCAGGCAGCTTGTTCTGTATAGTTTTGGTGTCCCAGTGGTTGAGGAGTCCTTTCTTATCTGAAGCTGGAGTCTTCTTTCCATCCTAACTTCTGTCCATTAACTCCTGGCTTACTCTTGGGACCACAGAGAAGAAGGCTGTTTCACACACCAGGCATTCCAGTAAGTGGAGGGAGCAAAGAGTCCTCCCTGAGTTCGTTTCTGTCCCTTCATCTCTAACCCCTGGGGCTCCTCAGATTCCCAGTGAGTCTCACTTGGATAAGCTCTAGGTTGTCAGCATTCCTCTTAAAACACAGAGCCCAGGAATGGGCACAATCCTCCCTTATTTTTTTTTGAGCCTTTAAAAATGTTTGTTAAGACTAAAAATCCTGTACAGGCTCCTTAGAGAGAATATAAAGAATACATAAAAATATAAAGAAAATAATAAAACACAATGCCTTTACCCACAAACAGACATGATAAATATTTTGGGTTATTTCTCCCCAGTAATTTTTAAAAATCACATATTTATTTATTGAGGTATGATTGACCGACAATACCATGTTAGTTTCAGGTGCACAACACAGTGATTCATTATTTTTATACATTACAAAATGATCACCCCAAGTCTAGTTAGCATCTGTCATAGTTCAAACTTATTACAATATTACTATGTTTTCCATGCTGACCCAGTGACTCACGTGTTTTGTAACCGGAAGTTTGTCCCTCTTAATCTCCCTCATCAATTTCACTCATCCCTCCACCCACCTCCCACACACACACTTTGGCAATCACCTGTTTGTTCTCTATATCTATGAGTCTGTTTCTGTTTTGTTACGTTTGTTTATTTATTTTAATTTGAGATTCCACATACAAGTGAAATCATACAGTTTTGTCTTTCTCTGTCTGACTTATTTCACTTAGCATAATACCCTCTAGGTTCATTCATGTCATCACAAATGATAAGATTTTACCCTTCTTTATAGCTGAGTAATATTCTATTGTATGTGTATACACACACACACACACACACACACACACACATTTTCTTTATCCATTCATCTGTTGATGGACTCTTGGATTGCTTGCATATCTTGGCTATTATAAATAATGCTGCAGTGAACATAGGGGTGCATATAACTTTTCAAATTAGTGTTTTTGTTTTCTTCAAATAAATTCCCAGGAGTGGAATTGTTGAATTATATGAACTTCAATTTTTATTTTTTTGAGAAACCTCCATATTGTTTTCCATAGTGGCTGCACAAATTTACATTCCCACCTTTTCTCCACATCCCTATCAACACTTGTTATTGTTTATTTGATGATAGCATTCTGACAGGTGTGAGGTGACATCTCATTGTGGTTTTGATTTGCATTTCCCTGACGATTCTTGTTGTTGAACATCTTTTCATGTATCTGCTGACCATCTGACTGTTTTCTTTGGAAAAATGTTCAAGCTCTATGCCCATTTTTTCTTTTTTTTTTTTTAAATTTGAAGTATAGTCAGTTTACAATGTTGTGTCAATTTCTGGTGTACAGCATAATGTTTTAGTCATACATATACATATATATATATTCCTTTTCATATTCTTTTTCATTATAGGTTACTATAAGATATTGAATATCATTCCCTGTGCTATACAGTAAAAACTTATTGCTTATCTATTTTATATATAATAGTTAGTATCCGCAAATCTAGAACCTCCAATTTATTTCTTCCCACCCCCTTTACCCACTGGTAACCACAAGTTTTTTTTCTATGTCTGTGAGTCTGTTTCTGTTTTATAAGTAAGTTCATTTGTGTCTTTTTTTTTTTTAGAGTCCACATATGAGTGACATCATACGGTATTTTTTTCTGTCTATTTCTGGCTTCACTTAGAAATGACAATCTCCAAGTCCATCCATGTTGCTGCAAATGACATTGTCCTTTTTTATAGCTGAGTAGTATTCCATTGTAAAAATATACCAAAACTTCTTTATTCAATCATCTGTTGATGGACATTTAGATTATTTCCATGTCTTGGCTATTGTATATAGTGCTGCTGTGAACATTGGGGTGCATGTATCTTTTTGAATTAGAGTTCCCTCCAGATATATGCCCAGGAGTGGGATTGCTGAGTCCTATGGTAAGTCTGTTTTGACATTTAAGTCTCCCCAAATTCTTGAGTTATTTCATTAGTATCCAAATTTACTCAATCACTGGACATAATACTATTAAATCTGAAATATATTAATATGTGCATATGAGTGTATAAGAGATTGACCTCAAGAGGGACTTGATTGAGATGATATGAGATCAAGATTTCTCTTCTGATATTTCCAGAAATAAAATGGTGTTCGCACTATTGCCTCAACCACTTTTGCCAGGTGAGAAAAGAGAAGGGCTGCAATCTGGCATGTAGGAGTTAGATTTCTAATAGCCAGGCCTCCTGGAAACAGAAGATATCAAATAGAAGGCTCGGACCATCACAGTCTCTCTTTTTTGATGAGAATATTTTGTCTTTGTAGAATATGGTTAAGGACACCTTCAGGGCAGAGTCACACGCTGGTGGTCCATGGCTGGGGACAGCCTGTAAATAGGATGGCCTCAAAGATATGGTTTGTTTGGCCCACATGGTGATTTTTTTTTTAATTTTAGAAATTGTTGTCAGTATTTAAAAATAGGAAAGTTATACATGGAACTCTGGATTTCTGTCCATTCTTGAAGAACTGGAAACTCTGATAAAGCTTTACCCCAGTCCTGTTCAGCCACAGTGGAGAGAATCTGTGCGGCAGATGCCCCCTAAGACAGGGCGTAACACTGTCCACTTCCTCCTTAACCCCACCACGCCTGCTTCACTCAGATATTTTACCTGCCTGATCTTAGTTAGCTTTGGGGCCATTGACCCCCATCTTAAGTCCTGGGAAGAAAAATCCTTTTAGATTTTGGTGCCAATGACTTCCTGGCCCCACAAATACTGAGGTTATGATAACACACCCGGACTGAGATGCACGACAGCATCTCAGTTCCTGGAGGAAGGCTCTCTGGCTGCCTTCGAATGAAGGGCTAACAAAGGGCAAAACTTCGTCAAAGGAGGTAGGAATAGACCACAAAACACAGTCCCAGTCTTAAGAAGAAAGTCATTTGGGGACTTGCTAAAGGCTCTCCTCCCCCTGTAAGCATTTTGTTTTTTGTAACTGGGGAGGAAGGAGAACAAACCCCCATCTGTCAGTACATGGGTCTCTGCAGACTGTGGCCCTCCGGCCGGTGCTACAGGTGTGTGCAGCCACAAGTCCCACATCCTACTCCACCTGTCTACAAACCTATTTAGCCCGTGCGACTTTGACCATTGGAACATGTGCTGATAATAGTAATAGCAACAACAATGTCAAGTGCTGTCTATTGAGTGCTGTCTCTGAGCTGAGCCCTTTCCAGACATTAGCCCAGGAATCCTCACAGCGACCCCGAGTCAGGTCCTCTTAGAGAGGTTGAGAGGTCAGTAGAGTTCCTCACATTCACGTGGGCAGTAGCATGTGATAAGGCCCAGGTTGGATTGCACATAATTTTGACTGCTGGGTGGTTGACTGAGCAGGTATTTACAGTGTGTGTCCCATTAGACCAGGCACTCTCACATGTGTTACTTCCGTCATTCTTCCTGACACTTAATCCCCATTTAAAAAGTGAAAGACTGGATGGCTTAAAAAAAAATCATACAGGTAGTAAGTGGCAGATTCTGACTGGAGCCAGGTTCCCTGATTCCTGGTCCTGTGCTTCTCCTGTGACTACTGCTACTATCTCGGTGGGGCCACGTGGTTTCTTTATTGGGACAGAATGCCTATTTATGTGCGGCTTTCCAGTCAGTTACTTTCAAAATTGGAAAATAAAACTTTCTCAGTCATAACAGAAATACTCCCAAAGAACCAAGACTGAAACCTGGACTCTCTGGTTAAAGATGAAGCATCGGGCGGCATGTGGCCTGAGATAACATCAGGACGCGATCCATCACCTCTCGAGAACCAGCTGTACTTCAAAAGAGATGATGTTAACGCAGACTCATAAAAAGAGAGGCATCTGAGATTTGAGAACGAGGTGAATGGGCAAATGGCCAACAGCGCTGCTCTCCAAGTGAAAAAGCGTACCAGGTGCCAACGCAGGCCTCAGAAATGAGAGGTGACTAAACAGTACTGTTTCCACTAGGCTGGAAAGAACAGTACTCTCCTTTTCTGACCTGCACCAGGTACTCACATCCCTCAACTCACCCAAAACAATGGTAGCTGGGACAAGAGCTTGATCATGATCCCAGGGCCAGAATAAGAAACGAATTAATTATTTACTAAGGTGGGCGTGTTCATACTAGGATAACTGTGGGGCTGAGTGTGCTGGGTGTGGATGGGGGGTTGGTGAGGACAGTTCTCTCTGTATTCAGAGTGGCCCAGCCATGTCAGGTGAACCTCAGATCACTCTCAAATCTGGAAGATCCTTGAAGACGGGGGAGTTTGGGGCACTGATTTGTTTCTTACGTTCATTCCAGGGCCTGCAGTTCCCAAAGTATAGGAGTTCCATGGGGTACTCCTCAAAAAAAGGGATTTGTGGGACAACTATATAATTTAGTCTCCTTTTAGAGATTTACAGTGAAGATTAAAGGCTCTGATAATTCCTGCAGTTGAGAAAACTGCTTAACTTATTTTAATGTAGTGTTTCCAAAGCATATTTGGGAAGGACAGCATATTTTCTTTCACATAATTCTTGTTTGCAATTTGTGAAACTAGTGTTCTTCAGAACACATTTCGAGCAACTCCCTAAAACACTCGGAAGGGATAAATTCCACTGAGTGAGCTCAGCGGGGTGAAGAAAATATGCATGAACATGTAAAGAATTTTCAGTTACAAAGGATGTATATGATAAAATATAAGAATTTGTGTCCTTCCCACCCCAGACTTTATTTTTTATTTTCCATAAGTAATTACTATCAATACTTTCTGATATATTCTGTTAAAAAATACACATGTGTGTGTGTATTTTTGCAGATAGGAGTATTTTATACATACAGTTTTCTGCCTGCTTTTTCATTTGAATAGCTTAGTGATTATTTCTACATCAGCATACAAAGATCGGCCTCATTATCTTTAATGGATGCACAAGTCCATTGTGGAGATGCACCCCGATTTCCTTAACCAATCACTGGTTGATAGAGGCTCAGGTTTTGGGGAGAGGTTTCCTTCTACGAAATTTTCAGAGTCTAAGCCATGTGGGCTGATTCGAGGATAGGAGGGACTAAGCCCTCAGGTCCTTTTTGGTCATTACTGACCATTCCAGGCCTGTATCTTAGAGCATGTCAGCCAGTCTATCAAGATGGTCGAGAAGGCTGGTGGTGAACATTCTGCCGGCATGTTTTCTCTTAAAGAATTTGCTTTGCTTGGCAGGGTCAGTGAGGGCAGCAATCCTACCTCAGACATGAAATAAGGTGCCCACTAGACGCATGGAGTCACTGCAGGGCTCTTTTAGCATTTGGATGGTGGGTTGTTCTCTCACTTCTCTGAGGCTTCCCTTCCTCACATCCTTCACTTTATGCCGCACGTACATCACAAGGCTGATGAGTAAGGAGGAGCCAACTTCTGCTCTCGTCCCGTGTTCTCCTTTCTTGTTAAGTAATGAGAACATGTTGCAACAAACTTTGTCACTAAAGAAAAACTAACCAACCCCACTTCTGGAAAGGAGAAAACAAAAGTACTTCCCCTTTGAAAGTAATTAAAATAGCAAGTTTTCCGGGTCAAAATTAAAACTCAGAGATCACAAGCAGGGCTACGTTTGGCAGAATTAAATTTGGCTTTGTGAGTCTGCCGCCCTCAGATCAGTGACTCGGAACAGACTTTTCTCCCCAGGCCCTTTGGAACTCTAAAATTTCCCAAGTTAGTCTGGCCCTTCAGGCTCATTGCTGATAAGGGGAAGCCTGCGGGACAATCCTTCTTCAGCTGATACTGACTCAGGCTCTAAGGACTTGAGAGAACCAGCCTCATTTGGAGAAGGCATGGGGTTTCCTAGTCACTCATGGTCATGCATCCCACGTGGGAGAAAGGAAGCAGAGAGTGGTTCTTTAGAGTGAGTGCCCCTCACCACAGCACCCACGTTCATCAGGCTTTATTCAGCTCTCCACTTCACAGTAACCGTCGCTGGTAGTGATGTACTGGGCGACCTGGCAGAAGCAAGTGCAAACCTGTTCTAGAAGAAAAGCGACTCCCCAGGGGAGGCCATGTGGCGTTCCCGCACTGAGTAATAAGCCTTCCTGCAGGGTTTACAATGCAAATTCACAAAACACTCATGGAAATGATCCTTTGTGAATGAGTCAGTAGATAAAATAAGCAGGATGAGTAGCTCCTCCAAAATTCGAGATGATGGAACTAAAATACCATAAACGTATTAGGCTTTAGTGAGTTAAACGGATTAAAAAAGCAAGGGAAGGGAAAAGAAAGGCAGGTAAGGACAAGAACCAAACAGAACTTCTAGAAATGAAAACATGTTGATGTAACTGAGGACTTAATGAATGTATTAAATAGACACTAGAGATAACTGAATAGGGAATTAGTGCATCAAAGGACAGATTTGAGAACATGACACAAAATTCAACGTGGAGAGATTGGGATTGAGCATATGTACAAATATAATAGGAGTTCTAAAAGAAGAAAATAGAGAATCTGGTGGAGAGGTAAGGTGATAAAGCTGAGAATTTTTCAGAATTGCTGAAAATTGCAAATCTTTAAATTAAAGATGAACCCTGAGTACTACTACAAAGAAAATAAATTCACTCAAGTCATAGTTTAGTGAAATCTCAGAGGAAAAAAAGAGATAGAAACTCATAGTAGTAGCCAGAGAAATGCAGATTATTAAGGACAAAAATTAGACCAACAACAGACTTGTCAACAGCAACAGCAGAGACACTGGGATGACACCTGCAAAATGCTAAGCAAAACCAGTCATCAACCTAAAATCTGTCAGCTAATTCATCACTGAACTTTGAAAGACACAGGCAAAGAAAGACTGAGAAAATGTATCCCTCACACACCCTTCGTGAAAAATGTCCTAAAGAAAGTTTTACTACCCAAAGAGATTACACCTGAAAGAAAGTAACAGATGAATGTAGCAATGATTAGCAAATAAGCTGGTAAATGACAGTAAATTTAAGTAAGTGTTCACTCTTAAAAACACCAATAATGAGAATAATGAGGGTAGGATTTTAGATAATAATGGCATAAGGTAGATTGGTAGATTTTTAGAAGGTTTTTGTGTTGTTCAGAAGGAAAGAGATGTTGATTCACTTTACTTTGTTAATGCAAGAATACTTTTTTTTTTTTTAATTTAAGGGTGAATGCTTAAAAAATAGAGAGAGCAAGCAAAGAAAGGGGAGAACTAAAGAAAGCTGATCAGCTCCATAGGAGAACATAAGAAAGGTCAAAGCAGAAACTGCTAAGTGGGAAACAAAGAAACCACATTAAAAATTAAACAAAGTTGCCAGGGGGACTGCGGTTGGGGTGGGGTGGGAAGGGACTGGGATTTCAAAATGTAGAATAGATAAACAAGATTGTATGTGTAGCACAGGGAAATATATACAGGATCTTGTGGTGGCTCACAGCGAAAAAAAATGAGACAATGAATATATGTATGTTCACGTATAACTGAAAAATTGTGCTCTACACTGGAATTTGACACAACATTGTAAAATGACTATAATTCAATAACAAAAGTTTATATATAAAAAAAGAATTAAACAAAGGACATCATCATAGGTACAGCAGAGATTTTTAAAAGTCATAAGCAAATACTATGAAAAATCATTTCAAAATGATTACTTACACTGTATTAATTTTGAAAGTATTAACGATTTTGAAAAACTACATTTGAAAACAGAAATGAAGTACAGTTCCCTGGTGGGATGGGGTAGGGGAGGGACTGGAAGAGAGGAACCAAACTGCCAAAAACGGAATTAAGAATAGAAAATCTAAATTAGACACAGTTTTAGAGAAATTTTCTCTCAGACATGTCTCTCTCTTTTTCAATTCACAAGCTAAGTAATCTTCAAGGAACACATAATCCTTATTTTATACAAGATGTTCCAGAAAATATAAAAAGAGGAAAAATAATTCCAATTCATTTCAAGAAGCTAATATAACCTTGGTAATAAAACTGGGTAAGGACAACATAATAAAAATTGCAACTTAATAAAACATTGCCAACTAAATGCTGGATGATTAGGTGGGAATTAATCTCAGGAGTGTAAAGATGATTTAATACTAAAAATATTTATCAATATAATTTTCTTTATCAACAGATTTTTTAAAAAACCCATATGCTCATCGCAATAGATGTAGAAAGATTTTTTTTTAATTCAACAATCATTCCTAATGAGAGTTTTAGTAAATGAGGAATAGACAGGAATTTCCTTTCTCAAGTCAAGAATGTCTACCAAAAAACCTCTAGAAACTTTCATGTTTAATGATAAACCATGAGAAGCAGATTTTAAAAAGCTGGGACTAGAACAAGAATGCCTCCATTATAGCTTCTAACAACACTGTACGAGAGGTTTTAACTACTATAATAAGACAATAAGAAGAAATTAAATGTTTAAGGACTGGAAAGAAAAAATTATCTCTGTCAGCACAATCCAGTAGAACATTTTTCAATGAGAGAAAAGCTCTGTTTATGTGCTGTCCAGTACAGTAATCAATAGTCATAATGTGGCTCTTGAGTGTGTGAAATGGAACTAGGAAGACTGAGGAACTAAATTATTATTTTATTTAAGTTTAACTTCAACTTAAGTAGCCACATATGGCTAGTGGTCATCAGATTTGACAGCCTTGATCTATACAGAATATCCAAGATAATCTATAAACTTACTTGAATTAATAAGATAATTACCAAGTTTCCTGAATGCAAGATCAATATAACAAAAATCAGTATTGTTCCTAAACCCTAGTAATAACCAATCAGAAAGTATAATTTTAAAAAAGGTACTATTCACAATAGTGATAATAACCATAAGACAGCTAGAAATATATCAAACAAAAATACATATGACTGATGCCAAGTAAATTACAAAACTTTGGAAAGAAGTATAAAAAGCAAACATATGAATGAAAAACTCTTCATGGGTGAGAAGATTCAGTATTTTAAAATGTCAATTCTATCCAGGATACTATAAATTCAATGCAATTCCAGTTAAAAATCTCTACAGGGTATTTATGGAACTTGATAAATGGATCATAAAATTCATGTGGAAGAATAATAGGCTAAAAATAGCCAAGGCAATATTGAAAACAAAAACAAAAACAAAGGAAGAAACATACCAGATAACAAAAATTATTTAGAAAGCAATTATAACAAAAATATGTGGCATTTGGACAGAGAGATCAATGGAACTAAATACAATCTAGATATACAACTACATTTAAATGTGAACTAGTGCATAATAGAGATGGCATCACACTCAGTAGAGACAGGACACACCGGTCAAAAATGGTACTGGAACGATTGGCTGTCCTTCCAGATAAAGAGACACTTACACCAGACGCCAACATAAATTCCAACATAAATTCTAATAATTTAAACACCTAAATATGAAAAGCAAAATATTGAATTATAATTAGAAAACACAAAATATCTTTAATGTCTGGATTTTAAATAAATATCAACATCCTTTAACCAATAAGAGAAAGCAGAAAAACAAAACCAAACCGAAATATGCAGAGGCTATGAGGAGGCAATTTCCAGAAGAGACAATCCTAAGGTTCGGTAAACATGAAAAGGTCGACTGCACTAGGAATTCGTTAAAATTGCTGGTGAATTTCCCTTATATCATATGAGCAAAAATATACGAGTTGGATAGTATCAAGGGTTGGTGAGTGTGTGAAAATGGGAACTCATGTTGCTGCTAGTAGTGTAAATTTGAAACCGCTTTGGAGAGCAATGTTACAAAGCACATAAAGGTGAAGATACACATCCTAGGGCCACCAAACCCACTTCCAAGCATGTACTCGAGAGGAACTCAGGAACACATATACCAGGAGATGTGTACAGGATGTTCACAGCAGCAGCATTGATAACTGTGACAAACTGCAAACAGCATAACAGTTCACGAGGGGAATGGATATATAAACCTGCCCAACTACACGACAATTAAAATGAATTACCTACACCTACACATCCCCAAGTAGATAAATCTCAAATTGTAGAAGGAATACAAGCTATGAAGCCATGTATGTGAGTTTGCAAAACACAGCAAACTAATGTAGCTTGTCACGGGCGGCAGTGGTAAACATTCAAAAGCATGCACAAGAGTGAAGAGAAACCAGAGAGGATGGATTCTAATCCAGCTTCACCACACATTTCCCTGTGGGTCAGGAGCTCCACCGCACTAAGCCTTAATTTCCTCATCTGTAAAATAAGAACAATCCCCTATCCCGTTAGATTTTTTTCAGGATTAAAGTGAGTGTTAACTCAGCTTTTGGCCTCATCACGTACCTGTGTTCTCTCACCTCAAGCCCCTTGACACCCTGTTGAAGGCACAGGGTAGAAGCCCATGTGGGACCTTGTATTTGGCTCTTCCACATCTCAGATTTAGAACCTTGGACATTCTTCAAGTGACAGAACACCCACGTGCGGAAGTACAGATCCATGCAAGGCAGAGTACAGGACAGAAATAATAAGTAAATAAAAGAAGCAGGTAGGGTTGGCTGTGGATGTTCTGTTTGATGTTCTGCTGTGGTAGAAAGAGCATCTGACAGAATTCTCTGAGCAAGCGACTGGGTCTCTCGTTTCCTCATCTGAAAGATGCAGGAATCAAACAATAGGGACCACTTCATTCCAAAGCCAGTATGTGAGGGCCTGAGGGTGGAGGATCCCTTCCTGGCTGCAGCAGACAAGCCATTGGAGGCCAGCAGAGGCTCCTAGTCAGTCATCTGTCAGCACACTGACAGCTCTTAGTTCCACGGGACACTGAGTCCTGGACATCCCAGGCCTGCAGTGGGGCGCGACTTTGCAAAGCCATAAGCAAGAACCAAGCAGAGAGAAAACAGAGGGCAGGGGGCTGCCGAGCCAGAAAAGCAAGAGAGAAGAGCTGTGGGGCCTCTTAAGGGCCACTTCCCTGCAGGTCCTTTGCTCTGGGCCACAGATTGTTCTCATGGAGGATCCAGCAAATAGAAGTCCTGGGGGGAAACACAGTACTGTGCATGGGCAAAGTGTTCACTAAAGCCATGGAGAGATGGCTGAGTTCCTTCAGAGTCCTGGTGTTACAAGAGGTTTGAATGTCTTTGTAGGTGGTGAAGAGGTCCAAAAACTTTATGCTAATAGGTCTATAAAATTTTCTTGTCATGATCATGCCTGTTCGATACAGTAATCTTTTTAAAAAATTCTTACTTTTTATTGACGTGTAGTTGATCTACAATATTAGTTTGAGGTGTACAGCAAAGCAATTCAGTTATTCATATACATACATATATATATATATATATATATATATATATATATATATACACACATTTTTTCAGATTCTTTTCCAATGTTCTATATAATAATCTTCTGACACTCTACTATCTAATGTATTTTAGGCTATAAAATTACCAAAGTTCTCTTTGGCTTTCACATGAAAGGAGTCAATTCTCATTAAATAATGGTTTATTAGGAATGACTAGAGTTAAGATATCAAGCCTTACTCATGCATTCATGGGATGGGTGACCTTGGGTGAACCTCTTAGCTATGGTAAATATTTTCCCGTCTGGCAAAATGAAGTTGATCACCTTTCTGTCTGTCTGTCTGTCTCCCCCCCCCCCCCCCCCGCCCCAAGAAGAGTTATAAAAATAAGAGTCCAGGTGAAAAAAAACTGTATGCCTCTTAGAGGTAAAGCACAGTGGGAACCCAAGACCAGTGCATAAGGCAGGACAGCTGGGCTCCACGCTGATTCCAAGGGCAAGTGACTGCACCAGCCTCACTCCTACCTCATCGCTGTCCTGTGAGTCCCTGGGAATTCTAAATAATGTAGTGGACCAGAATGTCCTGAATGACACCCTGCAAAGCAGACTTATTTTAAGAACTGGCTAATTTTAAGAACTTTCCTATTTCACTCTAAATGCTGACCATATATTCTTTTATTTCAAAAGCTCCCTAAGATGGAACAGACCTATTCCAATATCTGAGCACACTTTGTAATAATCATTTAAAAGCCCTACAACTTCTATAGCCAGCATATCTGAGAACCCGCCCAGAACAGAGGACGTGAACTTGGTGACTCTGGCAAGGAGAGAAGTTTGGTCACGAAGTCATGGAGGAAGGCAGATCAGAAATGGGAAACACCGTGGGGTCTGAAATTTCTCTGCCCATCCCGCCTCCTCCCTCCCTCTTGCACTGCCCACTCCCCTCTGACCTCCATATCCTGTGTCCCAGGGCTCTGCCCTTTCTATTTCCCTTCAGGGCACAGATAAAAGGTATTACTTTTAGCAAAAGTATCTGCATTATTTCATTCTTAGATATGCCAAAAGGTAGGTGTCTAATGTACAAGCTTGATAGAGTGAGAAAAGAAGGTAAGGTCTTTCCCAATACACAAGTAGATGCTATCCACTCAAAAGTCCAGCCGGGAAGGATGCCCTTCCACCACAAGAGGAAATATGGTTGCTTGCTGGGCTGTTTGCCTCAGCGTCTTCAAGAGTATGAGCTCTGTATGAAAGAATCCCGAAATGTTTGGAAAGCAAAGAGGGTACACGGAATGGTGAGGCGTGAACACAGCTCCTGAGAGAAATGACAAGAGATCTTGAGAAGTTCAGCCCAAAAAAGGAATTATTAATTCAACACACATCGATGGGGTCCCATTTATGTAGGGACAGAGTTTGGTAGTCGATGCCAGGGAAAGGCGTGGGCACGATGCCCAGGAGGGAACAAAGCAGCTGTTTTCAAGTACTCTCAGGTAAAAGAGGGGAAGGATCGAGGGGTGAGGGAGCCAGCATATAATGAGCCTCCTATGTCAGGAATTTTACAAGGAGTGTATATTCAATGTGCACTTTGAAACCCAGACACCATGGGCCCACATGCAGAGGGCTGAGAAATCTCCTGTTCTCTGCTTTCACCGCACACATGTCCCCGTGAGGTGAGCAGTCTTTTCTGCTTAGGGACACAACTGATGGTTGGTCTCATCAGATGCTCACCGATTAGACTCACATGCCCACAAGTGAATCAGAGATAACTTGGGGCTCTCGTCTATGGAAATGTTAAAGCAGAGTCTGATTTACTGTCTATCAAGGACTGGCCAGAGGAATTCCAGCAATGGGTGAGAAGTATGTGGAAAGCGTAGGCTCTAGGATTAGAAGGAATCCCAGTCCGCTGCTTTCCTGGTTTTGGCCAGTCACTTCATCTCTTTGAGCCCTCATTTCTCCAACTGTTTATGAGTGATAATAAAGCCTTCCTAATGCAGCCACTGTAAGGATTAAACAAATATATGTAAAGAAGCTAACAAATGGGCGGTACTTCATACATACTCCCTACCTCGGCAGCTCAATGCTTCTAAACCTCTTCTCTGTGATGGGGAAGACGCATTGCAAGCCTTCTCCCTGGCACTAGCAAAGGCAAAAAGGCCTGCCTATCCCTATGTCTAAAAGGCCAACTTGGAGCGAGCTCTCTAGCTTAGGATTTAATTATTGGTGTGTTTAGTCTTACTCTACAAAAAAAATTTTATGGACCTTCTCTTCCCTTAATGCTTACCTGTAGCCCTTATCAGTCATTTGCACCGCAGTGAAATGAGGTTGAGACGCTTTCCTTAATTAAGAGCAGTTTTTGAGAGGAGCGGGGGAACCGGCATCAGACTCCCAGTGTCTGGGGGAAGCCAACCTCACAAATTTGAAGGACCTGTGAGTCCTGCACATCCTGCCAGCTTTTTAGTGCTCCCTTTGCTCCATGCCTTATCAACGTGCAAAGCTTTTTACTAGAGAAAGCAAGGCAAAATGCACATTTTCTAATAAAGCAGAAACAATTACTTTGGATAATCTTTGAGCAAAACCATGTAAACTTATTAGTTAAAAATTTGTGTTTCTGCAGAAATTTCTTGTTTACACATCCCCACAAGCCTCAACAAAATTGAAGATGAAAAATCACAATTAAAGATTTCATCAGGGTTCGCTTTAGAAAATATACGAGTAGACAGAAATCAAACCTTTCAGGAAATAATTGGCTTTAGCCAGAAAAGATACAAAGCTTAATTTTTCAACATACAGTATTTCTTTAGTTCCTGCTTTGAATAGTAATGGAAGGCACAGTATTCTTTGCATGAGTAGAATAGTGAATGGCTAAAAGCTACTTTCATTTACTCAACTTAAACAGGATGGGATTATGAAATAGGTCCTTGTTAAGAAATAAAAAGGGCTTTAATTTGGGGAGGGTTACAAAATACATAGATGTTTAGTTCACTTCCTCCTCTATATTATTGCAGAGCACTCAGAACTGTAACTGAATTGGCTTCACTTGTCTGTACCACAGGTCACCATGAAGATGAAGTGAGGCTGTGGTAATAACCACTTTCCCCTTGGGCACCAAATTGTCAACATGACTCCAGGGTTTCTGTCTCCCTGAGGGCGATTTTCCAGTAAGCAGTGACTAGAATCAGAAGAATCTTGGATGTTTCTCTCTCTTTTCCTCCCAACGCCCTTCCCCACCCCCTGCCCTGCCCCTGCCTAAGTCACATAGGTGAGCAGTGAGGATGGTCAAGAGAGAATGTGAGAAATTATCCGTAACAGTTGAAAATACTTGGATGAATCAGGTAAAAAGAAGCCTTCAGAGACTAGAAAATTTACTACGCTCTCTCTTTTTACACTAGTTCCATTTTTTGAGTTCACGTTCACTTCTCAGTCTTGGCTTATTCTCCTAAATTATTACGTATTCACTCAAAGCAAAGACCTTTTTTGTTTTTTAAATTGAGGTATAATTAGAATTAACAATGATTCAATATTTGTTTATATAGTGAAAGGAACACCAGAATAAGTCTGGTTAATATCCATCACCATACACAGTTACACCTTTTTTGGTGTAATGAGAACTTTTAAGATATACTCTGTTAGCAATTTTCAAGTGTGCGTTACAATATTACTAACTATAGTCACCATGCTGCACATTACCAAAGCACTTTTAATGTACAAAGTTTATGGGCAATCTTAAGAAGGATGGAATTATTCGAACATGGAGTAGGGAATTTTTGAGCAGGTTTTTGTTGTTACTTGTTTAAAGCTGGTTAAAAGCAGTAGTTGCTTCCCATGAAGATGATTACACATTTAATTTTCTGCTCACAAATTGTTTGACTCCAGCTAAAACTTCAGGATCCAGAGAATGCTGGAATATGCAATAGGATGAAAGCTTAGACCCCATGCCACTTGAGCAAACTTTCCAGTCTTTTCTTAATAGCTGTACAAATCTCTGGACAAAATCCTCAAGAGGTTCTTAGAATCCATCCTTCCTTTATCTCTGGAAGGTTTTTGTAACTGTCTAATTAAAACTCTTCAGAGATTAGCTTGAGTTAAATAGAAAAAAAATGATATAAAACTGGACCTTTGCACAGTACACTATTTCTACCTAATAAATTAGTACAATTTCTAATTTAGTAAAAATCAAGTGATCTGACAACACAATCTTTGCCAAGCAATTGTGATAATAAGCTGTTTCTCGGCATCCATATTTCTGGACTGTCAGTACTTCAAGTGACTGAACCACCTCAGTGTCTGTGGGAAACAAGCAGGAGATCAATCAACGAACCAACGAGAGAAATTTCTAACCGCTGAATTCACTCATACAGTCATCTTATAGCCTGAGTAAACTCTGAAATGAAGAAAATGCTTCATGCCCCCTCTTCCACTCCCATCCACTTTTGTAGATAAATGGAGTACATGGAAACCTAAAGTTTTGGCCACTGAGTAGCCAAACAATCTGGAAGGAACTTGCTGTTTCCTGGAAGAGATGAGTCCAATGATGAACTTAAAGAAAAGGAACCAAGACAAAACCCTTTACCACCAACAAGGTTACAAACGAGGCATTGTTGGGTCAGAATTCAGGAAATCAGAAAATACTTACAATCATTATAAATGTGCCCAAGAACTCGGAGAGCATTTCTTTTGCTAAGCTGCTCTTCAAAACCAGTCTCTGCTTCCAGCTTTTCTTCCTTTGTCTTGTCTCAGACTGCATCCTGGGGCTTCTCCAAGGACCGCTCTTTTCACCAATACCTGCTTCTTCTGGTTCCTACTTCACTGACACATGAAATGGAAGTTTTGACAGCTGCTCGCAGATTCCTGGAGATGCCTAGCGAGATTCTCTGGCCGTTCAAATCCTGCCCCAATTAGAGCCTGCGGCTTAATCCTCTTTTGGTGAAATTGTCATTCCCTGTTCACTGCTGTTTATTTGAAACGGTGAGCTAGAACCTGAAATCCCAAAAACAATCCTTTTTGTACCCGATGGATTAATCATTACCTTTATTCTCAAGGTATTTTTTCCCTCTGTTGAGTTTTTTTTTTCAAGAGATGAGAAAAGAGATGTGTTGGTTGTGTTGCCAAACCACAGCGATGGGCTCCAGGCCAGAAGAGATTTACATGTTGCACAATTGCAAGCTTCTGATTTTTTTTTCCCCTGTTCGGAAGTGGGTGGTTGTGGTGTTGCTTGGAATTGTCAAATCAGGTATATATGTATATATCCAGTGTAAGCTCTCTTCTGAAGATTTCTTGCAAATTGGAGAACATGAAGAAAATATAGAAATGTTGTTCTGCAAGATTAGTCACTCTTGTTTTCTTCCGATAACATTTCAGTAATTTAATGACACCTCCCTGAGGGTGTTAAGAATCACTGCATTTGCTCTAGAGGTGAAATTAACTCACGGAGAGACCACTGCAAGTTTCACATGCAAGTCTGTAGGACAGGATGGGATCTCCTCCTCAGTTACTGTAGCCATACTTCATCTACTAAGGATAGTTTGGGATCCAGAACCAGAAGGATCGATAAGCTAACTTAAGAAGCACTGCAGTTTGAAAACCAGGTTACTCTCCTTCATTTATCATGAAATATTTAAGCAAAATGAATTGCAAATAAACAATAACAGCTTGAAAGTCTACACTGCTTGGAGATCGCTGAACCAGAAAGAGATTAATCTGAGTACATGCCACCCCAATTAAACAAGAAAGGGGGTAAATATACCTGAACAAGGCTTCTAGGTTATATCTTTTAAGTTTGATGAATTAACATCCTTGCAGGCAACAAACCGTGTCCAGGACTAGCTTCTGGTCATGTCAGATATTCAAGCCTTCAATTGTTTTTTGAAACTAGTTTTGTTGGAAGAAATAGAATCCAGCAGTTGCTTCTGAATACCAAGGCAGTCCCATGGAATTAGCGCTCACACTGTGTGCTTCCTCCCAGCCCTCCCACAGAAAATCTGTCTCTCTTTCAGGCCCTGCCTTATCTTTGCAGGAGGCCCACAGTCAGTCCCAGCTGAGGAGGCAGGCTGGAAGAGAAGGAGGGGTCTGGAGAAGAGTTCAAGGGCAGAAGACACACCTAATCTGTGGGTGAAACCCAGAGTTTAGGCCTAAAGAGATTATAACTTGCCTGAGGACACGTCATTGCAGAGCCAAGATAAGAATGCAGCATTCTGACTCTAACTCCTGGTTAAGACCTCGTGGATACCACTGTCTAGGAGAGTCATTTAGGACCACACTATCCCCAAGTCCCAGTGGATGGACCAGAGGAACAGGACTTCATTGTTGTGACTACACCTAATGCCACACAAGTGTGTTCTTTGGTCTCTCTGTTCACTCACCTTACAAGTATTTATGGCATACTCATTATGTGCCAAGCACTGCACTTAGCAAATCACCTGGGGCTCTTGCCCCTTACAGAGCTTAGAGTCTCGTGAGGGAGACAGACACGAGTGAAATAATCATGCACACAGAAATATGGAATCACAGCAGAGATGTATGCTATGAAGATGGAGGACATATTTTTATGAGTAAATGTAAGAGGGGGATTTCATCTTGCCACAGATCTCTGGTGGCTTCTCCTGGGAGGTCATGTCTGAGCTGAGATCAGAAGGAAGTGTAGAGGTTAACTACTTGAGGTGAAGAAGGTCTTGGGGCGGAGGGTGGGGATGGAACAGTATGGTGCCTATCCATGGACGAAAGAAACCCGCTGTGACTGGCTTCCAGAGACAGCACAGGAGCACAGTGCAAATGAAGCTGGAGCCATGGGCAGAAGCCAGACTATACTGAGCTTTGTAAATCATGTTTAGGGTTAAGAGTAATAATAGGTCACTAAAGTGTTTTAACTTTAACAGGGCATCACCAGGTTTGAGTTTTGAATAGATCGTCCTAGCTGTGAGGTGGAGAGGGGACTGGAGGGGCCTAAAGTGAGCATAAGTAGACTCATTGTTGGGGGGGTGGGGTGCGTAATACAGAATTCCAGGACTAGGTTGTGGCTTTGACAATGGAGAGAAATGGAAAGATTCAAGAGTTCTTTGTATCTTAAAATTGGAAGGACTTGCTGGATTGGCTATGAAGGATAAGAAAAAGAAATTCACGTCTGATGGCTACAGCCATTGGGGAAGGAGGTGCTAAACCCCAGGAGAGGACCAGGACCACCAGGGAAGGTCATGAATCCTACTTGTGCAGGCTCAGGGGCTCTCTGGTGCCTCTGAGAGACTGTGTCAAGTAGGAAACGATATGGGTCTGTATTAGGGGGAAGGTCTGTGTGGTGATAGCAGAAGCCGCAAATAAAGATGAGGTTACCTAAAATTACATTAAATTGGAATTTTTTAAAAAGATGAGGTTATCTAAAAGAAAATTTGAAGAAAGCAGAGGCTGAGCTTGTGATACTGATCATTTCAGGCCTAGGTGGAGGAGAACGAAATCTTTATAATTTTTTCACTCTGCCTTCAGAGGACAGTTACACTTTTCACCTCCTTCACCGTGAGTTCATTGTCAAACTAACTTGCTCATGCTCCCCTGTGCAAAGCACCCTCACACCAAAGTTCCTATCAGAAATATAGAGCTGCTTAGTTTTCTTCATTTATTCATCCAGAAAAAATCTTTTATTGAGTATTTACTGTATGTCAGGCACAGCATTAAGCGGTGGAGACTCAAAAATAAGGAAGATAGATCTCTACTTCTAAGGAATTATGACCTCCAAGTGAAGACATCGTATAGTAAATAGAAGCATGTGCAAAGTATCGAACCAAAATTCCAGCTATCACCACATGGACATCCTAGAGGTCACTGTGCATTGCAAACATACTGATTCATCCTGCCACCAACAGTTCTAAAATTGTGCTTACCTAGATACAGTGCCATGCTGAATCTCTGGAGCTAACCCACCCAGCTCTTTCATTTCTCCCTGACTCTGTCCCTCCCTGACCTCAACATTCTCTTTTCTATCTGCTTTTGCCTTGAGTAACCATTTTTTCCTCCATCATGGGGTTTAACAAGTCTGATGTTCGTAAGGATAACTATCTCGCATTCTGACCTCACTTCCCCAACCACTTCTACTTCAGCTAACTTTATCCCTGTTCTAGTTCAGAAATCCTTTTGATGGCCACTGTTGGGACTCTGTCACCATCTCCTTTCTCAAAATCTTTCATGCCAAGACACATCTCACTGACTAAAACTTCCAGTTCTCACATTTTATCCACTGTCTGATTTCACAGATCTGCTTCGAATCCTCCTTATAAATTCCAGCCCCTCAACTCCTCCCTCTCCACCCAGTTCTTACCTCACCATCACCCAGGTTAATGATGCACCTACCAGCATGTCTGGTTCCACTGACCCATTGACTTTTTTCTACACCTACAATGCCAAGGTCCAACTCCAAGTATATCCAGTCATCGATTTTTCTCAAATGCTCTCTTCCCACACTGTTGAATACTGCTGGAAAAAAATTATATAAATGCATTGATTGACCCTAAACATAATTGTAATCTAGCATCAGCAATGGCCCCATATCCTTAGTTAACCTTTCATTTCAAAGGTTCCAGACTTCAGGGTGCATTCGGATCGCCTAACTTCACAGACTATGATTTGGTAGATCAGGGATGGAGCTCAGGAATCTTGCAAGTATACCTGATAATTCAGATGCCATACACGATTTCATCTGTGCATTAGCAATATACCTCTTCATGCCCGTCCAGTTCCCTGTCCCAAACCTCCTGCTTAGCTGATGATCTTTTCTTCCAATCCACTGGGAAAATAAATGCATTTGTTGGCTGTAATACCTTTTTTATTTTCTAAAACTGGGACTACATTATACATACTAATGTGTTTTCTCTTAAAATATTCTGTTCATCTTTTATGCCAATGTGTAACTCATCTTTTTAATGACTGTGTAATATTCAATTATAAAAATGTGCTATAATTTAAACAGCTTCCTTTTGATAGATAGTTGGTTTTTGCCAATTTCCCTCTATTAAATGGACACCCTTAGTATATACTTGTCTACCTCTTCGCACAACTGCCTAAAAGTTGAATTACTGGTTGAAGAATATGCACTTTATAAAAAGTGTTTTAAATGTACCTATTTCTCCCATTCCCTTTCATATTGGTTAATGTAAAGCCTTTCAAAATCTCTTCCCACTGTAACCGTTAAAAGGTAATATTGTTTTTGTATGCATTTCTTTGACTGATGGTGGGGTTGAGCATCTTTCATGTGTGAGCTATTTGTATTTATTCTCTTATACATTTTTAACTTAGGTCCTCTACCCATTTTTCATCAGTTTTGTTTTTTATTTATTAGTTTTTCGTCACTCCTTACAGCATAAGAATTTAAATCTTTTATCTGTTGTCTGTGGCAAATCATTTTCGAGCTGATCATGTATCTTTAACTTACAATGATGTTGTGTGACTGCCATACAGAAGTTCAGAAAAATCTATATACTCGGGTCTATAAACATTTTTCTGTATGGTTACCAAATTGGTATTCCTACTAAAAGAAGACCTGCTCTATCTCCAAGTTACAAAAATATTAAACTTTGTCATATATATATATATATATATATACACACACACACACATATATTTCAGTATTTTTGTGATTTTACTCTTTACACTTAAATTTTTAACTTTTTAAGAATATATTATGATGTATACTGTAAGGGAGCACTCTAATTTATTCACCAAATATTTTGACAAGTTTTTCAACATTATTTGGTTTGAAATTTCATCTCTCTTGTATAAAACATTCCCAGAAGTAAAGTTATGATTTTAGTTATTACTCTAGTCCTGCTATACTTTTTGATGTCCTGGTTGAGTAGCTAGATCCTCATTCTTTTTTTTTGTTTGTTTTTTGGGGTTTTTTTGTTTTATCTATCAGTAATTTATTCCTTTTCATTGACGAGTAGTATTTCTATACAGCATTTTGATTATCCATTCACCTGTTGATGAACATTTGGGTTATTTCTAGTTTTGGTTGTTATAAATAAAGCTGTGTAAACAGTTGTGTAGAAGTCTTTTTAAGGGCAAATGCTTTTATTTCTCTCGGGTAAATACCAAGGAGTGAACTGGCTGATTCATATGGTATGAGTGTATTTAACTTCTTAGAAACAGACAAACTACATACCTAAGAGATTGTTCCATTTTACATTTCTACTGAGAGTATGTATGTTTAGTCTTCTCCACATCCTACACAATGCTGGGTGTTGTCATTCTAAGCGAAGTAAGCCAGAAAGAGAAAGAAAAATACCATATGAGATCACTCATATGTGGAATCTAAAAAACAAACAAACAAAAACAAAGAGTAAATACAGGACAGAAATAGACTCATAGACAGAGAATACAGACTTGTGGTTGCCAGGGGGGAGGAGGGTGGGAAGGAATAGGCTGGGATTTCAAAATTGTAGAATAGATAAACAAGATTATACTGTATAGCACAGGGAAATATACACAAAATGTTATGGTAGCTCAGAGAAAAAAATGTGACAATGAGTGTGTATATGTCCATGTATGACTGAAAAATTGTGCTGAACACTGGAATTTGACACAACATTGTAAAATGATTATAAATCAATAAAAAATGTTAAAAAAAAAAAAACCACAGTGAGCTACCACTGTACACCTAGTAGAATTACTAAAATTAAAAAGATTGGCTACATCCTCATTCTTATTCTCAAATATTTTTATTAGCTAGGGGAATTTTTCAATCATTTTTAAAGTTTCATATCCTCCCAACTATAATTAATGAAAAAGCATTAACTTTGTGGATAAAGTTGTAATATTGAATTTTCCCTTCGAAAATAGAATTCCCATCTCTTCATTAATTCAAGTCTTTTTAATGTTCTCAAGTAAAGTTACATTGTTTCCTTCACTGGGTCTTGCGAATTCTTAAGTTTATAGGCAGTTGATACCTAGTTGCCTTTATTTTTGGAGTTGGGATGAGATCTCCTTTTTTATTCTATTTTCTACTGACCATTACAAGCAATTTCTGCATGTGTATCTTCTATCTGTCCAACCTAATGAACTTTCTTATAGTTTCAAATACATTTCTAGTTGACATTGCAGTGAACATTGTTAGTTGCCTATTTGGCATCGATTAAACTTTCTTTCTAACAGGACCAGATTTTCATTTGGGTATCTATCTTCTTTTCTATGCAGCTGTGAGCTTTGGGTGAGACACTGATTAAGGGTAAACACAGGTTTGAAGTTTAAGGGTAAAACAAATTAGCCTAAGCCTATCAGAATCATTTTTCCAACCTTGAAACCATGCCTGGTTCAGGAATAATAATGTGGTTTAATTTGGGTTAGTGAAATTTGAGAAGAAACTTTTGGGGCTTTGGAAAGGAATTCCACAATTCTCTGAAAGCTGTAAGAACCAAGTTCTCTGTCATACCCGGACATGAACAAGGAAGCTTATAGCCTCAACTGTTATAAACACCCATCTTGTAACCTTGGGAAGAACTAGTCTTCTAATTAAGCTGACACAGAGATGAGGATATGAAGGCAGAATATACCTGAGTCCTTGATCACATCACTGAACCATCTTGCAGTTATGTAAACCAGTCATGTTTAATATCTTTAAAGCCAGTTTGAGATTTATGTTAATTTTACTATTAAAGAGCCCTAAATTGTTTGGTTATCTTAAATTTTTTTAGATAGCATATAATATGAACTATAAATAATCATCATTTACTCTCTTTTTAACACTTCTGTTTATTTCATTTTCTTGATTTATTATATAGGCAGAAATCATTACAAAAATACTTAATTATAATAATGAAAACCAGCATCCTTGTATTTTTCCTGAGTTTAAAGACAATGCCTTTAGTGAGCCACTCATTAAGTTTCCTGTTTATCAGGCTAAGACTTTTCTAAAAATTTAAGCAATGTTATTTTAAAAACAGGACTGTGTGTTGGAGTTCATCAGATGTCTTTTGAATATTTAATGACGATATTGCATTTCAAAAAATTCTTCTGTTACTTTTTATGTCATTAGTTAATTATATTATATTTTAAATGTTCTGCGGTTGAACTAGTCTTGTGTTCTTGAAAAGACAACTATTTGGTCATGATACACATATACATATACTGCTAGACTGAATTTTCCAATATTTAGGTTTTGATTTTTTTTGGCTTGGATACTCACAAGTAAAATTATAGGTAGCTGATTTGTGTTTTATTTGCCAGACCTTGATATCGGACTAATACTATTCATGAACAAAAAAACTGGAAAGTTTTCCATATTTCTCTATCTTATGGAACAGTTTAAAAAACCAAGATTGTGTTTCTTAAAAACTGATGGGTTCCATTTATATAGAAATATAAGCCAAGCTCTCCTTTGGTTAGTGGATCTTTGAGAAGGTTTTAATATCTACTGTAGTTATTGTTGCTTATATATCTTAAGTAAATTTTGGTCAGTTATGCTTTTCTAGAAGTTCTTTTATTTATTGTAGATTTTTTAAATTGGCAATACTGATGTAGCATACAGTTTTAAAGCATCTCTTTTCACTTCAAACATTATTTATTTATATTTTCCTCTCTTTTCTCCTTGGTCTGTTACCAGAGGTAAATCTCTTTCATTGTTATTTTTGAAGAACCAAGCCTTGGTTTTGTCATTTACAATTTTGTTTCATTGAAAATCAACTAGTGTCTTATTTTTCCTAATATAGTTCCCCGAACTTAGTTTATCTTTTTGTTCTTTCTTTTATTCTTGGGTTTACTGATTAATTAATTAATTTAAATTATTCCTGGAAGAAGTAATTAAGGATGTAAATTTTCTCTGAGAAATGCTTTATTTGGATCAACAGTATTTTGGTATATTGGATTTAATTATTGTTAATTCTTAGAAAATCTGTCATTTCTGTTTGATTTCCCTTAGATCAAATACATATGTTTCAGTGTGATTTTCTTAACGTAGTATCCAAGGAAGTTTCATTATTAGTATTTAGCTTTATTTATTGTAGAATATTCAGAGAATGTGTTCTATAAGATTTCAAATTTGTAGGATGTATTGTAAATGTCTTTGTGGCCTAATACTTAATCAGAGTTTTTAATATTATGCAAACTTTTGAAAAAAGTTTTCTTTGCATTGCACAAACATATATTCATATAATCAAAATAAATGCTTATTTAAGAGTGTTACTTCATTTATTTAATTATATTAGTTTTCTGTTGTTGCATTACAAATTACTACAAACCTAGCATCTTAATACAACACAAATTTATTCTCTCACATATTCCATGGGCCAAGACGACATAGATGGTTCCTCTGCTCAAATCTCACAAGGCTAAATGAAATCAGGATGTTGGGAAAGAGCCACTTCTAGGCACCTAAGGTTGTTGACAGAATTCTTTTCCTTTTGTTTGAAAGAATGCTTGCATTGTGTTGCAAGCCTTTATTTGGGAACTACTCTCAGCCCTTAGAGGTTGCCTTAGGGTCCTTGCCATATGATCCTCTCCAGAGGCCCTCTCAAACTTCTAAATTTCTCAGTTTGGGAAGGGTCCAGTCCATTTTAAGGGTTAATTAAATCAAACACACCAAGGATAACCTCCCTTTTACTTAGCTCAGAATCAGCTGATTAGGGATCTAATTATAGTTGCAAAATACTTTCAACCACGTAATATAATCACAGGAGTGATAGCCTGTCATATTCACAAGCCTGGCCCATGCTCAAGGGGTGTGGGTTATAGAGAGGGTATACGCGTGGGGGTGGAAAACTTGGGGACCAACTTAGGATTCTGTCTAACACACTTAACCTATCAAACTCTGAGAAAAGTATGTTCAATACTTCTGTTATGATAATGATTTTATGAAATTCTTGTATTATTGGAAGGTTTTGCTTAACTTATGTTTATATTATGCTGTATTGTCTGTGGAGTGTCTTTGCACTGTGTCAACATGGCTAAGCTGAACACATCTCCCAGAATTCCCTTTCTGCATATTTCTGCTTAGGGTGGAGCCTCCAGAGAAATTCTTGCACAGGACATGGAGGACAGAATTAAAGGAGTAGTCATTTTGTAGCTCAAACATGTTGTAGCTTGTCTGTTGGCTCACCTTGTTGGTGGGAGGCAGCTGCCAGATTGCACTCACTCCACCTTTCCCTGGATCCTCCTTTGGCTTCACCGACTCCTGCACTAGGGGTGTGTGTGTGTGTGTGTGTGTGTGTGTGTGTGTGTGTGTGTGTGTGCATTCAACTCCACAATGAAGTGTCCGAGCTTCAAACCACAATGAAGTGTCCCAGGACGTCCAAACCATTGAGGTCAGGGGCAACCAGAGCTGATAGGTTTTAGCAGGTGTCAGTCTGTCCTGGTAGACTCCTGTAGTTTCCAGCTTCTTCTTGAACTCCCTCACTTTTCATCTGTCTTGCCTTCCTGACTGCCTGCCCTGTGGACCTCACATATGCTCTGCTTTGTTAGTAATTGAACAAATGCAAATTAAAACCCCAATGAGATAACAATTCATACCAGATTGGCAAAAACAAAAAATATTTACAGTATCCGGGGTAGGCCAGGATTTAGAACCACTGCAGCACCAGTGTATTCCTGCTGGCAGTGTGATACAACCCATTATGAAACCACACCCAGTTTGATATTATCTAATACATTTGAACGTGTGAGTACCCAATGACGGAGCAATTGCACACCTAGAAATACACCCTGGGAAAACGACTGCATAAGTGTACCTGGAGAAATGTACAGGAAGACTCCTAGCAGCACTATTTCTAATAGTGAAATAACGAAACAACCCAGATGCTAATCAGTAGTTAAATGGATAAATGGACTGAGTAAATTTTTACAATGGGCTATCATAAAGCAGTTGAAATTAATGAAATACAGTTACAAGAAAATGACATAAGTTAATCTGAGAAATATCATGTTGACCCAAAAATGCATGTGGCAGAATAATTTGTGAAGAATGATTCATTTTACATTAAGGAAAAAACCTACAGAATTGTTCAACATATTTTAGGGACCAAGTGTAGGTCGTAAATCTATGAAGAAATGCAAAGGGATGGCAAACATAAAGCTCAGGATAGAAGTTATGTCCCGGGGGGGTGGGAGAAGGAAGGGATTTGAGAGACCAGGCAGGGGACAGGAAGGTAATGGTCCTGTTGCTCGTCATAAACTGGGAGGTGGGGTCACAGGTGTTCATTGTGTCATAAATTTTTATTGCACTTGTTTTATTAGGAGACAAAGTAAAACAATGTTGAAAATTAACAGAAAAACTGAGCTCCTTGCCTGCCTCTGCTCACTGACTCGCCCTATGTATCTTTGAGAGAGAAATCTATTTAAAGCATGATTTAGTTGTCCTAAAACTCAGTGATTCCTCATTCTCTACAGGGTGACATTCAATCCCTAGACTGATATTCAAGGCCTTCCACAAACCTGGCTCTTCCAGACCTGCCCAAAAATGTGTGTCAATGTCCCCCCAGAAGAAAATACTCCATTTCTTCTGGAAGGACCCATATAGGTTCCACAAGATGCCTTGCTCATTTCTCCCTTGTGCTGTATCTGTTCACCTCAAACGCCCTTCCTCCACCTCTATTCCCATCCAAACCCTACTTACATCATATTCCAAAGGCCATGCCCACTTTGTAACTCATTTATGATTACTTGCCTCTCAATTCCATTGAACAGTGAAATCTCTCAGTTGAATACCCATCCTATTCATGGTGTGACTTACTTAACCATCAATTACGTACAGCTTCTTATCTCTTCCTGTCTGCAGTGTGCTCTATATGTAGGCATACATGTTTTTTTTTTTTCCACTCCAAATAGATGATGAACTCTTCAAAAATAAGAACTATGCCTTGTATTTCTTGGTATGGCTTAAAGTGCTTAGCACAGTAAACATTTGTCATAAAGAAGCTTTCTCAAAATTTTTTCATGGTATGAGATGCTCTGAAAATCTCAAACTAAAATCAAACTTGGAAACAGTTTTCAAAATTAATTCTAATGTTAATGTACTGGAGTGTGTCTAGCTTATAGTATGTGCTATGAAATTCAAATTTCCCACTGGCTCTTCTTCTTCAGAAATACCCTCCTTTACGTGACATTCTGATGTAGCCATTGTCACTCAGTTACCATGGTTATAAGGACATTTTTCACATGATCCAAGAAACAAACTTTCAAATGTTCAGATTAGTCAAAATTTACCAGTAACATGCACGACAGACCCTCCATCCTATCCCTCCCTCTGTGTCCTGAGACTCGACCCATATATGACCCTGATCAAGGGGCTTCAGGAGTGAGGGAAGGAATGGTGTGTCTTGGCAGTTAAGGAGAGGTGAATGGATAAGGCTTTCGGAAAGAATAAGAGAGCGTGTACAGAGCCACTTCAAAGTGGTCCTGTCAAATATTCTGCCTTGGAAATATCACCTTCTTTAATGTACCTCATTTTCATGAATTAAGGAAATCTATAAATCTTTATCAAGCACACAAATCATCTCACAATAAAATTATCATCATAGAATTACAATTTTTGGAGTGAATATGAAAGTAAATATGGACAATCAGTATGGGCAGAAAGCTGGGGGGTTTTTTTTTTTTATAGCTTTTCACAGCTTATGAAGCATTTGCATAAATTATCTATTTTTAGCCTCAAAACAATTACGTAAAGTAAAAGGGGCAGATATAAATTGCAATTTCTTGTTTCTTCCTTGTCTCTTGTACTACACAGTGAATGTTTAGAGGATTAGAAACTACGCTGACTGTTAGATACCCAGTAGTTGGTGTGCCCATGGCACATAATCTTTGAATAAACATGTTGAGTTAGGGAGTGAAGAGAACATTGATTTTATTTTTCCTTTCTTTTATGTTTAATTTCAATATGTATGTTCTTTTTTTTATTGAAGTATAGTTGATTTATAATGTTTCAGGTGTACAGCAAAGTGATTCCGTTTTATACATATGTACATGCACATATATATTTTTTCCTTTCCACTATAGGCTATTGCAAGATATTTAATATAGTTTCCTGTGCTATATAGTAGGTCCTTGTTTTTTTTTTTTATCTATTTTATACATAATAATGTGTATCTGTTAATCCCAAACTCCCAATTACCCCTCCCTCCCCCTTTTCTCTTTAGTAACCATTAGTTTGTTTTCTGTGTCTGAGTCTTTTTTCTGTTTTGTAAATAAGTTTATTTGTATCATTTTTTTAGCTTCCGCATACAAGTGATCATATGATAGTTGTCTTTCTCTGTCTGACTTACTCAGCTTTGTATTATAATCTCTGGGTCCATCCATGTTGCTGCAAATGGCATTATTTCATTCTGAGTATGGCTAAGTAATACTATATATATATAATATATATATGTGTGTATATATACATACCACATCTTTATCCATTCATCTGTCAATGAACATTAGGATCCCTCACTTTCATTTGAGAAAGCTGAAGCCCAAGACAAAGCAGCGACCTGTCCAAAACCCTGCAGTTAGTGGGAGGGTGAGGATTCAAATCTGAACCTTTGGACTCTGGACCCTGTGTACCACCTACCATAGCTCAGATACAGTGGAGAAATCCCATTTTGTCACAAATAAAAGGAGACTTTGCCTCATGGATAGATTTTTATTCAGCCTTTCCTGATTTCTTTATGAGTATGCTACTTCGTAGAGTGAATACACTACAACTGGGAAAAGATTCCTTTGGTGGAGTTTCAGCTCTCTGTGAGGAAGGCTGAGTGGAGGGCTTGGTTCCCTGGACAAACTCCGCAGCCTCAGCCATTGCACCTCCAAATTACACAGAGCTGATCATACCAGCCAGGGGTGATCTTGTACAAACCTGTCTCCAGAACTGCAAAAAAACAAAAGCCTGTGCCCTGCTGATAGTACATTAGCAACAGCAACTGTGTATGGGGCAGCTAGTATTTAACTGCAAATTTAATATTTCAAGAGCCTAAATTGTCCATCTGGTTGGGGATCAGGATGAGGGGTCACAAGTCCCCCAAGGATGTCCATTCCCCTGAAAGCTCATGCATTCCCCTACCAGGAAGATACTGACACATCATCCCGAGAAGGACATTGAGGGCCCTCCCAAACCTCTCAGCAGTTGGAATAGGAGTTGACTGCCTGCTTTTTGAGCTCTTCCAGGGAAGAACCCCAAAGACCTACGAGTTCTGTACAGCAGTCCAGCGTGCCTTTCATACAATCCCAAGAATCTGGGAATTACCTCTTGTTCTCTTGGTTGGTTATAGTGCCAGGCATGTCTATAAAAGTGCTAGATCAGAAGGCTTTCCTTCTGGAAGTTACTCTACAAGTTACAATTCCAATTGCTCCACTGAGCACAGAGGACACCCAAAAAATCTGTTTTTAAAACTCTTTCCAAGGTAGCCGTCTTCTCCTAACTACACAATGAGGAGAGTCAACAGTGGTCACTGATCCACTTCTCAGTAAAGGGATTAAGTCAAGGGTGATCCTTACCTTTTCCTTAGAGAAGGCATGGCATCCTAACCTAAAGAACACCCTGGGACTCTCTATAGACTTCTAGGAGACTCCTGTGAGAAACATGCACACATGCAAGGTACATTTCCTTCACCTCCTGAATGCACCAAGAGTTCTATTATTATTACAATTTTTAAAAATTTAACTTGCTAACTGGTGAAAAATACATCACAGGGAATCCAGAAATTTTAAAACAAAATCATATAGTTTCAAATAGACCATTGTCTAGAAATTCACTGCAGAATATACCAATGGGAACAAAAGTTTTGTCCTTAGTGGTGAGTTCACAGTGTGTTTTGAAATGCCATATTTTTCAATGGAAGTATGCTCTCAAAACACCTCTAAACATCTTCTGGTTTAATACAAAGAATTTGGAGACTATGACAGTGGCTACTCATATAGATCTTTTGCAGATTAATCTCTAAAAAAATTGATCAAATCTCCAAATAGCTGAGGTGCTTTAACAACTGAATTGATAAGGGTAACCAATCAATTAATGATCATGTAAGCAGAAGAGAAAGAATTTGAAGTCAACTCCCTTTGATCTGAATTGAATGTAGTTATGGCTAATGTGTGCTTGCTGGGAGGATTTTTAATTCCAAGACTGTCATGTCCTCTATGATTTCAGTTCATTGACCTTCTGGGTACAAAGATAAAGAACATCTGTTTATTCAAATATTTGCTCAGAGAGAATTTGATAAGTGAATGTGTGTTGACCAAATGAAGCAAGGTCACTTTAGTTTTTGGTTTTTTTCTATGATATCAAAGGGTTTGACTGATGAAATTTGGTGTGCTACTAAAGGACATGAGGGTAAACTTTAAAATTGATTTGAAACAAAATGGCAGTCAATTACATGTATCAAATGAGAATTTAATCTGTAATTTTAGAATACGTATTAAATTTGGCACATGGGAAAAGGTAAAGTGATATCTTGAAAGTGTTTAATCTACCATCTGAAAACTTACTGAGCATGTTGCCCGTATTGTCTCTAGTATAATATGTTGTTCTTATCCACATCGATTCAGTTCAACAAACGCTTTCTGAGTATGCAAGTGCTTTTGAGTAGACTGTGCTAGGTCCCAGGCATGTGAAGATGAATGAAAAGCAGCCTAGGCCTTCATGATGATCTCAGTCCAATTAGGAAACCACACAGATAGTTGGTAAATTTGGTAAATGTATGAATGGTTGAACTCAGTGAACTCTTAGTGTATGGAAATTTCAGAACTTTTTGCTGCTAAAAGGATGTCAAAGAGAGAGGCTGACTAACTGTCTTATGAAAGGAGATTGTCGTTTGAATGGAATCAATTGAGACCCAGGATGTTGTCTTCAGCTTTACACATCTAAAACTTAATTTCATTGTGTCACTCAGATGTGACTCAGCCCTGGAAGGCTGACTCAAGTTATTGAATTCACTAGATGCTCACTAATAAATGAGAAGCCTGTTTGTTAATTTACAATGTGAAAAATAACCGTCCTACTCCTCTTGGCTGATAAACTACACACCTCTTCAGTAATAAAATCTTCACAGAAGCCAAATCTTGAAAGCTTGGAAAACATGGATCAGAACAGAAGGAAGTGGCTGCCTCCACAACTGCTCCTTCCACCCCTAGGCTGGTGCCCAAGGAAGGATTTGCTTCTCATTTCACACTCAAGGATCCTCTCTCTGGGCTCCAGATTCTACTGATCCTCATCTTGTTGGCTCCTTTCCATACTCCTTTGTCCTCAACCTTTTCAGTTTTGACCTTTCAGTCCATCTGCTTTGGGACCGGTGTTTCCTTAGATGGTCCCTGATTCTCAGCCTGATTTTCGCTTCTGGCTTCTGTCCTTCAACTAAGTCTTGGCACTGACCATGCTCATTCCCACATCTAGTCCAGCAGCTGGAATCCTTCTCCAACCAAAAGCCTCACAACCCCATCCCCATCACTTTGTCTTGGAGGGGATTCAGAAGGTAACCTGATTGATGATGTACCTATTTCTACTACAGAGATCTGTCCCTGGGAGGAACGAGACCATTGTGTCCATCAATCATGACTCCATCAGTAGTGCTGGAGACCATTCGTTCTCTTGAGAGAGAGTTCAGTGTGGGGTTGAACTCGCAGGCCCTGGAGTCAGAGAGCTTGGGTTTCTATTTTTTCTTCACCACTTAATAGCTGTGGAGCCTTGGGCAAGTTATTAACTGCTTTGCACCTCAGTTTCCTCACTTGCAGAAAGGGCATTATAATAGCTCATACTTCAGACCACTGTTCTGAGGTATAGGTGAATTATTTTATACAACACCATCCATATGGCACATGGTAGGCACACAATACTTGTCACTGCTCTTGGTCTGTACTTTTTCTCGATTCCAAGCATCAACTTTCTTTTCTGAGAGCACAATGACCTCAGATGTTACACAATGCAAATGAGTGGGTTATGGTTTCAGAGTAACACCTTCTTAATTTGATGCAGGAACAGATTAGATTAAATAGCATAGTCATACTTGCATATATATCTTCTTCAGCTTACACAACTTAGCAGCTGCCTGATCCCAGTGACAACAGCCACCACTTACCCAGCACTTTTTAACGTGTCAGGCAGTGCGGGTACGAATATTACCACATGTAACACTGGCAACATGCTTCTAAAGGAATGTATTCTTTGCAGTTCTAAAGATGTGGAACTGGGCTTCCTGGTATGAGGACATTTCCCTGGAATGGACAGCAATGAGAGAGCTCTGATTTGAACCGAGGGCTTCTCGGTTCCAGTACCCATGCTTTTCTCCACAGTGCTTTATTGACTCCCTCAGAAAATTCAGCTTTGCCCTTTCCTTAAGTTGTCTGAATATTGTAGGGGCATCTTCTTATAGATTCCCAAAATAAGGACATGGACCTACTGTCCGTAATCAGTTCGAACCAGATGCCGGGAATTTCTTGGGACAGCCCTGCTTGTACCCTTTGGCACTAGCTGTCCTGCATTTGCTTTATTAGTTTTCCTCCTGTTGTTGCCATCACTGTTATTATTTTGGTGCCCGTGCAGGATTCCTTACTCCTAACAGGAACCAATTAACTGAACCTTTCTGTCCGAATACCCTCTGACTGAAGACCGAATTACTAATCCTAGAGTTAATAAATTCTAGACCTAGGGTTCCTAAATTCCCCTCTTTTTAGGGGCAGGATTGGTCCTAGTCTAGACCCTTTGGTATGAGTCAATCCATCATATTGATTAGAGGACTTGGTGCCCACAGGTCAAGGGCACTGTCCTCACACCCACCTCTGGCTTCCACCTCCCTCTTCCAGCTCTAGTCAATACCGGCTGAGGTAACAGTCCACAAAGACTCTGTCATTGGCTGCTCCCCAGCTCAAGTCTGGCTTCTGGGTTTTCTGCAAACGCAAGTGTTCCCCTTGAAGATCCCGAGTCCTGAGATGAACTGGGAACTTTGATTCTGGCCCTGGCAGGCTCTATTTCATGGGCTTTACCCTCTATCTTTTCCCGGACAACCTTCTTGTCTTCCCACCATCTCCATTTCTTGTTGACATATCTCTTCTCTAGGTCTGCCAGGTTTGCAGTCTCGGAGTCACCTTTGATGTGTACCTGACCTTAAACTGCACATTTAGCCTTCCACCATAGTGTCTCTTAACATCTGCATTATCTTTTCGTATCTCACTGACAGCCCTAAACATTTTCATTGTGTGTATGAAGTACTGAAATAACATGTGAACTCCAGAGCTTTAAACCTGAGAAACAAACACCCCTGAGAAGGTCTGTAGATGAACTTTAATGAGTCTGTAAATCCCCTGAAATTATTTTTTAAAAATACTGGTGTGCAAACATGCCTTTTTCTATGTTAAAAAAATAATTTTTATCAGTCTCTCAAAAGGAGTTGTATCCATTTTCATTTATCACTGAAACAAATTACCAAAAATTTAGTGGCTTAAAACAACACAAATTTATTTTCTTAACAACTCAGGAAGTCAGAAGTCTGAAATCAAAGTGTTAGCAGGGCTGCATTCTTTCTAGAAGCTCCTGTGTTCTGGCGTTTTTTAGTTTCTAGCGGCCACATGCATTCTGTAACTTGTGGTCCCTTCCTTGCTTCACTCTAACCTCTTGCTTCAGTTGTCCTGTCTCCTACTAGTCACTCTGATCTTCTGCCTCCCTCTTATAAAGACTTGTGATTACATTGGGCCCATTCAGGTAATCCTGGGTACTCTCTGCTTCTCAAGACTTTTAACTTAATCACATTTGCAAAATCCCTTTTGCTATATGAGGTAACATTCACAGATTCCAGGGATTAGAATACCCACATCTTTAAGGGACTATTATTCAATCCAGCACGGAGTTAATGCCCCAGATATGCTGGATTTTTTTTTTAATTCCTCTTGCATTTATTGGTTGACAATTTTTGTAAAGCCAAGTTTCCCCTGTTTTCTCTTTCTCTTTATGGTATCATTATGGACTTACAGATTCTTTTTTTTTTTTTTTTTTTACATTTTAGAAATTGAAGTATAGTTGATTTACAATGTTGTATTAGTTTCTGGTATACAGCATAGTGATTCAGTTTTATATGTATGCGCGCGCGCGCGCGCACAACACACACACACACACATATATATTCTTTTTCATTACAGGTTACTACAACCCATTGAATATATTTCCCTGTGCTATACAGTAGGACCTTGTTGTTTATCTATTCTGTACACAGTAGTTTGTATCTGCCAATCCCAAACTCCCAATTTATCCCTCTCTCCTCCTTCCCCCTGGTAACCATAAGTTTGTTTTCTGTCTATGAGTCTCTTTTTGCTTTGTAAATAAGTTCATTTGTGTCATTTTATTAGACACCACATATAAGTGATGTCATGTATTTATGTTTCTCTGTCTGACTTACTTCACTTAGTATGAATCTCTAAGTCCATCCATGTTGCTGAAAGTAGTATTATTTCATTCCTTTTTATGGCTGAGTAGTATTCTATTCTATATATATATTCCATTCTACTTTATAATTCCAGCATATATGTATATATGTATATATATATCTCACAATTTCTTTATCCAATCATCTGTCGATGGACATTTAAGTTGTTTCCACGTGTTGGCTATTGTAAATAGTACTGCTATGAACATTGGCGTGCGTGTATCTTTTCAAATTGGGGTTTTCTCCAGATATATGCCCAGGAGTGGGATTGCTGAATCATATGGTAACTCTATTTTTAGTTTTTTAAGGAACCTCCATACTATTCTCCATAGTGGCTGCACCAACTTGCATTCCCACCAACAGTGTAGGAGGGTTCCTTTTTCTCCACACCCTCTCTAGCATTTATTATTTGTAGACTTTTTGATGATGGCCATTCTGACCAGTGTGAGGTGAGACCTCGTTGTAGTTTTGATTTGTGTTTCTCAAAAAATTAGTGATGTTGAGTATCTTTTCATGTGCCTGTTGGCCAGCCACCTGTATGTCTTCTTCGGAGAAATATCTAACAAATATGCCGTCTTAACTGGCCTCTTTAACAACGTAGACAATTACTTCTAAAACATCATTCTCATTGTGCTATCTCCTGCATAAATTTATAAGTATTTCTTCTTACCCTATCAGATCAATGTACTCTCTGAGCCCAGCATTCAGGGCCATTGGCCAATGGGTCCCAATTGATCTCTCTAATAACATTCCCAATGTTCTCCAGCCGGGACACTCTAGTCATTCCTCTGAGAATGCATTATTATTCTCATCTCTACCACTGTTCACACTGTTCACTGCCAAGAATAACCTCCTGACTCACTCCTCTCCACCATTGTAATTTCCACCCTTTTTATCAAAGACTATCTTCCATGCCATTTATCATCTACGATGTTTTCCTTTATGAAGCCTTAGACTCATTGTTGACCAATACCATAATTATGTATTATTTTGACTCATCCTCTAGCTGAGGATGAGTAAATATTCTAAGGACAAACGTTTCTTTCACATTCTTCAAAATGCCTAGAGGAGCTTATGAATGAACAGTTCCTTTTATCTCTTCCATCTTTCCCCAGAAAACAATTCTTTACTCCACAGATACACTGTGTCTTTTATTCTGGTCCTTTCTCCACCATCCAACAATAGCTCTTCTGAAATATGATCCATCATGTGACTTATATAAAGAAAGAAAAAGTCTGATGGGCAAGAATTTGTAAAAGTATTCAACTAAAAAAACACTTATCTTTATTTCAACCTCTGATATTTAAAAGCCTAAAAGGTATTTTTCAGATTTCTGCCCCCCTGCCCATAAAGGATGAGGAAAAGGCACAATTTTAAAAAGTTTAAAGTGGGGATTATTTTACCTATAGTACAGATGGAATGTGTTGTTTATTTATAGTGAGTTAGAAATACATGCAGTCTACCTTTGCTTCTTCCCATCAGCTGGGGATGGTCTTGGCCAAAGCACCTGGATGTCGTATAAGATTCCCTTTAGAACACTGACTGGTATTAGCGTCCTTTCTCCCTCTCCTTTTCTATTTGCTTCTTCTCTTGGCTCTAACTACAAATTGTCTTTCCTCTAAGACCTTAGTTTCCTCTGTGATGCTATTTCCAATGGCTCATTTTTCTATACCCCCTTTCCTGTCTGCCCTTTTGAAGAGATGTAGTTAGTTATTTTGTAGTGTCTCTCAACTTGGGTTAGCCTAATATTCTCTCAGCTTAAACTGAGATTATGCATTTTTGGTAAGAAAGCCAGAGAAGTGATGTTGTGTTCTTTTTAGTGCATCATATCAGGGAAGACGTGCTGCTGATATATGTGGATAATGTATCTTTTATACAGGTGCACATTCATACACAGGTCTGGGTATGCATATGTATATATATAATATGTATATATACTATGTGTATAATATAGGTGTTCATCCATACACAGGTCTGTAGACACATGACATGGGGTGTGCCGCCACCCCCAGGCCTGAGAATTCTCACTAATACTCACCAGTTTGTAGGCAGTAACCTGTAGCAAGAAGTCAGTAGCCTTCGTAAAAGCTGAGCAAAAGCCGGAGCAGCAGATGTTCCGTACACACGGCTGTGGAGCCTTCAGCAGAGGTGGGAGGACTGCAGGACTCGTTGCTACAGGGAATGTTGCTAAGCTGGGGCACTCAGCAGGCGTCCGGAGAAGTAGCGCTTGCCTCTGGCCAGGACAGGCCCTGTTGGGGCACGTGTGCACGCACTTCCCCCACCTACTATAACCAATGACCACAAACGTAGTAGTCATCAGTTACAGTAATTAAACAACTATAAACAACAACACAAAGTTATTAGGTCAGAAGTCCAAAATATATCTTCTTGGGCTAGAATCAAGGTGTCTGCAGACCTGTATTCTGTTAAAAGATAAATGGAGGCATATTAAAATTTTAAGAATTTATTTGAACAAAAATCGATTCAAATAAGCAGTGTCAAAGCAGAAGTGGTTCAAAGCACTCTGATGACAGGAGCTGGGGAGAAACCTGTATAGAGACAAAGCAGAAGCAAAGAAAGGAGATTATTTGATTGGTTACAGCTTTAAAACCTAGTTGGCTATTTATGATTGGTTGTCCTTAGGTTTCTCTTCACAACCTTGAGGTGTTTACAGGCTCAGGTTTGGGGTTGCTGATATTGGCTCCCATGGCATTAGAGCCACCTCAGTCTAATGGCCTCCTTATTTAATTAATTTAATAGCTACTTCCGGAGTCTCCAGAGGACAGTCTGTTTTCTTGCCTTTTCCTGCATCTAGAGGCCACCTACAGTCCTTGGCTCCTGGCCCCTTCCTTCATCTTCAAAGCACATCACCTCCACTTTTCCCTCATGTCTCCGTGAAAGATTGTTTGCTTGAGAACCATCTTGGCATCTCCCCATCACCTCATGCACTTCCTACTGAGTGAGAAGAGACATCTTACTGGTGAGTCTGGGGGAAATAGCTGCTTGGTAAGTCCCCATCTGGAGTCTTTTTCAGAGATTAAATGTGGAGTAGGGGGCACTGTGGTCCATTTTCATGTGTTGAGTTCATGAATGGACACTGGATGGACTCTTCCAGCAAAGGGGAGACCTACAGTTTGGGGCCATTCCATTCATATTAAGACACTTTTGTGGCTGCAAATTGAAACTATGTTCCCCAGTTCATCAAAAAGCTAAATTTAAAAAAATGTATATCTGTCCTATAAAACTCCTGTGTTTTCTTTCTCAAGTGGTTCTAAACTTGGCCTCTTAAAATCCCTGGTTTCCAGCTTGGCTAGAAATCTTAAAAAAATAAACAAGGACTGACAATATGGAGTCTAAAATATCATGTGGTAGTTGAAACTTTGAGGGGTGTGCACATGAGACACTTTAAGACGTTCACGTTTGAAGGCACATAGTTTTTTCACCTTTGCCAGTTTGAGGGAATTCAGCTGTTGGCAAGTTTTTACAGCTCTGTGGCTGTTTATAACTGGAGAGGGCCAACACAGCCTTAATACTTGTATTTGGTACGTGGTCCTTTATGGTGGACCTTAATGTGATCCAGGTAGGCATAACTTTGGCCTGAACAGATTAAGTTTCATTTCAGCCTGGCTGGAATAGGAATTAAATTATTGGGAAATATGTCTTATAGCCCCAGGGAAATTTTACCTCAAAATAGGCGGAGCTTCAGATTACAGGTGTTTTAGGCATTGGTTTGAAGAATAATTTTGCCTTCACTTGGTTTATTGGTGAGGTTAGTAACCATGACTTTAAACTAGAAAGATGGCTGGGTCAGTTCTACCTGGGCTACAGAACACTGATACATGAGTTTTTTGCCAGGCTTAGTTAGGAAGAGCCAGAGAAGCCCTTTTGTGTTTGGCCAGTTACTAGGACCAAGAGATGTAGTGGTGGATGGCCTAGCCTCTTGAAATCTCAGTTTGTAGGTTTAAGTGATCTCGAGTTGGCTGTGGTTTTGTTAGCTCTGTCAGTTACAACTGTGGTTTGAGATCTGGCTTATTCCACAAAATGATGGGTGATTGTATTAATGAACAAATCAAAAGGAATAGAAGCCTTTGTAACAAAGAGATTATGATACACTTCTTGGGTTGAGGAAGAGAACTAGTTCAATGACATTATCACAAACCTAAAGATTAAGCAGTAAATAGAAAAAGCCTGTATCTAGAATACCATCTTTGGGAATAAAGTTTGCTTGGGAAACAGAGGAGGTGTTGTTTGAAAGGACTAGTTGTGGATCCAGGCTTTGTGGTCCTTGCAGATATACAATGTGGATGCCTTCTTTGAGAAAAAATACAAAATTTTAAATGCAAAATTAATGATTAAAAATTCTTAGCTTTAAATGGGGTTCAATTTAGCAATTTTCCCTTTACAGTTTTTTTTATATCTTATTTGAGAAATCCTTCACAACTCCTGAGGTCATGAAGATATTCTTTTCATAATCTTAGAGATTACTAATTTTGCTTTTTGCATTTGATTTTTAATCGTTAGCTATTTATTTTTCTGTCTGTTATGGGGCAGGAGTCTGATACCATTTTTCCTCATTTGGCAGTTGTTTTGGCCCCATTTGTTTAAAAAATCTTTCTTTTTTGTCATTGCTCTGCACCTCCAATGTCAGTCCTCACGTAGATCTGCTTCTGAGCTTCATAGTCATTCCAGAAGTTTGTTTCTTTATCCCTGAACAAATATCACACTAACTCAATTACTGTAGCTTTATAATAAATCTTCATATGTGGCAGAGCAAGTCCTCCCATCTTGTTCACCTTCAAGAGTGTCTCTGATGTTTCTTCATGATTCAACTGCGAAAACACAATACATCAGGCAAAATTCTGGGACTCAGAGTGGAAAGTGAGCTCAGGTTGAGAGTCAACCCTAACCCCAAAGAATGATTTTCCTCAGAAACAGTTGATGTTAATGAGAAGGTTTTTTTTTAATAAAAGTGGGACTGAGTAGGGGGAAGTTGGAAGATGTCCTATGGCCTTATCCTTCATAGCCAAACTTCTTAAAAGACTGCTCTGCCTCCACTTCCTCCCCACCCACTCACTTCTGCTCCCACAATTGCAGAAAAGAAATTCCCTTTTCAAAGGTCACCAGTGAATCATTAAATCCTATAGCCCTTTCTCAGTATTCATCCTCCTTGACCTTCCTGTAAAAACTGATACTATGGACTACTCCCTTCATCATTGTTTTTTTCTTAAACAGCTGGATTGAGTTATAATCCATCCAGAGAAAGTATATGAACCAATGGCTTTTAATATACTCACAGAATTGTGCACTGATCATTACAATTCATTTTAGAACACTTCATTACCTCCAAAGAAACCCCACCCTCATTAGTTGTCATCCCGCAATTCACCCACCTTCCCCTCTCCCAGTCCTAGGCAACACTAATACACTTTCTCTCTCTAGGGATTTGTCTATTTTGGACATTCTATATAAACAGAATCATATATGTAGTCCTTTGTGACTGGCTTATTTTTCTTAGCATAATGTCTTCAAGGTTCATCCATATTGTAATATGTAACAGTCCTTCATTCCTTTTTATGGTTGAATAATATTCCACTGTATGGATTTACCAAATGTGTTTATTCATTCATTAGTTGATGGACATTTGAATTGTTTCCACTTTTTGGCTGCTGTGAATAATGCTGCTCCCCTTCTTAGTAAAACTGTTTCTTTTGACTTTTGACTTCTTGATACCACTGTATGCCATCTTCCTTTAATTGTTTTCTCTTACCTTCTGAATTAAGAAGGAAGGGAAGGGAAGGGAAGGAGGAAGGATGGACATATCCCATCTCATGTCTTTAACTAGAGGCAAACTATATCCAGTGATTTCAAGCCTGGGATTTTAGGTGGCTTTTTATTTATCCATTCCTGCCAAAGCCACCCTTCCCCATATTTCAAGAACCAAAAAAGCTCTACCAAATTTTCAAGGTTCATCTCAAATGCCACCAAAAACTTTTCAAGAATTATTCTAAGCTAAACTTCTAGTGCTTTGTTCTTGCCACTATTCTGTCACATACCTTACTAAAAAGCTTTTCATGTATTCACTATCTTCCCTACCGAACTTAGTCCTCGAGGGCAGGTGCTATGTCTTATCTTGGTATGTCTGTAGCATCTCTCAAACTTGACCTTTTCAAAGTAGTGGTAGAATAAATACTTATTTGTGAAACTACTCGAGGGGAACTGACTCAACATTTCAAAAGAATATCTAGATAATTTGGCAAGAGGTATTTTGCGATTCTGAGTTATCCAGAATCAAAAACTTCAGTTATCTTTAATTTAAGGCATGACCACAGAGAAGATGATTATTGTCTTCTGAATAATTCCTATTGTATTCTGTTTGGGACAATGACTCATTGTTTTAAATATACTTGACTCAACACTAATTCTAACTAAGTATCTACATATATGAAATCAGTGGTGAGTGACTTAAAAAATAGTTGATTCTCTAGAGTTAGGGGCATCATAGTTTTCAAAACAACACTGATTATAGCCTTTAAAAAACACACACACAAAGGGAAAACAAACAAAAATGAAATAATACAGCCGCATCCAATGGCACTGTCAGTGAAAGGATTCTGTAGTCAATTGAATGGAGCTACCACCAAGATCACAATGTGCCTGGGTTTGTGGCAGAGAAAGATTTCTGAGACTGACTTTGAAATAGTTAAAAATACATCATTAGTCATCCTCAAAAGATCCTTAACTCTAGCACCACTCTAAAATTTGTCATGAATGTAACCAGGCCTTAGGTTCAAACACCAATTTATAGGAAATGTAGGAGATAGGGGAGCAAGTTAAATTACACCATGAATCCAGAACAACAGCTGAATCCAGAAAATGAACCATTCCATGACACTAATAACATGTTTGCTTTTAACAAATCGATGCCATAAAGTAAAAAAACAAAACAAAACAAACAAGCAGAAAAACCCCAAAACAAATAAAACCACATACAAAGGATTAGGGACTCTTTTAAAACAAAGAAACTTAAGAGACATAATAAATGCAACATATGGGCCTTGTTTGAATCCTTATTTCAACAAATTGTTAAAAAAAAAAAAAAGACCCTTTAAAATAATCAACATTTTCATATCAACTCAGTTGTAGATATTAAGGAATCACTCTTAATTCTGTTAGGTATAATAATGTTATGGTGATAGATTAGAGATGCGTACTAAAGTATTTACATGTGACATAACATAATGTCTAGGATTTGCTTTAAAAGATCCAGGAACAAAAAGTGTTGAGAGAAAGGTAAAATGAGTTTGGCAAACTGTTTACATAAGTTGAGCAGTGGAAAAATGGGTATGTTGGGGTTTGTTAGAATTCTTCCTCTCCTTTTGTATATGTTTGAAAATTTCCACTATAAAAAAATGTTTTTAATTAGTAGTACAAAATATTTGAGTTTAACTGAAATATATCATGTACTTTCTATAAGGAAGGCCCTGTGCTAAGTTTAACCCTTTTATAAACTGTACCTTCCATAATTGACAGTATAATCCTGAAAGAGGTATTCTTTTCCCTATTTTATACATGAGGATGCAGAGGTTCAGAGAGATTAAAAAACTGACTTGGACTCCCAGAGTCGGTAAGCAGAAGAAGTAGGAAGCAAAGTCAGATCCTGTACTTCTAAATCCACAGCTCTTTCAGTTACATCAAAGCTGCTTCATGATCTTATCGATAATTTTAACATGCTTTAGCCAGATAAATTAAATTGGTCATTCTCTTACAATGGGGAGACAGAAAAGAGAGGTATGAAAAAATTCAGAGGTTCATTTCTTTTTATAAGAGGATAAAACATTAGAAAGAAATAAAAGGTGAGGAAACATTGAGAATTATTGATCAAAAGGGGAATGAACTTTAGGAGAGAAAGAACAAGAATGTATGAAGTCAGTGAATTCTGGGGAACACACAGGAACTCAGACAAGATAATTCTGAAGATTGTGGGTGTTGAACTGTACTGACTCCATTCTCGTTGCCCTGGTCACACCACCCTCGGGTGTTAGTGATGGTCTAGTGAGATAATCCCTGCAATAGGGGTAAAACATGGCTAGGGGCCAAGCAACGTGTGACCTAGCTACCTCCACCTTGGGGCAGGTCTACAGAGGGTGCTTCTGAATTTTATGCAGTGGAGAAAAGATGAGGTCACAAGAAGATGGACTTGATTTGTAAGTCAAAATAATAGTACAGCTGCAAGCCTGAAGGTGTCAGGATCTGCAGTCCTGTTGTATCTGTCATAATCAATGTAGAGAAGCTCAGTGTTAATGACTCCATCTTGCCCCCTCAGCTAAACATAGGCCACTGCTGCATAGGGAAAAATTCCAGCACTGGAACTCTTTCTCCTGGTATGTTACCCTTTGAATGAATTTATCAACAACCAGTAATAACTTCCTTTTGTTAGCTTAAGTCATCAGCAACTAATAACTAGTGGCAGCCTGCTGCCCAGTGGCCTGCCCTACTGTTTTACCAAGAAGCGTCAAGCCCCAAATGTTGTCACATGGACCAAAGGCTGAGTAACAGGATGATTCGAGCTATTTGATTAAGCCCATTGCAGGAGCTTGTCCCTTCATGTAGACATTCTGATACCTCCCAGGGCTGATTGACACATAGGTTGTGAACCTGGCATTTCCTTGTTCTGGTGCCAGGATGTTCTTAGCTCTTCCTTCCATTCTCCCTTCTTTTCTTTATGCTCAGGTCTTCTATTGACTGCCTTGAAAAAGCCAAGTTATAGCTATTTTCAAATTTTAACCTTATTTTCAAGTTTATCAAAAACTTTTGAAGTAAATGCACAGAATATGTTCTGATCAACCATGGCATTTTCTGGCAGATCCAGTTTCTGGGTCCCACAGGGTTCTGTGTTGTATGTATGCATAGCAGCACCTGGTAAGTTGCACAGGGGAATCTCAGGGGTGGCTTTTTTTTTTTTTTTAACATACATTTGCATAGAACTCGGCAATCCAGCTGAAAGTCCAAGAGGATTTTACAAGCTACCATATTTTCAAACAAGTGTCTATGCATGTCTCCTACTATTACCGAATAAAAGTTTGTGTGCCCAACACACAGGGAAGCCAAACAAACTGAAGCATTTGTTTCAGAGAGTTTGGAGCAGAGAAAGGTTTATTGCAGGGCCAAGAAAAGAGAACAGGTGGCTTGTGCTCAAAACGCCCAAACTCCTCAATGGTTTTCGGGGAGAAGTTTTTATAGGCAAAATTTGGAGTGAGGGCAGCAGGGTATGTGACTTTCTTCTGATTGGTTGGAGGTGAGGTAACAGGGCAGTGTTCCAGGAATCTTGTGCTCAGCCTGAAATTGCCATCCTCCACCTGGGTGGGGGCCTTAGTTCCTGCGGAAGAACTCAAAGATATTGTTATGCGTATTCCTTGAGGAGGAACCAGGACCCTGCCCCAAGGCTGCACTATTGTTTCTTGACTGTACCTTCCTTGTCTCTGCACTCCCTCCCTTCCCTGATTAGCAACTGTTTGAATCTTCTCTTTGGAACTCCGGGAAGGCCAGGGAGGCTGAATGAAGCCTATTTATTTCAAACAAGAAATGGGGACACCAAAAGCATCTGGACCAGGGAGGATCTCACAGGGTTCTGCTCTGTGTCACTACTATCTGGGACAATAACCTTGTGAAATTACCGGGATTTACATAATTCTAGTGAGGAACAACAACTGCTGCCCAGTAAACATGTCAATATAACCTGAATAGTCAGGTTAAGGGCTATATTATGTTCCCCACAAATTAAAGTGTTGCACCTAACCCACTTCCCTCAGAATGTAGCCATGTTTGGAGACAAGACCTTTAAAGGAGGTGGTTGAGTTGAAACAGACACCCTGATCTGGAATTTCCAGCCTCCAGAACTGTGAGAAAATAAATAAATTTCTGTTGTTTAAGCCCCTCACTCTGTGGTAATTTGCTATGGCAGGTCTAGCAAATTAACAACAAGGCATCACTTATTTTGTTAAGTTACCATGATTGAAGAAAGAGATTTTTCAAGTACTAGATAATGGGAACCCTTAAGCCTTGGTTGGAAAATTAGACTGTGAAAGAAAAAAAAAACAAAACCAAAAAACAGCTATATACATATCCACACACACATATCCACATAAATGGGTGCTGTTAAACTGTAACACTGATTTCATAATTATTTATTGATTGCCTTAAGGTTTCTGGAATTGTGATAATAATAATATTAATGATAATGATAATAATAATGTCTAATGTGTACATAGCATTTACTATGTTCCAGGCAATGTTTTGAGTACTTCATCTATATTAACACATTTAATCCTAAAAACAAACCCTCAACATAGATGCTGTTATTATCTCTATTTCAAAGGTGAAAGAACTGAGGCACAGGGAGGTTGAACAATTGCCAAAGGTCACAGAACTCACCAGAGGTCAAGCTAGGATCTGAATCCAGATAGTTGGCTCCAGAATCTGACTTTTTAAGGACCATGACTGCCTGCCAGATTCTGACAATGTGAATAGCGAATGATTTAGAGGCTGGGGCAGATGTTCACACAGGGCTGGTGAAAACTGCCTCAGATGAAAAGGCTTAACAGCTAAGCTCTGAGCATCCAGCCAACCCTGTGAGTATCACTTGTCAGTTTGTCACTGCATGGATAAAAACAAATTATATGATTATAACCAATAAACACAGTTTACCTTCGATTACTGCTGTTATAAACAAACAAACAAACAAACGAACAAAAAACGGCCTGAGTCCTCCAAACTTTCTAGCCCACAGTGAAAAGAATCCTGAATTTGAAAGTCAAAATGCCTACCCCAAGGCCCTGCCTTACCACTGCAAGCTTTTAACCCTGAGCCTGTCAATTAACTTAGATTCAGAAAAGTTTTCTGAAGTGTAAAATAGAGGTAAAACACTACTTCGTGAACTTATCTGAGGATTGAGTAAGATAATGAATATGAAAGATCCTGATAAAAAGAAATTGCTCAATAAATTCTGAAAAACTTGACTTAAAAATCTCACTAAAATGAATAAAAATGCATGACAGTACGTATATGATATTACTGCCAACTACTCCTAGATAAATCTAGAGATGAGTCTAATATTTCATGGGCAAAATGAAGCATAAGTGAAGTGAAGGAAAAGTTTTAATTCACTTTATTTTTGGTCTACGTTGCTTTCCTAAATATCTCAGACTTTTACACTCTAACCGTATATACTGGGCAACAGTTAATGATTTAGGGAAATGGATGTGGGGAATGAGGAGGCCGAGTCCCAGGTCTCGGTTGAGCCTCTGGGACGTGCCCCGCCAAGTGTGGGACCTTGGCTTCGCTCAGGAAAGATTTCAAGTGCGAGCCACTGTTGAGTAAAGGTAGATTTATTTAGAGAGATGCATACTGCATAGAGTGTAAGGCAAGAGAAAGGCAAGGAGAGAGGTGTGGGAATTGGGTGCTCAGGTTAAAATAAAAGTAGGCACACACTCCATAGACAGAGTGCTGGCCTTCTCAAAAGGGGAGAGAGAGCACAAAGGCCCCTAGGCGTGGTGGTGTCACTTTTTATGGTCTCAGTAGTTTGAGATGCCTACAGGTGGGATCAACCCAACTGCCCTGGGGAAGAGGCTGGGATTCCCAGGGACTGGGCCACCGCCCATTCTTTGGCCTTTTGCGGTTAGCCTTGGGGCCGTCTTGGTGCCTGAGGGCATGTTATTTGATCACACTATTACAATGAGCATATAATGAAGCTCAAGGTCTATTAGAAGTCAAACCTCTTAATCCTCAAGGCCAACCAGAAGGTGAATCCTCCACCATTTTGGTTGCTGTCACTCCTTGAGTGGCTGTGCCCTGTCCCTTTCCCTCCTGTCTCATTAAGTCTTGCTCTAATGATAACATATCATTAACACTATACAACCAAACCATTTGTATTAATGAACATGTTGCTTTTTCCAGTATTTACAATCATCTTTGGTGTCGAACTCGTACTCAATAGTGTAAGTCATATAAGTCTCGTGATTATGATTTCGCTCATCCATGTTAAAAGGCCAGGACCTACCTCCTCAACAGCCGAGATCCCCTTCCCCTCAAACATGTCCTCCCATGCCTCCTACAAGCCCCCAGATGCTGGTGAGCTGGAGGCAACAGAAACTCTCGGTTATAAGACCGGCATCATCACCTTCATACTCGGAGAGAAGGCAAGGAGAAGATACCAACTGGGAGGTGTGTGCTGTTAGCCAGGGGACAGCATTAGGGAAGGATGAGGGCACCAAGAAAACAGACTCTAAGAGCCAGGATCTGGTTATAAGGGAGCGGAGGAAAAGGCCACGCCTGGGGAGGATGGGAGACAATCAGATCAAGCATTTTGCTGTCCTTACTGACTCTCACCTTTGGGTACATAGAAGCAAGAGAGTTTCTAAATCAGGCTAAAATTAAAAGTTTTCCTTAAAAACTCACAGATACTCTCCTGCCCTACCATTCCCCCCAGCCTGGATAACTGGCAGAACCTTGTTTTCCCAGCCTCTAAACCAAAATTCCCCCACCATCCTATTTCCTTACGGCCACCAGGGCCGTCTTTTGAATTTGCTATCCCTTTGCCACTTCCCTGATGAAAACAACTTCATTGGTTCCCTGGTGTTTTTAAGAAGGAGTACAACTCCTTGGCATGACTGTATGCATTATCTACTGCTATACAGAAATTACACTAAAACCTAGTGGCTTAAAACAATAACAATCATTTATTGTCTCTCCTAGTCCCTACGGGTAGAAATCCAAGCAGAACACAGCAGGGATGGTTTCTTACTGCTCGGGTGAGGTCTGGGGGCCTGCAAAGAGACTCACTGGCCAAAATCACCCGCAGGCCTGTTCATCTCATGTTTGATGCTTGATGCTGGCTGGGGCTCCTCTGGGGCCAGAACACCCACACCAGCCTTTCCATTTGACCTGGCCTTCCTCACAACATGCTGACTTTAGAAGACAGGGGCCCAGAGACAAAGGGAGAGAGGCAGGAGGAGAGGGAGAGGAGGTGGGGAAGGAGGAGGAGGAGGAAGTACACTGGGCAGAAGCCACGTTGTCTTTCATGACCCAGCCTTGGGAATCATGCAACATCACTCCTGCCATGTCCTATTGGTCAGGGAGGTTACAGAGGCAGCCCAGGTTCATGGAGAGGGAACAGAGACCCTGCCTCCTGGTGGTGGAATGTAAGATCCTGCTGGACGGGATATGTATTCATGAGGTCATCTTTGAAAACTACAATCTGCCACATGACTTACCTGACCCTTAGCCTCCGACCTACCTTTCCAGCATAATTTCCTTCTATTCCTTGCCACTCACTCTACACTTTCCATACTGAGCTCTTTTGCTTAGATTTTTCCTTTGACCATGACAAACTTCCATGCCTCTGAACCCTTATATGTACTGCTCCCTATGCTTGGAATGTCCTTCCTTCTCCCTGTTAACTCCCTAGTGAAAATCTCCTTATGCTTCAAGTCCACATTCAAGGAGCATCTCTGTAAAGCTTTCTTGTCCCACTCAAAGAAGGTTAACTATTCTCTTCCCTAGGCTTCTATTCATGGTATGCGCACACCTGTCTTACAGTGTTATCTGGTTGAATTTTTACCCTCAACGGACTGTGAGCAACTCAAAGAAAAGGACCAAGCCTTGTTCTTTCATTGTTGTTGTTCTTTTCTTTCCCCCATATTTTCCTTGTTCTCTACTGGATGTCAAATATTTATCATAGTTCATAACACAAGGTCCTCACTCATTAAATGTGAGTTGAATGACTGAACAAACTTTAAGGCAAACTTTGGGAGATTCTCATTTTGAGGGCAAGGTGGTTCCCTTGACCTTTTATTGCAAATGTTTTTCTTTTTTTTCTATTTCTACTATTGCCTGAAATACTTCACTTTTTTAAGGCTTGCATTTATGAGTGAAAGACAGAGAGAGAGAAAGCTGGATAGCACAAAATCCTGGTCAAGGCAACACACTGTCTCCATCAAAGTGTGGGTGATGACAACAAAGGCATTTCTATGCAGTGAGAGAGGAAAGAGCTGAGAACAAGGACACCCTGGGGGGATGAAGGGGTGAGGATACCAACAAGAGGGGAAGAAAGCAAAAAGGGAAGCCTGGAAACACCAGCAGCAAATTCTACTCTGCTCACAGTTTTGCCCTCAGGCAAATCTTGCTTGTCTTCAGCTGTCTCTGGATGACTAGAAGCTGGGGCTGAAAGTACCCCATGTTCTGCCTTTGTTCCTCAGCAGGAACACAGCCCAGGATTTTTCACTCTCTTGCCCTCCCACTGCCCTAGAACTGTTGCTGCTGTGGCCCCACAGGGCTGACGGGGGTGAGAGGGAGGCTCCCTGCAGGGATCACTTACCCCCAGGAGCCCCACTATGGACTTCAGGTTGGGCTCTGGCATGGACACCCTGGTGACATTATTATGAGGTCTGTCATCCCATTTACAGCTGCCCTCCATTCTGGTCCTGGCTCTCATTTTCTGGACTTCTGCAACCAGTGTGCCTCTTTGGACTTGTGTTTCTTCCTCAGGTCCACAAACCATCTGAACATGAGAATGCTCTGGGGGAGCTCAAGTTGTTAATCACGCAGACTCTGGGCCCTTCCTTGGGAGACTGATCCAGCAGGCCTGGGAGGAACCTAGGAATTTCTTACAATCACAAGTAATGAGGAGAGTTTATTAAAAACGTGGACTAGATGATGTCCAATTCCCTTGTGGGGTTTGATTAAATGGTCCTATGAATGTTCTCTTCTCTAACACATGGTTATATGATTAACCCTCTGAAGTCACAGCTCTCATCAAGGAGTTTGGGCTTCATCCTGTGGGCAATGGGAAGCCACTATGGAGAAGAGCAGCAGGGTCATGTTTAAGATGTTGAAAGGCACTCTCTCCGAAGCATGAAGGGTGGTGGTACAAGGTGAGAAGCAGTGAGGACAGAATTATATTACAATAGTCCAGAAAGCCTCTTCTCCCACTAGTGGCTCAGAGCACTCCGGCTTCCCACAGGCCACGGGAACTCATCTGGTATCACGTACCTTTAACTGAAGTTCATTGTCATCATGCAGAGCTACCTATACTATTCCAGAGGTGGGGCAGACCAGGGCCAAATCGGTAGCTCTAGAGGTGGAGAGGAGGAGCAGGACAAGGGAATGATAGTGAGATAGGAGATACAGAACTCGGTGAGGAAAGGGTTAACAGACCAGTCTGTGCCTGAGGAGGTGTGGTAGCCAGCGGCCATGGGAGTGAAATCTTACCTCTTTCTTAGCTGCACCTTCAGGCATCTCACAGCCCTTTCTTTTTCTTTTTTTCTTTTTGCCTCCTCTGCCAATGGCTCTAGGAATTTCTCTCATACCTGGGAATCCTTTGATTCACGCCTAGCCCTTTTGGACATTTTTCTGCTTTTGCCTGGCTGTTTACAATGTTGAATGGCAATAATTTACACATCACACTTCTCTAGGACTTGTTACCACCTTCCGCACATGATATCCCAGAGTAACAAGATGAGACAGACATTCTGCTAAATCAGTCTCTTAGCTTATCATCCAAGCTCTGCCCTAAGCATGCCTTTACAGGTGTGTCACACTTTTCTTTCCCACATTTTGCTCCATCCTTCCTGCCAGCATGCCAGTCTTGCCTAGGTGCCCTCCTATGCTGTAGGTACAGCTCAAATGCCATCCTTCTGGTTCCCATGGAGACATGACCACTTCCTCTTCTGACCCCCAGAGTGCTGCACACCTGCGAGCGCTGCACACACACAATGCTACAACTCTGCTCCCTGCTGGCCGAGCGCAGCGCTCCTTGACATGAGACGATGCTTCCTGCACATCTCTGGTCCTCAGTTGCTAAGAGTGTGCTGTACTTGTTTTTGTTGGATTATGAAGATGAAATGATCACATTTAACTTAAATAATTGTTTAGCTCAACTGCACCCTAACTCTATTCCACAGTTTTGAGAATAGCTTTGTAACATACATAAAAAGTTGGAATTGTTTTCCTTTTGTAGTTAAAAAAATGATGATTCAGCTCTCCTAATACAAACTTGGGCACTTTCTCATGAGGATACAGTCACATTAGAATGGACATTTTCTACTGGAGGAAGTAGGGGGCATCTCAGTGGCTCAATACAGTGAATAAGGGAATAGTCAGGACTAGAATTGGGGTTTCCTGAATCCAGATCCAGTGCCTTTTCCATACTGGTAACCAAACAGAAGGTAACCAAACAAAAAATTATTCCAAGATAGAGAAAACCCCAACAACACTGACTCAACCTGTTAACAATACGTGAAAACCACTTTAAAGTGAAGAGCCAACTAACATATTGAGCTCAAATTAAAACAACGTTTCTGGAAATACTTTACATGCCTTTTCAGAGAAAACTATAGAAATATGCAGGAGAATTTATCACAGGACAGTCAACAAAAGAAAGCAGTGCAAACAAACCGAGTGTCTCTGGAAAGTCCCAGGGCATCAGGACATAAAGAAACAGCGATCTCTTAAGCCCACAGAGAAAAGCATCTCCCTGCATCTGGGCCCACCTCTAATATTTGTGGAGTCCAGATAAAGAGGACAAATGGAGACCCAGACACCATACATATTCATATTTTGTAATTTTTAACTAGACCTATAAATTCTTACATGGAAGGTTATCTACTGCTTTAACAAATAGATCTTCATGATGGCAAAATGTTTACATATGTAAAGCTATACCTTTTATTTGACTGAAAGTCAGCAAAATATCAAGATACTGAATCTCATTATTATTGTGTATGTCTTAGTGCTCTGCTGATGCACCAGTAATGTTTGTGTAAGTAATAAGATAAAGACATGTATGACACATAAATTATATGTTTATTCCACAAAATAGAGCTTTGCCTTTATTTCATCATAATCATTATATTGTTATAACCAAGATTTTCATATAATTCAGTGATATTGACAGTAATAATTTAAGTTTCTTTTTAAAAGGATTTATATTTGAAGTGTAAAAAGTCTGAATACAGTTCATCAGAAATGTTAATTGATAAAAATAGAAACATTAAAGTATTTCTTATATACATTTTCAAAAAAATTATTTTTCTAAAATATTTAAAATTTGTATTAAAGTTAAACGGCAAAATAGAAATGAAAATTGAGTATCAAACTTAATAAAATTACTCAGTTTTTAAAAATATAATTATATCTCATAAAATATTTTTATAAATTTTTATAAACTATTAGAGATTCTAGATATTCATGTCCATCTAGTTGCCAAGAATCAATATCACACTTACTGCATGTTATGTCTGGACCTACATACACACAAAGTGTTAGCGTATTATAAATTATTTAATGTTGTACAATATCCCTCAGTTAATACAGAGAACTGTTAAGATTACCTACCGTGTTAAAAAACCACCAGTTGGAACACAAAGAGGAGCAAGAAAATGGACACTTGGCAGTCTTGGGAGACAATACTTCCGCTTTTGAAGAATCTGCTACCTTCATGCTATCTCAGAGGAAGGATCTGATAAATTACTTCATTTGTCTTCTCTCTCATCTCCGTGCTGGCCCTGCTCATATCCTGCCTGCACTCTGATGATGACAGCCACTTAGTAGACTCATCTGCCAGCATTTCAATGTTATCTTTTGTTTTCAGACACAGGACGAGAGATGAGGAAGAGCACTTCCTTGAAGACCTGGATGGGGTTAATTGTGACCGTGGATGTTCAGGGTGACCAGCACTGAGAGTCAGATCCTGAATGACAGAGGTACCCAGATAGTCTTCACTGAATTTTCATTTTGTGTATGTGTAACTGCAGGGCCCCCTACAGTTGAGTACCAGGGCTGACATTCCTCTTACTCAGGTGTAGCTTATGTGGTCTCCTTCCAGTCCCTCTAAGCACATGAGGTGCCTCCCCACTAACCCTCTTTTTTTGTGCTCCTTAACATCTACTGAGAAGAGTGTGAACAAGAGTTAGTCATATTGGCACCATTTTTCAGGTACTGAAGAGGGTAAACCTACACTTAAAACGTGTTCAATCTTGTATATTTGTTGTCAGTTATGAAGATTTTCCTTATGAAACTCAAGTTGTGCATTTCTTGAGATATGACTCGACCTTATGGTTTTATTTTTCACACTCCTGGGGAGGCTTGTCAGCACTAGGTACGTAAGAAGCCATCACTATTAGACATACAAGTAGTGTAATAATTCATTTTTAGAATATCTGATTAATGTGCACTTGATATCTAGCAAGGATATTGGGACTTTGAGCTTGTATAATTGGAAGTAAGAAATACGGTCTTTTAATAATCCAAGTGCCATCCTGAATGTAAGTAAAATGGAAGGGGAAAAAAGGCTTTTAAGGCCCCAATAGAGTAGCATACACATGTCCTGAAATAGTCTTACCTTCAGACGTAGGTCCAAAATCACTTGTTTAATTCTTGCTTTGATGTGGAAGAGACCACATGCTTTGGAAGTGATTTCTTATTATTTTCCTCATAGTCTTGCCACCTCTAATTCAAGTGAATTCTACCTCTCACCCACCTTTCCTGAAACAGGAAGGATTTTTCATAGTTACTTAAAATGACTGTATCTTCATAGCCAGAGAAATAAAAAGCCAGAATTTTAATAACTGAAAATATTATGGAAATAAATTTTAGATCTCTGAATTATCTAGATTCCAAATCTGATTGACTACTGGAACATCTAGTTCCCAAAGTAATGTCTGGCCATATCTTAAAATACATAAAGTCACATGAATTTAGAATGATCCTAAAGTATATTAGAGTAAATTAAAGTTTTCTTTAATTTGCAATATTAATTTTCTCACTGAGTTTGTTATCTTAAGCATTTTTAATGAAAACCTCAGGTTAGAAAAACTCAATAATTTGAGATGACAATCTGGACCTGTACATTTTCATATTGAAAAGTGTCTTCAGATGTATATTTCTTTTGCAATTCTGATTTCCATATTTCTCTGAAAAGGCTGCTATCTCTGGGCCACATACTGTTTTTTCAGGTTAGCAGGCCCATAAAACCCCTTAAGAGCATTATAGTACACAGAAATGTTAAAACTGAAGGCTCGAGCTGTTTTAGTTATATACCAGATTCTTCTTTTTTCATAGCAGATAAGTTTGAATCTTTCCAACTGGCAAGCAGATGTTGCCCTGGTGCTGCCTCCATATTCATTAGCCTGTAATGAATCTATTAATTGAATATGTAAGTTTGGCTAATTAGATGTAAGACATTTCTTCAGATTTAAAGGGTAATAATAAAAAATTTAAACTGCAACACCAGATCAAGCATTTAAGAGTTGATAAATGTGAACTGGAAAGTGCACAATTCCAATATAAATTAGTTAATTGCCTCCGTTAATTTAGGTGAAATACATTAGCAGAAAGGTCAATCCATTTGAGGCTTGATGTGTTTTTCAAATAGTAAATTAAAAATAGCAAATCAAAGAGCACTACGAAGTGGGCAGCGTGGAATTGACTTTCCCTAGTCCAGAGGCTGCAGAGTGGACCCAAGTAACCCCACAGAGTTAACCTTCTGTGGGTCACCAGTGCTTCACAATGCCTTGGGCCCAGTGAAATGCCTTGGGACTAAGGAAATCTCTGGAAGTGGGACCTGGCATCCATGTTTTTAAAAGTTCCCTAAATGATTATAATTAGAACTCGGGTTAAAAACCATTAGACTATTCCATGAGTGTAATAGCAGGAGTGAAGGGGCTATATCAATCCATGGCAAGTATGTAAGCTCTCTTTTGTTCCTACACGGGGAAAACTAAGCTGCCCTTAGTCCCTGTCCATCTTCTCTTTGGGCGAGGTCTGTACCAAAAGCTCTTTTACTTGAGAACGTGTAACTAGGATTTGGGAAGTGGGAAGAAATCCCAAGTCCAAACTTTTGCTTTTGGATACCATGAGTTACCTTTACACCAAAAAATGTCAAAGGAGTTCTTTGTTGGGCATGTTTTGGAAAATGTTAGCTTTATCTCCTGTGTCTTATGTCCCCCATGGCAACTGGAAGAGTACAGGGCCCATGGAAAGCCCCACCAAAAGTATTGGTGAACAGGTCGCCTCCTTTCTGGCATTATACTCCTTCACTCTCATTCTGCATTGTATATGCTGACTTCTTTCCTGTCTCATATGGCCCTTGAATTATTTCACATATGCAGTTACTGTCATTCCACACACTTCTTTTTGGTTCCCCACAGACTATATGTAAGTGCTTGGCTCATAATGTATTGTCAGTGAATATTTGTTCAGTTGAAGCTAGTTGATTGATAGAGGGAGAAAAAAAAAAATCCAGGCTTGACAATGCCGTCAGTGAGTCACAGATGCTCTGAAAGGGTGAATATGTACGCTTGAAGCAAAAGACCCTCCTTTGTTGTCTGGGCTTGGATGTCCACACTAGATGCCTGTGTCCTGGCTCTGAATACTTCCCATTCTCGCCCTGTGCCTCTCAGACTGAACTATGTGGTTGAGAAGAAAGAGGCTGGCATTCTCCTTCTGTTGTCAAGACATCTAAAGTGCTCCTCATTATTTTTTCAGTGGCTCATTCCAGCATGTAAAGTGGAACAATGACTGTTCATCTAGCCTCGTTCACTAGTGCACATGAACACGGATCCCTGCCCCAAATATCATCCAAGTTCCTGTAAGATTTCCTTATGCCCAAAGACCCTTTGGCTGAATGACTGTGTAAGGGCAGGAGGACTTGGAGAAGAAGCTTATGTTTGAGAACAAGAGAGTTCTAAAGTAAGTAGTGACAGTTAAGAGTTATGTGTACACATGAAGAATTTTAAAAGTAAAAAGAAAAATGTAAACTAATGAATACAAAAGGAAAACAGAAAAGCAAACTTCACTTTGTTACATGCCAAGTGCTTATCTGGGCGAGGAAAAAGATTCTGGGGCTTGCCTGTTAGTAACTCTTCCTCACCCACGATGATAGTTGCTTCCAGTCTGAGACATACACATGTGACTTTCTCTGGGCTATTGCCTGCTCATAACTACCATGTGAGTGGGACTATAGGGTTCCAAGTATTGCATCTTTTATGGTAAATTTGGCTAATGAACCCCATCACTCTTTTCTTAAAAGTCACAAGGGTTTTTAATGAAAGTCCCTCTCCTAAACTGACTGCAGGGTAAAATTTGTCTGGATCTCGTTGATTTTTTTTCCCTCTAAAGTAATTCAGGAGAAATTACAACCAATACCACAGAAATAAAAAATACTATAAGAGAATACTATGAACAACTATATGGAAACAAATTGGACAACCCAGAAGAAATAGACAAGTTTCTGGAAACATACAGTCCACCAAGACTGAATCAAGAAGAAATAGACCACTTGAACAGACCGGTCACTAGAAATGAAATAGAGTTAGCAACAAAAAACCTGCCTGCAAACAAAAGTCCAGGACCAGATGGCTTCACTGGGGAATTTTACCAAACATACAAAGTAGAACTCATATCAGTCCTTCTCAGACTCTTCTAAAAGATTGAAAAGGAGGGAGTACTCCCAAACTCACTCTATGAAGCCACCATCACTCTGATACCAAAACCAGACAAAGACACTACTGAAAAAAAGACTATTACAGGCCAATATCACTGATGAACATAGATGCAAAAATCTTCAACAAAATATTAGCAAACAGAATCCAACAGCATGTAAAAAAGATCATATACAATGATCAAGCTGGATTCATCCCAGGGACACAAGGATGGTTCAACATATGCAGATCAACCAACGTGATACACCACGTAAACAGGAGAAAGGACACAAACCACACGATCATCTCCCCTAAGTAATTCTAATTAAAACTGTAACATCTAAAGATTTCCCATCAATATCAGATAAAATATGTACATTGACTCCAAGCTATTACTTTCTAAATAACAATATTCACATGCACATACATACCATCAACTGCAGAGGGAGCTAGTGCCTTTCTCCTCAGGCACGTTAGAAATGGCTGCATAGCAGGAATTTTACTTTCTCCCCATGCCTGTTAAGTGTGATTATTGATAGAGCATTGAGCTCATCTCTACACCCAAATTAAAGCCTCTAAAACACATGTGAGGTGGAACTGGGCTTTACAACAAAGAGGACTCTAGTTTCCACTTTTAAAATAGTCTCCTGAGGTTCTCAAAAAAGTGGAGGACATATTTTAAAAGGAAGGAATTGTGGGTTTTTGTTTTTGTTTTTGTTTTTTATCAAAACATGACTTTTGGAGTCATAACCAATTAGGAATCTACTCCCTGCAACTATAAATAGCCTTTTTCATAGTATATAGTGACCAGAGGCCACATCAGGCATGAGGGACTCAATATGAAGAGAATTTTTATGGTTAATAAACGCCACGATCTTAGCCTCTTTTCTTCTAGATATTGGAAGGACAAGGATAATTAAGTGAGTGTTTAGATCCCAAATAAAAAGTTAATATTCCCATTAAACAAAAAATATAAGTGAATTTATTTTATAGAATTTTTCATAATGGGTCCAAAATACTTCATTAAGCATTTCTGGATAAAAATATGTAAAGCTCTTTATAAGCTCTTGTTAAGATATTAAATACCATTTCTCTATAAATATACCTTGCATTAATCTTTCCTGTTAGAGTTTTCAGGAAACATTTCAAATAAAGTAGCTGAGCATAACCCGTTTGAGATGAATGAGATCATTAGGAAACACATATCTGAAATAAGCTCTGAGATCATTCTGCATACAACCCAAGGGCCCTAATTTTTTAAATATTTCAAACACTGTGCCCCTTTCAAATCATTAGACTTAGAGACATTTAAGGAACTGATTCAATTAACCCAGAAGAAGGAAATGCTATAATGTGTGATTTATTTTTGCAGATAAATTAAAACGCAAGTGTTATCTGTTAGAAAAGGTAGGCTGTCATCATGGTTAGTGATGGGAACAGGAAGGCAATTAAGCAGGACCACTTGAGGCTGAAATAGCCCCTGAACATGGAAGTCTGAAGTTCAAGCTGGACATTCAGTTATTGTCAACACCAGAAAGATTCCTTCATTGGAAGGAATCTTTTTGCTTCACTTAATTCCCCTCGTTGATTTCTAAAAGATGTTTCTTGGTTTAAAAAAGTACTTCCCCCTCCCCCTTAACAGTAATCTGAAAAGAAGCCTAAATTGCTATGGTTTCATACCTTAAAGTCAAGCTTCACATAAAGCTGATGCCTGAAAATTACAACTTTGCATTCTACTCTTTAGGTGAGGAAATATGAGGCAAGAATTTATTTTTCTCCTCTACAACTCCAGGATATTGGCTCCACCAGGCCTAATAAATTGTTTTCACAAGGAAATAAATAGAGCATGTTGTAGCTTACGTTCCCTTGTGCAGGGGGTTTTAAGCAAGATGTATCCTAAACAATAAATAATTACAGATGGGGGAGGGTGAGAGAAAGAAACATTATAAGGGTGGGAAAAATGTTTAACAAAATCAAGGAAAAGACTGAAATTCAAAATGTTAGAAATCTGAAGATAGTTAAAGATTGCCACTTTAACCATTGTGAACTCTATGGAAGAAATGAGAGGACAATAAAACAAGTTAATAAAAGAAAGAGAAGAGGAGGAAAGAATAAGAACGTGAGAGAAGAGATGTCAAGGCAGCTTTCAAAGTAAGTTAACAGCAGAATAAATTCTACTCATAGAAACCGAGAAAACTGAAGAAGTAGTTATAATTCACTGTTCTTTTCTGCTAAATCTTGTTTCCCATCTCGAATTAAAGAGTTTGGACAAAAAATGGCCATAATCATGAACTGAAGATTGGAGGAAAGAGGATGATTATACAAAGAAAAAAAATTCTTAGAAATCTATGAACAGACAAGGTTGGAGTAAAAGATGGGGAAAAGCAAACCAAAACTTAAGATCAGGAAGAGGAAATATTCCTTAATCAGAGAGCATAGGAAAGTTAGCTTCATTTGCCATTGAAGCGGTCAACAGCACTATAGAGAATATATTTTGCTTTTTGCTCAAACCACTCAACAAAAATTCTTATTAAATAGGTACTATGTGCTCCACACTGTTTTAGGAATTGAGGAAGGTGCAAGAGGAATAGACAACACAGTTCCTGCGCTGACAACACACTTCAACACACTTCACTGTCCAGTTGGAGAGTGAGTCTTACACAAAGGAAGCCATTAGGGAACGATTCAGACTAGTCTGTCATCTGTCACTGTACTAGACCTTTTGGAGATGTTTAGGAGAAGAAGCCAAGAGACCCTCTTTTTCCTGCCTAAACAAGAAGGGAGTCTCTTTATTGCTCTTCCTCACTGTGTAACAAATGCTAATAATTCCATCATCCTGTTTCTTCCAGCCATGGTGATGGAACTGTAGTTAGCACACCAGGGGTGAGTCAAAGGTGAACACCCTTGTCTTATGCTTCGAGAAGAATATAAATCAATGGTTTCTGGTTTGTGATAGTCTTTCCTGACAATATTCATTTATCAATTCAGTTTATACAGATTTCCCTTTTCTCTGCCTCGGAATCTTTTGATGACTTCTCCTTCTCAGCGTCTCAAGATCAAAGTCTTTACAAGCTTGAGACAACTGCCTTGCCAGCCTCCTCTGCTGCTTCCCCAGCACCACTGATGTCCCCTAAAAAGCATTCTCTACACCTTTGCTCTTGTGGACTCTTCTGCCTATACTGTCCTTCTCTTCATTGTTGAAGCCTGATCTCTCCTTTAAGGCTCAGCTCGAAAGTCAGTGTCCCCAGAGAGCTGGCCTCTTCCTTGGTGGGGCACCCAGGTCATGTTGTTGTTGCTCTTTCATTACTTTTCCCCACAACTCTCATAGTCAGTGATCCACCTCTCTGTAGGGAAGGATTTAAGCTCACTAGTGGCAAGAGCTCTCTGTTGTTTGCAGCCCAGTCTCTAGCATTGTGCCTTGTATTGGGAGGCACTCAGAATATGTTTGCCGAGTTGTTCCACAAGCATCACTGATTTCCCTTGCTGCTAACTTCTCCCTTTCTCCTCAACTAACCTTACTTTTTAATTTCTTAATTGTATCTATAACCCTGTAAGATTTTAATGAAATTCTATATCTCATGAACATATATTTCTATTAAGACACAATTTGGGGACATAAAGATCCCCTGTGAATTGAAATCTCACAACTGCCTAAGCTAAGGTTCATAGTTTTTCCACAAAAACAATGCACTCTGGTAACCTTGTGTAGACACTCTGGGTTCTGAGAGGCTGGACGTTATTTCTTCAGACCTAATACTAAAATGAAATATTTTTGTTTATTTCCACTGGTGTTTAGCATCCAAACACTAAGCATTAGACAGTTCTAATTACTAAAATTATCTAAGGCAGGGTCTTTTCTGGCTGACACTTAACATCCGAAGAAAAGGACTCGGAAAACGGCAATTAAGGTAGGAATCGGTAGCCCACTGCCAGGTTTACATTGGGAGTGAGGAGGCGAAGTGATCTATAAAGGTCTTTTTAAGCTGGACCTCAGATTTAGCCTACTGAGCCCAAAGCCCATTCTGACATGGGGTCTCTGTGTTCTTGATGTAGACCTATATGCTGACCTCTAGAGTCTCACAAACAAGAAGAAAACCTGTTGGAGCTACGGAAACGCTTAATTTAGCAGGGTATAGTTATGGGAGTTCAACCACAAAGGGGCAGTTAAGTGAAAAGCCCTGTGTCTGGCAGGATGATAGATGTTAGCGTGAAGAATAACAGAAAAGCAAAACTATGTGTTTGGGGGCGAAGAGAGTAAGGGTTGGAAAGAGGGATCCGAGAAAGACCAGAGGGGCCAATGCAACTTGCAACTCTGGAGCGAATGAGGACCAAGGCCCCATCCTCCCGGCGCAGCCCAGACCGCCCGGAGCCGTCCCGGCCAGCAGAGGGCAGCAGCTGGGCGGGAGAGTCCTGGCGAGGGACGCGCGGCGTCGACCCGCTCCCGGGGATCCTCATTTTAAGTGTGGGGCGAGGGACTCTCGCTCATCACTACCGGTCCCTGACCCTGTGGCTATCGCGCATATTGGGCCCGGTTTCGGGGAGTGGGTGTGCGTGGGGAGGGGTCGCCGCCGAGGGCCCGGCGATCCTGCCCGGAGAAGGAAAGCGGAGGGCGCCCCGCGGGTCCTCGGGAGAGAGGGGGAGCCGGGCTTCCGCGGGCCCCGTGCCGAAGGGGATCTCCGCTCCCGCTACAGCGTCACTCGCCCCATTCTCGGTCCGGCCCCCTCAGCGCCCGGGGCTTCTCCCGCCGACACCGCGTCCCACTCTCGGGGCCTAATCAGTGCCGGGCCGCTTGGGTACCCCGCCCGTCCCCGCCGGCCAGGCTTCCGGGGTCACGACCTGCGCCCGACATCGGCCAAGGTGTGCCTCCCGCCGACACTGCCCGCTTCAGAGAGAGGCCAGTACCGCCGGCTGAGCCGCGAGCGGTCGCGGCTCAGGTTTGCGCTCCCGCCGTCGAGGACAGCGGCGGCGGCGTGGGCGTGGGCTGGTCCCCGCGGCCGGAGGGTGGGGAGAAGCGCCGGGCGCACTTGACCATGGGCCCCGAGCGTCCCGGCCGCGCGGCGCAGGCGGCGGGCTTTATGTAAATCGGGGCCGCGCCGGGGCGTCCTAGGTAGGATGGACCAGCCCCCCGCGCCTCGGCCTTCACGTCCAATAAGAAGAGCCCCAGCTTGACACCTGCCTATATACAGGCGAGCGCGCCCCCGGCCCGCGGACCGCGCGCACAGCCCGCACAGCCCACGCCGCGGGCGAGCGAGACCTCCGCCCGCCTCCATGACTTCCAGTGAGATTGAGATGCCCGGCGAGGTGAAGGCCGACCCCGCCGCCCTCATGGCGTCCCTGCACCTCCTGCCGTCGCCCACGCCCAACCTGGAGATCAAGTACACCAAGGTAAGGCGTCGCGAGGGCCTGCAGTCCACGGAGACTTTCTAGAACCTTCCTTCCTCTCCGTGGTCTGGTAGGGGTAAAGCTCTGGCGGCGTGACAGAGTCGGAGGCCAGGGTCTTCCGGGCCAGCCTGTCGTCCCCGCGCAGCAGAGGGACACCCCGTCCGTGGGGTTGGGGCTTCTGAAGTCCCGCCAGGTCTTCGGACTCGTCGGGGACTCGCCCCAACCTGCCGCGCGGCGCTGAGGGTCGCCGTCAACGGCTCCCTCCCAAACCGCATCTGCCGCTGCCTTGTGGTCCGACTCTCCGGGTCCCGACTGCTGCGGGGAAGGCGTCGGCCCCGCTTGGGCCCGTCAAAGGGGGAGGAGGGGTCCCTCGCCAGGCTGGCCTCGCAGCCTGGCCGTCTCTTCTCCTGGGCCGCCGGCCCGGCTCGGGTCCTCGGCGGCCCGCACGGTGCGCAGCGAGCGGCGTTCGCGTCGGATCGTCCAGGCACGCAGCGGTCTGGCCGCCTGTGCACGCTTCGTGGAAACCTGGCCGCTGAGTGCAGGAGACCCAATGTCAGCGTTTCATTAGAATTTTGTAGGCAGTGGCAGTTTTCCTGGAAAACTCGAGAGGTCTTTAAATCTGTGCAAATTAACGGGTTCGCTTTTGAACTGAAAAAAATTATTTTTTATAACGAATGTTGGGGTGGCCAAGTAGGAATTTTTTGTTGCACCACAACGTAAAAAGGAATATGCATTCGCTACCTTGATGTAAAGAGAATTCACTTCCTTTCCACAAATTTGACGTAGAAAGAAGTGTATTAATTACACGCAAAGGGGGATTATATTATGGCATTGGGTTGGGGGGAGAAATAGATGCAATTTAAAGTAATGTTTCTTGGAGTTCCTTTGCAGTTGTCTTGTTTGATTTTTCTATTCCTTTCAGTTTATTTCTACAACAAACATCTCCCAATTACTTAAACATACACTGCGCATACACAATATGGTTAAAGTTGTTTTCCATTGTGCTTATTACAAGATAAACTAAATCTTGTCGAGAAATAAATTGTTTGGTTCTGGCTTAATGGTTGAATGAGAAATTTTTTGAAAACCCGACAGAACATTGAAATTTTACTCGCTGAGTTTTAGGACCGAAATCAGGGTGACTCGTGTTTTGAATGCCAATTTAGATGGTTTTAATGTACCTGTTAGCTTTTTTAGATGGTGTGACAAATTTTTGAAAGCCATTTTAATGAGAGGTCGTTAATGGTTACAACCATTTAGGCATTGTTTGCATAACAATGGTGCCAATGTGTGGCACTTTTCGGAGTTTAGAAACAAGCAGGGAAAGCATGCAGCTCAAGAGTTTTGCTTTATGCGGGCCCCTAACCTCCTCAGGCTCTCTTTAAAGGTCTTAGGATGCAAGATCTGCGTGTGAGAGTAGACCTCAGATTTGAGAGGGCTTGATTTTTAGTCTTACTTTAGGTTGGGTTTTCCTCATAGCCCCTTTGAAAGGGGTTTTAGGTATGCAGTAGGTATCTCGGAATTTAATTTGGAAGCTCTTCCAGTTCTCTTTTTCTCTGACAACCCCCCCCCTCTCTTTTCTCTTGTTCTCCCCCAGTAGGAAAGACAACTGATTTATAGCTAATTGAAGCCTTTAATGTGGAGTCCTTTAGCTCAGGGGAGACTTTTATCCAGTATCCACTTTCCCACTTATTACAAAGAAAAACAATCAGAAATGAAATAATGGATTGTAACTTGATTCTTTAATTTGTGGGGAGGAGGCACCTTATTTTAGGCTTGACAAACAACCCTCATAAACACTGAGTAATACTAATCTAAAGGCAAGCTCTTTTCACAAAACCTTGTAAAATAAGGTATCTGTGAACATTCCCAGCAGCTTTCCTCCTCAGCTCTTTAGTGAGACTTCTAAATTTTCTGAGACAGGCGGCATGGGCAAGCAACTTCTTTACACGAAGAGCAGAAGTTGCTCTTTTGGGAGCCGAGGGTAATGGGTAGTGATTTTCACTTGAAAGGAAAATAAGATTAATGGAGAGTTTTCCCAAAATTCACTTATGATCAGAAGTGAGGGAGATTATATTAACAATTTTAAGCAGAAGAATGTGCAAGGTAGAATGGACAGTTAGTCCTTTAGAACCGTGATACTACACTCATTAGGAATTTTTAAAAGTGTCATGGCTAAAATATTATTTTGCTAGAGGGCTCGTTGAATAACACATAGGAAAGAAATACAATAGTTGTGTCAGAAAATGGTACAAGACAAACAGATAGATCCTCAATAATTTTTGTTGTGTTAAACGAATGCATCTTTAGTGAAGGATTTATAATGTTAGGATTTTAAAATACGATTTGGGGACCCAGGTAAAGTCACTACTTATATGTAAGTGGTGATATTTTGAGAGTTTCAAGTAGCATGCATTTAGAAAACTTTGCACTTAGAATCTTGTATTTTTCTGTATTTTTCCACCGTTCTCTTTCTTTTAAAAGTATTTTACTTTTTTTTTAATAAAAGGGGAGTGGGGGAGATCATTAAAAATAAAAGTTACTATTTTTGTCTGTCAGAGGTCCAGTGAAAATGCTCCAAAAGTAAAGTTCACTCCCCGAGGAAGCTGAAAGGGCTAAATTCGTGGTTTTTACATTACATTTAATTTTTAAAATGAGCCTGCCTCTCTAAAGTTCCAACACCCATTTAGGACTAATGATCAATGAAATGGCAATACCATGTTTGGAATATGTCTATTTTTATTTTCCTATTACAGGAAGCTAGACCCCAAGTTTTAACATGGATTCTTTTTAAAGAAATATGTTTTTTTTTTTTTAAAAAAAAACCTGGAAACTGTACTAGTCAAGAAAGACTGATAACTCCACCAAGATGAAGCAGCGAGGGGACCACTTTGGGTCTGGGAGAATGTACTCTCTCTTCCTTGTATCCTAAGAAGACTGCTTCCCAGTTAACATGGGAGTGTGACTGCTTTTAGCTATAATTTTATGAATTAAAGATTTTGAGTTGTTCCTGTTTTATCAGTCTGGTTTTTAAATTTTTGTATATCGGAATACGTTATAGGAGTACACACATTGTGATATCAAGGCTTACACTTTATTGACTGCCCCTAAGTACAGGGGAGATCTCTTCCAGATTCCCAGAAGGGAATCCCACCCCCTTTATCCCACCCGCTTTTTCCCACCCCTACCTTCTCTATTGTCTCTATCACCTCTTCTGGCTCCACCAGTTTCTCTCTGCCTCACCTCCCCCTGCACACACACATTAGCGCTGTGCTGTCTCTCTGTTTATCACTTTTTCAGTGAGAATTTATGCCTGTAATAGTAACATAAAGGGGTCTGTTTTCCTCCAGTATTTGAGACTGTGGGGAGCTATAACAGAGGGAGGGAGTTATGGAGGACTGACCCACTAAACTAGAAGAGAAAAAAAAGAAGGCAATCAACTGAAAATTGGAGCTAATGTGCATTGGGTAACTACTATTTATTCTTTTATTTATTCATTTAACAACCTTTTATTGAACATCTGCTGTTTTCTGGGATCAGTTTCAATTCAGCTCAAATGATATTTAAGAGGCAGTGTTCCTAACAACAGTGCTTTCCATTACACTGTTTGGGCTATGGAAATATTCGACTTCTAGGAGTTTAGGGTCTTATTAAAAAGACTGAGTGCCAAAAATTGGTTATCAGCGTGGCAGTAGTTCAGTTGATCAATGTAATAATAACAGTAATGTTAATACTTATAATGCCATTTATGTTGTTTATAGGGCCTAATGACTTACCTAGCACTTTCATAAATATCTTATTTGATCCTTGCAAAACCGTTGAAGGAGAGTAGGAAGTAGGAATAACTGATAAGGAAAACCGTGGTCGTAAGTTTTAAAAAATTGATAGAGCTTTCCTTACTAGACGCTTTGCTGTTACTAGCAGTCATGTATTTCTTTTTAAGAGAGAGAGTTTAAATCTTTATTTTTTGTGTGTTGCTTCTGTTGCAAACATGGAGAGAATATAAACTTGTCTGCTTCTCTTAAGAAGATTCTACCTTTTGTGGCTTCTGATTCCCTAACTTTAAATTACCATACTTGATGTTTCTATGAGACCTTTTTTTTTAGGTCTGGGGCAAGATTCTTGCCCATCTCAGGAATTATTTTTTAAAACATGGCACAGGTTTAGTTGCTTCCAAACCTCTAATCAAGATTGTATGCTTGATCATAAGTTATTAATCAAACTCCATGTTCATAGGGGAACTCAGGTTTTCAAAAATGTATTTTTTCATAATTGTACAGCTTTTTGATGCTTCTGTCATCTTTGTTTAACCCAGGAAAGCTAAACAGCTTCATTCTAGGATTTGAATTGAGTAATTCTCCTGGGGTCCTACCTGATGCTTTCCGCTATATATGTAGGAATCGTATATAGTCATCATTTGCTGACACGCTTTTGTCCTTTGTTTCTTTAAGATGAGGAATTACAGTTTTTCTATTGGAGGGTAGAAGATTCTCTGAGGAGCCCGTTCTATGAGGTCTGATTTTTTTGTGGCCCAGCTTAAGAGAAGCCAGTCATGCATAATAAGTTCTTTGTTGCATTCAGTGATGGTTAGTGTGATGATAAAACCACAACTAAGCCAAAAACCTTTCAGATAGCAACATGCATAGTTCTCTTTCAAGTCTTCCTCAGTTGGATAATGAAGTGCAAATACTGATGTATATTTTTATCTTTTTAGTTATCTTAGTGACGGCTTGTAGGGGTCAGCAAACCATAGACTGCCTGATTTTGCAAATAAAGTTTTATTGGAACACAGCCACATCCATTCCTTACATATTGTCTGTGGCTGTTTTTGGACTATAGTGGCAGAATCAGGTAGTTACAGCAGGACCATATGACCCATATTTTATAAAGCGTTTACAAGCCCTTGACTTAGAAAAAGAAAGGATCTGAGTTAAAATAGGCCTTTGTTCAAATCTTGGTCAGATATGTACTTGTTGCCTATGCAGGCAGTTAACGTTTATTAACCACACAGAGCCAGGTATGGTTCCGAATTCTGGAGATGCAGCAGTAAACGAGGTGTGGATGGTGTCTCCTCTCAGGGAATTTCTGTAGTGTCAGTCTCTACATCTGTCAAAGTTGAGATAAGAGTACCTACCTTACGTGGTTGTTGTCTGGACTAAATGAGCAAGGGTGTGAAAGTAAGCAGCATATAATGACAGTCAGCCAAGGGCTGGTTTCATTTCATTTTTGTAAAATGATGATTACATTTGTCGTTTCAAATTAATGGGTGCCCATTTTAAGAAAGATCAGAATTGTGTAATCAATAAAGTTTTCTTAAACAGGCCATTGTTTATTATTTTAATTAGTCATAAGAGTTTAATATTCTTGGTAGCTGTGGTATCCTTATAACATGTTTACATTTGATTTTCATCAGATGAGATCCCTTGGAGGTTTCCCTACCAAGGACTTGTCTTTGCTAAAAGTCACTAAATCAAACAACTTTCCAGCCAGTATTTTAACAGTCAAATTAGATATCTGACACTTGTGCCAAAATTCTGCATTAATATGCTTCAGTATACCCAGTTGGCTGGGCCTAAATGACAGATGGCAAAGAGCCATTTCTGGAATTTTAAGTAGTTTGGACAAGGATGTTGCCACGTCACTGGTGCATAGATCTGGGAATTATGACAGCATGAGAGGACATTTTCAGAAGGTCCATATCTTTCAGAAGTAGGAAGGTATCTTACTTTACATAATTTAAAACTGAAGAGAATTTTAGTGGTCTTGAGTGCCCAATTTGGGGGCACTTCACCATCCAAAAAGTAAGAGCACCACACAGCGACAATTTTGAAAGTCCTCCTAGCATTTCTTTAATTTCTTTATTCACCGTGACAGGTAATTTCAAAGCCAGTCGTTTCCTCTCAAACACTGAATCAATGCACATAGAAGTGATTGCCATAATGTCACCTTGGTTAATTTTTAATTGCCTTTTCAGACATATCTTTGAGCTTTATTACAGTTTACCTTTCAGATATATGAGATTACCCAAACTGGGAATTTCTTATCTCTGGCATTTCTCTGTTGCTAGTTTCTCTGTCTGTAGGATGATGGAGTTATGTTTAAATGGTTTCCCTTTAAATCTTACTGAATTTACTTACAGCAAGCCTCTATTGTGTCACATGATTTGAAAACACTTCCAGCCTTTGAAAATTCCAGTTGGAATAATAATTGGGTGCTTTCACCATCTAGACTTTTGCTGGGCTCTCAACAAAACTTCCCTGGGGCTAAACATGGGGGTTTATTGACTTCTGTAGAATGTGGTTAAAAATTAGAATGTCTGTGAGTGAACATTCTAATTCCTATTATAGAAGGAAGCTTTCCTTTTACTCTAGTTCAGCTCTGTTACCTCCAGAAGTAGTTATCTGCTCTATTTCCTTTCCTCACCACAGTCTGACCTTTGGAGAGCCCAAGTAGCAGTTTCTTTATCCCTAGATCTCTAGAAAGATAAAACCTGTTGTCCGGTTGAGACTGGAAACACCTCATTTAGACAGAATTTAAGATATTGTGGGTACTAAAACACTTTCCAATATTGATTATAAGCTATGGGGGAAAATTCAAAATAATTGAAGATTTTATTTTTATATATTTTCTCATACATAATTTTCATTTGTCTAGCTTAAGTCTTTGGATTTCAAGTCTAGTGACTCTTAGGGTATTTTGCCCCAGGTCACTTCTAGGAATTTTTAAAAAATTAAACTGAGTCAAAAAATGCTATAATAGGGGGAGGGTATAGCTCAAGTGGTAGAGTGCATGCTTAGCATGCACAAGGTCCGGGTTCAATACCCAGTACCTCGTCTAAAAAAAAATAAGTAGACCTAATTACCTCCCCCCACCAAAAAAAAAAGTAAAAGAAAAAAATGGTATAATAGTACCATTTTTTGACTCAGTTTTCCCACAGTAAGGATATGACTTTTCCCACAGTAATTATGGAACCTACCTCCAGCTAAGTGGATCTGGTAAAATATTGTGAATTTAGTAAACCCACTAACAGGCAAAAATCACCTATTTCTCTTCTCCCCCACTCCCCATCACTGACACACGCTTAATCTATGGGCCAAAGTGTGTGTAATGATGGAGGGTTTAAGGTTGAAAGGAAGAAGGTAAATATGAAGACCGTGCCTGGGAAGACAAAATTTATGATCTACAGAGGATAACTTAAAGTCTGATTTCCCTAGGTGTGAAAATTGGACTCCCTCACTGAGTCCTTTTTTAGAGGAGATCAGAAAATTACTGTTAGACTGTTTGAACCTGAAACCAGTGAATTCTGCCTTATCTGTGTTTCAGAGCTTGATACCAGCATACCACTAAGGCTTGATTTTCATGGGGAAGGTTATTGAATTGTATTATCTTGGGGTCACTTTTATTTTTAACTTCAATCAGAGCTATCCTTTTTGCTTCCCTGAATTCATTCATTTGTTTATTCATCTGATGATTATTAAGTCCTCTGTGTCCATTGTTAGTCACTGTCTGGCATGAAAAGATACATAGATGTGTGCCCTGCCCTGAAGTTCAAGGCTGGAAGAGGATTCCCACTTGGGTGTGGGAGGAAGACATGCACATAGTAACTGTGGTGCATGATAGAAAATACTAAATGCTTGACGTGAATTCACTTAAAGCAAATGAGGATTCAGAAGATAGAGATGTTTCAGCCTCAGCAGCTCAACAGCACACTGTATTTTTCGACACCCTTGAGAGGAAATCAAATATTTCAGTCATACCAAAGAGTATAGACAATATAACAAATGTGTACATACACCCAGATTTGTTTGTTCTTAACCATTTGCAATATGTGCTTCTAATTTTTTTTAAAGAAATATGTTGAGGCTCCCTCTGTGAATTTCTCCCATTCCCTTCTCTTTCTCCCCTTCCTTCCTCAGAGGCATTTTGCATTTATCTTTTCTATTGGTGTATGTATTCATAAATAATACATGCTATTATCTCATGTGCTAAATCTTTTTATATAAATGGTACCATGCCATACGTATCCTTCTGCAATTTGCTTTGTTTGCTTAGCATAGTATTTTCAAGATTTATCCATGTTGTTGGATGAACCTGCAATTCATTCATTGTCTTGATTGCATAATATTTTGTTCTTTGACTATACCACAATTTTTAATTCATTCTACTATGGACATTTAAGATACTTCCAATATTCTGCTATTACAGTAATGCTGCATTAAACATCCTTGAGCATATCTCCTTATCTGCCTGGGTGAGAGGCCTTCTAGGATATACACTTACAGTGATATTGTTGGCTCATGAATGTGTCTGCAACTTAATTAGCAACTGCCAAATTTCTGTCCTCTGCCACCAGCAGTATGTCAAAGTCCCCATTGCTCTATATCCTTACTTATACTTGGAGTTCTCCTACTTAGTAAATTTTGCCAACCTGATGAGTGTGAAATGTTATCCCATTGCTGTTTTAATTTGCATTTCATTGATTTCTTGTAAGGTCGAACGGCTTTTCATATGGTTATTGGTCGTTTGGCTTTCCTCCTTTGTGAACTGAGTAGTCTATCATTTGCTTATTTCTCTTTGTGTGTGTGGTTGTTTTTATTGATTTGTAGCAACTTTTATATATTTAGGCTTATGATCCTTTGATAGTTGTTTATTGTATGAACATTTTCATTTTCATCCCTCTTGTACCTTTTCTTTTTCTTTTTCTTTTTTGGCATAATTGTCATGTAGTTTTAAATGGAAATGGAGGGGAATTTTTCTTTTTTCCTTTGTGTTTAGTGCTTTTAGTGTCTTGTTTAAGAAATCTGCTATTATTCCAAGTTTTTCAAGATATCCTTCTATATAGTCTTCTGAAAGTTGATTTTTACTATTCAAAATTTCACCTTTTGTGCTTGTGTCTTAATCCACCTATAATTGGTATTTGTTTATATATAATGACACAAATTTTAAGGACAAATAATATAATGTGTGGGAAAGTCAAATGATATTAATGTGTAAAGAATTTTTCAAAATTGTATTTTATGCAATTTTGGAATAAGATTAGGAGGTCCAGAATTCTTCACTGTGTACTCTTTTATAGGACTGGAGAAAAATCAAGAGGTGACAATAAATATAATCTGAAAAAGAACTTCTAGTAAAGACAGACCTTTTTCTTGACTAATACAGTACTGTGCCTCATCCTGTTAGTTTAGAGAATTTAAATTATTCCTTAGCACCAGGCTTGAAAATAACATTACTTTGTATTTTATTAGTGTTTGAACTCATTGTGTTTTAAACTCAAAGTTGGTGTTGTACATTCACCCTTGTGTTTGGATTTCATAAGTTACTTGATCTGTGTATGTGTGCCTCTGATTCTAAAGAGGCTACTGAAGAATGAAATTCTCCAGCCTTAAAAGTGAATCCAGCCCTTCTGTTCATGTTGCTTATGTAATACCTGACAGAGTTGGCCCCACACTTATTTTTTAGGATGAACATATTCTCTCAACGCCCTTGTTACTTGTTTGCACTACTCCTAAAGTGTGCAGTTTTTGCCTTGTGTTATATTTTCCTGTTTAATCTTCTACTCCAAAACTGTACTGGATTATAAACTCTCATTCATCTTGATATTTCTGTAGCATCTAGCTCAGTGTCTCACAGTGTAAATGCTCAGAAAGTGTGTGTTGAGTGAATACTTGTTATATTTTATTATTGTTAATAGCTACTAACAGCAATTAATTATCCTTTTATTAGTAGTACTACTTTAATTATTAACATGTTATCCTTTGTTATTAATACTACAGTTTCCAGAGTTCTTTTCATATATGATAACTTTTAATAATTGTGGAAGTCCTGTGATGTGAATATTATATTAATATCCCCATTTGATAAGTGAGAAAATCAGGCATATTAAAGTTAAATAATTTTTCCAGGATCAATAGCTAGTTGGTGGCAATTCCAGAACTCAAGTAATCCTTCTCCTTCCTTGCTCATAACAACAGGAATACAAAAACCACAACAGAGACGGTACAATTTGAACTATTAGCCTAAAGCTCTGCTGAGCGTTTTACAGGATAATGCCAAATCCAGTTCTCCTGGCTACAAATCCTGCCTTAAGTCCAGTTGGTATTATTGTAGCTATCCTTAGCAACAATTCAACCTGACATAAAGATGAGAGTGTGCGTTCAAAAAAGAAAGTTGATATAATCAGCACTTTAGGTATGAATCAGCTGGGAAGGTGTGATTCTTTGGGCTGTGGGAAAGAACTGTATTTTTGGATTCTCACTGGTTGGGTAGCCACACATGGCCCTTAATGACACCTGCTTGTTTGTTTTTCATTCAGAAAGTGCTTTCTTTGTTATGGTTATTCAGATTCACTTGGGAGTGAGGATGTATGAGATTATTGAAAGCAAATATGTTTCACATTCTTTCTGATGCTTCCTCTCCCCACAAAGGCCATCATTTTGTGTTACTTCACTATAAATGTGGGAGGGGCACTTGCCAGAAAGAGTTGGGTAGATGTGTTCCATCTTGCCTAAATTTTATAAACAACCCTTTCTCACTAAGGCTTAACTACTGTTAGATCCATCTAGTACATGTAACTTCAGCAGGGATGAAATAGAGGAATAGAGTGGTCCCCAGAAATATGTGCAATATCCAAACTTTAACAGAATTTCGGTGACAGAGGGTGATGGTGATTGGGATGCACAATTAATGTTTCATTGTAAATGGCTCAAAAATCCAGACCTAAGGAACTGTTGGCAGGTTGTCTCCTTTAAGCCAGATCTTCTAGTCTCCAGATTTCTGTCTTCACTTTTAGAGAGAACTCATTTCTCTTTCTCCTCTGCTCCCGAGTCAGAATCCCTTCTTCTCACCTTTTCCATCTCCTTTTAAGTTTTTACGCACTTATGCTTCTCGTCTGCTTCCCTGAGTGTTTCTCTCAGGCAGGTCTTGATGACCCTCAGTCTTTCGTTAGACTCATTTACCTGTTTTCGTAAAATGGTTAGTTATGCCTGGGAACCTCTGTAGTCAGCTCTTCCAGCTGTTGGCTTAAATGGTCCTTAGGGAGCTCAGAAGCAACGAACCTGGAATAACCACATTTGACTTCTGTGAGCCCTCTTGAGAATTTAGTAATTACTTAATGGATTCAATTGGTGACATATACTATTCCAGATAACAGCCTGGGTTGCATTAAATTAACCTTTACAAATGGGTATTTATAGGGGTACTCTTAAAAGACGACACGTGTTGACTGTAATTGCTCTTCCATGTTTCTCCATGCTGTTAGGTATTTGTAGTGGGTGAAAAATTTCTCAGATTAGAGCCTGGGTGGTAGTTGTGGCCATTTAGTGATGTGTGTCATTGTGTTCAGCACATTGAGCATAAATCCTGCCTTGTAAACAGCAGGGAGACTAATGAGGTTTGCCCACATTCTGGTATCATTACCAGGAATTCCAACAGAGAAAAAGAGAAAGCTTAGAAAAGAAGTACACAAATAGAGTGATTTCTGGAACTCTGGATGATCCAAATTAAGGAAAGAGATTATTGCTCAACATTTAGTATAGACGCGTATGTGCAAATATGGGTACATAAACGACATTTAGCTAAAAAAAAAAAACAAAACAAAACAAAAAAAAAAACCCCAAGCTTCTGCTTTTAACGAATTCTAGCAAAGTCAGTACCTTAGTTCTTCAGAGAGCTAATGAGGGGCTTATTTATGAATGTCTCTAATTGTGAGTGGTGTAGTCGGGACAGCTATTGAAATAACGCAGCTGTTAACATGATAGCACAATTTTTACTTTGTTGGAACTCCTCATCATTTCAGCCAACTAAAATTTCACATCACTTTTTGTCTTACAATTTTTGGAATGATTCTGCTGTAAATAATAATAGTCACAAATGACTTCTGAACACACCAACTCTCTTGTGAGAAACCTTTCACATGGTTTTTGGGGAGATTTATTTCAAATCTTTATTTTTATTATTACTGCATAAATAACTCGTGTGTTTGATAATGTCACATCAAGGAATCCAATACTGCTTAATGCCTAGGCTACTTACCTTCCTGGATTTGAATTTTCATGAAAGCTGGTATCATGTCACCTTTGGCACAAAATGTGGCCCACACATCTTTGTGTTTGAATAAATGAGTAAATGGATGAATACTAGAAAATAATATTGCCTGATTCCATTTGTAGAGTTACTAATAGAGTGCCAAGACTAGAAAGTGAATTGCAGGGTAAAGTGTTTTGAAATGAATAGCTGTCTTTCTTTTCATATGTGTGCATATTCTCCTCCCCCCCGCCCCCCGCGCTTTAGGATGGAAAACTCCCCTCCTCCACTCCCACTCACTTACTCCTTCCTTTGAAATAGAAGCCCCTCAGGATGCATTGTGCAGTGGTGAGCAAGGCAGCAGACTGGGCACTCGAAGACCTATGTCACAGTCCCAGCTCTGCCATGGATGTATGCTCATCTAGCTGTCCCTTGTACATGGAGGCACACAATAAATACTCACTGAACTAACGAATGAACAAATTACTCAATCACTCATTGAGTACTTCCTTTTATACGAGGCTCTTGGGATATGAAAATGCTTTGTGATACTGAGTGAGTTATTTAAATTCCCTGAGCATCATTTTTATTACTTACAAATTGATAGGACGGAATGAAATGCTTGTTTATTAACCCACCTAGTACTTATGAAAACAGCTGAATTAGAATAGCTCTAAGATTCTTTACCTCACCCTGATTCTTCAGAACTCTTTAATTTCCTGGGTCCCAACCTAGGCTTGAGGTCCGGAGGGAAATACCAAACTTGTTTGTATATCTAGTTACAGTCTTTCTGGTACCCCTAATTTTCACTCAGAATAATGTTCTTAAAAAATATTTTCCCAAAGGTAGACTTAAAATTAACAAAAAGCAGTCCACGGAAATCTGTTAATGATTCTCCTTATATAAATGAATGTTTAGCGGTGTCATAAAGATCCACTGGAAGTAAAAATTTTTGTGTTCACTGAACACTTAGAGTACTAGAAATTAGAGCAGTGACTCCCAAGAGAATTCCTCCTTTAATCTTAGGGATCACTGATTTTAATACTTGATAATAGTGGTAGAAAGAAAAGGTTTGTTGGCACTTTTCTTCTAGACCATTTCAGCAGCTTCTCTGTCGACCTAAGCTCATGAAAACCACGGCGGGTCAGGGAAGCTCTGTGGAGAGGGAACTTGTCAGGAGCTTACAGCTTTTCACTTGAGTCTAATAGAGACTTAGCACTTTGCAGGTCAGTGCCACTGCTATTTGTCTCTGACCCAGGAGATCTGGAGTTCTTCACATCAAAACCACATCTTGCTGAGCAGAGATCAAACGTAGGAAGGTAAGGATTCTGCCAGTGATTTATCATGCCAGAGAGAGTGATCAGGCCATATGGGCCACTGCAAATGAAGTTGACATTCCAGCAGTTTCTCATATAGGTCTCACATGTAGTTATGGTTAGTTTTTCTTATAGAGGAATTCCGGGTCAAGAGGCAGCTTTCAGTGGCATTTCTTAGCAAGTCTTACCTAGAACATGAGGTTTATTTCAAAATCAAGTCCTAGCAAGATTTTTCTAATATTTTATGCAAATGGAAGGCAGGGCTTTCTTGACCAAGTATTTGAAGATTAATTTGAGATTCTCATTTGATGTCTCCTTTCCTTTTTATTTTTCCTTTTCTGGGATGGTACCTATTTAAAAAAAAAGAAGAAGAAAGAAAGAATGAAAGGAAAAGAAAAATTAAGGTGATTTGAGGTCTCCAAAAGAAAGTTTCTTCCTAAATATTAGATGTGACTTTAAGGTAATGAAATTGACTCTATAAGCTGTAAACTATGCACAATTAGGCCCATTAGTTCATCACATTTTATTAACTCAGGGTTTTAGGAATGAATTACTACAAATATTACAATCCACTTCCTGCGGTAGGGAAGGCATCACGTATACCCTTCTGTATATTTGTAATGGCCAAGAGCAAAGAGGAAGCATTTAATCATTTAAGTATGAAATAGGTATAATTATGTTTGAAAGTATTTGCAAGGGTTTAAGTCAAGGACAAAAATGCTAATTTTAATTGAAAGAAAGAATTCAATAATCCCTCTCTTCATTTAACTATTTATGTCAACAGATAAATTAACATGGTTTTTCAACACAGAATTCAGCTTGTTTTTTGTTTACTGTCACAGGCAAATGCTTAGTCTCCTGTGGAGAAATCACTCATTTATTGGTTCAAAGGCCTCTTCAGTCTCAGGATATGCACTGTGGTATTTCAGCCCTTCTTTGCATAGGATGTTTACTTTGTAACTTAAATGAAAGATTATGTTGTCCTTTAAATGTAGTAGTTTGTGACATTAACGTAATTCTACTGAAGATACCAGTTGTCCCTTTTATGTTTCACTTTTTCTGAATGAGAAAAATAATCATAAATGGAATGGGCTTTGGTGGTTAGAAGTAGGTCTCATCCTCTGATTAAAATTCACTTGATTTCCTAAGGTATCAGTATATCTGTTTATTAACTGGGGATTATTATTCTGAGTTATGAATTACTTCAAAGCTGCAGGGAGCAAGTTTAAATATAATAATAAAATGGACTTCCAGTTCTCATCTTTGGCATCCTTGGAAAGTGTGCAACATCCATGAAAACCTCGGAGGGGTGCAGATAAAAATATAGGGTGTCTAGTTAAATTTAAATTTTAGTTAAATAATGAATACTTCTAAAATATAAGTATGCCTCATGATTTGCCAGTGATTTGGGACATACATATACTGAAATTTAATTCATTGTTTTTCTGAAATTTATATTTAACTAGGCGTCCTGTATTTTTATTTGCTAAAACTGGCAACCCTAAACTGTTACACACATGGTTTATGTTTTATCTGTGACCAGCAAATAAACATTATTTTAATGTAAAATTAATTGGCAATAAAATCAAAGACCAAAGGAATCCTTTAAAATTGTTGTACTTGAATAATAAAAAGGTGTGTAGTAGAAAGACTTTTTTTTAATCCCTAGTATTACTAGTTTGTGAGTAAACAGGGCATCTAGGCCCATTGTAAGACAGCCTAATCTCCTAAATGAATTGTTCCAGCCTTTTAATTCAAAATCATACAAACAAAAACATTGAGATAAGCTGGGTGCTTTTTCAAATGGGGACCCCCGTGGCTTTGAAAATAAACACTTCAGCCTCCTTCACCCCCCAACACCCACACCCACACTCGCTAACCTTTCTGATGTCTTCCATTTGCAAATGAACAGGGTGAATTCTGAGAAAGACAGAAGACTAATTAAACCTAGGGAAGATAGGCAAAGGAACATTTGTTTCCAAGCAGAAGACAAAAAGAAGTCACATTCTGCTTTCTCAAGACTGACAGGAGGTCCTTAAAGCCCTTCCTGAAGTTTCTTCTTCATGTGTATTTCCCACACCACTGCTCAGGCCCTCTGAGGACGAGGCCACCCTCGTGTGTTTGACCCCACCTGCATTAGCCTGTCTTCATGGCTGAGTCGGAGAAGGGTCTCAGTCAGAAATTCAAAAAGACCATTCGATGTGTTGGATGGCCTTCATCTTTACCTTCTTCTCCCTTCATTTTGCCCTGTGTGTCTCTCATGGTTTGGCAAAGGGGTCTTACTTGCTAGCAATAGAGAGAATATATGAATGAATAAACAAACACCAAACAAGGAGTGACTGCCTTTTTAAGAGCACTAATAAATTGCTCGAATTTGATGGTTTACATTCAGAATCAGAATCAGTTAAAAGTTTGAGTGTGTACTACACCAGGCTTTTCAGTAACCCAATACCTTATTTGATCCTTACAATCACTGGATAAGGTGGTTTTCTAATCTCTGTTAAAAATGAGAAAATTGAGCCACAGTAAGATTAAATCACACACCTAGGTCACACCATTTAGTAATCTTCATACACACAGAAATTTGATCCATAAATAAATAGTTTAAGAGCAATAGGAAGGCAGAATTTTATCTTAGGACACCTTTGTCCATTTTTATAGCTAAAGAAGACCAGAGAGACCTCCATGAGTTTCAGCATAGGTGCTTGTCAAACCTGGTGGCATGACTGAGGAGGGCTGGGAAAATTAGACAGATTAGGTCTATGGTAGAGATCTCCTGCCATAACCCTTGGGATCCTGAATCAGCTAGAACACCTGGTCTGCCCTAATCTGAATCACAGGTCCCTGGAATTACCTTGGAGCCCTTTAATCTAAATGATCACAGCAGCCTCATTTTGGGAGGGAAGGCAGCCCCCACTTCACCTTCCAGTTCATTTGGATCCAGCCTTGTCTTCTGAAGGTTGACCAAACTGAACTGTCCTCTGGGGAACATGACCTTTTGTCTCTGTGCTCTCATCAATGTCCTTTCACTTTCAGAAACAGACTTTGAGGTTATATGGGTATGTGAGAAGTTGGATTTATCTTTGTTACCTAACTGCTAATGTCCTAACTTATTTCTGTTTACAACATTAACACAATTTGTTTAATCATTGCATGTTAGTGTAATATGTTGGGTAGACAACATTTATTTTAAAATACTCTAGCACAATCATGTTAAATTAATATTTTAAAGCTGTTTAAAAGTTTCACTAGAGGCTTCTTATTTCTTTGACCTTGTGCTATCTGTATACTTTGAAAGTCTAGTTTGCAGTCTTTTCTAATAAAGGCTTTTCTTTTATCCTGCCTTTCAGCCTAGAACTCAGGATAAGTCAGGTTCAGGCATACGATATTGGGTCCATTATGTAAATCTGTTAATTGATTTAAAGTTAAGATTGATAAACTAGTCCTTGTCACAGCAGGCTTTGTAAAACCATGCTTTTTGCCAGTAAAAGATTACACCTATTGAACAAAGGCTGTGTCTCTATAATATCAAAACATTGACTTTAAAACAGAAAATGCAATCAGTCATCTATGGTGTTTTCCTATACAGTGCCATTTGGGTGTTTCTTCACTCTTTAGCCAGATGTTCTGGCGTGAAGCAGAGCGAAGGCTGGAAGGCAGCGGATCCACTTTTGCTCTAACTACCCACCTAGGTATTTCAACAGGAAGCTTCTCCCCTGCCCCATAAATGATTTGAACATTTGCTTTGTCATTTTACTTTATATAAGTAGCCTCTTAATTAGAAGTAAAATAGGTGGGGATTTTTTTCATTAAAGTTAAAAATATCTTTATTACCTTTGATTATAATATTCAAAGGCTACCAGCTTTGCAAGGTAGCATACAGAGGTGATCATCAATACAGTTTTTCTTGTAACAATAGAAATTTAATGATAAGTTAAATAAATGATAATGAAATTTAAATAAATGATAGTGCTGTCCTTTGTTGTCTGTAAATCTCTTTAAAGTACATCAGTGGAAACAATGGAGCAGTCATGTAAAAGGAGATAACTAACATGACAAGTCCTCAGACTGCTTCTTTCCCCTGCTTAATTAAAAGTAATTGAACTTTTTCCTATAAATAGATCAGTGTGGTTATTGATTTGCTATCTGGTACTCTCCTTTGATGAGCCAAAAGCAGTTTAGTGGCAAGCTGGGGAAAATTCAGCTCTCCAAGGCATAATCTACTGCAGGATTTAATACAAATCATTTGAAGCATTTACTATTAAAAAAACAAAACATTTTATTACTGAAATAAAACATGGCAGCTTTATGTCAAAGATTCATTGAGGGTAGGAAATTATTTACACCTAACACCTATTAATGCCTGCTGCTTTGAGAACCCCTCAGGGGTTTAGATTCTCCAATTAGAAAATTCATGGCCTCTCTGTATTGTCACGGCCACTCTGCTGTGGGCTGACAGTGTGGCAAGCCTGATTGTCCTCGATTGCCTTCCTGCTGCAGAAATGGCCAAGTGATGTGGCTTGGCTTACATGGATAAGCTTCTCTGTTTTGAATTTTTACCCGAGTAACTGCTGAGATATATAAAATTACTTAAAGCGACTTAGATGAATCAGATACCTGTTGACAGCCAATCCGAATTCCTTTTGCCCACCTTTGCTTGTTTCCCCAGTATAGCATGATTTATTTTATCTTTTGAATAATGACTGCATGTTAAGTGCTGTGTTAGAATGTGGGGGAAACCGAATGAAGGTGGGACCTTCCTTCAAGGAACTTAGAAAAGGGAGAAACTTTCATTTTAACCAGCAAAGCCTTAGACACATTTACATTTTATGTTATTACATAATTGTACAACAGCCCTGAAAGGAATAGGCTTTATTTCTTTTTTACAGAAAAGGAGACAAGGCTCAAAGAGTTTGAGAATCTGTCTTAAAGATGGCTTAATATTACACAAGTGGTAAAAGGCAGACTGATATGTAAATGGAGGTCTTTCAACTCTAGTACTTCCAGTTCTGGGTTTATTCTATGAGGAAGATAAATACATGCAAGACTAATCACCTCAGTCCTCAGTGAATTTCCTACTTTGTTTTACATACATAGACATGACCCTTATGGCATTTAACCATCACTATTGAATAATTATGCAACTTCAGTCTCTACACTTGTCTTGAGGAGAACAGACTTGCATGCTACTTTATCCTAATAGTGTCTTTAGGAAAAAAAAAATGTATAAACCAGCCCAGTCATCATGAATTGGCTTTCAAAAACCCACCTTTGTGATCTTTACTAAGTCAAAACACAACCAAATACTCTATTCATATCTCAGGGTACCTCTCTCAGATGTTATGAGATATCTGTTCCTTTCAGGTTTGGGAAGGAACACTTCTGTTTGGCAGAAGGCCTTTGTTGTAGTGGAGGACTGTCCTTGTTAGAGTTCTTAAAAGCGTTCCACCAGGAAGGGAATACAGTTTCTGAGATGGGGAAATAGATGACATTTCCTGACCAGGTGCCCAGAATTCTAGGATGCTATGAGATAGTTACAGAAGGAAATTGTACTTACAGGTTTTTTCCCCAAATGCCTGTGTGGTGTTTCCCTAATAAAATGCCATTACGAATTTTAATTTTAATTCCCTTTGGTGGGTAACTGTGAGCCTGACGGCTGTGATGGTTTCATAAAAACTGCAATTGATGCCTGCATTGATACCTAGATTCTAGAGAAAGGAACATATGACGAAGGAATCACTTTATTTCAGCGTATTTGTAACCAGCTCCTAAATCAATCAGGGTTGGCCATTCCCTTGCGCTTCTGCTCATTCAAAAACCAGCCCTTCTGTAAGAAGTCATTAGGAGAGGGATTGGTTTTGAAGTCCCTTTCCTGTACCCTCAGATACCAGCCTGTGGTTGTAAGAGTGCAAAATTGTTCTTTAATACACCTAGGAAATCATTTTCTACCTAATGATCACAATAGTATGGCTGCCATCCTCTGGCAGAAGTTCCTGCTTCTACCTGTGAGGAGAAGGCAGAAAATGTCCTGGAACCTCACCTCTGAGTGGGATCCATTGGGAATGTAAATCACCGCTGTTTTCCCAACACATTTTGCTGTCGAGAAAGGAAATGAAAAATTATTTTGCTGTCACTTGTGTTGATTGTGCTGAAGAAAAAAAGGACTCAAGCAAAATTCCTTGTGCTGAATAATTTTTAAAAGACATTGTGAGAGATGCTTTTATTTATGAAATCTGCTTTCTAGAGAAACGTCAACAAAATTTAAATTTAGAAAAAGCCCTGGGATGGGAATCAGGATGTGGGGTTCCAGTCCCTTTTCAGCCACTAATGGGCTGTGTGACCTTGGGCAAGTCATTGGACTTCTTTTCACAAGTTTGTTTATCTAACGCTTTCCATTTGCATAGATTATATCTATGGCCCTTTCCAGCTCTCTGAATGTATCTCTTCCTAACCAAAGCGGCATCTACTATATTTAGATCAAGAAATAAGATATTTATTTGTTAGTGCATTTTAAAATAGTGTTTTATTGTTTTAATAAGACTTATTTGTTAAAAGTATGAGCTCGGCATACTGCATATTTTCACAATATGAAACTAAGACCAGTTTTGGCGGGGAGGTGGGCCGTTTCCTGTTGTTCTTAGTGATAACTTTGCGTAGGTTTTTAAATGTTTGTTATAGGACTCTTTTCCAGCTAAATTTCACTTTTTCAAATGGTATCTTTCTAGCATACTAGTTGCATGTTCAAGTACTATACATAATTGGAAAAGAAGGCAATAACGTTTGACCCCAGAGAATGGACTCTGCCATGGGCGTGAAGATACATTATTCAAATAGTTATGAAACATCAACATGCACTTAGAAAAGGAGCAAGACAAACCTACAACGTCACAGAAACTCTGATAAACTCTCTTATTGAGTGCGCACTGGTGGTGACATGTGTTCTATATCCAGGACCTCAGATATGCAGAGCATTAGAACTAGGAAGTCCTTAGACTAAGATGACATCTTTCATTTAATTGGTAGTAGCTTTCTAAAGTGCCATGTTGAAAAGTAGTCAAAAGTTCAAGTGCAGAGTGTCATGATCAATTATCAGTGTCTGTTAAGGAGCTGGACAGAAGATTTGTATCACAGATGCCATCCACGAGCCTATCTTTGGTTGCCAAGTGCAGTATTCTCATGGACGAAACCGAGGGTTGGGGAAGGTGAGAGACTTGCTGAACATTTAGTGTGAAACCAAGAACAGAACACAAGTGCTTCATCTCCTCCTCTTTATTTCCCTTTGGAAGGAAATAAAACTGGTAAGGTAGTATCTTTGTATAAATAAGCTCCTAGGCATAGTCAGCTTAAATAATCAACTATAAAGTGGCCACACTACATAACTGGTAGTGGTTGAAGGAGGAGACTGCAGTTCCAGATCGGCTTCACATGTTTCAGGTCACTGAAGAAAATTCCAGTGTTCTGGTCCAGTGCCCCAGAGAAAAGTAGTTCCTTTTGAACCACCTTCATTCTAATGGTTTTTGGCAGAGTACTGTGGTACGGCAGCCTTTTTTAGGTTAAGTAAATAACTCCATTGTCTTGGTGATCACACTGGTATCCAGAATCATAATCTGGGTGAAAACTGTCTTAACCTCAATTCAAATAAGGAAGAGTAAGAAGCATGGTATTAGTGAGATGCTATTCAGGGTAGATTGAGGGGCCAGCTTCCCCAGATAGATGATTGTAGCATTCCAAGAACCTTGACTCCTGGAATTCAAAATATATATTGTTTTTCTTTTTGTTTGAAGAAAGAACTTGCTTCTCATGTAACACAAATACATATCAAACGTTTATGGAGCAACAGCTTCTTCACTGTTCCTTTTCTAGGTACTGGAGATACAAAAATGAAGATGACATCGTGACATAGTATTTGTCCTTAAGGAGCAAACAGTCTAGTGGGGGACAGAGGTGAAGTATTACAGGACAGTGTGATACTAGGCAGAAGTCAGAGGGCCAACAGTTAGCTCTGTCTAAAGGGATTTGGGAAGGCTTTACCGAGGGATTGTATTTGAACTGAGTTTTGAAGGATGAAAGATCCTGATGCTTTGTCAGGTAAAGAATGAAAGGAAGAACATTGTGTTCAAAGATCCTGATAAAAATTCATAGCATATTTGGAAACTGGTCTGGTTTTAGTCTAGGTAGTCATAAGGAGGAACTTAGATCCACGAATTTTAAATGACTAATCTCCTCATTTTGTGGCACACTGTAAGACACTGGTCCACACATTGGTTTCCCCACAGGCACCCACACCAGTCTGTGTTAAGATACAGATACATCCTTTATTTTTTAACATTTTTTTTTTATTGAGTAATAGTCATTTTACAATGTTGTGTCAAATTCCAGTGTAGAGCACAATTTTTCAGTTATACATGAACATATATATATTCATCGTCACATTTTTTTGTTCGCTGTGAGCTATGACAAGATCTTGTATATATTTCCCTGTGCTATACAGTATAATCTTGTTTGTTTGTTCTACATTTTGAAATCCCAATCTGTCCCTTCCCACCCCCCAGATACAGATATATCCTTGATGGGAAAATGGTGTTGTTTTTGTGTCTGTTTTTAATTTACATAAATGGTATTGTGCTGTAGATGTTATTGCAACTTAGATACTTGGCGATGAATGGCCAGTGGTGAGACTAGAAAGATCGGTTGAGACCAGATTATGAAGGAAACTGCCCCTTAGGAAGAAACGTGTTTAATTAATTTATTTTGAAACAGTTCACTTGGCCACTTGTCAGTTTTGCAGCAACAAGAAAATTGCACCAGGGCACTAGTCTGTTACAAACACCAAGGTACCAGACTGTGCTGTTTTGGATCCCAGCGCCACTGCATTCCTCGCCATGGCCAGTTCCTGTACCTCTCTGAGCTTCCACTTCCTTCCTCATCTATGAAACAGGGATGGTGACAGGGCCTACTGTATGTCAGAATTTTTAAGGGTTAATTGAGTTAATACATGTGACGTGTCTGGAACAGTGCCTGGAACACAGTAAGCACTCTCATGTTACTTTCATTATTATTCTCTTGATCAATTTGTGTTTTCAATTCTGACTCAACAGTAAATTTCCTAATTATGTTCTTTCTCCTGTCTTTGGCCTAACTGAACACAGATATTTAACTTAAGGTTATAGTTTAGCAGAGAAGGTGGGTAGCAACCAGTAACTTTGAGAGGAATGAAAAAGCTCTGTATGCAGCGTCGGAAGACCTAGGTTCACATTTTTGCCGTGTAAGTTATTTGCAGTATAAACTTGCACTTGTAACATAAACTTTAGTTTAGTCATCTTGCAGGGAAATACCTACGTCACAGATTCGTTATATAGATTAAATGAAATATTCGTTATAAAGATTAAATGTTAAGTAAATGGGAGGTACCTAATAATGTTAATAATCTGAATTATTTATTGAATGTGTGTTATCCGTGTACTTTGGATTAAAACGAATTCCTCTCCTGGGTGACCTCTCTGCAGGTTGCTTTGGTCTGCATGGTGTAGTTGAGCCTGTGTGGATAGATGTGCTCTGTTAGCACAGCCCTTGGAGAAGGACTTACTCATAAAACAATCCTGTCTTTCCACCTGTGGGTTCAGAGACGTGGTGCTTTCTCTGAAGCCCAAGTCCCCTCCTCAGAAGGACGTTCTCTTGGCTTCTGTCAGGCGGGTGTGGTTCTTTGGTTGGATTTATCTGAGGCACACAAATTACTTGTCTAATGTTTTATAAAATTAGAATGTAAACTATATAGTCCTTGACGCATATTCATTGTAGGTATTTAGTAAATACTTTTGAATGTTGTTTCCACATCATATTATGGGAGCTGTTCCTTTGTTGGTCTTCCCGACTACAGAGCTGAGCATTTATTTCAAGGGTAGAGGCTGATTTTATTTATTTCTGTATCCTCAGTGCTTGCCATATAGTAGGTGCATAATAAATGATTGTGAATAATGGAAAAATTAATAACTTTAAGGGAGATAGAACAAAGATGCTAACCACCTCCCCTTTCACCAAGATTGTCCTTTGTTTTTCTTCTTTCCCTCCCTTTACAGCTCCTCCCTTCCTCCCAGTAACTAGTGTTGTGAGTCACTAGCCTTAATTCACCTTTTTAGAAGATAATATTTCTTTCATTTCTCCTCTTCACAAAAATGAAAGGTGACATGTCTTCATATAAAGAAATGGCCTCAGCCACTTCTGGAAAAACTCTACTGGTTAATCAGTTACTTTTAATTTAAATATATATGCTTAATGCTGAATTACATTGTAAACTCCCAGGCTGATTTATGGCCTCAGTCTGCCTTAATTAACATCGATTCTAGGGGAATAGTAAATGGGAATGGCCTTCACAATTGAGGCTGAACAATGAACTCTCTGGGTGTTGTCCAATTTGTAACATGATTTACATGGAAGCTAGCCCTTCCTTTCCTGGGGTTATCCCTTTTTCATCTGGTGTTTAGGACGGGTTATATATAATCCATAGATAGGAACATTTGCTGTCAAATACTTTTGCTGATTTAGAGCTAGGCCACAAAATGGTCACTATTAATAAAGAAGGAGAAAAAAAAAACCTAATCTGAGGCTTTGCAGGGATTCCAGGTTCTTGCTATGTGTCATCGCTTGTCCAGTCTGTGGCATTTTTATGAAGTGGCCATAATGAAAGTCAGATTAAATGCACAGGATATATACATTTAATCAACAGCCATTGGAGTCTGTGGTGCTGGAACAGTTATAAGAGCCCCGTGAATGCAAATTTATTGCAAAAGAATCCAAGGGGTGAGGAATGAATGTCTGCTGAATGGTACTACCTGACACAGGACACCAAAAAACTTTCCAGAGTGAGTGATTTAAGTGTAAGGTTTGGCTTGTAAAGCTGCCAGCTGCTTGGTTTCAAAACTTGAAACATTTCCAAAACATTGGATGAGGCACTTTATATGTGCACTAGAGTAAATACTCTGGTTTTACTGCCAATTTAAATGTGCTCAGTTTACAGTAATGAGCTTGTATAGGCATTACCTTGTTTATAGAAAGTGGAACAGGAAGAAATGAACATTAACCATTACCAGTAGCAACTCCCATTGCCTTCTGCCACATCACTGATGGCAAGTGTAGTTTCTTCCAATTTGAGAAAATGTCACAACTGACATTGGTGTGTTTGTGGCTTTAATGTCAAGTTGCTTCAACATGTAACACAGTAACAAATGCTGTAATTCAAGGTGGCTCTGATAAGGCTGGTCAGACCAGTTGACTTTCTTACTATTTTTCCTAAAACAGATTCTCAGAAATGGGAATCATGGAACAGTAGAGAAAGTAGGTACCCTGATTACACATATTGAGTTTATTTTAGCCAAGTCTGTTTTCTACAAGCAAATCAGTGATGAGAGTCATTTGTTTTTTCCTAAAGAAATTATTTGGCTATGTTTTGGTGCTCTACGTGGAAGCAGTGGCCTTTGTCTTTTGGGATGACTGGTATAGGAACCCCTTTAGCCCTCTACATGCAGATATATTTAGCCTGAAAGACAATTTTCTCAGCCTGGGAAAGAAAGAAAATATAGAAATCTAAGGAGACACTAGTGAGCACAATGTCTAGAAGGGAGTAGGCACTCAATAAAAATTGTTGAAGGAGAGGGAAAGGAAGGGAAGAAGGAAAGGGAGGGTGTTTAATAGGAAGGGAGCATGGAAACCCATATTTTAAGAGAAATAGCCTCATGAGTTGAGCTGTGTTTAGACTCGACTTCTTTAAACAAAAAAGTCCCTACTGATTGCCAGGGACTCCTTGTCTTTATTTCTGTGTTTCTTTTCATGGCTTCTGAGAACGTTTTGGCCCAAGTACACATACTTATGAATATCTGGATTGTGCTACCCAAGGAATACCACACTTCCCCTACAGTATAATTCCTTCTCCATTGTGTGGGATACTAGCAAAATGCAGAGACTGACCAGCACCACGAGCATGGTATCTGGGTGCAAATAGCATGATTCTGAAGACACAAGTATATGGCTACCGAATTGTTCTCATGCCGCAGACTGTGTGTGTTTTCTAGTTGGTCTTGCTTTAATGCTTTTTCTAACAGTAGTTCCATGGTGCAAAAAAAGAAAAGAAAAGAAAGCTAGTCACTCAGCATTGAATAGTTCAAAATATTGCATGTCTGAGTTTTCCTGGCAGATGAGTTCCACCTCTGTTGGTTCTCCCTGTCGTACCCTCTCCTTCCCCTCCACCCCCACCTCCCTGTATCCTTGCTTCCTCTCTCAATTCATTGTTTCTCAATATGAAGTCGGTAAGGCTTGTTTTTCTCAGCCTCTTGTATTTAAACAGAACTATATTTTTTAAAATAAATACTTCTTTTCTAACTCTATTTTCAATATTCATTTTCCATTATCTTCTAAAAGTCTCCTCTCCATGTTTCCTGTACAGTGTTTTTCACTCCTTTTAGTTGCTACTCTTCCTAAATGTGATTAATTTATAACATATTTTTAAAATTCTTCTCTTTTTTCATGTCTTCCTTCTTCATATGACTCTATTTAACTAGCTTTATGAATTTCTGACCTGTTTTCTCTGACTCTATGGATTTTCATGATTATTTTTGGCCCTGCTTGCCTGAAGGCACGCTGCTTACTCTGAAGACAGTGCTGTGGTAGAGGCCAGTGCTGAGACCCCAGGGGTCGCTCAAGTGCTGGAGCTACTGGTAGAGTCCGGGGAGGGAAGGAGAGAAGCTAAACTTGGCTCTCTTCCTTCTCCATCACACTCCTTCAACCCGGGTATCAGATAATCTTTGAGAGGAGCTGAAGTCAAGGAAGAGGGGCTGATCAGGCCAGCTGAATAATTTTATTAGGGATAGGGTTTCTTTCTTCTGCCTTATCCTTTCCCTGCCCCAGGTCACACTCCCTCATTATTTCTTGTTTCCCTCAAGTGTTCTTTTAACATGTCAGCCCACACTGGTGTCACCCTTCTCCGAAGCGAACTCCTGTGGTGCTTATCTCTACCACTCATCTTGGTACTAAATCATAGAGTGTCTTACGTTATTTAACTTTCCTGAAAGTAATCTTGTCTTTGAAACATGATTATAAGCTCCAGGACAGCAGAGTACATGTCTTCTGTAGATTTTCAGTAGTACCTACAAAAAACTCCGTGTTTAGAATAGGCCTTTAATAAGCATTTTGCAGTTTTTCTGTGAAACAAATTTCTGTTCAATAATTCCTTTCCCTCTTAGTTTCAACTCACACTGGTTTTCTTCTCTCAAACCTGTTTCACAGAGGAGGGGTGAGAGAGTTTTGTAGCTCCCTCAATTTTATGAAGTGGTTGCATTGCAACTAAGAGCCGTAACTCCTTTTTAGACTCTTCTAGATTATTATTTTTAATTTATATAAATTAAAAGATTAATAGTTGCTGCCCATGATTTATACTTCTGACATTAAAGTAAACTATATACTCTAAAGGGTCCTTCTGTTACAGTGGAGCTAGATCTTGTATGAATTAGTGTGTGTGTATAAATATATGTACTTAAACTTCATTTTCCATTAATTTGTTGATAATGTATTGATCTTGTATCCTGGGACTTTGATAAATTATACTTAAATTATACTTCTAGCAATTTTTTGGTAGATTTTTTTAGGAATTTCTACACAATCAAGATGTCTGAAAATAATGACAACATTACTTATTTTTAACCTTTTTGCCTAAAAATATCTGATAATATTACAGTATTAAATAGAAATAGTAGGAGCAGCTATCCTTGCATATATTACTTTTAATGTATTGCTTAATTAAAAGAACAGTGATCTGAAAACGGATCAAGGAGCTGAGGGAAAATGCAAAAGCTGGGTTTTCTCTAGAAGCAAATGCTCTAGGAATAGTTAAGCTAAACCTCCACCCAACAACAGCATATAATATACATTATTATCAGGTTCACATGGAGCATTCATCAAGTTAGACCACATTCTGGGCCATAAAATACACTTTGACAAAATTCAAAGAGTAGAATTTTTACCAAAAATACACTCTCAGAACACAATGGAATTAAACCATAAATTAACAATAGAAAGATAACGTGGAAAATCCCAAAATATTTGGAGCTTGAGCAACACATTTCTAAATAACACATGGATCAAGGAATAAGTCTTAAGAGAAATTTAAAATATTTTGAACTAAATGAAAATACAACTTATCAAAATTTGTGGGATGCAGTGAAAGCAGTATTTAGAAGGAAATTTATTGAAGAGATAACATGTACCCCAATGTTCATAGCAGCACTGTTTACAATAGCCAAGACATGGAAACAACCTAAATGTCCACCATCAGATGACTGGATAAAGAAGCTGTGGTATATATTTATACAATGGAATACTACTTAGCCATAAAAAAGAATAAAATAATGCCACTTGCAGCAACATGGCTGGATCTGAGGATTGTCATTCTAAGTGAAGTAAGCCAGAAAGAGAAAGAAAAATACCATATGATATCACTAATATGGGGAAATCTAAAAAAAAAAAAAAGAAAAAAACAAAAAAGAAGACACTAATGAACTCACCTACAAAACAGAAACAGACTCACAGATGTAGTAAACAAACTTATGGTTGCCAGGGGGAAAAGGGGCATGAAGGGATAAATTGGGAGCTCGAGATTTGCAGATACTAACTACTATATATAAAATAGATAAAAAAAAATTTCGTCTGTATAGCACAGGGAACTATGTTCAGTATTCAGTATCTTGTAGTAACCTATAATGAAAAAGAATATGAAAAGGATTATATGTATGTATACATATACGACTGAAATACTATGCTGTATACCAGAAATTGACACATTGTAAACTGACTATACTTCAATTAAAAAAAAAGTATACAGGGAAATTTATAGCATTGAGTACATATGTTAGAAGGTAAGAGATAGTCTAAGCTTCTACCTTAGGAAACTAGAAAAAGAAGAGTAATATGAACCTAAATCAAGAAGAATAAAAAATAGTAAATTATAGCAGAAATCAATGAAATGAAAGACAGGAAAACAATAGAGAAAATCAATGAAACCATAGGCTGTTTCTCTGAAAAGATCAATAAAATTGATAAACATCTAGCCTGGCTAACAAAGAGAAAAAGAAAGAAGACACAAATTGCTAGTATCAGAAACAGGGAGAAGCCATCATGGACATTAAAAGAATAACAAAGGAATATTATGAGCAACTCTATGCCCACAAATATGATAACTAATGGACACATTTCTTAAAAGACACAGTCTGCCAAAACTCACCCAAGGAGAAATAGGTAATTTGAATAGCCTTTTATTTTATTGAAGAAATTGAATTTGTTGCTAAAAAACTTTCTCACAAAGAAAACTCTAGGCCCAGATACCTTTACTAGTGAATTCTACCAAATAGTTAAGGAAGAAATAATGCCACTTCTACACACAAACTCTTCTAGAAAACTGAAGAAGACAGAATGCTTCCCAGCTCATGCTTTGAGACCAGTATTACCCTGACTCCAAAACCAAAGACATCACATATAAAATCCCAACACCTACTAAATTGGTACCCAGTCTTAAGATAGTCATCACTTCTTGCCAGCTCCTTCACAATTCTTTTGAACGTAAGTTATCCTGACCCAGGACTTGGCCCTTAAATGGCCTCAAACTGTACTGCATGACCTTCTGCTTCCTGGTTCCAAATGTTTGGACCTAAGAGCATTTAATTTACATCTGAAGACTGGCTTGAAAAGATGTACTGGAACCCAATCAAAAGCCCTTCTCCTGAGGCCGACCTAAGAGACCTAGAAGGAAGGAATAGTTGATGGTGGGAGCTGAGGATGGAGACTCACATTGGCGAAGCCTGGATAGACCTGTATCTGTTTAAGAAATTGAATCAGTAATGAATAATCTCCTCAATAAAAAATGCACCAGTTCAGATAGTTTCAGTAGTGACTTCTATCAAACACACCGATTTTCTACAATCTCTTCCAGAAAACAAAATTAGAAAGAACAGTTCCTACCAGAAAGAACAGTTTCCTACAGGAAGGGAAAACTACAGATTGATCTCTCTCATTAACATTAATGCAAAACCCTCAAAAATATTAGCAGATAAAATCTAACAATGTGTGAAAAGTATTATATACCACAACCAAGTGGGGTTTAGTCCAAGTATACAGGACTGGTTCAACATTCAAAAATCAATTATTGTAACCTGTCACATCCACAGGCTAATGAAGAAAAATCATGTGATAATATGTGTATGTACAGAAATTAGCACTTGACAAAATCCAACACCCATTCATGTAAAAACTCTCAGCAAACTAGGAATACAAGGAAACTTCCTCAACTTGATGAAGAACATCTGTATAAAACCTATAGCTAATATCATACCTAATGGTGAGGAACTAGATGCTTTCCCTCTATGATTGGGAACAAAGCAAAATATTCTTTCTTCAATGTTGAATTCCTGTTCAACATTGTACTAGAAGTCCTAGATAATACAGAAAAAGAACTAAATGAGAAAAAGAACTAAAAGGTATACAGATTGAGAAGGAAGAAATAAAACTGTCTTTGCTCATGACATGATTTATATGTTGAAAAATCCCTAGAATTGACTCCCCAAACCCCAGAAAAACAAAAAAACCTCTAGAACTTATAAGTAATTATAGCAAGGTTGCATGACACATGGTTAAAATACAGAAGTCATTTGCTTTCTTACACACCAGTTGAACAATTGGAATTTGAAATAAGGAACACTATGCCACGTACAGTCCCACAAAAGAGAAATACTTAGGTACGAATCTAACAAAATATGTACAAGATATTTATGAAAAAGAATATAGAACTCTGATGAAATTAATCGAAAGAGATCTAGATAAATGGAGATACATCCCATGGATAGAAAGACTCAATATTATTGAAATGTCAGTTCTTTCCAACTGGATCTGTAGATTCAATGCAATCCCAGTAACAATCCTGATAAATTATTTTGTAGGTAGCAACAAACAAATTCTAAGGTTTATATCGAAGGGCAGAAGAGCCAGTAATATTGAAGAAGAGAAAAGCCGTAGGACTGACAGTACCCAACTTCAAGACTTCCTGTGAAGCTACGATAATCAAGACAGCGTGCTATTGGCGAAAGAACAGATGGAGAGTTCAATGGAATAGAGTAGAGAGCTCAGAAATAAATGCAGACAAATACAGTCAACTGATCTTTGACAAAGGAGTAAAGGCAATCATTGAGAAAGGATAGTCCTTTCAACATGGTGCTCAAACAAAGAGACATCCACATGCAAAAAAATGAATCTGGACACCAACCTTACACCTTTCACAAAAATTAACTCAAAATGGATCATAGGCTTAATGTAAAATACAAAACTATAAAACTTCTCGAAGATAGAATAGTAGCATAGGAGAAAATACAGATGATCTTGGGTTTGGCAGTGAATTTTTATATACAACACGAAAAACATGAACCATGAAAGGAGAAATTGGTATATTGGACTTCCTTAAAACAAAAAACTTCTGATCTGCAAAAGTGAATGAAAAGACAAGCCACAAACTGAGAGAAAATATTTACAAGACACATGTCCAATGAAGAACTTGTATCCAAAATATACAAAGAACTCTTAAAATTCAACACTAAGAAAACAACTCAAACAACAGGCAAAAGATCTAAGACACCTCATCAGAGAAAATACACAGCCAGCAAATAAGCATATAAAAAATTCTCAACACCGTATGTCATTGGAGAATTTCAGACGAAAACAAGATGCCTCTGCACACCTATTAGAACGGCTAAAATAAAAAACAAAACAAAACATAGCAAAAGAGAAAACCTGAAAATGCCAAATGCTGACAAGGATGTGAAGCAACAAGAGCTCTCATGCATTGCTGGTGGGAATTCAAAATGGTAACTCAACTTTGGAAGACAGTTTGGCGGTTTCTTGCAGAGCTAAGACTAGTCTTTCCATGTAATCCAGCAATCACTCTCCTAGGCATTTACTCAAATGAATTGAAAATTTATGTTCACACAAAAACCTGCACACAGCTGTTAATAACAACTTTATTCATGAATCCTCCAAACTGGAAGCAACCAAGATGTCTTTCAAAAGTGAATGGATAAACCAACTGGGGTACATCCATAAATTGAATGTTATTCAGCATTAACCGAAAAATGAGCTAATAAGCCATGAAAAAACATGGAAGAACCTTAAGTACAAATTGCTGAGTGAAAGCAGCCAGTCTGAAAAGGCTACCTACTATGTGATTCCAGCGATATGACATTCTGGGAAAGGCAAAGTGAAGGAGACAGTAAAAATATCAGTATTTGTCAGGGTTTAGGGGGAAGAGGGAAGGATAAATAGTGGAACACAGGATATTTTGGGCAGTGAAGAAAGTATTCTGTGTTAAGTCATGGTGGATACATGACATTATGCATTTTTCAAAACCTATAGAACTGTACAACACAAAGAGTGAAGCCTAATATAAACTATGGACTTTATCAATACTTGTCCATCAGTTGTAACAAATGTACAACACTAATGCAAGATATTAAAAGTAGAAGAAACTGAGGAGGGGAATAGGGGGTATGTGGGATCTCTCTGTGCTGTTTTCTGTGAACCTAAAACTTTAATTTTAAAAGCCAAGACAGAATGACCAGGCAGATTTGAAAAAGAACAAATCAGAATTTTTAGACATAAAAATATAAACATTGAAATTACCAGATTAGAGCCAAGTAAAGGGAACTGGATGATAGATCTGAAGAAATTATTCAACTGCAACACAGAGAAAAAGGAGTAGAATAGAAACAAATGTCTGTCAATAGAGGGCTGATTGAATAAATTTACATACACCCATGCACGCATATCCACACGTGCACACACACACCTATATATTTATGTGCATAAAATACATATTGGAACCCAAAGAAATCATTAAAAATATCCACAGTATATTGTTAATTTTTTAAAAAGCAAGTTCTAAAGCTCATGTAAAGTTTATCTTGTTTTGTGGAATTATATACATATATGTTTGTGGGCCTAGAAACATGTCTAGAAGGATGGTCATGAAGATGTGAACTTAATTATTTCTGGATGATGAAATTTGAGGTGATTTTGTAACCTTTTCTTTCCTTTCCTGTATAGTTTGAATTGTTCAGAAGAGTCTGTCGCACATTTACAAAAGCAACAAAGCTATATTTACATAAAATATTTTTTAAAAGAGATGAAAAATGAGTGGTTAAAAGACATTGATGATGGGCTAAAAAGGTATAACACTCAGAGTTCCAGAGCAGAGAATAGAAAGAATGATATTCAGGGAAATGGTGATAATCATTAAGAATATTCTAAGGGGAAGGGTACAGCTCAGTGGTAGAGGGCGTACTTAGCATGCATGAGGTCCTGGGTTCAATCCCCAATACCTCCATTAAAATAAATAAGCAAGTAAATAAATCTTATCACCCCCCCCAAAAAAAAACAAAAAAAGAGAAAACCTAAAGAATAATAAAGAACATTCTAGAACTTAAAAGACAAAATTCACAAATGCAGCAAGCACAATGCTTAACTATCAAGATAAAAAAGAAATTGATACGTAAACATATTGTGATGAAACTCAAAATACCGAGACAAAGACAAGATCTGAAAAGCAACCAGATACAAAAGGTGAATCATCAACAAAATAATGATCATCAGAGACTTGCAGCAGAGATATTTTGTAAACACCATTGCAGGAGAGAAAATACTGGAATAATATCCTCAAAGTTCTGTGAGAAAATAATTGTCTCGCTAGAATTGTATAACTTTCTAGGTGTATCTTTTGAGCATGAGGGTGTAGTAAATTTATGTTCAGATATGAGACTTTACCCCCAATAAATCTTTACTAAATGTAATTCTAAGAAATAAAATAAAAATCAAGAAATCTTCTATATTAGAAATCATTTTCTGTATTAAATAATAATTTTATAACAAAGAAACCCCTGGAAAAGAGCAATTAAATTTTGTGTTTTAAGTCCTTTGTAATTATTTGGGAGGAATTTTAAGTATATATTAACTTTAGACTTTACTTTGTTAAATATGAGTGATAAAATATCATGGATAACCAATGAAAGAATAGAAAGACTGTATACAACTTCCAAACTAATAAAAGAGGGAAATTAAATTGTAAAATGAACAAACGTTAATTAAGTTTTAAAAAGAGGCAAGAAAGGAGAAAACAGGAAGTCAAATAAAACAAGACAAATAGCACTAAGTCCAAATATCACAAAAGACATAATTTAACACAAAATATGATGACAATAAATACAATTGTATTAAACTTGCCAGTTAAAGGACAGGGATTTTCATATTGAATGAAAAAATATAGCTGTAAAGCATTTAAAGAGACACATCAAAATGGTAAAGTCATAATTGAAAGTAATAGGATGGGAAAAAATGTGTCAGGAAATACTAAAGAAAAGCTTAGGTGGCTTTATGCATATTAAACAAAATAGTCTTTAAGACACAAAGCTTTTTTTAGTAATAAAGGAGGTCACTTCATATTGGTAAATAGTTTTATTTTATCAGAGAATCTAATAGTTACACTAAAATTCACTAATAAAGTAAACTAAAATTTATAAATATAAAAATGAAGCACAGGGAAATATACACAAGATCTTATCGTAGCTCACAGAGAAAAAAATGTGACAATGAATATATATATGTTCATGTATAACTGAAAAATTGTGCTCTACACTGGAATTTGACACAACATTGTAAAATGATTATAAATCAATAAAAAATGTTAAAAAAAACCCCCAAAAAATGATAGAACTAAGGGGTGTATTGACAAATCTGCCACCAAAGTGGCAGACTGCAGCACAGCTGTCTAATTGTCAGTAGGACAAGCAGACAAAGTGTTAGTAAAGATCAGTTTGTCCATTACTGGTGATGTGAACTTTAGTCACTTGATTAAGGTGCTGTCTGCCAGGTTTCTCCAGTGTGAAGTTACCTTTTTCCTCTTTGTAATTAATAAGAATCTTAAGGGGAGATACTTTGAGATTACATAAACATCCAATTTTTCATTATACTTTTACCTACTAATTTTACCATCCACTGACAATATTTGCCTGAAGCAGTTATTATCGTGCTGTTTGACAAATGATGATAATCTAATTGTCATTCCTTGTCAGTAGTCAAACAACTATTAGTTTGAATTCTGCTGTTAAGAGCTTTTCCTTATCTGCCATTTATTTATTTATATATTAAAAATGTGTATTATTATGGACTTTTGGATGCCTGTTTTGTTCTTAAGGTAATAATCTATTACTACCATTATTTATTTTGCTGCTCAAATTATCCCAGTATTGCTCCCATTGGGAGCCCCTTCACGTTGGCTCCTGTGTTCTTTTGATATATCGCTGTCAATTTTTGAGCATGTACTTGATTTCTGGCACCACAATATTCCAGGATCATCTTGTGCTTTCCCTGCTACAGCCCTGAGGTAAACTGTTTCTTCAAGGAGGCCTGGTTAGAGAGGATCACATTAGACAGCATTCAAAACTTTCAAAATTGCTCAGAGAAGCTGAAAACTTTCAGGTAGTTTGGAGGTACTTGCTTTCTTGTGTGCCAACAGAGTTGTCAGTATAAGTTTTTTAAGCGTCATAAGGCTAGGTCTATGAAAATAGTAATGCAATAAAAATATCATATATTTTAACCTTCAGCATACCAGGAAAAATAGTCATCACATTTACCATCTGGGCCCAGTGGAGATTATATAGCTTTAAAACTTTAAGTTGTTTTTTGAAAAATTTAAAGAAGTAAAAGTAAAGAGATAGTGAAAACAACAAAACAAGAATTTTAAAATAACAAACCAAAATTTTCTTCCGTATTTTCTGGGTGTTGGAGGTATATGTACATGAAATGAGCCATGGCCTTTGAATGCAGTTATCTGCTCATGAGTTATCATGTTTGAACCTGGAAATGTTTATGTTATAAATAGTGATTGGAAATTCTAAGCACATCCCTAATAGGTTACTTTTAAGCACATCTCTTATTGTTACTTATTTTTACTTTTGGTTCCTCATATTTGCATTATCATTATGTAATACTATTGAAAAATTTGAAGGCTCATAATTTTGTAGAAGAGAGCATGGCCATCTTTTTGTTGTAAACTACAAAAACATTTTCATTTTTAGTTTTATAAATGTAAATTAGATTGATCAATCCAATGAAATTTTTTATTTCCACCTAATATCTATCCTTCCAATCATAACCTTTTGTGTGTACACCTGTCTTCAGTATTTGTCCATTTGTGAATCATATCAAGTAAAATTTTTCCCACAAATATAAAAGATAAATTAATTGTTAACATATTCTTTTATCAAAACAAGATGGTCCAGAGTTCTTGTTGCAAAATACTAAATGATTAAGTCCTTATTGAATGACTAACTGGGTCATATTTCCTTTTTGTGTTTTTAAGCGTCTTGTTTGCTCTTTGATTCTTGTTAGAGAAAATGTATTTATTTATCCTAAAGACTCATAGTCCAAGATTTTGCTTATATAGTCAGTTTCACCCTCATCAGTAGACTCTCTGATGTTTCTGTCTCTTTGCCTTCATCTCTGACTCATCTAACAATTGTGAAATGTCTTTCTCTGTTAATTTTCTTCTCTTTCTCATTATGGACAGAAATGAAAAATTCTGAATTCTTAATTATGTTCGGTAAAAGCTAAAAAGAAGATGACAGAGATGGTGTCTCCACCATTCTTTTATACTCTTTTGAGAGATGATGCATTACTTTGGGCAATATAATAACAAAACCAAAAGATAATGAAATATTGGTGATGTATTCATTTATTTCTGAACAGTTCCGTAATTTTTGTTTCCTTTTTATTTTAGGTTTTTTAAAAAGCATACTTAGAAATAATTGATGAGTGATGATGAAATAATTCCTAATGATGAAGTAGCAAAGTGTTTCAAGATACAGGAAACGATCACTAAGATCTGATAATGTACTTTATTTTATTTTATTATTTTGGGGGGATTGGATAACATTATATCTTTATTTTTCAATACTCTCTAACTAAAATCTTACTTCTTTCATTTATGTAAGTAGGCAAAAAACCACAATAGTGATAGTGTATTTTCACTTTATCATCATTAGAAATCACAAATATTTTCATACCACGATACAGTTATAGTTACATTGCTTTCCTGCATTCTCTATTTTGCTTGTTTTCTGATCAACACACGGAAGGAGGTGAGCCAAAGGCAGCCCCATAATTTAATGTTCTTATTTATGCCAAGCAACAATAACCTTCACACTGGATAGATCTGTTAAAAATTTAAACAATTTTAATGCCTTTATTTTAAGTTTATAATCTTCTTATTTGATGTGTTAATAAAGGCATACATATATTACTATTCTACAAATTTGTTTTTGATAACTGTATTTCAAAATGATTTGTTTCCTTTGTAACCTGAAATATTTTATATATTAGAAAAGATTATAAAATCAACTATACTTCAATAAAAAAATTATTGAAAAGGGATCTGTAACTTATACTAGCCTGTCAGTAGGACCTGCCCTGAACTAAACAAAATCAAGAATCTTCCAGAAAGATCAAAGGCTGGTGCAGGGTGTAAGGATAGATTATGGTGGGCAACTAAATGTATCGATATCAAGGAATGTGAGTTTCATATCCCAGGGCAATAAGACATCAGTGAAATATGTTTTTAAGGTAAAAATTTTATTGAACTTAACATATAGATAGAGAAGACTATTTAAGTGTATTTTTTCCAAACTTCTATATAGTACCATAATGTGTATATATATATATATATTTTTTTTTTTAATTGAAGTACAGTCAGTTTACAATGTTGTGTCAATTTCTGGTGTACAGAACAATACTTCAGTCATATAGGAACATACATATATTCGTTTTCATATTCTTTTTCACCATAAGTTATTATAAGATATTGAATATAGTTCCCTGTGCTATACAATATAAACTTGTTGTTTATCTATTTTATATATATTAGTTAGTATCTGCAAATCTTGAACTCCCAATTTATCCTTTCCCACCCTCTTCCCCCGCTGGTAACCATAAGTTTGTTTTCTATGTCTTTGACTCTGTTTCTGTTTTGTAAATAAGTTCATTTGTCTTTTTTTTTTTTTTAGGTTCCACATATAAGTGATATCATATGGTATTTTTCTTTCTCTTTCTGGCTTACTTGTATTTTAGATTAATAAAATGATCACTGGACCTAAATGATAGCAATAAAAGAATTAATTTTATCCTATTAAAAATAAGTAATTTTTCTCTGATCTTTGAAAGACCTCCAAGATACAATAAAAGTCGTGAAATATCAATCCTTACATATAGTTATAAATGTTCAACAAAGAAGCCTATAAACTTAAATTGGATCTGATTATGTTCCAGGGGTGAAGAAGTTCTAGTCAAATAGTCAATAAAAGGAGTAAGGAATATTGGCAAGACCCATTCTCCCTTAAACCTGGTAATACTCTAGAAGTGAATTTTTTTTAATTAATGTATAGTCAGTTACAATGTGTCAATTTCTGGTGTACAGCTAGAAGTGAATCTTTAATGAAATTAACCTCTTAATTTTTTCCCCATTTGTCACCTTGGAGGTTTATTGTGTTTCCAAATAGTATGCAGATTTGAAGAGCTGTGAATTGTTAGGAAATTTGTTAAGTTGAATGAAAAGAGAACTAGACCGGGACTCCAAGAATTACAGATCTTAACTTAGGGTTGGGCACAGTTGTGTTTCTTTGGGCTGAGCAATTCTGGAAGCCATGGTGTGGTGGAAAGAGCAGCAGCCTGCGTCAGAGCCATGGTGAGAACCTGCTTCTTTGGACTTCTAACCTCCCTCAATTTTTTCATCTTCAGTAGAGATAATAAAATCCTGTCATTAGGGTTGTTGTAAGTATTTAATGAACTACTGGAGACTGTTCAACTTGGAGGGCTAGAACTCTTAGTCATCTTTATCTCTCCTGTGTCTAGAAATACCTACACATTTAATGAATACATTATACAAATGAATACGTTATGTTAACAAACGACATATGAAAAACTGTAAAACGTGCAATTTCAAGGTCATCATATTTGTGCTCAATACCTTTGTATTAAGTGCTTTTACAGAGGTAAGGTAATTTTTCCCCTTATCTTAAAAAGCCTTCAGGAAAAGACTCCTTCAGCCCAGGCTCACTGTATTATTAAATCAAGGAAAAAGCAAAGCTTTGAAATAATCTGGAACTTAATATTTAAAATTGCAGATCTACACTCACTTAACCTTGTCTGTGATTATTCAAATGCCAGGCAGTAGCAAACCAGTTTATCATTGTGTTTGTTCTAAACTGACTGACTCATAAGTTTAGAAATTTTTGTGGTTGTGCCATAAATTTTATAGAGTAAAATATCTTTGTGTATGCTTTGAGCTTTCATTGTCCAAAAATATTAGTTTGGGTTTCTCAATAAAATTTTTAAAAATGTCTTTGTCTATATTTTCCCTCCTCCTTTAAACCATATCTTACAAATCTTCTGAGAAGTTGACTTGAATAATTTCTTAAGCCATTATTCTCCTTGCCATTTTAATATAATCTTCATTTCCTGTATAAAGAAACCAAGGCTCTCACGAAGTTCTAGAGAGACCAGTTTGAAAGTTATAGGCCTTTTCCCTTTGCTGAGCCAGAGAGCCTCTCCAGCAAAAGGAAAGAAATCTGACTTGGATTTACACATGTAACTTGTTTAACGCACCAGTTGGTTTGGTCAGTCGTTGCTCAGTTTGGAATCTGACTGTAAATTAGACAAATGCTTATTCCAGCACACTTCAGGTTTCCCTGTGAGGTCACTTATGCCTCTGACAGAGAAACTAGTATCCAAGGCCTGATGATTGTCCGTTTGATCCACGATTTACTTTTTTGAGATATTGGTCAGGGGTTGGACTCTAATACTTTCTTACCCTCAGTGTATGGTTTATATATATGTGAGACTCTCTGTCCTCCCTTCCTTGTTTGGCTCTCTCACTAGTTGACAGGTTCAGTAAAGATAAGAATTATATTTAATCTCTGGATGATATTGAGGTAAAAATACCATAAAGGAAATTCCTGAATTGGAGGTGAGGCTGGACTGCACAATAATCAACGGTCTCGTACCTCTTCAAATTCCGTACTTTAACTATATGTATACCAGCAAGCAGATAGAGAAAGTATTACTACCATGGTGCTTCCGTGTAACACTCCACCACTGGCTGGCTTCCTGCACTTGTCTCACGGACCCCATTCTGTTGTCTGCTCCCTTAGATCTTTATTAACAACGAGTGGCAGAACTCAGAGAGCGGCAGAGTGTTCCCTGTCTATAATCCAGCCACAGGAGAGCAGGTGTGTGAAGTTCAAGAAGCAGACAAGGTACGTCCGTCTTAGAAAAAAAAGTTCCCTATGAGATAAGTACCTTGAGACAGCAAAGCACTAAACATGCTCTCCAGACATCACCACTGATGTCATTAGTCACTTTTTGTGAAAGCAAGTGGTTCTTGCTTTATTTGCAGCATTGCCTCTCTTCACTTGTGCCTCTTCCTCTCTAACAGGCAGACATAGACAAAGCAGTGCAGGCAGCCCGCCTGGCTTTCTCTCTTGGTTCAGTGTGGAGAAGGATGGACGCTTCAGAAAGAGGACGTCTGTTGGATAAGCTTGCAGACCTGGTGGAACGAGACAGGGCAGTCCTTGCAGTAAGTAGCCTGACAAAACATCGAGTCTTTACCCCTAGCTTACCATTCCATTGAAATCTAGATTCCTCAGGCTTTCTGAAAATATGAGGTGAAGCAAGCCTGGGGAACAAGCTACGGGGTTTGGCTTTTGGGGTCACATGGGGAAGTGGAGGACCAGCTGAGTGTCTCTTCTTGCTGAATTTTGAAGGACAAAACCATAGCTTCCCATGACTGGAAAGGACCTTCCTGCTTTCCTTGTCCCCCTTCCTCCCATCCTCAGCAAACAAAACAAAACAAACACAGTCAAGCAACAGGAGACTCATCATGCTGCTTGCAGGAAACCAATACCAAATGACTCTTTTGGCAAGCAAGCAGGACCAGTTTTACCTCTCCAGAGTTAGCCCTCTTGACTAAAGAGAAGCCTTCAGAAGCAGAGGGCATGGCGTGGACTTCCCGCATACTTCTGCTCCCTTTGTTCTTCTGTCACTTTCTACAACTAGTTAGCAGAATGAGCATTATGATCATTTTCTCATGTAAGGAGCTTCTGCTCTCATAGTGGTTTGTTGTCGCTGCTGCTGTTTTTAAAGTAGAAGTCAGTTTCTCAGAGAATACAAACTTTGTAGAAACCAGGGATCTTCACCTGCATGACCAGCAGTTGATCAACTACGACCTAGGGCATCTTTGTTCAGTCAGGGCATTCAAGCCATGGATGCTGTGTCCTGCTCTCTGGTTGGGAAAGCAGGACGCTGTTGGGTTTGCTTTGGGAAGGGACGGTTTGGGCCCTTCCTCAGTGTCTTTTCTACCATGGCTCTCCCTCCTCCAACCCCCCTGGGGATCTGTTTATAGTGTGGGAACCAAAATGAATCATTAATGGAGGTGGTTTGGAACTCTTGCCATATATAACATTAACTTACCTATAAAAACATTTTCTAGTTTGGTATTTCAAAGAATACTGTTTCCAATGAGGTGTTTATACATATTGGGAAAAAGTGTTTCATGGTGAAGTAACTCCTTAGAGATTCACAAGACATTGAGCATATTAAAGACTCTGAAAAGCCCTACTCAGTATTTCTCAAGCCTTTTGGAACCGCAACACTATTTTTCTGGCTAACCTATCAATATTGTGCGAAATAGAATTCTTCGGAATACCTTGGGGGAATACTGGTCTATATGCTGTCTCGTCACTGGATTATGATTTCTTTGAGAGTGAAAACTGTATTTTGCTCCTTTTTTTTTTTTTTTTTTTTTTTGTAATGCTAGCACAGTTCCTGGTACATAAGTGGTGATTGGGGCATGTTGATGGTCTGTAAGTGTCTGTTTAATTGAGTTAAATCTGTACAATATTTGCAACATTAGATTAGCAGTATTTACTAGATAATGATGTAGTTCATTTCTGTAGTTACATTTTCATGTCATGAAATTCAGATGCCATCCATTTTCTGACATATGTCTCACTGTGGTCAAGTCCTTTTCCCCTACTTTTAAACATTCTCAAGCCATGCCACGAGAAGGGTGAGTTTTAATGAGTATCCTCTGGAATACAGGGGAGCTTCTGACCAGAAAACTGAAGTTACTGCTGTACCCAGGTAAACACAGTTGAAAATAAACCTCGGGCTGGCGACTCTAAGGTGAGTTTCACTGGTGTCAACAGCTCATAGGGATGAACCATTTAGGTAGCCCAGGTTCTGGTTATTGACTGCACTTCAGTCTGTGCTGCCTACACCTTGGCTCTGGGCCACCTGCGTGGAGAATGTAACACTCATCTCATGGACGTATATTTATACTAGTTTAAACTTTTTAGACTATTTAATCTGAAAAGAACTGGGAAATAATTTGATTCCCTGTAATGGTGAGCCAATACACAGTGATAGGTCACATGATATTATAAATAGAGTCCCATCTTATACACATAGTAAGTGAATAAAGTCAGAGTAAGTAACAGTATTTTCATGTCATTGAATGGAGAATATTTCAGTTTTAATTTTGTCGCTCAAATACTTTTCATACCAATGTGTGTTATAAAATGTCTTTGAAGAGAAGGACATGCGGTTACAAACATAGGTTTTTATTTATTTTATTTGTTAAATTTGTAGCACCTTCAATATTTCTCAAGTCAAAATTCTCTTTTCTCATTTTATTGTGTTCTTTTATAATTCTTTCTGTTACCCTATTTAGGAACATGTCGTTAAAATAATAATGTTTGTAATCTTAAACTGCTTAATAAGTCTAACTCTATTTTTATTAAATGGACCAGATACTTCATTCTTAATAGATAATGGTCGTTAACATAAATATTTACAAAAAACCAGCCCTCAAGTTGTTACAGTACGAGCTTCCCGAGAGGAGACCTTGTTTATGTGCTGGTAATAAATAAACTCACTGTGCACTGTGGCTATTCCATTTCTCAGCAGGGGTCTTGGCAGCTGTGGAGAACATTTTATATTCTCATCAATTGCATAAAAGCCCATGTCCCTGCTCCTCTTTATAGATTCAGATTACTGGTGTAGACTCCAAAAAATCCCCATACAGCTCTGATCATTAATATAACAGAAGCTGGTCTGACAAGCAGAACACTTCTTTATCACCAGTTGTGTTTATATTTTGGGATGGTGGTTACTGGAAACACAGACACAAGAACATGCACATATATATTCATTGTGGTTTTTACTGGAAACTAAACTAAATGAGTGGTACTAAAACTCTTTTCATTTGGGAAATCAGAGTTGACCAGGTATGCATCATTATTCTGATCCATTTGTATTCTCACTTCTCCTTTTGCCTTCTGCTCCGGAAATTATTTAGTGTATCACTGGAACGTTCTCTCCATTTCTTTTCCTACAGACCATGGAATCCCTAAATGGTGGCAAACCGTTCCTGCAAGCTTTCTATGTGGATTTGCAAGGCGTCATCAAAACCCTTCGGTATTATGCAGGCTGGGCTGATAAAATTCATGGGATGACCATTCCTGTAGGTATGTGAAATCCAAGTACATTGAAAAGAGAAACTGAGGCTCCATCAGAAACACAGTTCCACCACCAAACACAGATAGCAGTCACATGGAATACAGATCTGAGCACACTTGCAACAGCTTGAACTAAACAACCAATGAGACAGAATATGCCACTAATTCTAAAAATATCCCTATTTCAGTATGTAAACAGTTCACATATAGGTGCGGGGGCAGGACACTTACATCAGTACGCCAGTCAGCTGACGAGCAGGTATGCGATTGTCAGCTACAAAGTGCTCAGCACTGTGCTGGGTTAGGGGTGTGGAGAGGCGTTGAGTGTGGGGAAGTTACACTGACACTTTTTTTTTCTTTTAAGATCCAGGTTAGGAGACAAAACCAGTAACACAAAACAAAGATCTCCACAGGAGAGTTACACTTATGTGCTAAGTCGTGTGGCTTGGCCTGTCAGTGCTGTAGCCCTTGAAAGAAAAGGGGAAGTATCCACACAAGGTCAGTGGAAAGGTCTGGAGCTGAGCATGAACGCTAGCTGTAGCTAATGCCAAATGCAGTGCCTTCACAGCAGCCCCGAGGGCAGGCACCGTTATTAACATCCTCAATGACAGAGGAGAAAGCCGAGGGCTAGAGACGTTAGTTTTCCTGATTCACCACCAAATAAATTGTTGAGTCAAAACTTTGACATCAGTGCCTGGTGTGTGTCTTCACTAGAGGATCCTGGGAAGAAGAGGTATTATGACAGGACAGGGGCCACCTGAAAGAGATATGAGGACATTGGCAGTGGTGAATAGATAGAGAGAAAGAAAATACATGTTTGTGAGTGTGCCAGGTACTCTACCCATGTTCTCTGGAAAACAGCTTGCTTTCTGTGCGCTCGTGAGGAAGAGTGGAAAGTGCTGCTGGGAATTACGGAATGCCCAGTTCGGGCCTTCCGAGGCTGAGGAGGATTGGTTTGCCAGAAAAGCGGATGGTTGGTTGATAGTGTGGATGGCTTAGAGCAGTGCTTCTCGAACTTTAACGCACACGCATATCACTTGGAATCTTCAAGTGCAGATCGAGGGTGGGGCCCGAGTTTCTGCATTCTTACCCAGCTGCCAGGTGACGTCTGTGCTGCTGGTTCTCTGCCTTGAGTAGTGAGGAGAGGCTTCGGAGACCAGCACTGACCAGGTGGCCATTGTGATGCCTCATTTAGGCAAGAAGAAAAGAAGTCAGAGTGGAGAAGGGACATAAGTGAGACTCCAAAGGACTATTTTAAAATCATCTCCGTGAGTGATGGCGACATGTGGAATGTTAGTCTTTAGAAAATGATTGTCTGGTTATAGGGACTCTTCTCTGCCATCCAGAGGGTTCCCATGCTCAGCAGACTCAGAAAGATGGAGATAATTGCTCTTAGGGAATGTCAGAGTCTTAGTTCAGTCCTGGCTCTGGGGTATCACAGAGCTGCTGTTCTCCGGCCTCGTGTGTAGGATTGGGGAGTGGCCTCAGTGAGCAGAGCTGTTATTTAGTATAAGCCTGGGAGTTAAAACCTTTGTCAGAAACAGGACATGTGTGACACAACATTGTAAAATAACTATTACTCAATAAAAAAATGTAAAAAAAAAAAAAAAAAACAGGACATGTGTCAACCTTTTTAGGTTGGCCTCTCCTGTTTCAGTGTAGAAAGGAAGTTACCAGAATCAAAGGCCCTGGTTCTTTTGCTCCCCACCGCACCTGCCATTTCACTGTTAAGACAACAAATATGTTTCAGGTATTTAAACATCTTTTCAAATAATGTACAGATATCTGAGAAATAAGGTGAAACAAAAGACTGTACACATAAATTTCTATTCAGCTCAACAGTGTCTTGGTTTTCGTTTGCCTCCTTAGGAGAGAAGACCTTGATTGATTAGATAAAGGTTTATTGGAATTTCTGATACTGTTTGACACTTTGCTGTTACTTTGGCCGGAGAGGTGGTTGATCCATAAGCTTCCATAAGCTTTTCATCTCATGCTCTTTGGAGATTTTGAGGATGTTGACCTAGGAGTTAGAAATACAGGGCTTTCACAGTAGTCTCTCCCACCTTTGCTCGTAAACTGGTGTCCAGCCAAGGGAAAAAAAAAATGAGGAATTCTCTTAAATGCTAAGTAATTTTTGTTTCCCTGATTTTTCCTAAAGTGCATTTAGAAGGATACCAGGGTGAGTGACTCTCCAGGGAGTCAGAGCTGTAGGCAGAGCTCCTACGAAGCTGGGGGTCTGGGGTGGGAGAGCTTTCCTTGTGGTCCCTGAAGCAGGTAAAGGAAGGATGGAGATAAACGTGAACTTGGCAGCTTTCCTCTCTGTTCCAGTTTTAGATACATTTGGGCATGCCTGTAGGCTGTTGAGAATTCATCTCACAGCCCCTCTGGCTACTTTAGTGCTTAGGGAATCTAGCTGGCTCAACCAGGGGGATCAGAGTGGAAGATCAGGGAAAGGGAGGGTCATTATTATTCACTTACTTATTCTCAAATTTGTTCAATCTACTTGTGCTTTGTCATTTGTAACTTCGTATTTTAATATCAGTTTGATTTTTGTCAGTATTCTTGTCTGTATTCATTTTTGTCTTGTCTTTGTATTTTTGTCTGTATTCATTTTTCCAATGAAATCTGGAATATAAGAAGGTTGTTAGTCTTTAATCATGGGATCTTTATTATGTTACATGCATTTCCCTGTGAAACACTCTAATTTGTTTGAAATTATAACATAAAGGAATAATATACTTTATATTTGCATAACACTTGAGAGTATAAAATGTTTGTTCACATATAAGATTTATGTGATTCTGTGTGTGATCCTGTGTGACAAGTTAGATTTTAAAAGGTATTGTACCCATTTTACAGGTAAGAAAATGAAACACCAAGGGTTTAGTGTCTTGAACAAGGTCACATGCGAGTAAGTGGCAGACCTGAGATTCAAGCCCAAGTCTCTTTCTGCCCAAGCCATTGTTGACCCCCTTGTGGAGACCTGTTCAGCAAGGCAGGAAAGGGAAGACACCAGTCACCCTGATGAAGCATTTAACCCTCTGCAGATTTTTAGATTAACATCCAGTGGATTCTCATTATTCATTGTAGTTATGCTCTGTAAAATTGGCGTGGACACTGAGTTAGTGAATGCTGAGCCATTGCTCCTAGAGGAAGTACATGGATGAAAAGCACAGTTCTGTCTAGTCACCCATAAAAATAAACCTGGAAGTGTTGTTTTTTTTTTTAATTTTAAAATATAAAACTGCTTTGTTACATTGAGTTATAACTCCATGGTTCATCCAGCTTAGTATCTCTAACACTAAAGGATAAAAACCAGAAAGAGTGGGAAGAATTAAGCTCTTGTCTCTTGGACTCCTTTCCACTTAGGAAGCCTGCGGAGTCTGCCTTGTCATGAGAAGAGCTCTTCCTTCACCTGCTCTACCAGGTGTCATCCTCAGTCTCTCAGTCATTCACTCATTCCTCCGTATATTCATTCATTCAGCAGATTTTTTTTTGTTTAGAGCACCTGCTGTTTCATGTCCTTGGTTAAGCACTAGGGATACAAAGGTGAGTAAATAAGATGCTTGTAGAATAGTAAGGAAAACAAACAAGTAGACAGGGAAGTGTAACGCAGTGTGGCTTATTCAGATATGGAAGCATGAAGTTCGCTGGTTCTCCATAGCAAGGGCATCTCACCCAGTATTAAGGCTTCCTGGAGAAGGAAGTGGGATGTACCAGATGATACCTGAAGGGCAGGTAAGTGGAGATGGAGACAGGGCCATCACCAGCGGTGGTAATAGCCTGTGCGAAGCATGGAGGGAGGAGAGTACCATGTGCTGATGGACCTGAAAGTATATCCAGGTTTAGAAGACAGGGAGCTCTGGGCCTGGGGAAACCATGCTACAAGTTTTATTCCACAGTAATGGTGAGTCACTGGATTATTTTAAGTAAATGAATGCCTTGATCAAAATTGCATTTTAGAAAGAGACTTTGATTACATAGTGGATAATCAATTGGAGAGAGCAAGTATGTACTTTTCCCCCTCCCCCCGAGGAGTGGCTTCCCTCTAGAATATTTGGGAGGAGAAGGAAAGAGTTGTGACACGACCACTTTGGAGCTGTCCCCCAAACAGCCGTTTCTCCCTCTGAATTGAGAGATTCTCCTATCCCTGTCCATTGCATCCCACTCAAGGCCCACAGTTGGGTGTTATCGCAGAATCATGAAATATCACTTTGATTCACAGGGGTCTGATGTTCTTCCCTGTGCAACGTGTCTGTTATTTCCTGCTGTGGTACTCAGAGGAGCCGTTCTTTCTGACCATAAATCCTATGCTTGACCCTTCTGCTACAGCATCTCCTAATGACGATGATAAATAACAATCATCGCTATGATTTATTGTACGCTTTCTTTGTGCCCATTATATTATCTCTAATCTCATAGCAGCGCTCTAGGGGAAGTATTATTTTCCCCATTTTGATTATTTTAAATCTATATCCCAATTCTCTGCTCCTCTCATGTCCACAAACTCCTTGTGATAGAGGAAGGAACAAAGCTTGTTTTCAGTTTACTGAAGAAGGAACGGAGGTTAATTGATTTGTATTACTTATGATTTTTCTTTGTAACAAGTGCTGATTTTATTTTTTGATATATAAGCAGAGAAAATGTAGTACATGCTTTAAGATGAATTCTGACATAAAAATGGCCTTATGATTCATTAGCATATAGGAAAAGTTAGAAAAAACTACCCAGGCCATCTGTAATTATTTATCCACTTCACCCCCTTCCAGTTTTACCTGTTAAACTAAAGAATAGGCTAAAAATGTACAGAAATTGTCTCAGATCCTAACTAAGGTTTTGCCTTCAACAGCTCGATCTAATGTAGTGTTATCAACAGAGGACGCATATGGTGAGGTCTTATTTATTGTTCACTTAGAATGAGAATAAGGAGCTGTTTGCTCTGCCCACCTAAGAAGAACCCCAGGGTAGTTGGAGTTACCTGAATTGATGGTGACAGGAGATCACATGGTCTGCTTCACATGTAACCTCTTCAAGAGATTAAGGCTGAAGAAGACGTCGGGGATCCCTAAGGCCAGTCTCCTCATTTTTCAGACAAAGAAACTGAGGTCCAGAGAGATGAAGTGACTTTTTTTTTTTTTAGGATGGTGTAATGGAGGAGTGGTAGAGCTAAGATATCTTCATAACTGACTCAAACATGCAATTCAACTTCTGAGAGGCTACCAACAGACTCATGGGAGGAATAATGTTAACACCACTGTATATAATACAGAGTCTCCAGTGTTGGTGTGGGCATTTACAGAGTTTGTCAGTATAGCTGTAAAATGTTCAGTAAGGTCTGTTCAGTCTCAGAATACATAGGAATCTGCTAGAGGACATAATGGACTAGTTGAACATGTAGTTGGTCTAATTGTTTAATATCCAGGGTCACCAAAAGGGTTACTAGCTCCTTGAAAGGTAATTTTGTACACAGGTTGGAGATTTGAAGATGGCCATCCATTCACTGATGCTATAGATTCTGATGCTATTAAATAAACTCATTTTTACTGTTACCAGGTATGTAAAATTTGCTACAGTTCTTGAAATACTCTTAGTATTGTAATTGGGAGCCATTTCTTGAGATCCAAATTTGATAAATTTCCCCTCAATTTCTGGCACAGTTCAGATTTTTCTGACTTTATTGACTATACATATTACCTTATCATATGGTTTCTAGCTTGTGTATAGGTTGTGTCAATGCCAGATGTTCGTATGAGAATAATAATTCTGCCAAAAATATTTTTTAAGCAACTATAAAATCTGCTTTAGGAAGTAATGTTTACCCCGAAGGAATAATCCAAATAATTAAACTGTCCTGATTAACCAAGTAATTACTGTCTCTTCTGTGTCATTTCATGAGCCCCCATCAGAGGACATAGAACTGTGGCTCAACGTTCACAAATACGGAAGAGATTTTTCTGTTACTCAGCTCTAGGGACAAAGCTTCTTTTTAGTAAAATTCTATAAATGGCTCAATCTGTACATACTCAGTAAAATTTGATCCATAGCTCAACCAAGTTCATAGTAAAATAAAGATTTTAGTTGTAAGAGTTTTATATTCTTCATAAGGCTGTAATCACTCAGGTAAAAACACATCAGAGAAGTTGTGTCTGGATGTGCCTTAAAATAACCCCCTTTTAAGAGTAGTATCTGTTACTCTCTATTTTTTACTTTCTTGAGTGAAATGGAAAAGAGGCTGAGAGGTAAAAAGTCCTACACATGTGATTTAAGTATTTGTGTTTTGGTGTCTCATCTCTTCTTTAGTTTACTCCACCATAGTTGTATTCTGACTTGTTGGCTCAGAATGTGATATTCAGAACATTTATTTGGCATTTTCATCAAATGTGGTCCTTCGTTGCTGAGTGTGCGCTCTCTCTGTAATGCCTTGTGTTTGATAAGAAGACCTAAGATCATTGTAGCCTAAAATAGAGTATTTGAGTTTGGTTGGAGATTTTTTCCTATGTCAAGCTCACGTGCTTTATGGCACAAAGCTGCAGAAATGAAGAGAACAGCCTTTTAAATCATCTTGCCATGTCTGGAGAACATTATTAACATAAAAGATGGGAAAATGGGCTGTAATTTTTCTTCTAGGCAGAGAGGAGTGCTCGTTGTATATCATCTTAAGGATGGAGGAAAGAGAGAGAAGTAACACTTGGCCGCCTGTTGGAGTCGACTTATCCTAGGGGAGGAGAGGCACTCAGCCCTGGGCTCCCCCGCCTGAGGGGAGGGCTGCTCCGTTGTGTTCTCTTTATAACTTAAGATACAGGAGACTCTGTGAGTTCTCTGTGTCCACATCCCACATCCTCAAAGGGTCATCTTCACTCTTCACAAAAGGGTTGTCTTTTTTTTGCTATTTGCACTCATTGACCTTATACTCTGATTCTGTAGTTCATGATATCCATCTAACGCCAACACCTTATTCACAAAAGAGCCTTTAATATGTTTCTAAAGGAAATGAACTTGAGATCTGGTGACCCAGATTCAAGTGTAGGAGCCACAACTTAACCAGTTTATCTTTGTAGACTTAAAAATCTCTGTGCCATATTTTCTCTAGTTATAAAATTGTGATAATAACACTTGCCCTAATTTTCCATAGTGGTGGTGTGCACGTAACAAGGCAAGAATGTGAAAATATTTTGTAAGGTTCTGTAGATGTATATATGTTTTTGTTCTTATTTTACTATTTTAAAAGTGTTTAAACACTTTGTTTAGATTCTCCTACACTTCAGACTCCTTCCAGGCAAAAAGTAAATAAATAGAACTCAGCAACTGTAGGTCATCTTGATGCCCGTGGACTCCCCTTTACCTGCTTGATCCCTCTGAACCGTGCTATTGGAGTGTGGTCTGTGGATCAGAAGCACCAGGCCCACATCACCCTGGGAGCTTGTAGAAATGCAAACTCTTAGGTCCTACCCTAGATTTAAGGATTCAGAATCTGCATTTTAACAAGATCTCCAGGTGCTTAGTGTACACATTTAAATTTGAGAAGCACAATACGGCATACATGTGGCACTGGTACATGCAAGTTGATTCTACACGTTAAATAGTAAGCATGTTTTATTTTAATTATTCAGTTTGAAGAATATTAGAAGATAATATTGCTAGTTCAGGAAATCTGTTATTTCATAGATTTTCCTTAAGGTGAGGCTAACAAATAGCTATCTGTTACAGATTTTTTTTAAAGGTGAGTTAATTTAAGAAATTGTAAGTAAGAGAGTAAGCTATTATTATAAGTAAGTAATATAATAATATTATTATAAGTAAGTAATAGAGTGAGCGATACTACTGAGCTCAAGGTCTGGGACCCTCTCTATCTCTTTCACTCAGTGCTCTTTTAGGAAGAGTTCAAGCACCAAAATACCCTTTATTTCTTTATTTACTGCTTAGAGGAACTTAGATGGAAGATTCTTCAGTTCCTTTTTGTGCCAGCCTTTGGCTAAATGTCAAGTCTTTGAACAGTTTATCCAAGAAAATTTTCATTCCCCATAACTCAGTTCTCTTGAGATACAATTATGGAGTGGAGTTCAGTTCTTGAAGTTAACTTTTTAAGATTTTCCCACATTTTTTCTTCTCCGTTTCATTTCTTAAGTAACTTTCAGAATTACATAAGTCATACAACTGAATTCGTCAGTATTTAGAGCGTAGGGGGAAATGCTTTACGAATTACCATGCTGTGCTTGCGCCAGTGCCCTGTGAACTTTCTCTGAACCATTGCAGTTTCCCACACGTGCTGCTCAAATACCTGTGTTGTTTCTTCAGCTCATATTCCCATTTTTCTCTCAGCTCATTTGCACTCCATCCTAATGTTACATTCTGGTTCTGTTGTCTGTGGTTAATGCTTGAATCCATCACCTTAGCCAAATTGCAGAGTTTACTTGGGAAGAATTTCCTTCCAAATGAAGCTCCTTTGTAATTGATGAGCAGTTTTGCTCCCCATGAAAAAAACTTTTCCAAGAAGAAGCCTAATATCGCATTTGTATCTTCTGGGAAAAATGTGAAACATTAAAAAGTATTAATAGGAAAATAAACTTTACAGAGATTTATAAATTGAAGAAGGGTAGCAATTTGCACTATTGTAAGGAAAGACATCTATAAAAATTCTTGAGTTGTCTGTATACAAACCTAAGAGTTAATTTGAATTTTAAAATATTACTCAAACTTCTTGTCCCTCTATTGACAGTTTCCACATTCTGGCTGTTTTCTTGTGGTAGTGGAGATACATTCTAAAATAATTTCCTTCCTGCAGTTTCTGAGCACTACCTACTTCCTAAATTCTTCCATTTAAAGTAATATACATGAAACAAAGTTGGGAGACAAGTAGCTGATTAGGGAAAAACTTTACTTATACACATGACAAAGGCCTAATTTCCTTAATATACATAGAGTTTGCTAAATGGCTAAAAAGAATAACCCAGGTAGAAAAATGGGAAAGGATATAAACCTGAGGAAAAAATTTTAAACAGCCAGTAAACATGAAAAATATTAAACCTGTATATCATTAAAGAGATCAAAACACGTTGCCAGTTTTCACCTGTAAGGTTGACTAAAATTAAAATGATTGAAAAACTCTAGTGTTAAAGGGTAGGAAAAAAATCATGTTGTTGGAATTATGAGTTGTGTGATTTTCCTGAAGGTTGATTTGGCAATGTTTATCCAAATGTGAAATGCCTATATACTTTGACCATGAAATTCCACAGATATGTAGAGATATATAAAATGATAGTGTTACAGCATTATTTATAATACCCTGAACTGAAGGCAGTTTGTGTGTCCCTCAGGACAGTTTACAGTAGTACTGTTATTTATTGAGCCAGTGGAATAATACTCAGTAGTTCGAAAAATGTGTAAGCTTTATATGGAAAAAAAGAGGGGGAAAAAAACAAAGTATAGAAGACAATGGATAATATGATCTCATTTTTTTTCTTAAGAGAGAGGGGATAAAAGCACACTACTGTATGTGGGGAAAAAGTTCTTTGAAAAGATGCATCAGCAACAGATGGCTGTTACTTCTGTGCCCACTTCGATCCCCACCCCTAATTGTAATGCTCTTCTTGAGTATTAACTAAAGAGTCTGCACTTTCCCTGTGGAACGGCTTTTGAGAGAGAAAACAAATACCAGTGAAGTGATCAAAGGGTTGGCACTTGAGGGAAAAACAAAGACCCAGTACCAGAAACGAAAAGCTGTCTGCTAAAAACTAGACGTTCTTCAGTTAGTTCAGTTAGCCACCTAAAATAATCCAGGTAAACATAATGGTACTTTCCTAAAAATGAATTAGGTTTGGATTTCTTAGGTATTTATTCCAATTGCCTGTTGCTCCTATAAGGAACATAAGGTTATTAAATCATCTTCATTTCCATGGCTAGCTTGAGGGTGGAGGCTTTGGGTTATTGATGGAATCTTCTTTGAAGTAGACTTTTGCCTTCTTGAAATAGGCCTAAACATGCCTGGGTTCTCCCAGTGCCTGGAAGTGTACTTGGACACTGGGATTAAGTTATGAAATAGGTCTTACTTCTGTTCCTCACCTTTTCCAGTCACCTAGCATTTTCAGTGTACCCAATAGCATTTTACTTACTTCCTTTTTTAGTACTTCAGAAAGCTGTTTAAAATTTTGAGGTATCTCAGTTTTTAACTCAGTTAACTGTGCTACATGTAAGTATCGCTTTAATATTTAAAGTAAAATTTAGTACTTCCTGGTTTCCTGGGTCCCATCCCTGCCTCGCCCTCCACCGCAGGACTGCATCTGATATCATAAACGAGGTCCTCTCATCAGTACTCTGTTCAGGTGTCTGGGAACCATATCTGGAGAAACCCGTTGCCAAGTGATAGCTCTCCTACAAGCTTTCATACATGGCTGAGTAGGAACCATGAAGAAAATAAAGTTTTTTTTCAACTTTATTTCTGCTTTTTGCTGCCATGCACGTTCTCCTTCTGCATTTTTTTCTTCTTGTCTGAACTCTCTGATAGTGACATGCTCATTTCTTTCAGATGGAGACTATTTTACCTTTACAAGACACGAACCCATTGGAGTGTGTGGACAGATCATCCCGGTAAGTGTATCTCCTCACGCCTTGTATTTATTTTCTCTTGAACCAGTTCTCTTAAGGATACATAAAACATGGACCTCAGCGATGTGTGTTTTCCATTACTGGGGGAAAAAAAGCCCTGAGCTCATGTTGTTGACATATCTTTAACAGCCTCCCTGCAAATGCTTATTTGAACAGGTTAATAGGGTTTCAGCTCTGTTACCAGGAGTTGAGTTCTCAAGTCATGGAATTCTCATGATTAAAATAAGCAAAGCAAAGCCCAGTGTATTAATAACCTGCCCTTGGTTATGGATGTCCAATCTGCTTATGGAAAATTAATGCTTTGTTATATTTGCTTGTTTATTTTTTAAAACTGTGACTCACCATTTTTCCAGGCATATTGTTTTATATGGTCTTTTAATCCCATTCTTTCCCACTGTTTCTTTTCACAAAAATCTAGATAGAAGACTCTACAGAAGACACAGCAGTACAATTAACGTCACAGTCATAATTGAAACCATGCCGGGCTGTTATGTGTCTTGTAAAGGGAAATAGATGTGGTGCTTAGTGTTTGGATTGGAACATTAAACATTGTCTTTTTCCTCTGTCTCATACACAGCCTTGGCACTACACAAAACATCATCGAGTCTTCCAACAGTACTAGCTAATCGTTCTGGCAGGGACTTCAGGGGAGGCTCAATTTGAATTACAGTATGGACAAGAAGTTTTCTCTTCTCAAAATACAGGAGAATAATTCAAGCTAATCTTTGGTTTTGGGAGCCAGAGATTTTTGAGAAGTAGTCATTTATATTTAATGATCTACAAGCTCTGGGTTACCGTGAAATTTATTAGAGAATGAAAAGGGAAGATGAGAGGTTTGGTTTAAGTTCTTCTGCTCCTAAACCACCTGAGGAAATCCCAGTTGGATCAGAGTGGGGATGAGGTCTGTCACCTTAATGGCAGGAACTCAAACCTGCTCTTCTTGCCCTTCTCCAGACTCTGGGAGCTGCAGCTTTCACTGACAGGACAAGAGCCGCTTGTCAGCCAGCTCCAGCTCAGTTACTGCGCTCCAAGATTTATATACTGTAGATGGAATTAAAACATCGCTGTGGACTCCCAAGTTTATAAACAACTAAGGGGAAAAGAAATTGGGTGTTTGGTGAAGGCAAGACACTTGTATATTTTTGCAAGCTTGCCAGGGCCAGTGAGAATCTTTCAAGGATGGCAGCTGAGACGCTTCAGGCAGAAACACACTGTGGTCGGGGGCTGAAGCCAGGGGACCAGTATTTCTGTTTTCTGTCTTAATGAAATTATCAACGACACCTGATAGTACTAAGGCTCATGCCTGCACTTATGACAATACAAGCTTAATATCCTTTTAAAATCCATTTAAACCATTTTAGGCCCCAATTCAGATACTCACATATATTTTTTTGCAATGGCAAGAAGGCCAACTAAAATTTTTGTGTACTCATCAGTAGATATGCACTTTATTTTTGTAATCATGTGTCTCGTGACAACACATGTATGTTTGTACGTAAAGAAAAGGTACTACCTTTAAGTATACACTGACTTCTAGTTCTTCCACACTGAAGAGCTTTCATACCAGTCTGATATCCTGGTTTAAAAATCACAAATGCAGCAAAAAATTTCCATGCACAGAATTTACTGGAACCAAAGTCTAATTTTAAAAACATATAAAATAACAACAATGAAAAACCTAAACAAAACAAAGAAAAACAGACTCCCTTTTCACCATGAGATTTCTTTTGGTGGGTAGCTGGGAAATAGTAATTTGCTAACCAGAGAGAAAAGGAGAGATTTTCATGGTCGATTCTATTCTATTCTTAATGAAGTAATTTAAAAAATCCAAACATCTATACTCTGTGGTGGGACAAGATTTATGTTGAGGACAAGTCTGAGAAATCTGAGAAGTCACAGGTTGAAAACAAAGTAATAGAGAAATATTTTTCCATCTATCAACCCTGAGTTTTTCACTTTCAGTGGAACTTCCCCCTGCTGATGTTTGCCTGGAAAATTGCTCCAGCTCTGTGCTGTGGCAATACAGTAGTTATTAAGCCAGCAGAACAAACACCACTCAGCGCACTCTACATGGGAGCCCTCATCAAGGAGGTAAGTGAAGCCAACTTCAGGGGGTCTCCCACTCCCTTCACGGTTGGGGCCTACTGGAGCATATCCGATTTAACGTGCTTCATCAGCTTTCACAAGCCACGTTTCCTCCAATTCTGTTTTGTTAGGCTGGCTTTCCACCGGGAGTCATCAATATTTTGCCAGGATACGGGCCAACGGCCGGGGCAGCAATAGCTTCTCACGTTGGCATAGACAAGATTGCGTTCACAGGGTCTACTGAGGTAGGTGCCTGAGAAACCATGGCTTGACGAAGAGTCCTGTAAATGAGTAGAGGGTTTAAGAGAAAATTGGAAATGTTACCCATAGGCTGAGCACTAGAAGAGTAGTGAGTACCCAAGGTCTCAAAGGGTAGTGTTGGTATCATAGCTAGAACACTGATGAATGTCAAAGTCAAGGTGTACATTGACCATTTGATGCCACAAATCTCTGAGCCTTTTTGTATGCCATTTTGTAAACCCTGTCCCAGGAAAACAAACAAAACCCTATTATATTTTAAAATAAAAGGAACACATATCAGAGGCAAAAACAAACTCACTCTCCTAGAAGAGACTGTCCTGAAGCTGGGGTTCTGAACACTTTCTTGAATCAAGAACAATAATGGCAGAAGCAAATTAAGAAGCTAGAAATCTAAATTAATCCCTGATAGAGATTAAAATGGAAACACAGCTTTCTCTTCTCATTATATCACCAAATCCTGTAGGTGCAATTTGCAGCTAACTATGCCCACGAACCATTTCTTTTTTGTTATATTCATTAGTTTGTTTTATTTTTTAGATTCCATATATAAGTGATAACACAAAGTATTTAGTTTTTCTCTTTCTGGCTCGTTTCACTAAACATAATACCCTCCAGGTCCATCTATGTTGTTGCAAATGGGAAAACTTCATGTTTTATTGCTGCATAATATTCTATTGTGTGTATATATCACATATTCTTTATGCATTCATCTATTGATGAACACACTTAGATTGCTTCCTTACCTTGTGTATTGTAAATTATGCTGCTGTGAACATTGGGGTGCATGTATCTTTTCAAATTAGCGTTTTCATTTTCTTTGGATATGTACCCAGGGGTGGAATTGCTGGATCATATGGTATTTCCATTTTTGATTTTTTGAGGAACCTTCATACTGTTTTCCAAGGTGGCTGCACCAATTTACACTCCCAGCAGCAGTGTATGAGGGTTCTCTTTTCTCCACATCCTGTCCAACATTTATTATTTGTGGTCCTTTTGACAGTAGCTATTCTGACAGTATGAGGTGATAACTCATTGTGATTTTGATTTCCATTTCTCTGATAATTAGCAATGTTGAGCATTTTTCATGCATCTGTTGGCCACCTGTGTGTTTTCTTTGGGAAAATGTCTATTCAAGTCTTCCACTCATTTTTTAATCAGGTTGTTGTATTTTTTGATATTGAGTTATATGAGCTGTTTATATATTTTGGGTATTAATCCTTTATTGGTCACATAATTTACAAATATTTTCTCCCATTCAGTCGATTGTCTTTTCATTTTGTTGATGGTTTCCTTTGCTGTGCAAAAGCTTTTAAGCTTAATTAAGCCCCATTTGTTTATTTTTGTTTTTGTTTTCTTTGCCTTGGGAGACACCCCCCCCCCTCCAAATTACTATGATTTATGTCAAAGAGTGTCCTGCCTATATTTTCTTCTAGGAGTTTTATGGTTTCTGGTCTTACATTTAGGACTTTAATTCATTTTGAGTTTGTTTTTTTATGTGGGGGTGAGAAAATGTTCTAGTTTTATTCTTTTACATGTAGCTGTCCAGTTTTTCCACCACCACTTATTAAACAGACTGTCTTTTCCCCATTGTATATTCTTACCTCCTTTGTCATAGATTAATTGACCATAAATGTATGGGTTTATTTCTGGGTTGTCTGCTCTGTTGCATTGATCTACCTGTTTTTGTGCCAGTATCATACTGTTTTGATGATGGTGGCTTTGTAGTATAGTCTGAAGTCAGGGAACATGCTACCTCCAGCTCTGTTCTTCTTTCTTAAGATTGTTTTGGCTCTGTGGGGTCTTTTGTGTTTCCATACAAATTTTAAAATTATTTGTTCTTGTTCTGTGAAAAATGCCATTGGTATTTTGATATGAATTGCACTGACTTTGTAAATTCCCTTGGTAGTATGGTCATTTTAACAATATTAATTCTTCCAATCCATGAATACAATCTATCTTTCCATCCATTTGTGTCATCTTCAATTTCTTTCATCACTGTCTTATAGTTTTCCGAATTCAGGTCTTTTATCTCCTTGGTTAGGTTTATTAGGTATTTTATTCTTTTTGATGTGATTGTAAATGCAGTTGTTTCTTTAATTTCTTTTTCTGATGGTTCATTGTTAGTATATAGAAATGCAACAGACTTCTGTATATTAATTTTGTATCCTGCAACTTTGCAGTATCATGGCCTTTGTTAAGTTGAGGTATGTTCCCTCTGTACCCACTTTGTACAGAGTTTTTTAAACCATTTAAAAATACGAAAGCTGTTCTTTGCTCACAGATGGTACTAAAATAGTCAGTAGGCTAAATTTGGCCAAGGGGCCATAGTTTATTGACTCCTGACATAGAATCATGAGTCTCCTTAGAGGGATTTCTTTTAAAATATTACTACAGAATGTCTTGGATTCAGATAACAGAGATGATAAAAAAGAGGGATTGATTGTTTCAAGTAGAACTTCATGGCATCACCGTTGAACAAAGGATGTTTGCAGGCCTAGAACCGTGCTACCTAATAGAAATAAAATGAAAACAGCATTTGTAATTTAAAATGTACTATTAACAACATTAAAATTTTTTTAAAGTGAAATTAATTTAAAAAATATATTTTATTTAATCTGGTATTTCCAAAATATTATCACTTTAACTTATGATCAGTATTAAAAATCATTGTCACAGTGTTTTGCATTCTCTTCAGTATGAAGTCTTAGAAATCTGGAATTTTTTTACATTTACATCACATCTCAATTCAGACTAGCCACTTTTCAAGTGTTCTATAGCCATGAGTGGCTGGTAACTCCCATATTGGACAGCACTGGTCTAGGGTCTTGATTATATCAGTTAATGGTACTTGGTTAAACTGACTCATGTTGAAAAATTTCATAAGAGATTGACTAATAAACCTAAGTGTTAATTTACAGTTAGAGATTATTGAGTCTTACGTTTGTCAAGAGTAATCTTGTTTGTTTCTAAACCTTTTATTCTGTTTGTTATAGTAATTTTGCAATTTTAATGAAATGTTTAAACCAAAATGTATAAAAGGGAATTATTCTTCCTATCTAAGTCTAATGCTTTGAAAAGTTTTGCTAAGGGCTCATGCTAAGAACAACTGCAGTAATCTAGGCATGGGCAAGACAATTGTGAAAGATTGGGGGAAAATACAAATCTAGTTGGAGTGTGTATTTAGATTGCTTTGCAAGTGCTTTAAAATCCTCACTCCGCTTTAAAAAAATCAACCAGAAATCTTAAACAGTATTTTAGGGATATGGTTTAATCAGAAAGGACAGGTGGACTCATAATTAAAATTTGGGGTCCTATATCCAAAGATAGGAGAATTATTGTACATATTTTTTTAAATGAAAAGGAAATATTTAAAAGTATCTTTCCCTGCTTTAATGTTTTTTCAGTTAAGCAACCACTGCTCCTGATTGAGTTAAGAGGCTTCTGCTGTATAATTTGTTTTAGTAAAAATGAGGTCATAATGTATAAAATGAGGTATAACACCTTGTATGTCAGAACCTATAGATCTTCTTCATTCTTTTTAATAACTGAGTAGAATACTCTTGTATCAATGTAAAATAGTTCAATTAATCCTCATTAATATACACCAGATTTAAAAAAATTTTTTCCTATTATATAGAGTACTAAAATAAAAGTCCTTGGAGACTCAAGACAAATTTTGTGTGTGTACACACACACACATGCATATACATATAAGATATCCTGTTGGCTATGTTTTAGAAGTGAAATTGCAAAGTAAAAGGATACTTATACTTTAACTTGCCTATTACCAAGAATGCATTAGAGTGATGATTTCATTTATAAGATCTCTATATGTATTAAATATGTTCATCTTCTTTCTCTTGTAGAATTTGCAGATATTCTCAGTTGTCATGTACAAGCTTTGAATTTGTTTGTAGTTATAGCTCTCAGTCTTTCTCTTAATGGCTTCTGAGTTTTCTGTCATCTTTAAAGAAACTCCTTCAAGATTATACAAATGGTCCTTAGCTTTTTATTTTGGTATCTTTTTAGTTTTGTTTTTGTTGAGATCTTTAATCCCATTGGAACTTATTTTCATGTATAATGAAAGGTGAGGCCTAAGTTTACTTTTTTAATAAGTGAGTGTTCAGTTACTTCTACACCCTTTGTTAAACAGTTCACCCTTTTGCAGCTCACTTGAATACAACGTCCACATTATATGATAAATTTCTGTATATATACATGTTTCTGTTTTAGGACTCAGTATTTTGTCTATCCTCCCCCACCCCAGTTTTATTGAGAAATAATTGACATACATCACTGAATAAGTTTAAGAGATACACCACGATGGTTTGACTTACATATATTGTGAAATGATCACCACAGTATATATATATATGTGTGTGTGTGTGTATATATATATCTCATAGAGTAGCACTAGACATCATATTGTACATCACATACCTAGTACTCATTTATCTTATAACTGGAAGTCTGTACCTTTGCCCACTTTCCTCCTATGCTCCTTCCTCTTATCCTACCCTCTCCACCTCTGGTAACCACAAGTCTAAACTCTTTTTCTATGAATTTGTTGGATGTTCTAAAAAATATTCCATGTGTAAATGAGATCATAGAATATTTATCTTTCTGCCTAACTAATTTCACTTAGCATATGCCTTCATCGTCCATCCTTGTAGTTGCAAATGATAGGATTTCCTCATTTTTTTCTATTTTTAACATTTTGTTGATTGAGTTACAGTCATTTTACAATGTTGTGTCAAATTCCAGTGTAGAGCACAATTTTTCAGTTATACATGAACATACATATATTCATTGTCACATTTTTTTTCGCTGTGAGCTACCATAAGATCTTGTATATATTTCCCTGTGCTATACAGTATAATCTGGTTAGGATTTCCTCATTTTTAATGACTGAATAATATTCTATTGTGTGTATATACACACTTGTTTTTTATCCATTCATCTGTCATGGACACTTATGTTGTTTCCATGTCTTGGCTATCGTAAAAAAGTTAAAAATAAAAATAAAATGCTGCTGTGAACATGGGATGCAGATTTCTTTTTGAGTTAGTATTTTTGTTTCCTTTGGCTATATTCCCAGAATTTGGATTGCTGGATCATATCATGGTTCTGTTTTTAATTTTTTGAGGATCTTCTATATTGTTTTGCATAGTGGCTATATGATTTATAGTCTCATCAGCAGAGCACGAGGGGTCCCTTTTCTCCACAGCCATGCTAGCCTTTGTTATCTCTTGTTTTATTTGATGGTGAGCTTTCTAACAGGTGTGGGGTGATATCTCTTTGTGATTTTAAATTGCATTTTCCTAATGACTAGTGATGTTGAGCATCTTTTTTATGTACCTGTTGCCTATTGTATATATTCTTTGGACAAATGTCTATTCAGGTCCTTTTCCCATTTTTCAGTGATAAATTTTTCAGTTGGGTTGGTTTTTTCCTTTTGAATTGTATGAATTCCTTATATGTTTTGGATATCAACCACTTTTCAGATGTATGGTTTGCAAATATTTTTTCCCATCCTGTAGGTTTTCTTTTCACTTTGTTGATGATTTCTTTCGCTTGCAGAAGCTTTTTAGTTTGATGTTGTTCTGTTTGTTTAGGTTTTATTTTATTGCTTGTGCTTTAAGTGTCATTTCCAAAAAATCATTGCCAAGACCCATGTCAAGGAACTTTATTTCTATGTGTTCTTCTAAAATTTTCATGGTTTCAGGTCTTACATTAAAGTCTTTAATTCGTTTGAATTAACTTTTGTGAATGGTGTAAATTATGGATCATTTTAATTCTTTTACATGTGAATATCCAGTTATCCAGCACCATTTATTGAAGAGACTATCTTTTATCCATTGAGTATTCTTGGTTCCTTTGTCAAATATTAGTTGACTGTATATGCTTGAGTTTATTTATGGGTTCTCTATTCTGTTCCCACTAGTCTGTTTATCTGTTTTTATGCCAGTATCATACTGTTTTGAAGACCATAGCTTTATGGTATAGTTTGAAATCAGGAAGTGTGATGCCTCATGCTTTATTCTTTCTCAGAATTTCTTTGAATATGTGGGGTCTTTTGACTTTTATATACATTTTAGGAGTGTTTTTCTTCTGTAAAAGATGTCTTTGGAAGTTTGATAGAGATTGCATTGAATCTATAGATGGCTTTTTATAGTGTTAACATTTTAACAATGTTAATTCTTTTAATCCTTGAACATGGGATACCTTTTCATTTATTTATCTTTTTTGATTTCTCTCATCAGTATCTTGTAGTTTTCAGAGTAGAGATATTTAGAGTTAAATTTATTCCTAAGTGTTTTATTGTTTGTGATTCTATTGTGAATGGAATCTAGTTCTATATTTCTTTTTCAGTGAATTTGTTATTAGTGTGCAGCAATGCTACTGAGTTTTGTATTAATTTTGTATCCTGCAACTTTACTGAGTTTATTGATTAGATCTAACAACTTTTTGGTTGAGTCTTTAGGATTTTCTGTATATGAAATCATGTCTTCTTCAAATAGAGACAGTTTTTCTTCCTTTTTTTTTTTTTCCAATTATGATACCTTTAATTTCTTTTTCTTGCCTGATTACTCTACCTAAGAGTTCCAGTACTATGTTGAGTAAGAGTGGTGAGAGTGGTCACCCTCATATTGTTACTAATCTTACAGGAAATCTTTCAACCTTTCACCATTGAGTATGATGATAGCTGTGGGCTTGTCATAAATGACCTTTATTATGTTGAGATATATTTCTTCTGTGCCTAAGTTGTTAAGAGTTTTTATCATGAATGGATGTTGAATTTTGTCAAATGCTTTTTCTGCATCTATTGAGGTGATTATTTGATTCTTTTCTTTCATTCTATTAATGTGATGATTGATAGCTTTGATTTGTGTACATTGAATTATCCTTGCATTCCAGGGATAAATCCTGCTTTATCATGATGAGTAATCTTTTTTGGTGTGCTGCTGACTTTGTTTTGCTAGTGTTTAATTGAGAATTTTGTATCTATATTCAACAGGGATATTGTTCTGTTGTTTTCTTTTCTAGTAATATCCTTTTCAGGTTTTGATGTCAGAATAATGCTGGCCTTATGAAATAAGTTTGTGAGTGTTTCTTCAGGTTTTTGGAGGAATTTGAGGATTGGTGTTAATTCTTCTTTACATCTTTGGTAAAATCCATCAGTAAAGCCATCTGATCCTGGTATTTTCTTCACTGGGAGATTTTTTTTTTATTATTAATTCTGTTTACTTATTAGTAATTACTCTATTCAGATTTTCTGTTTCTTCCTGATTCAGTCTTGGTAAGTTAAATGTTTCTAAGAATTTTTAAAATTTCTTCTTGGTTGTCCAGTGTGTTGGTAAATAGTTGTTCATAATAGCCTCTTGTGATTCTTTGAATTTCTGTGGTATCTCTTGTAATATTTTCCTTTTTCATTTATAATTGTATTGATTTGGGTCCTTTCTCTTTTTTCCTTGTTTAGCTAAAGATTTGTCAATTTTATTTATACTTTTAGAGAATTAGCTCTTATTTTGGTTAATCTTTTCGCTGTTTTTCTATTCTTTATTTCATTTATTTCTTCTCTAATCTTTATGATTTCCTTTCTTTTGCTAACTTTGGGCTCAGGTTTTTTTTTTCTTTTTCTAGTTCTCTGAAGCATAGAGTTAGGTTTATTTGGGATTTTCCTTGCTTTTTAATGTAGATGTTTATTGCTGTGAATGTCCTGTTAGAAGTGCTTTTGTTGCATCTCATGAGTTCTGGTATGTTGTGTTTCCATTTCCATTTGTTGTAAGAAACTTTTAAATTTCTCCTATAATTTCTTTCTTAATCCATTGGTCATTCAGGAGAGGGTTGTTTAATTTCCATTGTGTTTAAATTCCATTGTGTAATTTCATGTGTTCATGAATTTTCCACTTTTCTTTCTATAACTGATTTCTAATTTATGACATTATGATCAGAGAAGATACTTGGTATGATTTCAGTCCTCTTGTTTTGTAGCCTACAGATGGCCTATTCTAGAAAATGTTTCATGTGCACATGAGAAGAATATGTAATCTGTTTTTGGATAGAATATTCTGTATGTGTCAGTTAGGTAACTTTGGTTTATAGTGTTCAAATCTGCTGTTTCCTTACTGATTCTCTGTCTGGATGATCTGTCCATTTTTGAAAGTGTGTTATTAAAGTCCCTAACAGTTACTGTTTATTTATACTATTTATTTTATAACTGTAATATACAGTTATCTGTATATTACCATCTATTTTTCCTTTTAGCTCTTAGTTTTTGCTTTGTATATAAGTATGGCTACCCCTGCTTTTTTTTTTTTTTTTTTTTTTTTTTTTTTGGTTACCACTTGTTTGAAATGTCTTTTTCCATCCTTTCACCCTCAGTCTGTATGTGTTTTTAAGGCTAAAGTGAGTCTCTTGTAGGTAGCTTATTATTGGATCTTGGTGTTTTGGGGTTTTTTTTTTTTGAATCTATTCAGTCTTTGTACGTCTTTTAGCTGAAGAGTTTAATTTATTTACATTTAAAGTAATTATTGATAGGTAAGGATTTACTATTGCCATTTGTTGTTTCTGGTAGTTTTGTTGATCTGTTGTTCCTTGTTTCTTATCCTAATATCTTTTATTGTGTTTTGATGTCTTTTGAAACCAGTCTGCTTTGACTCCTTTATCATGTTATTTTGTATATTTACTACAGGATTTTTCTTGCGGTTTCTTAAGGACAGCTTCACTGAGTATAGAGAGAATTGTTTTCTTTCATTATTTTGAATACATTGTCCCATTCACTCCTGGCCTGAAAAGTTTCTGTTGAAAAATCCTTAAGTAGTCTTATGAGGGTTCCCTTGTATGTAATTTTTTTCTTTTTCTTGCTACTCTTAAGATCCTTTTTTTTTTTTTGTCTTTTACTTTTGGTCATTTAATTATAATATGTCTCAGTATAGCTCTATTTGGTTTCATATTATTTGGTAACCTTTGGGCCTCGTGAATCTGGTTATCTGTTTTTCTCCTCATGTTTGGGAAGTTTTTAGCTGTTGTTGCTTTAAATATACTTTCACTTCCTTTCTCTTTCTCTTCTTCTTAAATTTCCATAATGCAAACATTGTTTCTTTTCACTGTGTCCCATAATTCCTATAGACTTTCTTCACTCTTTTTCTTTTCTTTTTTTTCCTCTTGATTGGGTGTTTTCCAGTGTCCTATCCTCCATATTGCTGATTCTTTCTCCTGCATGGATGAGTCTGCTTTCAAAACTGTATTGAATTCTTCAATTCAGTTGTTATATTTTTCAACTCTAAGATTTCTGTTTATTTTTTTTACAATTGCTGTCTCCTTGCACCCTTGCAAACCTCTTGCTTTGTTCGTGCATTGTTTTCTTAATTTTGTTATTTGTATTTTCTTTTAGTTCACTAAACTTACTTAGGATTATTCTGAATTCTTTGGCAGTTCATAGATACCCATTTTTTTTAAGAGTCAAGTATTGGAGGTTTATTAGTTTTCTTTGTTGGTGTAATATTTACATGATTTTTCATGATTGTTGGTTCCTTACATTGGTATCTGGGCATCTGATTAATTGGGCTCCTCTTCCAGACATTCTGTTTGCTTTGGCAGAGACAGTTCTTTACCAGTCTGCTCAGTTTGGGTTTCTGGGTGTGTCTGCTGGTAATGTCCTTAGGCAGACATGGCCTGCTATTATGGTTTATTTTTGGGGTGAGGCAACTATCTGAGCTCTGAGAATGGAGATAGGGGGTGTGCTACTGTTAGCTTGGTTCCCTGCGTAAGTGAGGCTGTAGACTGGGCTCTGCAGTTGCCTGGACTCTCTGGTCTGGCTTCCTAGATGGTTAGGACTGGGTATTGTCTTCATAGTAGATGCAGATATGAATTAGGACAGCAGGACAGGCCCCCAGGGCCTGTGCAGCTCATTCTTTGGGCAACCAAATTAGTCCAGAGTGTGCACTGAATTCCCTGGTCAGATGAGGCCACCGATTTGTCTCTATAGAAGGGGGAAGTCACAGGCTGTGTTCTCTGTTCAAGCACAGGTAGGGCTGTTGAATGGACCGTGCAGCTTCCCATGTGCTCTGGTTAGATTCCCCGGTCGACAGGCTAAAGTCTGTGTTCAGCAATGCATGAGGCTGCAAACTGGATTTTCTGCCAAAGCACAGCTGGAAAAGCAACTCGAAAGCCAGTAAAGCTCTTTGTTTGTTGTCATAACTCAAGCCAACCTGCACCCCAAGTTCCTTGACTGAACAGGGCCACTGGTTTTACCCTGAAAACTATCAGCTCTGCCTGCCCACCTCTCATCTTGAGTGCTGCTGGGACACACAGCTTTAAGGAGTTGTCACCAGCCCTTCTGGTCAGATGGGATGCCAGAAGACACACTCCCCAGTAGGGTGGGTGTGGGGGCCTTTGCCTGGGTAGGAGTAGGGGGACACTCTAGACTGTTCTGTTTCCCAGACAGCCTCTTCAGTTGGTAGGGGCTGGGAGCTGCCCTCAGACTTAACTATGAAGTAATCCCCCTGCTTGTGCATAGAATGGGAGCACTCCATGTCCTGTACTGGCTTTGCTCCAGGGGCAGTCAGCTCTGCCTGCCCAGCTCTGGGCTCAGACAGTACTGGGCCACACGGCTTGCAGGAGTTGTTATCAGCCTTTCTAGTCAGATGGGGTCGGAGGATGCCCTAAAATGGATGGTGCCATGATTCAGCTCCTTGTCTGGGCATGCGGAAACCGGGCTCAAGGGCTGGCAAAAGTCTTTGAGGAGCTGAACCAGGCAGATCTGCACCCCTCTGTGTTCTCTGGTCAGCATGTGCCCAGTTTGGTTCTGCAGATGAGCAAAACCACTGATTGGGATTACTGCTTGGGGACTGCAGGTATGATCGGTCTGCCAAGATCTGTGTATTGCAAGCCCCTACCCACTTCTCTGTCGTAGTCAAATTCCCAGTGGTTGAGCCCTGCAGATTCCCCTGCTATTCCCATGGTGCCAGATCAGAGTAGGGGCTCCCACAAATCAACCCATAATGCTGGATTCTCTTTTCCCACTGGAGGAACCAGAGACTCAGGAGAAATCTCTTCACGTGGTGCTGCACTGGCCTTGGGGAAGGACAATGTGGTCACTTTTCTTAACCCTTCTAATGGCATCTTTCTGGGTTTCCGTGGTACGGATGGTGGTTTAGGCTTATCCTTGTGTTCTAGGATTCTCTCACTGATGTCTTATTCTTTAATAGTTGTTCTTGTGAAGGGGAGCAAAGTTGCCAACTTGGTGACATCACTCGTCAGTTTTTTCACTAGTACCAGATTGCTTTAATTATTGGATTTTAAAAGATGTGTTGTAATATGGTAGGCAAGATACCCTCTTACTGTTTTTTTCCAAAACCCTTTGGCTATTCTTGCCCATTCTTTCAGATAAAATTTTAAATTGATTTCCTAAGTACCTTGCCTTCCTCCTCAAAACTCTCATTGGCATTTTGATTGGCGTTACATTACCTGTCTATATTAAATTGGGGGTAACTGCATTCTCTGCAGGATTGACTTCTCTAGAAACATGATATAAATCTGTTAATTTATTTGTCTTATAATGTTCGTCCCTGATGTCATCATTTAGGTCTTAGACTTTTCTTGATAAATTAATTTCCAGGGGTTTAACTTTTTCTTCAAAGGATATCTTAGTTTAAAAACAGAGCGCTTTTTTTTTTTTAAGCCACAATATTGTGTATTGGAAAGTTATATTGAAAGGACAACCTAATTTTTCAGGCCAGACAAAAATGAATCAGTAAGACCATAAATGCTTTGTCCAGCCTGCCCACTTAAAAATTTTTTTTCAACTTTTAAAAAACTTTATTGAAGTATAATTTACATACAATAAAATGCACTCATTTAAGTACCAAATGTATACACTCATGTAACCGTTATCCAAATCAAGATATAGAGTATTTCTGTATCCTGAAAAGATTTCTCATGCCTCTAAAACTGTCGGCCCCAGGCAATCACTGATCCTTTTTATTAATTTTTCTTATTCTATTAGTTCAGACAAGTGGAATAATATAATATGTATTCTCGTGCCTTTTTTTTTTTCGGTCAGGGTTGTGGGCAGTTTGTTCAGTATTTAATAAATTATTAATATGGTTGGTTTGAATCTCCCATCTTGATTTTTGTTTTCTACTTCTCCCATCTGTTTTTTGTTCCTTTTTCCCTCTTTTTCTGCCTTATTTTGGATGAATTGGGTACTCCATTTTGTCTTTTATTTTGGATTATTTATTTGGATTATTTTTAAGTGCTTGCTTTAGTAATTACAGTGTATATCTTAATCACAGCTTACCATTTAAAAGTATTGCATTTCTTCATATAAAATGTAACAATTGTACATCAGAATTGTATTTCTCATCCCATCCTTTGTGTGTTGTTGTTTTATAATTCACTATTATGTATGTTATATACATAGTACATTTCTATGCATTTTGTTTTAAAAATTCAACTACCTTCCTGAAAGTTTTTTAAAATGAGAAAACAATTATTTTTTCCTCACATATTTGCCATTTTTGACTGTCCTGTTCTTTGAGTCGGTTTCTTTCTGATATAATTTTCCTTCTGTATAAAGATCTTTAACATTTCTTATAGTGCAGGTCTGTTTGTGACAAATTCTCTCAATTTCTATATGTCTGAAAGTGTCTTTGTTTTCTTTTTATTGACTTTTCTTCTGAATATAAAATTCTGATTCAACAGATTTTACTTAGTTTTCTTTTACTTTCAACACTTTAAAGATATTCTGGTTTTTTTTGACTTGCACTGTTTCTGATAAGAAGTTAGCAATCATTCTTACCTTTGTTTTATTGAACATAATGTTTTTTTTTTCTCTGGCTCCTTTAAAAATATTTCTTTTTACTGGTTTTCAACAATTTGATTATGATGTGCTTCTGTGTAGTTTTTTGTTGTTGTTTTTCCATTTGAAGTTCATTGGAAATTCTTGGATCTGTGAGTTTATAGTATGTTTTCATCAAATTTGGAAAACTTTGTCCATTATTTTTCAAATATGTGTGTGTGTATATATATATACATACTTGCTTTTTCCATGTCTATTAATTTTTGAAAGGACTCTGAACATTATGACCATTACATTATTGAACACGTGATTTTGTTTCTTTAAAGAGTGCTGGGCTTTTTTTTCTGCAGGTGGTTAAGTCAGTTGCAGTACAACTTGACCCTTTCGACACTTAATTTTAAGCTTTGTTAAGGACTCATTTATCTTTTACTAAGCTACTAAACTAAGATTATTAAATTGGGATCCTTCTGGAGTTTCTACTGAATGTTCTTAGTGTTCAAGTAGGTGTTTCCATTCTGGCTGGTCAGAACGCTCATGTCCCCAGCCCTGTATGAGCTCTGGGGACTGTTCAGCATACAGATTACCTAGTCTTTGTTCTTCATCCAGGCTTGTGAAGTCTCACCATATGTATATCCAACTGGCCATCAGCCAAAGACTCAGTAGGACCCCCACCAGATTTCTGGACTGGTTTTTCTCCCTCTTGATACTAAGTCCTTTACATTTTAGTCCCCTCAGCCTTTCTAAACTCTGATCTTATTTCATGAATTCAGTGAAAGCACCATGTTCTACATTGGTCTCTCCTGGTAGGGATAATCTTTTTCAAAGGGACTTTAGCCATAGAAGAGGCAGTAGCCTGTATGCAAGAGATGGCTTCAGTCCAGTGTGAAAACATATAGACCAGGACTAAATTATATTTTTATTCATGTGTCGGAGGAAGTTATATGAAATCCATTTGCCAGACCTTGAATGGTCATTAGGCAGTTTGAAATGCCTGGAAGCAGTACAAGCAGGCTTCCTGGGTTGTACTTCAGACAGGTGGGCTAAGTGAGGGAGGCACTGCTTGCAGCCTTCTGAATGTTCCCCCCAGTACTGAGTCATGAATGCTGTCATTCTGTCAGTAGACCAATGGCTTAATGCTTGTGCGGTGCTGAGGAGTGGGGATTTTAGAGTCTAGTCTAGGACTGAGTTGTTATTTGGTCCAAACCAGAGCTTTCTCTTTTTATCAAACCAACAGTTGTTGAATCTCCAATCTTGGTTTTCCTCCTCTGATGTCAGTTGTGTTGGGCTTCTTCAACCAGTTTTTCAGTTATCATTTGGGGAAATATCCCTTTGGACCATGACAGAGGTTTGGCTGTTGTTGGTTACAGTAAATAATTTACTTCCGGTGGGAATGGATGTTAGTAGCATATGAAGTTTAGGAACGTGGGGTGTTGAGGGATAATAATGTTGTTTATTGCTCAGAGGCCCTGGACAGACCTCCACCCTTGGCCCTTGGTTTTCTCACCAGTAAAAATAGGAGTATTGCAGGGCCTACTACAAGGGATAATGAGGCCTTGAACCTTGTAATCTTTTATTATGGGCTTTGTGCCTTGAAGGGCTTCTTTACTTGCAGGATACTGATTAATTCTGGGGAGAGGTTTTAAGGGATCTATTTGAAACTTGATGGCAGGTGCACTGGGAATTTTGCCAACATCAGTTGGACATTTTGCCTATGAGGAGGTGGCAGATGATTCAAAAGGAACAAATGATCAGTGTTTCCATTTCCAGAATCAGCTCTAGTACCATCAGAGAAGAAGCCAACAAAAGATGTATGTCAAGTGTCGTTTAATTCACCTATTTGGCTGCTTTGATGACTACTGTCAGTTTCTTGAATTTTTCCCCTCTTTTGGGAGAAAGAAATTCTGGCATGATGCTTCTCTTAAGAAGTCTCAGCTAAAAATGAACAGGGGCAGAGGAACTAAGGAGAAAGGGGTGTGTGTCTTGCAAAGGGTCTAAACAAAAGGAAATAAGTTCAGAGACAGGAACCTCTCAAGGTTCATTACAGATCCCCACTGTTTGAAATGTTTTAGCACTCTGAGGCAGGGGCTGCTTTATAGTAGTGGAGTTGAACACCAGAAATGTGGCTCTGATACCAGTTAGGGCTGGAGAAGATTCATCCCCAATCTGGAAAAATACTTCTCTAAGATGATTAAGAGGTTGGATTGGGAAGAACCCCCATAGTTCCTCAGAGCCACTTGATTGGAAATTGGAAGGATGATGTTAAAGGACTAGTTAAAGGACTGAAGGCCCCCAAAGTGCTTGAATTTGTAGCTATCTTTTTTCCAATATCCTGGCTTTTTGCAAACATAGCAGAAACTAAGAGGGTTTTGGTTTCATTGAGGGGCCTTCATTCGCTGGAGTTGAAGATTGAGAATTTTAGTCACTATCCTTTTATGTGACTCCTCTAGAGTGCGAGAAGGCTGGTTTGCCAGAGTAACTAAATCTGGAGTGGGCATAGTTTCCCATTCTACCCCGGTCCTTTGTACTAGAAGAGGAAGGTCCCAGTTCAACCCATAAATAAACATAAAATAAAAAACTCCCCAAGTGGAATCCACATTTGAAGGAAGACCAGAATTTTCCTTAAGAATCTGAAGTTGATTATAATAATTATGAACAGGTTCATCAGATTTTTGTATGCAGGCTTGAATTTTGTTCTGATCAACACGCTTTGGAAAAGCCCAATGAAGTGGCCTAGCAATAGCCCAAGCCTGATCATACAGGTTAGTAAGCTGGTCCCCCAGCTTTAATTCTAGAGATCTTTCAGAATTTTCCCAGTTAGCAGTTTTCATCCAATGCTGAGCCTACCCTCTGCCAGCAAGCATATGAACTAGCAGATGTAAGTCAGAGAAACCAGGCTGATAAGTTTATTTTGTGGAACCCGTAACTGCTTGTTGTGGATATAGATGATTTACTACGTTTATCTTTTAACCTTCCTACTAGCTTTATAAGTGGGTGATTTAGGTTACTCTCTCTATTGTATATTTGCCTTTACCCATGAGATTTTCCCTTTTGTGATTTTCATATTTCTAGTTGTAGCATTTTCTTTTCTGCTTAGAGAAGTTTCTTCAACATTTCTTTTGAGGTTTTTCATGACAGTGAACTCTTTTAGCTTTTGCTTGTCTGTAAAACTCATAATCTCTCATTCAAATCTGAAAGGTAGTCTTGCTGGGGAGAGTATTCTTGGTTGTAGGTTTTTTCTTTTCATCATTTTAAATATATTGTGTCACTCCCTTCTGGCCTGCAGAATTTCTGCTAAAAAGTCAGTTCATAGTCTTATGGGAGTTCTCTTGTATGTCACTAGTTGCTTTTCCTTTGCTGTTTTTAATATTGTCTTTATATTTAATTTTTGCCATTTTAATTACAGTGTGCCTTGGTGTGTTCCTCTTTGGGCTGATATCATTTGGGACTCTGTGTGATTCCTGGACCTGGGTATCTGTTCCCTTTCCCAGGTTAGGGAAGTTTTCAGCTATTATGTCTTCAAATATGTTCTCTGCCTCTTTTGCTCTCTCTCTTCTTCTGGGACTCCTATGATGTGAACATTAGTATGCTTGATGTTGTCTCAGAGGTTTCTTAAACTGTCCTTATTTTAAAAAATCCTTTCTTCTTTTTTTTGTTCAGCTTGAGTGACTCCCCCTACTCTGTTTTCTAGTTCACTGATCTGTTCCTCTGTATCATCCAATGTACTATTGATGCCTTCCTGTGTATTTTTTAATTTTAGTTGTCATATTCTTCAGCTCTGTTTGTATCTTCTTTATATTTGTAACTGTTAAAATTCTCATTGTGTTCATCTGCTCGTCTCTCAAGTTCTCTTAGCATCTTTATGATTATTACTTTGAATTCTTTGTTGGGTAGATTGCTTACCTCCAGTTCACTTAGTTCTTCTGACATTTTATCTTTTTCTTTCGTTTGGAACATGTACCTTTGTCACCTCATTTTGCCTAATTTCCTGTTTTTACTTTATGTATTTGGGATATTGGTTATGTTTCCTGGTCTTAGAGAAGTGGCCTTATGTAGGAGACGTCCTATGGGACCCAGCAGCACACTCTCCTTTGTTCACCAGAGCTGTCTCTACTAGGGGCCCTCTATGTGTGCTTTGTGGGCCCTTCCACTGTGGCAGGCTGACTACTGTGGACCTACTTGTAGACATGGCTGTCCCCAGCCCACTTGATTGCTAGGTGCTGACCTGTATGGAGGCTGCTCTCTTCTGGTGGACAGGGTCAGGTCCTGGCACAGGTGGCTGCATAGGGTCTGGGAGTCCTGGTCCTGGTGCTGACCCATTGGCGGGCAGGGATGGGTCACAAAGCACCTAGTTACAGAGCTACAGGGGTCTTGGGGCTAGTGTTGGCCCTCTGGTGGCTGGAACTGCATCCTGGGGTGGCTAGCTGCAGGGCAAGGAGTCTTGGAGCTAGTGTTGGCCTGCTGGTAGGTGGTCTGGGTCCTGACCAGTGCTGGACAGGACTGGGGCCCAGGGGATCTCAGGGTGATGCCCACCCACTGGCAAGTGAGGCTGGGTCAGGGCTAGTGCCAGCCCACTGGTGGGTAGAGCCAGGTCCTGGGGTCTCTGGCTGCAGGACCTGGGGTTCCTGGGGCTGGTGACTGGGCAGGGCCAGTCCAAGAGCAACTGGGAGTTCAGGATGTTCTTTGGCAGCAGCCCTGCTAGTGGGCGGGACTGTGTCCCTGTTCCACTAGCTGCTTGACCTGGGGTGTTCCAGGACTGGTGCCGACTGGCTAGTGGGCAGGGCCAGGTCTTGGCGCTAATAAGCTAGAGCAAGAATTACAAAGTGGCATTTGCCAGCAGCAGTGTCCTTATGTTAGAATGCACTCACCAAAATGGCTGCTACCAGTATCTGTGTCCCTAGGGTGAGTCCCAACTGCCTCCTGCCTCTCAAGGAGGTTCTCTAAGATCAGTAGGTGGGTATGACCCAGGCTTCTTTCAAATTACTACTTCTGTATCAGGTCCCAGAACATGTGTTGTATCTGCCCTTTGAGAGTGGAGTCTCTGTTCCCCACAGTTCTCTGGGTATCCTGAAAGTAAGCCCTGCTGCCTTCAAAGCTAAATGTTCTAGGAGCGTGTCTTCGTGGTGCAGAGCCGCTGGGCTGGGAAGCCTGATATGGGGCTCAGACTTCCGGCTTCTCAGGGAGCATCTCTGCAATTTAATGATCCTCTGTTTGTGAGTCACCTATCCAAGAGTATGAATACTGACTATATTGCATCTCCGCCTCTCCTATCCATCTCATTGTGATTCCTTCTTTATATCTTTAGTTGTAGAAGATCTTTTCTGCTAGTCTTCAGGTCATTTTCACTGATAGTTACTCTGTAAATAGTTGTAATTTTGGGGTGCCCACGGGAGGAGGTGAGTTCAGGTCTTCACACTCTGCCATCGTGGCCACTCCTCCTATTTTATTGTTCTTTGATTGTTTGTGTCAATTAATCTTAAAATCTTATTTTGCAGAGAGGCAATTTTAGGCTCCTGATAATGTTTGGAAACCTCAAAACACCAATAAAAATTAAGTGTTCTATTCAGTTTGTAAAATTTTAGAGCTATGTCCAGTTCAGTTTTAAGAAATGTAAGTTTGGGGATTTCAGAAGTTCCCCATAGTGGCCATTGGCATTCTAAATTGCCTTTGATAAAGGTAGGTTTCAGGCACTTACCTATTCTCATAGTTTATTATTGCCTCAAATTGGATATGTTATATTCAATGAGATTACAAATTTATATACTTCTGTTGATGTAACTAGAGTCTTAAGAATACAACCCTAATGATGTTTGGATTTAGAAAGTCCTGGTTGTTTGGTATATAATATTTTAGAAGTACTTTAATCCCATAAATCACTAATTTCTAATCTCTTTGGATAAGGTAATTTGCTTATCAGCTTAGTGTTGATTTTTTAGCTTTAATTTTAGGTAACAGTTTCTGATCATGTATGTAGATTTGTAGGGGTTGCATTCTCTTTGTAGCCTACCCTTTAGTGATTCTTCTCACTACCCAAAGTAGGCATCTGATGTATAGTCAGCATGCATTATAAATATTTGTTATGTACACAAAGGAGGAGAGACTAAATTTGAGAAATAAAAGCTTAATCTCAGAGCTAGAAGGTTTTGTATCAATGGAGCACTTTCTTTCTTTAAAATGCCACCAATAGCTTAGGGTTCAATATCTTTTACTTTTAGCTGTATAATTATGGACCACTTAATTCTGTACAAAATTGGCTTAATACATTGGCACACATTTCTCAGGGTTGTGAGAATCAAATGAAAAATGAGTTTGTAAGTTGTAGGCAATAAGCAGATGTTAGTTTGTAATATGTCATTAGCATCCTGAAAAAGCTGAGAGCTCTGTGGGTTGGATAGTCTGTCAAGCTTTAAGAGGAAAAAGGGTTTGATATAGGTCTTGTAGGATATGGATAAGTGGAGTAAATTGAGAAGTAGGAGCATTAGTCAGCAGCTAGAGGCTGGAGAATACAGAAAGTCTTAGCGGAGTAGATTAGGGATTAGGAAGGGGTTAGGGAGAAAGGCTGGCGGGCAGATGGACTAGAAAGTAATATTCTGCAGATCAAACCATTGAAAATAATTCTCAGTTAAAAAATTGAGACCAGAGTGTAGAAGACCTTTCAGACAAAGGCATCATATGAAAGCTAAACACCAATGTCCTTTATGAATATGGACACAAGAATCCTCAATAAAATACTAGCAAACAGGAATCAGTGACTTAAAGGATTTTATACCAGGACCAAGTGGAATTTATCCAGGAATGCAAGATTGGTTTAATATCCAAAAAATCTGTCAATGTAATATTCCATATTGATAGAATAAAGGACAAAACCACACAGTCATTTCCATAGACACAGAAAAAAGCATTTGACAAAATCTAAAACAATATAGAAACATACAGAAATGTTATTCCTAATTTTTGAAAAGTGGAAACAGTCCAAATGTCCATAAAATGATGAGTTGATAAACAAAATGTAGTATATCCATATCCATAAAATGGAATATTATTCAGTCACAAAAAGAAGGAAGTACCAATACATGCTATGACATGGGTGAACCTCAAAAACATGCTAAATGAAAGAAGCCAGTCACAAAAAGCCACATATTGTGTGATCCTATTTGTATGAAATGTCAAGAATAGGCAAATGTATAAACCGAAAGTAGGTTATTGGTTTCCAGGGGCTGGAAGGAAGGGAGAATGACTACTAATGGATGTAGAGTTTCTTTGGGGGTGATGAAATATTCAGGAATTCAATGGTAGTGATCATTGTGATGATTGCACAACTGTCTGAATGTCCTAAAATTGAGTTGTACGTTTCAAAAGGTAGATTTTATGGTATGTGAATTATATTTCAATAAAGCTGTTTAAATAGATGATTTTTAAGAAGTATTGATGACTTAAAATTATAGATATTAATAGCCAACTTCGATTGAGCACTTACGATGTCCAGGTACCTGCTGAGTGCTTTGCATGTATCATCTCACTACATCTTTCCAGCAGCTCTGGGAGACATAGATGAGCAAAGTGTGACTAGAAGAGGATAAATTACTTGCCCATGGCCATGTGCTAGTAAGCTGTGGGTCTGAGAATCCTATCCAGAGCTTATACTTCAGATCACAGTGCTATGCTGCCTCGCTGGCTAAGGGGCCAGACATGGTATCATAAGAGGAGGGAACCATTAAAATCAGGAATGCCATATCAGAGGGGGTACGTAGGAAGGGTAGTCTCAGTGGAACATATTTTGTTCAAAGCATGGTCAAAAGTGTCTGATTCTGAAAGGTCATAGACACTATTCTAACTCAGTTTATTTCCTTTTTTTCTAAGACTTACTTTTTAATTGCCTCTTTAAATCTTGTTTGATATATTATATGGCTTTCATCAGATACTTTCTGGCACAGGACTTAAAATTTTAAACCTAAGCTATCTTGTCCACTCTGGAAGCATTTATTGAGCACTTGCTAAATGTCAAGTACTCTGTTAGACCTTAGAGAAATTGTGCAATTCTGTCTAACCCAGTGATAGTCTTTGAAAATGTATCTAATGTATTGTGGTGTGTATGGGAGCATGGAGGAAGAAAAGAATAATTCTGTACCATTTTACTTAAAATTTCCTGAGTTTGAAGATGCTTTCTGAGATCAAGGCTAGACCTAAAATTCTTTTGCTCAACATGGTTTTCAAATGTGTCTATCTGTGCATTAGGGAGAAACATCATTAGTTTGAGATATTTAAATTGAAATGAAAGGCTACTTCACTCAAAGATAACACTATGTAAGAAAAAGATAATTCTACGTCTTAATTCCACAGTTGTTAATATTCACAAATGAGGAAAATGTAAGTCTATCTTCCTTTTCTCTTTGGAGAAAATGAGATTATAGTGGTATGGTATGGGAACAAAAGTACAAAAAGGACTTGGAGGAAAGGAACTCCTGCTGTGGAGACCTTTGTGAGTAACATGTTGCTTGATATTGGCAGATAATCAACAAATACTGGTATAATTCAATTCTCAGAATCATTTGCTGTGCCCGATATTAAGGACCAGCACTTTCAAAAAGCTCGACACATGTTTTGCAGAATGTAAAATGGGACGTTAAGTTCCACTGTTGTCTCTCAATAACTAATGCTATTTTTGTTTTTTGCATGTTAGGCGGCTCTGCTTTTAACAGGCATTTATATTACGGAGCTGCAGATTTTGTACTAATTCATTGTGTATCCCTAAAAATCTCTTCTAGAAGTGAAAAGCCTGATAGAAATAGGGGGGTAAAAAACAGCCCTTAGAGTCTAAATCACGGCAGATGGGCTTGTTGAGGAGTTAGTGTGTGTCTGGTTTCCTTGTGCTCCGAACACTTAGTAGAGTGAGCCAGTGCTGGGCCCCAGATGCTCAGTGGCCGCTAAACATACTTCCAGTGTTTCAGTGGAAGTATTTTTATATTTATGGGGCACAGAAGTGTGTAAAAGTTAAGTAAAATATTAGGTTTTTCCCCATAGCCACTTTCCATAAATTATCTTTCTAATTCTCAGATTATATTACTCTCACCTGTGTCAGGCTAAGTTAATTTCCACCTACAAAACTAACCAGTGATTTATGAAAAGCAAAGGTAATAACTGAGCTGAAGGGTTAATAATCAATCTGATCAATCTAATGATCAGCAAAGACCTCCTTATGGAATTTTACATTCGTTAAGGGAGTTTAGAGCTTTGATGTAGTTCAGCTTGAGTTTCTTTCTTTCAATCCTTTATTTAGAGTCTCTTAAAGAAAAATAAAGTACTCCTCATGGCTTTGCTAAAATGAAAGCTTGAAAGAATGCTTCGTCACAACACCACACTTTGCCTCTAAAATAATTAGAGGAAAATATCACTTTTTCAATAAGAAATTCCAAACATAATCTTCAAATCATACTAAAGGCAATCGAGATTAAATATATCAGATCCATATCAGAAAAGTAGACATAATTTAAATCTCTACAATGATGGTGTGGATTTGTTCATGGTACATGTTAATATTTGACCTTTCCCACCTCAGATTCCTGTCTGCAGATAGATGATTGTACCTAATTCATGGATTATGAGGATGAAATAATTTAGGATATTTAAAGGGTTTAACACAGGGCCTGGCTCTTAGTAAGCTGTCGGTAAATATTAGATGTCATTGTTTTCTATTTATTTTAAAATGAAGATTTATATAACAATATATGCTCAGGAAAATGTGGTGTATTATAGAGGAGGGCTGGATTCAAGCGACCTTGGATCAAATCCCAGCTCTCGTGCAGTGAGATCTTTGGCAAATTATTTTGTCCTTCTGATCTCTCATTTCTTCATCTATTAAGAGGTGTTACGAAGCACTCCTTACGTGTTTATTTGTGGATTAATCAAGACAGTGTATTTGAAAGTTCTAGTCCTTTTGCCTGCCACTGTAAAAATTCAGTAAATATTAGTTGCATCTGATTGATTCTAGTTGAATCCATTTGCAAAGAATGTTATCTGTCAAAAATGAATTCCTGCTTTTTTCTGGAAGTTTTACTTTCCTTTTGTTTGTTCTATGATTTTTATAAATATTTTACAAAATGTTTTGTCTTCTAATAAATGTTTTTTTTGGTTTGTTTTTGCTGTTCTATTTTAATTTTTTGGAAGATTGCCTGGGTGCTTGCTCAAATAAATTGATTTTGAATTTTTTTTTTTTTAAGTGGAGTAGTGTACTCCATTTAGGGAGTAGTGCTGTAAGAAGTCTCTTGGTACCTGTTAAGGAACTCACTTATGATTCTGCATAGGCTAGATCAGTGGCCACTCTTTCAACCAAAGTTTGCCAGAATAGAACTCTGGTGTAGGGAGAAATGTCTTTGCAGCATAGTATAACGTAGTTACCATTGTTTGCCAGCGTCACGTAGTTAGGAGTGTTTTCAGTAGTACTTCTGCCTTTCCTCCAGTAACGGAGGAGGTGGAGCAGGGGGGACAGGAGTGACTTGTTTAAATGCAGATTCCTGAGCACCACCCAAGATCTTCTAAATTAGAACAGTTGCAACTGGGCTCCAGGAATTCTTATTTTAATTAATTTTCCTAGTGATTCTTATTTATGTTCATTAACATTCACAAATCACTAGTTTACACATAATTTGAATTGCTGGGTCATAACACTAGAACATGTTCCCAGGCCCATTTGAAGAAAAATCTACAGTTGTGAGTTTGTTACTCGGTGCTAAAATAAAGCATTTGTGTGAGCTGACAGGTGCTGCTACATGGTCTGCCATGTCTGTAGTTTCATTCCAGCGATAGTGTCCATCCTAAGTACCGGAAGAGAAAAAAATGAGTTCACAGTTTGTTTAGCAGAGCAAGTGTTTGGTCCATAGCCACCCCTGTACACGTCAGTTATTCAACAACAAAACAAACAAACAAAAAATGCGAGTATTTTATTAGACATTTGCAAATATTTCTAAAAGTGCATGCATACTACAAAACTGTACAGTTTTGGCGATCTGGGAAAACAGCTGACTGAAGGCAGGAGATCTAGTTTCCATGTGAGAAGAGTTCTTCTCTGATTATATTCCTCAGAAAGAAGCTGTAACTCATACAGTGTCACGGTAAATTGCTAAGACTTATTTCCATAAGCTATACTTCATAAACAAGAAGCATAGCTATTCCTATGCCCCTTTTCTGTCTGTTTGTAATTAATGACATTTTCCCTCATCCCTGTTGCTCCCACACTGGAGCCATCAGAGATCACAGAAGGGCAGTAATGGGCAAAAGAAAGATGACTTTGATAATCTTAGAACTAAGATTCCTTGTTCATCCAAGAAGCATTTTGAGTCTCTCCTGTGTTCCAGGTACTGGGAAAGATGCCCTTAAGTCACTCCTTATTTTATGAATGAAGGAACTTGGGTTCACCTGTCCTACAGAACATGGAACTGATTCTTGGTAAAATGACCTGAGTTCTTCACAAACTTAATCCTCCTTGTCTTCTGTTTCTCCTGTGCTCCACGCCTGTTCCCCAGGGGATTTTGTAGGTTTGGCAAAGCTCCAGTGCGGCGACATTATGCCCCAGGATTATTGTGGGCCCCTCTGCGTAGGTTGCTCACAGGAGCTAGAGGAATCAGCTGATGGATTTGTAGAAAACTTCACCTTCTAGGCTTAGCTGATAAGATTTTCTTCTTAAGGAATTTTGGTTGATTTAGCCCTTATCTCCATAAAAGCAATATTCCTAAGAGAAGATCCAAGTTTTATTTCAGTCATAATTATTGGTTTCTGAACATGGAAATTAACCATTTCTCACTCGAGCTCTCCTCCTTCCATATAAGGCCATCAGTTTAAAACATTTATTGCCTGTAGTTACCTAATTGGTCTGTTAAATTATTTACCAACGTGAAAATAATCAAATGAGTCAGTCAATGTAGTATTTCATCTAGAAATTCCATTTAGGATATTTCCCTGAAATAGCACATTTATAGCTATGAACCTCTCTTTTGAGCTCCATACTTGCTGCATTTGTAAGTGTAGAGTGGACATCTCTACCTGGATATTTAAACTCCTTAGGTAACAGGTTGACCTGACCCCTGCACCTTCCATGCTCTCTAGCCTTACCAGGCTGCTCTTGCAACCCCCCAATGGGACACGCCTTTCACTGTTCTGACTTTGCACATGCTGTTTCTTCTGCCAAAAATGATCACCCTTCCTTATCTACCTGGTGAGTTCTTAGCACAGTGATTTTGTTCCACCATCTGTACAGATAAATGAGAACTGGTCAGCTTCTATGAGTATGATGCTTTTTTTTTTCTTATTCAGATTCATAATCTCAAATATTGCCATCCTTTTACTTGCAATAATTTCTTTTATTGGTCTCTAATCTATTCTTTATTTTCACCACTTTTTGGTTTCCTTTACTTTTTTCCCTCTTCACTTGTTCTCTTTCCCTTTCAGTCTTTATTTATTTTAAGTTTAATTAATTTATTCTAATGCATTTGACTTTAATTAAAACTATTAAGTCATCATCTAAATAGTCATGTCAATTCAGTATCGTTTCCCCATCAACAGTCCACAGAGGACAACAAAGAGTTGTATGGCATAATTACTCTAATAAAATAATTTTTTGCTTAATATATCTTTATTAAACAGCTTTGTTGAAGTATAACTAATATACAGTAAATTTCACATATTTGAAGTGTACAATTTGGTAAGTCTTGACAAATTTATTCACCTGTGAAACCATCACCACAGTTCACGCAGTGCACATGGTCATCACCCTCAGACGTTTCCTACTGCCTCTTTGTAATCCCTCTCCCATCTTTCCCTCTAGCCCTCCCCCTCCCTGCACTTAGAGGGAAACCAATCCTGTGGTCTCTGGAGGATCTTCTAGTTTCTTCTCTGGAATGATATCATTGACAGGTAATGGAGGATCCTGAGGAAGAAGCATTTGACTAGAATACGAAAGTCAGCTTGTTATGATCACATTAATGGTGGCAGGTAGAGAACTGTCACAGCAAGTCTAGTGACCACGTAAATCCCGAGACCCCTTTACAGCTGTAGTTTTTTACGTCTTTATCCATCTACCCTCTGTTAGATTTGTAGGCTACTTGGGAAATTGTAGAGAGTCTGCCAGAGGGTACATGTCACTTGAATATGGATTTGACTGTGGCTTCTGTTACGATTACCCTAGAAGGGGGACCTGTTGGTGCATCACAAAATGTCTGGAGCAGCAGCAACAAGAAGCTTATTTGAAGTGGCCTTTTTCCATTTTACTTCAGCAAAAGGCCTTTAAAAAGCAAACAGAGTTACTCAGATTAAAGATAGGATTAATTTCTCCTTATGCAGCTAAATACATAAGTAATAAGTGTAAATATTTAATAAGTGAATATAAAAGGGCTCTTATAAACACAGAGTCAATAAACAACCTCAATAAAGTTCAGGAAAACAGTTTGCGTTTTGCTTGGTATGATGTTTTCTTTATTCAGTTAGATGAACAAACCATGATTTCATCATCAGTCAACAGGATAGGAGAGAGACCATCAAAGCAAACTACAGGAGAGTCCAGATTGATTCGTGCCAAACAAATGTTTGTAGCTAACAGCTGTATTATCACTGATTCTAATTTACGCAGCCGGGGTTCTCCTTTCATTTCCTACGTGAGATGAATGTCATCTTATATGATACAGACAACCTCTCTGCTGCTTGAGTAATGAATCTGGTCAGCTCTCCCCTCTGGGTAGCCTCACCCCTCTTTGTAGCGGGGGTGGGAAGTGGCCTGCTACAGTTTTAGTTATTCTTTAAAAACAGCTTATGAGACTCTTTCTCAGGTTATATGAGTCCATTAGTGAACTATCCCAGCATTTGAATCAAAAATACCAGTTTGTTGTGTCAAAACCTTTGGATATGCAGGTTGTAAATTACTAACTTTCTTCCTTTTCCTCTCTAGTACTTAAATAAAAACTTGAATACTGAAGCAAAAGAAAGAACATGCTGTAGCTTCTGCCTGCTACCTGAGACTCCTTGATTTAGTCTGCAGTAGATTTCTCTCCTCAGAGTTCAGACTGAGTTTGAACAGGTCTTAAGAGGCTTTATGTAACAGAAGGAGGCTAAGTGTACAGGACAGTTGATCTAGAATGCACGTTAGTTGTGGATAGTGTGTTTAGCCAGCAGAATTCTGCTCATAGCAGAGGGCATCTAATCCCAGGAAAACATCTGGAAAAGAGAAGCAGGAACCACAGAGAGCACCCGTAGTGGAGTGAAGAGAGCCCTGGGCTTGGTGTGAGCAATCTGAGTCCAGCCCTGGCTCTGCCGCTCAGTGGGTGCCTGTCAGCAAGTCATTTCTTGACCTGAGTCATATTTTTTTTTCAACTCCGAAATAATTCTTGCCTCACTGGATTGTCATGAGGATGAAATAATGTTTGTGAGAACAAGTGGCATAGAAGGTGCCCAAAAAATGATAATAAACAATTGGAAAGCAGAGCCAACAATGAAAGGTTAGTGACAGTGTGAGAGAAATGCCCTCTAAAGGTTCTTTAATCCCATGGTTTTTTACCCTGGCAGCATGTTAAGACACCCATGCCTGTGGGCTCCACTCCAGACGAAGATGATCAGAATCTCTGGAGGTAGAGCCCAGGCATAGAAAAAGTTTTTAAGTGCTCTGGGAACTTCGACATGCAGTCAGTGTTAGAACCATGAAGCCATTCCCTTCATTAAACATGTAGAAATTTCAGCCAAAGATAAGTAAGAAGAGGAAGGTTCAAGATCATACTGCTAGTTGTGGCAAACAAAGCCTTGGACATAGGCTTCTGTGTTCCAATCTCTCACCTCTGTTTCATGAAAGACTTAATATTCTCTGATTTCCAGAGATCTCAAGAGCAGCTGTCACTGTTCTGGCCCATTAACTCATCAAATGTTGCTGAAAATCTGTGTGTGTGAGAGTGTGTGTGTGTGTGTATGTATACAGGAGTCCCTCTGTAAGGGGGACTAGTCAGTCTAGTCAGTCAGTCTAGTAAGGAAGACAGCTATTAAACAAGAACAGGATGAGTTATGTGGGATCAGAGAAGGGGGAACACCAAAGCCTGTAGGGAGGGTGGATCCACAAAGCTAGCTTCTCAGAGACTAAGGCAGAGGTAGAGCGGGAAAAATGAGTAGGCAGGGAGAGGAAAGGCATTTCAGGCAGAGGAAATAGCCAATATAAAGGCACAGTGATATTCCAGGAAGGGCAGGTGGTTTCATGTGCTAAAGGGATGAGTGTGTGGCGGTGCGAATGTAAGAAGAGGGGCTGGAAACGCAGTTAGCGGCAGCACTGGTTTTCACCTGAATTTCAGAATAAAGTTTTGAAATTGGCTGCCACCACTTAGGTTAACTACTTACATGCCTTGGTCTGGTTAACTTTCTGGTGCAACTGAACAGATTGATTTTGTCTGTTATTTCTGGATATTTCAGAAAGACAAGAAATACCCAATTATACATATTTGAAGCATTTCTATTTCTGTCATAGTCAGAACCAGTAGCAGAATAAAAATCTATAAAGGAGAAGAGGGAAGAAGCATAGAATCAATCTCTTTGGGTTTTAAGAAATGAAAATATATTGCAGAAAGCAGGCATCTTCAACCAGTTTATTGAACTCTCTCCTAGAGATTTTTCCATTTTAAAAAAAAGGTGGCATATCTGTGAGAAGAAATCCACCCTAATATGTGTAATTAACTAAACAAGAAAAAGAAGTATCTCTGAGAAGAAGCCCGTCCTAGACATATGGGTAATTAATGAATAAAAAGAAAAATTTTACCCAACTTTAGAAACTTGATTCAGGGAGCAAAAGCCTTGGATAAAGAGGGCATAGAAAGCCTTCCACAGTCTTTTTGTCCTGTGAAACAAATTATTTTCCATTCGAAGCTCCAAATTGCATTTCCTACCCTGCCGCAGTGCTGAGAGCACGATTCTGGTGCATTGTGGCTCTTCCAGGGATACTCCTGATATCAATCTTGAAGACTAGGCAGAATGAGGATGGGAGTCAGAGTTGATCTGTGCCAGCATTCCTGCTGAGAATTAGCCCAGTTCCATTATGTGTGGGCGAGCCCGCGGTTCCCCGCCCTTGCCTGTTTGGGGTGCACGGATACAGCTGAGAGACTGCAGGGAGCATCAAGTTAAGACGGCACATGATAGGAGCGCCATCACTTACTCTTCCGTAATGAGCTGTGGGAAACTAAAACGATCAGGTTTTTCCACCATTCAGTGCAGCTGTGGTGCCTCTGAAAAGCTAGTTCTGCTCAGTAAGACAAGAAACATCCAGAAGAATTGTGGATGGACTCTCAGAGCGAGCAGGGATCCCAGGGCCCTGAGTCTTTTTTAACTCCTCCAGCTAAGTGGAGTACTAAGGGGCAGATGGCTTGGCGTGCATCTTCTTCATCAGATGAAGAAACTGAGTCCCACAGAGGTTAAGTGGCTTCCCCAAATCAAAGTTAGGAGCCAAGCCAGAGCTTGTAGTAACTAGGTCTTCTCACTCCTATGGGCTAAATTGTAGTCCATGAACCTGGTTATGGTTATAGTTAACTAGGTTGTCAGAGATAGGACAGGATGTGTAATAAGAGTATATTGTGAAAGCTTTCCTGATTTTGGGAAAAAAACAGATAATGATGAACTCAAAATTTGGTCTCTATGCCTTTCTTAATTCTATTTAATATGTATTCACATACAGGATGCAGTTTCTCAAACTGCATATTTCTGTGTTTCATCTCACAGGTTGCCTGTTTATCAGAGTAGGGCTTTAGTGTTATGAAGCCCATCCCTGTTGACTTGGCTTTAACCACTCAGGAGACCTGTGCGTCCTGGCAGCCCTACTCATCTCACTGTGTGCTCCCGCCTTCTGGCCGTGTGTAAATGTGCCTGGTGCAGCACACACACGTCCCTGTGGAGTCCTGCTTACTGCTTTTCTGTCTTAGATGGCCAGTTCATCCCAGGCCTTTGATGTCTGTGTTTTGTTCTTTCCGAGACTTTCCTGCCTCATAGATTTTTAACTTTGGAAACCTTTGCATGTGATTTGAGCAAGTAATATTTTAGGTTGGTTTGCACAGGACCTGTCATATTTTGTAAGAGTCAGCTCTCATGTGAGCTTCTTGTTTTTGAACATTCCTCTTTCCTGTGGAGAATCCCCTGCTTTGGAGTGGCGTCTGTTCTTCCTCTTGTCTATTTCCTCCTCATGGTAATGACAGCGAGGAGTGCCTCCCTTCAGGGTCACTTACCCTCATTCCACTTGCAGGGAGAGTTCATGAGTAGTAGTGTATTCTCCAGAGAGAGTCTGACCTGGAAACTGAGAGTGTCATGATAGGGGAGGTGTATGATGCCCAATCCCGTAATTAGTGAAGGTTGCTGCATCCCAGCTCACCTTTCTGGGTAAAGCGTAGAGGATCCTGACTCTAGGAAATAACCCAGAAGGTGCTGCACAACCATCACTTCACTGTTCAGATCTAATAGTGAATCAGGCCCAGGATTTTCTGCACTTACTGAACACCTGTTAGGTATACATGGGAATCCTCTTATCTGTGAATTCGTTGTTGGTAAGGAACTGTGGCCAGCTTTGCACCTGGCACATAGGAGGAGAACTGGGAATACGTGTTGAATGAAGGGGAATTGGTGAAAAACTGGGGGTTTTCAGGGTATCCTGTCCTGAGGCAGATTCAGATAGAAGTGGTTCTCCTGTAACCTAACAGCCAGTTCTTTTGTGAGGCTCGGCTGCAACTTGGCTTTCTTCCAAAGATGAAAAGGAAAAGCATTATTCATCTGAGACTTGCCTTGCAGTGTTTAGCACAAATTTGGTTTCTAAGGAAAGGCTGGCAAAGCATTGATGCAGGAAAAATTATTCTGAGGTATTATTCTCTTATGACCGTAGACTGAGCAAGATTTTTGTATGGTTACTGTAGCCATGAAAATACTAATCATTGGACAACATTCCTAGTGCAGCAGATACCAGCCCACAGAGCACTTTGATGAAAGTCAGGGAGTAGGGCTAACAGAAATGTAATGCCAGCGGGCCAGCAGTCTCTCTACCAACTCCAAACATTTATTCAGTGTCTTACTATGTGTAAAATCCATAATTTCTCATTGCTTTTGCTTGTTTTTCAAATGTCAATCTGAAGGCAGAGCATAAGTTTTGTAACTGATGAATTGTGGCCATTATTTGTGCTTAAAAAATGTTGTTTTTGCTCACTTTTAAATGAACTTGGAGTTCAAGGCTAGAGTTTGGATGGTATGTGGCACACACTGGGTGCTCAGTAAATATATAAACGAAGGCAGAGTGCTGGGAGGAGGTTAAGGGGAGGGGAGGGAGTGACCTGTACTCAGGCCCTGGAGTCTGCCTGCACGGGGTCCAGCAGGCTCTGCCAGTAACCAGTCAGGTGACATGGTAGCATCCACTGACTTTAACTCTTGGATTGCTGTTCTTTCAAATGATACCTTGTAGGGGTTTTGAGAGGCTTAAATGCATAAATACATGTAAATGTCTGATACAGAATGACACAATAAGCCAGTTTTTTAATAAATGTAATAATAATGTTCATGACTTCCAGTGATTGTCTTCCTTGAGAAAGCACTTGTCTGTTTATCTTCCTGGACTTTAAGATGAGTCCCCATCAGTTAACATGGATTCCTCAGGGCAGGGAGAGCAAAGCACACTAAAACTGCTCGGAAGGACGGGCAGTCGCACAGCCTCCCGGGGATGCCCCGGTGCCGCTGCCCAGCTGCCCTCGTGCGGCTTCCGTCTTGCTGGGGTCTCGGGCTTCCATCGTAACCTCACCTGACCACTCTTCTCTTGCTGGATGAAGGGCCAGATTCTCCTTTCCTTTGTGTATGCATACTATTTTCTTGAAGGAGAGAGAGCAGGTTTGCCTGAGAACCAGCCCTTTATTAGCCCATCTTCCTAGGGGCTTGACCTGGAGGTGGAAGAGACTCAAGCTGGAGAGTAAGGGAAGGCGCTCTGGCCATGGGCGGGTGCTGGTGCTTCTTAACCCGTTGGTGGAAACAGTGTTGTGCATCTAAGAGACTCTAATTTGACCTCTTTCAGAGACATCACTATATTTTCCCCAAGGTTAGATTTCCTCAGAATGAGAGTGTATTTCCTAAAAGTTTTTGCTGTGAGGTAGAGTAATAATAAAAACATAAAAGCCTTTAATCCAGCTAATGAGTAATATTGGAGACTGGTGGCAAGTCAGACAGTTTCCCCAGTGATTTCCTGAAGTAATTGATGTGCATAGACAATTTGAGAGTCATGGGAGGAGACCTGCTTTGGAAGGTCTAGTACAACCAGCTTACAGCCGGCTCCGTTTCTCCACGCAGGACCTGGAAGAAGAGGGGCCCTGGCTTCTCCCCCTGCACGTGGCTCACGCTGCGTGCAGCCTGGGTTCTGGGGGCCAGCTATCAAATCACTTCGTTCTCAGGACAGCTAAATTCTGTTGTAGGTACTGCTTTTAGCTCCATTTACAGAGGAGGGAACAGAGGTTCAGAGAAGATAAAAATTTTCCCAAGGTCAAACAGTCACTAAGTGATATAATCAGTAAAACATTCAGGCTCCAGAGCCTTTTCTGTTGACCACTGCTCTACCGGCTTGAGGAGTTAGTCCTGCCCGAGGGTCTCAGCCTGGAGCCAGAGGAGTCCAAAGCGTATGTAGCATTTCTTTTCCCACGGCTTTTAAAATACTTTATTTTCAGTAGGATTCCGGGCACAAGTAGCATTGTTCATCTCAACAAGGGCAGGCTGCCTGTGGGGGCTGCATGGGGGCTCAGCACTTTCCCTGGAGGGGCCTCTGCCCGCAGCAGAGCAGCACCCTGCCACAGGTCAGGGTCTCCGGGAGGCGTCGCTGAGATGGAGTTTGCCAGGCAGGTTATTTATCAGGGGTCCCCTGCTGAAGGGGGTGCACACAGGGGGAAGTTGAGCTGCCACGCAGGCCTGATGGCCTCAGCCACACCCATAGGCATGGTGGAGCAGACATGGTCCCTCAGAGCTGCCGCGTGTTCTGAAAGGGCAGGGCCTTTATACCTGTGCCACCATCAGGCAGTGGATGTGGGAGGGTCACCCCTTGGGCATGGATGCTCTTTTCAGCTGAGGTGACTCTGAAGGAGCTGACAGCAGCCCTAGTCACTGAGGCGACGCATTCTTCCTTGAGTAGGGGCTCTAGGTGGTGCCATCTTGACACTTTCAGTTTTACTGGCAGTGTGAGTCTGCACAGTGGGAAATGCTTTCCTCACACTTAGCCTGTTATTTGTTTGGATTCTAGATAAACGGGCATTGCACAAACAAAGACAGATCCTCAGCTTTCTGGAATCCTTTCACTATAGCCCGAGGCAGAGGCAAAGGTATAACATCAGTGTATATATTTGGACCATGTGATTAAAGCCATACCTGGCATTTTTGGAGACATGTGAAGGGTTTGTTCTATACATATCATGTCTTTCAAGGGGAGCCATTTGGCTTTTTTTCTAGAGGCCAGAGTCTAAAGCTGAAAGCCACAGTGCAGTGGTAGAAAATCTCTAGTTACATTTTGCTTGCCAGTTGTCTTTAGAGAAATCTTTCAGTGATTAAGATTCCTTGTTTAACCCCCTTTTTTTGCTCCTTCCATCATGAAACTAAATCAGTCTTCCCACTCACTTCAGCACAGACTTTAAACTGCATCGCAGCTGACTTACATCTTGTCCACACAAGTTGACCTCAGGGGTTGTTCCTGTGTTGTCCAGTGGGCGGCTTTGCCCTGCAGGCTCCGTGACTGCTGTGTCCCAAAGCTGGCCACACTGCTGCCCACAGCTGTCTCTGGCCACCAACGGTCTCAACTGCAAGGTGTACAAAACCTCCCTCCATTTCCTTTCTTACAGGTTGGAAAGCTTATCCAAGAAGCAGCTGGAAGAAGTAATTTGAAGCGAGTAACCCTGGAACTTGGAGGGAAAAGTCCCAATATTATCTTTGCAGATGCTGATTGTAAGTCAACCACAGATCTCCTGACATCCTGGCGTGCTGCCCTTCGGTGCTGTCTCTTGTATTGTCACTTTTGACAGAACACCAAGAAAGAGGCCTTTGAAGCTAAGTGGCTTTCAAGGAGAAAAATCTTGACCCTTCCTTCTAAGGAGAAAATAGTTTAACATTGGGAAAGACTGCTTATCAACTGACAATCAGAGTTTGTTTTCTAGACATAATAAGCCATTTTGACTCTGTGATTTGTAAAATAGGGTAGAGGAGGCGAAGGCTAGGTGGGTGTTGTGTAGTGGAAAGAGCAGTGGTCCAAGCCTCTGAACACCTGAAATACAACCTTTCTGCCTAGATTCAAGAAATCTGAAACTTCTCATGTATGCTTGGTGGCTTTGTAGATCATTAAAAAAAATTCTAGTTCACTAGCCCTGCCAACATTGTTCCAAACCCACAGCCCCTTCCCAGTTTAGCCACCCCACCTCTTTCTGTTGCTCCCATGGCTCTCAGTCGGGATGACAACACACTGTGGTCAGTTCTGTGTGAACAGACCTGAATTGAAGGTGATTACACCCTAGCAGTAGGACTACATGGAGGCTTGGAGCTGTAGCCTACAAATCCCCACGTCTCCAGGAAGGATGCTCTCTAGTCCACTCTGCACAGGTGTGGTCTTTCCGAGGATGAAATTAGAAAATCTCTTTCAGTCATCCTTTTTCTTCTTCACGTCCTTCCAGGCAGCACTGTTTCCTCAGTTTCACCACTAGAGAGATCAGAAAACAAAGTAAATTGCCTGGATTTCAGCCCCAGCTTGGAATTTGCAGAGAGTTCAGCTCCAGCTTTATAGTGGTTGTCAAGAGGATCAGAATTCTATACCTAAATTCCTTTTTGAGGTGTAAGCACCCCACTGACGGAACATTGATTCATTCAGTCAGTTAGTCATTTAGCAACTAGCAGACACCAGATTATTAATACTGTTTTTTTAAAAAATATTTTTATTTATTTATTAACAGAGCTACTGAGAATTGAACCCAGGACCTTGTACATGCCAAGCATGCACTCGACCACTGAGCTATATGCTCCCCCCATTTTTTTAAACATTTTTTATTGATTTATAATCATTTTACAATGTTGTGTCAAATACCAGTGTTCAGCACAATTTTTCAGTTATTCATGGACATATACACACTCATTGTCACATTTTTTTCTCTGTGAGTCATCATAACATTTTGTGTATATTTCCCTGTGCTATACAGTGTAGTCTATTCTACAATTTTGAAATCCCAGTCTATCCCTTCCCACCCTCCACCCCCCTGGTAACCACAAGTCTGTATTCTCTGTCTGTGAGTCTATTTCTGTCCTTTATTTACGCTTTGTTTTTGTTTGTTTGTTTGTTTTTGTTTTTGTTTTTTAGATTCCACATATGAGCGATCTCATATGGTATTTTTCTTTCTCTTTCTGGCTTACTTCACTTAGAATGACATTCTCCAGGAGCATCCATGTTGCTGCAAATGGCATTATGTTGTCGGTTTTTATGGCTGAGTAGTATTCCATTGTATAAATATATACCACATCTACTTTATCCAGTCACCTGTTGATGGACATTTAGGCTGTTTCCATGTTTTGGCTATTGTAAATAGTGCTGCTATGAACATTGGGGTGCAGGTGTCACTCCCCCCATTTTTAATACTGTCTTGAAGTAGATGATGTTAGAGATGAAGACGAGAGCTATCATATGCTATTATACAATCCCATGTAAATATAGAAGAAATCTAGTGTCTTCAAAGATGACCATTACTGTTATAGTTTAATTCACCAAAATACTAATCAAACATGTAGCTACAAGGTCTATAGATTAGGGGTTACAAATTCGCACTCTACAGGCCAAATGCAGGGTACAGCTGTGCTTAGTTCTAAATATTACACAAAATATTGATTTCTGTTTTCTCTTAAAATTGGAAATCTGGCAACCCTGGGCTTAGGTTTATGCATAGCAACAGCCAAAGGCAGTGCTTTCCTTCTGAGTCTCTGTCACATCGCTTTACTACCACTACATGATCTGCCCAGCCTCTTTGAATATTGGGGTTTGAGACTCCTGTTATAGATGACGTGGTCCGGTCCCTCTTTTTACAGAAGAAAGGGATTCAAGAAGTTAACATAGCAAATAACACCAGGGTCTGGTTAGAGCTAGAACCAACTTGTGTTCTCAGTCCAGGGCTTTTTGCTAGGCTGCTCACGGTTATGCTCTGTGGTGAGCGTGACATTGCACCCGAGGCTTTGGGGAGGGAGAGAGGTGGTCCCACCGACAGCCGCTCTGCAGGCGGAGCAGTTTCGAGAGCATGACTCTTTCCTCTTGTAGTGGATTATGCTGTGGAGCAGGCTCACCAGGGTGTGTTCTTCAACCAAGGCCAGTGCTGCACTGCAGGGTCCCGCATCTTTGTGGAGGAGTCCATCTATGAAGAGTTTGTGAGAAGAAGCGTAGAGCGAGCCAAGAGGCGCATAGTGGGTAGTCCCTTCGACCCCACCACCGAGCAGGGACCCCAGGTAGAGAAATCATAAACATTTCCTTTCTTTACTTAATCCCTGGTGAGCACAGAAACCGGACCCTCTAGTGGGACGCAACAAAGCACCATCTTCCTTTTTCTGCTGCCCCCTTGCCCTTCTTCCTCGGCTTCGTGGCTGGAAACATGGCCAGTGAGGCACTGCTTATACGTAGGCTTCTCTTCCCATCCCTCAGTTCTGTCCCGAAAAACTAAGGGAGTAGGATCGCCTTAAGGGTACCTGGACCTTTGTGGGTAAGCTAGGGTATCTCAGCTCCAAGAAAGACCTAGGCGTGGCAAGGCAGCTCTTCACTAGAGCCCAGTCCCCATCCTAACCGCTGGATTCAAGATATCCCCACAGATGGCAGTCAAGGAGGGCAGGTATCTCTCATTCCCAGAAGCCATTTATCCTTTTACCAGCTGCCAAGGATTCTCTCCACCAACCTGACCTACTCTGGGGAGACCACTTGTAGCTTGTAAATGTGGAAGGAATGAAGAGCTGTCTGATTTCCCCTCTGCCCATACTGTTCTCTCTTTTCTGAATGCTTCATACACTACAGACTCAGGTGAATGTAGGTTTTTACTTTATTTACCATAGTAATTGATTGATAGCTCTGTAACTTTTAAGGGGGGGCAAGACTGACTTTGTTTTATGAACTAGGACACTAGCTTTCACTCTTCAAACTTAATCCTTTCCTCTGAAGGTGTAACAGTAGTTCCATAAAAATATACTCAAGAGGGTCTGATGTGTAGCCCCACGTACAGAGGCTGTGTGTTAGCTTGTCGTTGTTTTCATCTTTTTAGTATCAGTACAACTTGCTAAACTGTTCATTTGGTTATAAGGTTAATTTTTCCCTATATAGGCAGTGAATGATCAATTAGACAGTATCTCCATCATTTAGAACCATTGCTTAAATCTTGAAGTGGTACTTACGATCTGGCTGTATCATCAGAGCAGTGCATTTACTGGGATCCTTGATGTATTAGGTGGAACCACACAAAATTGCCCTCTTTTGTAGGTCAAAAATGGTTAATTAGCAGCAGTTCCCTATGATTTGACTAAGTATAACGAAGCTTTGAAAAAAATCACAAATGAGAAATTCTTGAGAAAATGTTTATTTCCATTTTCAAAGAAGGTTTTACTTGGAGTCATTAGGCAATTTCTTCTGTAGATTGATAAGAAACAGTACAACAAGATCCTGGAACTCATCCAGAGTGGTGTGGCTGAGGGTGCCAAGCTTGAGTGCGGAGGCAAAGGGCTGGGCCGAAAGGGGTTTTTCATCGAGCCCACGGTGTTTTCCAACGTTACCGACGACATGCGGATCGCCAAGGAGGAGGTATCACATACATTTTAACAACAGCCACATCTTCTAGGGCTTCTAGGGCATTTCTAGTAGACAGTATTAGAGGATGAGCTCTGTATATTTTATATACATTGTACGATAGCCATAAACATGGCTATGAAATCCCAGTTTGAAGAAAAATGTTAAAGAGGCAAGCAAGCTAGATGGAGGCCAGGTGATGTGCTTTACGTGCAGTTATTGTCAGCCAGCAGAAGCATCATAGCCCATCACTGGTCTCAGTAATACACCGGCAGCAGTTCAGCCCCACCAGACGTGGGTCACTAGGCTGTTCACCGAGAAGGAGGAAGCACCCAAGCATCCTTACGCCGATGCAGGAGAGGACCAGTTGCAGATCAGCCAACAATCCAGAGCAGTAGTAGTTCTCAGCTCTGGAGCAGTGCCTGGGGGCTCAGGGAGAATGCAGTTTTAGAGCACACAGTGGAATCCAGCAATTCCAGTCAGTGTGGGGGAGTGGATGCGTTAAACTCTAAGGGCAGACTCTTATGTAATCTTATTCCGGGGAAGTTTGGGCTATTTTACAGTTATGTGCTGCTAAAAAGTTTAAACATCATTTAAATAATGAAGGCAGAATAAACTTGCCTTGAAATGTGGAAAAACGGTGAAAGGTTGGCAAAGCAACCATGTGGGGTCACCCTATTTTGCTGCAGATCTTTGGCCCCGTTCAGGAGATTCTGAGGTTTAAGACTATGGATGAAGTTATCGAAAGAGCCAATAACTCAGACTTTGGACTTGTAGCAGCTGTCTTTACTAACGACATCAACAAGGCCCTCACAGTGTCCTCTGCGATGCAAGCCGGGACGGTTTGGTAAGACCAGAGTCGGCCTTGTTTTTCTGGCCATAACGCGTTCCGTGAGGGTGGAGGGGCCTTGTAATTCTCCAGAGCCAGCATGAAATAAACACACATGCTCTGGAAGAATGGGGATGGAGGACTTCACCCTGAGACGGGGCACTTCCTACTGGCTAGATCAGGGAATCAAAGTAAACCTCAAATTATAAAATTTTCATGTGGGAAAAAGGAATTAAAAAATAAAACTTTAAAAAGAAATATCTTACCAATGGGATTATTTTTGTGCAAATAGAATTCACACTAACAGTACCATATTTTCTTCCTTCAGGATTAATTGTTACAATGCCTTAAATGCCCAGAGCCCCTTTGGGGGATTCAAGATGTCTGGAAATGGGAGAGAAATGTAAGTGTTCAAAGTTGTGGGTGCCTGCAGAGAAGTAGGGACTGCGAATAGCAGAACAGCACTGAGTTCTCTTACTCTCATCCATTCAGCAAACAACATTTTGTCTATAAGCAAAGCACACATTACAAAGATGAATAAAAGCACAATACCCTTACCTTAAGTGGGAATGGAGAAAAATTAATGTATCAGTAATTCCATGTAGTAAGTGCTATTACAAAAGTATGTCAAATATCTTGTAAGTACAGAGGAAAAATCAATTAATTTTGCCTAATGGGGTCACAGAAGACTTCACAAAGGAAATAACATTTAAGTTTCTTAGGAACAGGCGTTCCAGGCAGAGGGAGTAGCAAGAGCAGAGGCAGGAAGGTACAGCAAATACAGGATAATCTGGGCACAAAACAGTTCTCTGTGTTTAAAACAAAGGGCACCAACTGCCAGCGCAGGGACAAATCTGGCCCAGAGAAATGTTTTGTGGGGTTTTTGCCTCATAATATTTAAAATCTCTACCTGACATTCAGAAATGAGGGGGCTTTACATGCAATCTAGATTTCTCGTTTATTTTCATTCCCTATAGCAAAATTGTCTCTGCAGTTCACCCTGTTCCCCATGACTCCTGCCGCTTCTGGGAACTGAATACTGGTGCTTGCTGGTTTTACACATACCCAGTTCACTCACTGTGTCACCTGCCCACTGCCTGTGCATGAGACCTCAGAGTCCAGGGCTGCAGGACTAGGGCGTAGGACGCATGGAGAGGACTTGCTGAAGATGCAAGTGGAAACATTGCTTCAAACCCAATCGCAAGGGCCTTAAAGGGCAGAGTGGTTGCTGAGGAGATACCAGAGTTTTTAAGACCGACGTTCCTGGCGTATAGGGATATTTTGGCAGCGATTATGGGATGAAGACCCATTAGAAGGATTTTGCAATAACAGCAATAGGTATTAATCAAATGCCTGCCCTGTGTTAACTTTATGCTGGCTTTTTACCTAACATGAGCTCACTTGTTTTTCATAGTGATTCTATGGGGCTAAGTACCCTTATCTTTGTATCATAGACGGTTCAGACGAGGAACTAAGGGATTAGAGTGGTTAAGTAGCTTGCCCAAGTCCCACAGCTAGTAACTGGCAGATCTAAGCTTTGAACCTAAATTGCAGTGGCTTCAAATCCACTTAGTTCCCATGATATCTGGCCAAGGAAGCATGGAAACCAGGTGTAAGGACTCCTCTGGATCATGATCAGAGCTGGGCTGTCCTCTTGTGATGCTAAGGACCTGGAAAATAGGAGTGTGGCAGAGGCAAACTAGAAGGATTGTATCTGCAGCTTCATATATAGATGGATTCTTTGAGTGGCTTTCGAAGAATGAATTGTAGTCCACACCTTCCTGAGCTAACACCTCCCTTTACCCAAAAAACTTCCACCTTCCCTTACTTTCAAAGGAGTTGGTCCACGTTTTCTAAATCCTGTGACTCGTAAGAGGAAACACTTTCCATGCCCATTCCCTTTGCCGTTACTGAATGCATCCTTTCTTGAACACAATTAAACTGACAAGTACTGAGTATATACTTTGTACAAAGCACGATGCTTGGTCTTTGGGGGAGGATACAGCTCATTAAAGTGCTTGTTGGATAAATGAAATACACAACATTGAGAGAATCAAAAGAATTCCAGAAAAACCTGTGAAGTGGCAGAGGAATGCAGGGTAATAGAGACTGTGGTAAGCTGAAGTCCAGGAAATCTTTAGATGTGATCTTTTATAGGGATTTGAATTGGCCTTGAAAAGAGAAGAATATTTGAGTAGATGAAGAAAGAGGAATATTTTCTCAGAGTTGGTGGCCAAAGCAGGGTAGCAGTGGGGGAAGAGTGAGCACAGGCATTGGGAGAAATAAGTGCGGTGTTTGGGGGAAAGTGCAGTGAACCCGAAAGACTGGCACTGAGGATTTACATACTTCAGATACTGTAGCTGGAAATTTCTAGCCCCGACCCATTAAATCATGAAGTAGGTATAGCTTTGGGGCTAAGAGTAGAGTTTCTAGACTCACACTGCTCAGATACATACCCTGGCTCTACTGTTTAATACCTATGCAGCCTTGGAGGAACTACTTAATGTCACTAAGCCTCAATTTCCTCATCTACAAAATGGGAGTAATTATGGTACTTACCCCACAGGATTGCTGTGAGGAATAAATGTTAGAATCAGATATGCCAAACACCCACCAAGGTGTCTGGCAAGCCTTCAGAAAATGTGAGCTACTCTCATCATCACTGATCAAGTAGATGACTGTTATGTAGGTGATCCTCCTTTTTCTTAATAAATGTATTACTTTGGAAATGTGGCAGAATTTTTCCTAAATTCCAGTATCACCAACTTACTTTCTGTTTCTGTTGATGCCAGGGACAAACTGCTCTTGCTTAAGCCTTTGCTTCTGGCCTTCAGTACCTCCCACTTGCTTTACAGCCAGAGCCCAGACCCAGTCTGGATCCTGTTTGCTAAGTTACTAGTATTCTTTCAGCTTTTATAAAGTCTTCATGTACTCTATTATCTATTCTTAACTTGCATATGGCCTTAACTTTCTGCTTCCACTTTTCAAGATGCAGTCAACTTACTTCATTTCCTGCCCCTGTGTTTGTGCTCTCTCAGTCTCTGAAATGTGGGGCCAAGACTGGCTCTGGGAATGCTGCTCGTATTGACTGTCACAGGTCATCAACAGGGTGCACCATGGGCATAAAATATACTTGTAATAAACAATCGCTGGTTGATGGTTTCTAATCCCAGGCTGGCGTGGACCCTCATCATGGACAAGCCTCCTCCCAGGATTCAGTCTTGTGACATTGTCCAGGTCCAATCTCTCTCTTTCAGAAGCATCGCCCTTGTCTAGAAGGAAGGTCCAGGAAACAGTTGGCTTTGTCAGAACCACACAGAACAGTGGCCCAGGAGCCTGGAGACTTGTCTCATAGGCACGCTAGTGATGTGGCCTTCCTGGTGCAGTTGCAAAATAACTAAGGAACAATGCTCTTTGATGAGACTCACTTCATTTCGTTAAATTATGTGGTTTTTTTGTCCCTGTTTGCCCCCCAAACATGTTTTCGCTCCCTTAAATGACCTTGAGTGATAGGAAATGCTTCAAATCAAAGAACCTGCCTTGTGCTGGTCCCCTCCTCTTCCTTCTGTCCTGGAAACTCCACCCAGCCTTCCACCTGGACAGAGTTGTTGACCTCACGGCCTGCAGGCTCCATGCCACTTTGGTCCCTGACATCCTCGTGCCCACCTGCGAGAGGAACAGAGAAGGGAAATAGCACTTTCTGGAAAAAAGCTCCAAGGAGGGCTGTTGGAGCCCCTGTGTGCTCCCCCACAGAGAGCTGTGGAGAGGGCTGCCCTCTGCAGGTTGCCGGATGGGCTGGCCTCTCATTCCCAGGGCCCGAGACTTGGACTGCGTTTCTCTCAGTTCGTGTCCTGCTAGTTCCATCTGTCTCAGTCCTCCCATCCTTTATCTTCTCATTTAAGCTCCCCTGAGACGAGCGGTCATAGAGCCCAGGCTGTAAAATATGTGCCACAAATCTGGGTGATAGAACGAAAGCTATGAACCAGCATTTAAAAAACTAAGGACACTGGCTTTGAAGACGAGAAGCACTGTTCAGATGCTGTGAGTCTGCACGTGTGCACACAGTGCGTGTGCGTGTGTGCGCGCATGTGCGCACACAGCATGCATGTACACAGAAAGTCACTTGCAATCTGGAGGGGCCCTTGCTAAGCTTGACTTTCCAGGGACCACGCTCAGAAATTGTAATTTAGTAGATCTGGCCTAGGGCCCAAGATTTGCATTTTTAACAAGCATCTGGAATGATTCTGATGCAGGTGGTCTGGGGACCATGCTTTGCAGAGTGCTATTGTAAGCCAAAGAAAAGGGCAGGAAATACACACCTTAAGCAGAAAACTCTGTTTATTTTATGGGTGAGTCTGAGTGACTTCCTAAAACGTCTGGCTGAGGGAGACCAAAATCTAATGTCTTGTCTTACCTCCACGTATGCCAAGCTTGGTTCACCTCTGGGAGTGTAACCAGTCTGGCCCAGCAGCAGGAATACAGGCTTCTAAGTGCACTGTGCCCTGACACGGTCCAGCCTGGCAGGTGACCATACATGCTTTTTGTGCAGTAGTGGGCTTCTTAACTATGGACCTGTATGTGCCACTGAATTTAACTGGATTAGGAAAAATTTAAGTGGATTTGAGAGAAAGCCCTGGAATGAGATGGAGAAATAGCTGAAGAATCTGAACGTCAGGGCTTTCAGAGACCTTACAGCAGTGCTGCTGAGGAGGGGCCCAGGAACCACCCGTCTCAGGCTCTTGGGCTCCTCCCTAGACCAACTGGAACAGAATCTTTGGTGGGGTCTGGTGAGGAACCTACAATTTAAGCAAGCTTCATGGGTGATATGTATAATGAGGTAAGGGAACTGATGTCGGAGAGACACCTGGGCACCAAGAAGATGAGGGTGACTCGGCTGGAGTCACACAGCCATTTAATGCAACGTTGAGTTAGCACTCCCATCTGCTGGCCTCCAGCCCCAGTATTCTGCTCTGTGTGCTGCCCTAGGGCCTCTCACTGGCTTTCCTTGAGGCCCGGGCCATGGGCTTTTATGGCAGATTTGAGTCCATTCCTCTGTCTGACAGTGGGCTGTGTGGGCCACGCAGCTGATGGCTGCCTGGGACCTGAGAGAGGAGCACCTCCAGTCCAGCAGAATTTTCTGTTGCTTTGAGCACCCAGAGATTTGGGATCTGCCAGTAACACTCGAAAACAAGGTTTCTGGCTCTGTAGACTTCATTACATTCGTCATAACCTAGTTTGAGGTCTGAGTGGGAGGAAGGTAGTTCAGGGTTTGTCCCAAGTGCGTGCACAAGCAAGGGAACAAGAAGGGAGTAACCATGCTTCAAACAGGAGGCAGATGATGTCCATGATGAAGAGACACATGCACAATTGCCCAAGGGCAGGAAAAAGTCCAGTGAGAGCCAGAGCTGAGCTGGTAATAAAGAGACAGCCTGGATGGAGCCATCAAGGGAACCATATACTGAGTGGGGCAGTCCCGTTTATTCTTCTCATTCCTGTGAGCAGAGTGGCCAGTACAGATGACAGAGCAGCGCGCTTGCCCCAGCCCCTGATGTCCTTGGTGGGGAATGTCAACTCAGGCACCCCTGGTGCTCAGAGGAGCGGCTGGCAAAGTGAAGGGAGCCTTATGGTGGGCCATGGAGCAGGATGAATCTTCTACAGCAGGTCTTCACTGTAAAGCCCACTTACAGTCACTTCGTACCTTTTATATAAGACTTTTAAAATACAGCCTTTCTTATCTCAAATATATCTCCAAATGTTTTTTGTTTTCTGTCTTCCCTGGCAGAGACGGCCTGTCAGCAGGGTGGACGGGGGTGGTGGGGATAGGAAGAAGCCCGCTCCCCATCCTTCCCCCCACAGTTACCCAGCGTCTTCCTTGCGCCTGATGCCACAGGCCACACACTAGGTTTGGGGGAGGAAAGAAAGGAAGATCAGTAAGATATAGTTCAGTGGGGGAGACAGCTGCTCGAGCAGCCCCTCTCCTCCCAAGGTAACAGTGCTGTCAGAGGTAGAGGTGGGTACAGGTGCTCTGGATACAGAGGAGGAGGAGGGGCTCCTTCTGCTGAGAACTCAAGGAAACGCTTCACAGAGGAATGACTAAAAAAAAAAGAAGAAATAAGTTCAAGTATTTTACCAAAAAAATAGGAGAAAAAGATATTACAATGAAATAGAGGGGGGAAAGGCAATTAGAAAAAGGTAAAGATGAGGAACTAGAGAAGAGGGGGATAGAAAAGGGGTATTGTAGCAGCAAGGGTGTAGCCACACCCCAGAATCCTTAAAGCAGCAGTTGGAGGGGCTGCATCTCCTGGGGCCACCTAGACATGTGACCTGGCTCCCAGCCTCACCCTCTCAGGCTCAACCACCTGCAGGCCCCTCAGAGGCTGGGACCAATTATTTAGTCTCCTTCACCCAACCCAACACAGTGCTGCCCCATAGTAATAGCACAGTAAATGCTTTAACAGCCCTTGGTCCATGACCCCAATCCCAGAGGGCGCCGTAAGCCAGGAGGGGAAGTGGCCAAAGGCAAGTCCCGGGGACAGCTTGCTCACGCCTCCCAGTTCTTTTCAGTTGTTTTGACTCCCTGGCTCTGCCCTGGCTGTGGGCTGTAGACAGTGTTTATGGAGGATTGTGTCTGTGAGGCATCGCAGACGACTCGTGCTCTTCCCTGGTAGGTCTCTGGGTATTCGTTTCCACTTGTTAAACCTAAGGACCATCAGGGAGGAGCTGAGAATACCAAGCCAAGAGGACCCTAGCCTGGGAGGCTCACGGCTCCCTTTCAGTTGAAGCAGACTGGATCTCCGGGAGAGCGCTCAGAGCACAGGCACATCCCAGGCGCCCAGTGGCAGAACGTGGGGTTTTGAAGAGGGAAGCCCATGCTGGGCTGCCTGGGCCTCTTGGTACCTGATCCTGCCTGTTCCTGTTTTTCAGGGGAGAATTTGGTTTGCGAGAGTACTCGGAAGTGAAGACTGTGACGGTAAAGATCCCCCAGAAGAACTCTTAAGATGGCCAAGAAGGAAGGTGACGGCCAGCCTGCACGACTCACTCTCCCCCTGCTTTCCCTGTGGGGCCTAGCTCTCAGGAATCCAAAGTTGATACTCAGTCCTTATTTAAAGATTTAATGACAACAGGTAGGCCAGGCCGGTCATGCATAACGAAAGCAAGCCAGCTGGGCGTGGTTTCTTGGCACTCGTGAGGGGTCACCTTGATGCTACCAAATACGGGGGAAGTGGGATGAAGGCACCAGGAGTGGTATCAGGCACGTCCAGTATTTCCTTCTGGGTGAGGGAGGGGCTGAGTGAGGGAGCTGTGTTGTTTGATGCCTTTTGTCACAAAGGACTTTCCTCCTGAGGAAAGGTAGCCTTTCCACTGCCTTCATTTCCCCTCCCAGACCCTCCCTGCTCACCCACCCCTCCTGCCCCTCCATAGAGATCTCAGCTGAGCTCATTTGGGGCAGATGTTTGGGCCGGGAACAATTTTCCAAGGTTTTGCAGCCAAATTACCGTTTCATGTTATCCATTTCTTCAAAGCAAAACATGAAGTGGTTTTAGTTAGAGCCAGACCAGACTGAAAATGCAAGGAGCTGGTACACTGCACATGTACTGAAGAGTAAGAACTGGGGCTATTCCCAGCCCGGTCTGGTTTTCTTACATCCACTAATAGCAGAGTGAAAGATCAGGAGGAGGGAGCTCCAGGGAGCGTAACGTGGTGTTCTCAGCCTCAGAGCTCACGGCATGGTTTGGAGAGTGTGCTTGTGTGTGTACCTGTGTGGTGGGCGGAGGGGGGACATTTAATTCTTTCTTGGTTATCCTGGAATAAGGCAGGGGGTGGGTTGTTTTTCATGGGTTGATAAGATCTTTCCCAAAGCTTATCTTAAAATCAACCAAAAAAAATGATATGAGTAGGCTCGAGAATTTGGAAAAAGGTAATGCTGGGTGCCTTGCAGAAATAATTCCGTCTCCAGTACTGGCTAACAATTCCTTTTATGTGAATTATCTCTGCACTTGGAATGGATAGCTTCTTCTGCTCCCCAGTCCCCAGCACAGAACACTTGCCAGTCCCAGTGCTATGTGTGTTACTTTGGTCTATCATGCCCTTAATCTGTTGGCAGTAACCTTGAAAAACCTGGCCAGGCCCGGAGGTTTCTTTCTCCATTTGCAGAGTTCCAGTGTGCCACGATTGCCACGCTCCCTCAGAGCTCCCCGTGTCACGCCCGTGGCTCGTCCACACAGCATTCCTGCCCCCTCTCCTCTCAGCCACACTCACCTCTTCTGCTCTCCAGTGAAGGCACCATTCGATGTGGCAGTGCCAGCTTCCTTTCCTTTTCCCTTCTTTCCAGCTGCCAAATCCAGTCCATTCTCTAACCTAGACGAAGATCATTTATTTAAAAGTACCAAACATAACCTAGAGTATATGAAATATGGGCAGCACATATGTAGCCTTCTGTATTTAATGGTTTTCTGCTTTCTAACCATAACAGTTTTCTATTTATAACCCTCGTCTGTTCATGATGTTCTAAAGAAACCTCTACTTGCTGTAACTGACAAACGACAGTGGCCGGACGCCTTGAGAGATGCCACGTTTCTGAGTTCTTTCATGTGAATGTCATGCTCTCCTCCTGTAGCCTGTGTCCAAGTGAACATACCCATTAACCAGCTAGTTACCTTCAAACTGCAATATAGAATGTGAAAATGAAGATTTATTTCTTTTAATTTACTTAAAAAGAAACCTGTGCTAGCAATAAAGCATTTATATTGTGTACTCTTGGGATCACTGGGCTGTGTTTATCAGTGTCTTTGTGTCCTGCTGAGTCCATCTGGGTCCTTCTCTTGGCTGCTGGGTTTTTCAGGTGTGTTGTTGTCTCTGGTTACTGAGCAGAGTCTAGAGGGTGTTCTTACAATGAGATAAACAAGACCCTTATTTTCTGACACTATTTAAAACCCGTGTATGCATACAGTTCTGTGTGGCAAACAAGTATAACTGTGTGTGAAACATATGAAGTGACAGTTTTCATTCACAGTAGCCTCTGTGAGAGCTAAAATGTAGAGAAGCCTTGTTCTCACAAGCATGGCCCATGTGATGAGAGCTCACATTTGCTGATGGCATTTAGCAGGAGCTTTATTTTTATTTACCAAAGTGAAACAAAGTCAAAAACTGACAACCTGATGCAATATTTTTGCAGCTGTGGAAAGGAAGCTGTAAGTGGCGCCTGTACGACCAGCCAGAGCTTGTTTGCTTTCTCTGGGTTCTCAGGGTTGTGCTTTTGGGGAGCGGTTTCCACTCCTTAGACCTGCACATCTCCCCCTTCCACCTCTGCTTCCCCACCCAAGTCCTGGTCAAGTGAAGCAATAACAAAAACTGATGACTTAGACACAAAGGAAGTGAGACTTGGGGAGAGACATGTTGCTCTGGACTGGGATTCACTGCTCTGACTGCCAGTGTCTTGTCCCTTGGAGGAACAAATTGAGCATGGGTGAATGTTGTTCCCTGGGCACTGGGGTGAGCTGTAAGCTCTCTGCACATCTACCTCATGGGTCCTCAGGAAGGAAAGAGAACAAGATGGACACAGTGATCACAGAAACGTGCTGTGTCAGGTGCCAGGTAGAGCTTATAGAAAGCAGAATCCAGAATAAGAGACACAATTTGATAGTTCTTCAGAGCAGGAAGTCCCTCAGATCTCTTCCCTTTGTGATCCTGACATAAAGGAAAATGAAGACGGCATTACAGATGTCATTAATGAAAGCAGCACAGAGACAACCCTTGGTCACTTGTCATCCGCACTATGTAATCACGGTATCTAAACTGTTAACGCCTGAGCTTTCCATTGTAACTTTTCCTCCAAAGCACCCTTAGTGCATTCACATTGACAATATTTGTTTTCATGACATGTTAGATAATAAAAGACAAAAATGTAATATAAGGACTAAAGAACAGAGAGAAACAGGGAATCTACTGGGCTGTATAGTTAAAACAGGAGGGCACCCAAGAAAAGAGGACAAAGAGATTTTGAACAGGGCTTGAGGAAGGAATTTAATTCAGTAGGCAAGGGAGCAAGAAGAAGGCATTCCTGCTCAAAGGAATGAGCGGCACAGAGGCACAGAGGTGAGGGCAGGGCATGCTTATGTGATAGTGAAGAGACGGACCAGCAAGAGCAGGTACCACACGCTGGAAACTGGTCAGACTGCAGAGGGCCGGGGGGTCAGCCAGACGGCTCCACGCCTGCCCCATGCTCCTGCCCATCTCAGAGCGCACAGAGCTCACAAGTAGTACATGCCACGTTCAGTTAGGAGAAACTAGAGCTAGATTAGTTGGCTGAGGTCAGGGAGGAGGAAACTGGCCCTGGAAAAGGGTTAAAGAGTGAGTAGAATGCGGGAAGGTGTGAAGAGGAAAGGTAGCAAGACTGCTGGGGAAGATCTCCCTGCAGGATTTGTTAGTGTTGCCTGGGCTGCATTCTTGGCAGGAGGAGGGGTGCAAACAGATCAGAAATGCTCACTGCCACTGACATGTATTTATATAGCTATTCGTTTTTCTAGGGTTTTTTGGGGTTTTGTTTGTTTGTTTGTTTTTTGGTCTACTAATGTTCTGGAAATATTTAGTTGGTCACAAGAATGCTTAAAGTATAACAGGAACAATGAAAACAACAAAATCACATGAATTAAAAGTGGGAGTAAAAAAATAAATAAAACAAAGATGGGAAACTACTGCATCCAGAATGGGGCCAGAAAATATACATTCTTCAAAGTCCTATCACTCTTCTTCAGAGTCTCTGATATTTCATGAGAGAAGAGCCAACACCGCAGACCAGTGCTCCTAAAAAATTAACCTTCTTCCCTCCCTCCCTCCCATGCTCTCCCTTTCCCTTCCTCTGTAGACATTTACTATCCCAGATACTGGCACAAGTGCTGGGCTACAGAGCGAGCCAGGAATGGCTCCTGCCCTTGTGAAGCTCCCGATACAATATGGTAACGCACAGACAAAAGTTGGTAGCTTTCTTTACTATCTCACTGTGACTCCTTGCCAGGCACATACATGCAGTTTATGGAAGGATAATGTAGAACCTTTCCCAGGTCCCCGTGGGTGGTAATCCAGAGTGACAACTTTGCACACAGAAATAGCCAGTTAGCAACATGGCAGAGCGAAAAGCACGTGGCATCAGAGGGTCAGAGAAATGATCAGAAGTCCTCACTTGGAGCCCCTCATTGACCATTTGCAAGTTGTGTATCTTTGGGTAAATCATGTAGCCGCCTCCTCCGTAGGATCCAGAAGATCATTCCTGCCCTGCTGACCTCACAATGTTGCCTGAGGATTAAACAACATTGTGGATGAGATACCTCTTCAGTTTGAGACATCATACTGCACACACACAGCTCTAAACAACTGCAAAAAGTACAAACCAAATGCCTCTCAGTTGCTTTGCTGACCCGTCCATGGGACTTCAGAATCCATCATTTCTCACCCAGCGCTCAGGCCCTCATATAGACCCTGACACTCCAGGACAAGTTTCCTGTGGGTTTCCTGGAGGCCTCCTTAATTGGAGGTAGACCTCATCTGAATTCCTCAAGGCAGTGGGGGGCAAGACGGTGAATGCAGCTCTGACTGTTCTCCAACTTCTGCTTCTGTGTATTCAGCACATTGTTTAGACCCCCTACAGGGTTATTACAAGACCCGCAGGCTCCGGCCGGACTGTCTGTGCCACCCTGAATGGTTTACACAACAACTGCTCCCCAGTGGAGACCATCTGGGAATGAGAATACGGAAAAGTCCACTCCGGAACGACTTGAAGCCCTCTTCCTAAACATGTACGTTGTCTAATCCTCACTCTGTTATTGGCCAGATTTAAAGGAAGATCAGTTTGCCATTTAGCCTTTGATGTGAAACTCTTGGATAATGTTTCCTTTGGCCATTTATGTAGCAAGGAGGAACTTGAAACCAGCATGTCCCGGGCCCCGTTCCTGCTGGAGCGTGAATGCCTCCGAATGTTTTCAAGGTCTTTTGGCCCTGCTTTTTTGGTTTGCTTCTCAAGAGCGGGTCCCTGTCCTAATTCTCATAAAATGAAATACATGCTATTTATCAAGTCGGCTCAAGTTGACTAATTCCTTTTACAACATCGTTTTATTACCTATCCTTCAAAGCTGGTCCCCGACGAGGATCTTCCTGCCCGGTGTCATTTGAGCCAATAAAATGAGACTGACTTTAGTTTAGAAGCAAAGGAGAGCTTTATCCTTTTTTTTTTTTTTTTTTTTTTCAGTTGAGGTATAGTCAGTTTACAATGTTGCTGCTCTAGAGTCCAGCTCTCCCGCGCAGGCCGTGGGCGGGGCCGCCTTACCACGCTCGTGTCCGGGGAGGGGCGGGGCTCTCGCGGGCAGGCGCAGGCGCGCGGCTCACGTGCAGGCGCAGGCGCGTGTGCGTGGCTCACGTGCCAGACCGCGGTGCCCGTGCAGCGTCGACACACGTCGGACCTCGAAGCTGAGGTGTCCTCACAGGCCTTTAGCTCCGGGAACTCTGGTCTGAAACTCCAGGTACAAGGCTTCTGCACACAGCACCCTGTGAGCAAGTGAAACTAGACTAAGCGCAAAGGAAAAGAAAAGAGGTTAGACTTAATTTTATTACTCAGACTCTATTTTTATTTCTTGGGAATTGTTAGTGGGCTTTGCCGGGGACAAATCTCTTCTTTGTCTTGTCCTGCTCCTCAGTCTCGAGGGGCGCTGAGGGGCGCTGGTCCGTCTTTTGTAACTGCTTCCTGCTCAGTTTGGGAATCGTCACATCCCCGGGTGGAGGAGCAGGACTTCTCCCCAGCTGCCTTTAGATGCGTTTAACTTTCCTCAGGCTCCAGCCCTGACTTCGTAGCCCTGAGTGACCCCCATTTGTCTAACCTCTTGGAGACAGCCCAGACAATTTCAGATAGCAAGAGATTAATGGTAGACTTTATCTTGTCATCTAGATTTCATCTTATTTTTCCCGGGGACCCCAGTGGGCTTTGCCAGTGACAGTCTCCCCAGTATGTTTTTCAGAAATGTGCAGCTGGCTTCATATTTTACATTCTGAGCAGGATAAAAAGTTCACCAACTCCTGAGCTGCAAGAAATAGAGACCCCTCTAACCCATACCCCTTCTGGATACAAACATGGGGATTGCAGGACCCTGGGAAGACCTTGCTTTTTCCAGTTCCAGGCAGATGCATCCAATTTATGGAAGGCTAATGTAGGACCTTTGCCCAGGTCCTCTTGGTTGGTAACCTAGAATAAGAACTCTGAGGACTTCCACGGGGCCGCCGATAGTGGTGAACATGAGCCCATAGTGTTTCTGGAGTCTGCCAGAGCTTGGGAAACCCAAGGGAAGAGTCTGGTTGTTAAACAGCTGGGATCCCAGTCTCCATTTCCCAAGTTGGGTTCATTCATAAACAACACAGGGTTCATGTAAAATTGAATAAATTCCAGATGCCACTTGTTAATACAATTAGCTCATGTTCTCTAGTGGCCCAGAGGGCGGTGTAATGCCCCCAAACACTCTCAGAGCCTAGAGCAATGTCCACTCCCAGCCCCTAATTGTGTGTGCTAAAAGAAATGCCAAGGGGAGGTGGCGATGGGAGCTTGTCAGGCAAGGGCTAGGGACAAGGAGCGTGTTTGTGTGTGTGTGTGTGTGTGTGTGTGTATGTGTGTAGACAATTGTCCATCTGTCACGTGTCTAGTCTTTTAAATTCAGAATTGACACACTAATTCTGGAAAGGGAAGCTTGTTAGTAACAAAGAGCTTCTGCAGTGGACAAAGGAGCAGAATTCTAAAGTGTTCCACTCCTCACTTAGGTACGTGCCCTTGGAGAATCATTTAGCCTTCTGAACTCCCAGTTTCCTCACCTGGAAAATGGGGTGATAAGATTACCTACCTCACACAGTTGTCTTAAGATTGGAACAAGAAAAATGCGTGTAAAGTGCTTAATAGTTCCCGTTGTAAGACCTCAAAAAAAAAAAAAATGGTAGCAACTAATAAAAATGAATAAATGTCAGTGTTCACTAGCGCTATAGTCCCATAGAAGCTGTAAATCTCCTGTTGCTTTGGCCGTCGTCTAGCACATCATGGCTTTGGGTTCCTACGCAAAAGCCAGGCAGGTGGACGCCTGCATTAGAGTGGCCTTAGATGGTGGGGTTGGAACCAGGAGACTTGGTCAATCCTGGGACGTTGGCAGGATAATGACCATTAAAAATCACATGTCTGGGCCCAGTCAGTTTTGCTGAGTCATTGAGATCTAGACATTTCTTAACACAGAAGATGCTGTCCTGGCTCCCATTTGTTTAAAAGAACAGGTAGGAAGAAGGGGCACGTGGGTGAGGGAGGCCAGCGTTAACTTAGAAGAGGGTTTTTCCACGTGCTGAATAAACATTAGCCATGAGGGGGTTATTATTCTATTAAACATATAATAATAGGAAAATAATAGAATATTATATTATTGCTGGTGTTATCATTGTTCTTTAACTCAGGAAACATGGTAGCTTTTTTCTCCTCTGGGGGCAGGAGGGAACCACTTGTCTGGTTTGAATATTTAAATTGAAGCTCAGCTGAGAGCCTCAGAAAGGGGACGGTAACACCTCTGGAACAGCATCATTCTGAAAAGGCTTCTCCTGTCCCTGAAGCTACACAGTATGATGCCCGGCAAGCTCTGGGCCCCATCAGAGGAGCTCTGGCCCAGATGTTGGAAACAGGAACCCTCTCCCAAGCAGGGGCCTACATCAAATCAGCTAAGCCTGAAGGACCACAGAAAACAAACCTGAAAAATGCCCAGGGCGCATTCTTGTGCAGCCTGTTTATTCTGTTTCCTTCCCACAAGAAACTGTTATTCTTGCAAACTGGTTACAAAGCTTGCCCAGAATAAGGACTGATAACCTTAAAAAACCGAGGGAAAATAAAACCACCCTGGAAACTCAATCCCAAGGGCTTGGCTTGGGACGTGATGACCCAGGATTTTGATTGGCTTTTTTTTGTTTTTTCTTTTCCTTCTCAAAGATAACAAATTAATACACAAAGCCACGTCCATATTAGAAACACTTGGCTTTTTTTTTTCCACTCACCACTTGTCTTTCTTTTTTTTTTCTTTTCCACTTACCCTCAGCGATATCAAGGGCTTTGTAATAAATAAGCTTGTCAGGAATTCTCTTCAGGAAACTCAACCACAATTTTCGTCTTGTCTATTCAACACATTGTTCAGAAATGTTTTGGTAACCTTTAAATTCCTTCTCCAGGAGAGAGGTTCCCATACCCTTCAATTAAATTTTTTCCTATTTTGAATGTCATTAAGACTTTGGGAGATAAGCTTATACGTGAGTTTGAGTCACGAATCTGTGTCCTCAGCGGAGGAGGCAGGAAGGTCCACACTTGTGAGGAAAATGTTCCTCAGAGGCACGGAGCTGTGCTGTGCCAGGCCCTCCCTGGTCGGGAAGGAGAGCCTGGGGGTGTTGGACAGCTCGGGGGGTGGCTCACGGGTGGGTGAGTGGGGCTCCATCTGCTGTGGTGGCTGCCAGGGTGTGAGCAGACCTACAGCAGTGAGGGTGAGGGACATCTTCCAGGAGGAGGCTGGGAAAACCCCTGAGGTGAAGAGTTGGTCTTGCCGCTCTCCCAGAACCTATCGTAACAGGGACTCGAACGGATATTTGTACACCCATGTTCACAGCAGCATTATTCACATAAAGACGGAAGGGTCTATGAATGGATAAACAAAACGTGCTATACGCTTACAGTGGAGTGTTACTCAGTCTTAAGAAGGAACGGCGTTCTGACACCTGCTACAACATGGATGAACCTTAAAGACACGATGCTAAGTGAAATAAGCCAGTTGCAAAAGGATAAATGTGTGTTTCCACTTACATCAGGTGCCAGAATAGTCAAGCCCATGGAGATGGAAAGTAGAATAGTGGCTGCTGGCGGTGAAGGAGAAGGAAATGGTGGTTATTGTTTAACAGGTTCAGAGTTTCAACTGGAAAGGATGAAAAAGTTCTAGAGATGGATGGTGGCATTAGTTGCACAATTATGAATATATTTATTGCCACAGAACTATACAGCTTAAAATGGTTAAAATAATACATTTTATGTTATATATATTTTACCACAATCAAAAAACCCTGCTCATAAAAAAAATTTAATAAATGTATACACTCTGGGTGGGTATGTGGCTGATAAGACAGAATATTGCCTCTTAGGATACTTGCATTTTAGCAAGAGAGAAGCCTTAGATCAAGGCTCCTTACCCCAGCTGGTCCAGGGGGGCCTACAAGAAAATGAAAAATAAAGTGTCTCTTCTTGACCATCCTTTCTCAGACATCTACCTGGCTTTCCTCCCTCAGAGTAGAAATCACTAGAGATCAGGCATGTCCGTGCTGACACACAGCGTCCTGTGCTGGGTCTTCTCCAGTTCTAATAGGCTATTTTCCATCTTTAACTTTTGTTTGGCTTCAGTTTCTTTTAGTAAATCCCAAGCTATTCTTCTTTCTCATGATCAAGACCAAATTTCCTCTGACTGGTCCCCTTTGCCACCCACCTAATCCTGAAATGGCTAAATCCATCATGCTACTTGCACTCAGAGCTACAGAATATGCAGTTACTGAGAACTGTTTTCCAAAAGGACAGCTATATTTTCCAGTGCCTGTGTTTGAAAATATAGATTTGAACAGAGAAGACAGATTTAGGCAGGGATTATATAATAGAATTTTAAGCATTAAGGGGGACTTTTGAGATTATTAAGTCTAATGCCCTCATTTTAGGGATGTAGAAAATGAGCCAAAAAGAGAGATGACTTCCACACAGTAAACATTTCAACCCAGGTCTTGGGAATTAAGTCCAGTGGGTTTTTATTTTTGTTTTTTTTTTTCCCTCCCCTGCCTCCTGGGTTAGAATTTTAGAAAAAATGTTAGACTAAATCCCCCATATTACTTTACAGAAGTGAAACACAGTCACTGATTGCAAATGTTTCCAGAAGAATTCATGAGTGTCTTTTAATAGAGTGCGTTAGCCCATTAGTACCCACTAAACACATCATCACTCAGTTTACCAGACTAGCTTGAAGGAAGCAGAGTTTGAAGGGCAAGGGATCTGAGGCAAGAAAAGTCTTTCTTGAGCAGAGAAGTGGAATGGAGGGGAGGAGATGCTGGGGGCCACAGTGGGTGAAGGTAAGGGACAGCATGTTTGAAGACCTGGGCACTGGAAACCCAGATTTTACTTACCGTTCTGTCTAAGCAACAGTGTGACTTGGCCTCATCCCTACCCTTCTCAGAACTCAGTTTTATCTGTAAAATAGGGTCCTTCGTGGGAAGAGAAGAGTCGTCCTTGAGGACAGGAGTCCTTGAATTTGGCCTCAGAGTCATTTTGGAGAATTAGTTAAAAGCACTGCCCGATTTCCTCTCTGGATATTTTGATGCAGCTGGACTCAGGTAGGGCCTAATAATCTATATTTTTGGTTCATCTTATTTTAAATGTGGATTATTTTAATTATTGTTGAATAGTTAAATGCTGTAGGATCAAAACTCAAAAATCAAAAAAAAAAAAAAAGTATTTGTGTATTGGAAGACTTCCTGCCACTGCCTTGCCCTTGTCCCCCCAGCCCTCTTCCCAGAAGCAGACCTGATACTGGTTTCTTGGTATCTTTCCAAATATGTCATCAGTGCTTTCTACATATAGCGCAAGTGATTGTGGTACAGCTGGCTTGAAGGCAGACATTTGGGGTGTCTGCTCTAGAGTGTCCCTGTCCTGCCAATGAGGGAACTAAAGCTTAGAGACATCAAAACATCCCTTCTCATGGAGCGTTTGGGAACTGACAGCAGTGCTGGTATCGGGGCTCTTGGGTCTGTGGTCGGCGTGTTGTTAGGCCTCTGCTTGCTGTTGTCATTGCCTTGCTGAAGGCCACCGCAGTCCAGGGCTGAAGGGCTGTGGTGTGTCCTCCCTCAGCCGGGAGGGCTGACTTCTGCCACCAGCATGAAACTGTGCCAGGAAGGGTCTCCTGCTCTCAGAACCAAACACCTGGCAGGGTTTCAGGATTGCTGGAGGACTGATTGTGGGACCAGCAGGTGCTGCCTCAGAAGAAAGCCTGGCCAGGTGAAAAAGTGAATCTCTCCAGGCCCCTGAGAAGATACGAGCTCCGCCGTGGGCAGGCCTCCTTCCCTCCTCTCTCTGTCTTTGGTGGTATCAAAAATTTAAATGCAGAAATTGTTTCCCAAAGTGGACTGATTCCATATCTGAAAAAAATCTTCCCAGAAAAGGAGCTGGATATTCTAGAGAGTAAAGAGCCTTCGTTCCTGATGCTTGAGTCAGTAATGGCCTCAAGGATCTCCAGTCATGGTTCTAGCAACCTTTCATTTCCACATGCTCCTGCCCTTAGCTAATAAATAACACAGTGAAGCTTCACCAGGGGTCTGTTTTTGGACAAATTATCTTTTCAACACTTGAATCAGTTTACTTCATAGCTTGGTTGTTTCCTGTTTCTCAGCATCCAGTTGGCGCGCCCTGGAGCTGGCCCTGAGCTTGGGCTTTGTGTGCAAGCACACAAACAGTTCCTTGGCGTTACTTAAAATCCAGCACTCCTCACTCTAGAGCTCCCATGGGGCAGCCCCATGTGTTGGGAGGGCCCTTGACCAGCAGTCCAGGCACCTGGGTTCTGGTCCCAGCTGTGTGCTGACTCCACACCCGCGGAGCCAGCTTCCTCCTCTGCACATGCTGGAGCCTCTCGTCTGTGCAATTTCTTCATCGAATTGTTCCACTTCAGTTTCACCATTACCCTGGGAGGGAGGTCCGTGAGTCCTGTTTCACTGATAGCAATGAGCCTTGAGAGGAACTCAGGAGCAGCTGTGTATGAACTAGAGTCCGATCTTCTTCCTGGCCTTGGGGTGGAGCATCAGGAGAGGTGATGGGACCCCAAGCCCCAGCCTCTACCCAGCCACACATCTTCATTACCACATCCCCCAACTCATCTCCTCCTCCAACCCAGCTCATCCATTTGTTACTGTTTCCACTTTCTGCTCACTGACACGTGCTTCCTCTCCCCAGAGCCCATCCCCACTTCCCTTGACTTCCCCTTTCCTTCTGTCTTTCAGCAGAATGATTGCCTTATGCTTGGTGTCAGGCATATTCTAGGTGCTAGGAAGACCTAGGAAGTGAGAAGAGTTGGTCATCTGAAGCTCACAGCCTAATATAAGAGGCAGAGAAATAAAGCACTATCATGTCATAAGTGCTGTACTAGGAAAAAGAGAATTTGCAATGGGAAGGCGAAGGAAGTAATGAATTTTGGTTTGAGCAGGAGATAGGGTGAGTTTGGGGGAACATTTTGTAGAGACGGTGACATTTGAGTTCTTTAAATACCTCTCGGCTCCCAAAAAGATTTTAGAGGGATGAATTTCGGGTATCATGTAGCCAACTATATATCAGGAATTTTTTACTTGCCCAGTGGCACACAGCTAGGAGATTCAGAAGCATATCCAAAGCCCAGACTCTTAACCTCACACTGACTCCCTTCAGGACAGTAACTTCTAGGGAAAAAAGAATGCACGTATAAGCAACAAAAGAAAACACAAAACACATGGCATCAACTTCAAGGGGAAAATATCTGTCCAGCAGAGGTAGATCCTAAGTGTGCGTAAGCCAAATAGTGAGGTGCTGCCAGGGCCTTGAAGACCGATTCAGAAAGGGAGGGGACGGGGACCACAAATTGATGGCAACAAATGGAAGTGATGACTGCGCCCACTTCTCTGAAATTCTAAACAGACCTTGCAAGGAGGTGGATGGGACATGTTCTGGAAGAGGGGCTCTTGAAGATAAGCGCGGTTTCAAGGTTCACTTCTCTTGTGTTCTGTGATCTTAAGAGCCTGATTTTGACCAAGGCTCCTCTAGTGACCAGGCTGGCAAGTGGACTGAAAGCTGCTCTGCTGGAATCCAGGAGGAGCAGTGAATGATCAGGAAGAGGGAACCTATTACAGGGCAAGATCTAGTCACACGCTCTCAGCCCAGGGTCCAGGATAGGAGTGCTTTGGTTGAAAGACATTCCCATAGATACTGAAGAACATAAATCCTTCCATGGGTGCAACACTAGGCAAGTAGAACTCTGCCTGCTAGAGACAGAACCTTTCACCTCATGGAGTCCCAGCACCACCTCATGCCATACGTTGCAATAGGGTCCCTGGTGTATCACCATGTACAAGACTTGGCTCCTGCCTTCCAGGGGCTTGTGGTTTGATTTATACTTCCTGGACCTGCTTGCACATTGTCAAACCAAAGAACATTAGTGGAAAATGGGTGAGAACTCACTAGTTGGATAATAGAGTTTATATTCATTGTCTATGATAAGAATCCTTGCATTTGACCAAGTGGGACTGTTAGAATAGACAAAGTCAAGAGTGGTAGTAAAACTGAGTCTGGAATCAGACAGGTAGGCTTCAAATTCTGGCTCTGCAATTTATGTGTGACTTGAGGCAAGATGCTTATTCTCTGCATCTCATGTTCCTCTCCTATAAAACCACAGTGAGAGTAACATATAGTTTGTAGTGCTATGAAGATTCAAAGTATACACCCAACAAACTAGAAAATATTTTCAATATGTGTAACAGACAAATTATCAGTATCCAGAATATGTAAAGAGCTCCTGGAAATCAATAAGAAAAAGACAAGCGAACAGAATAAACCTATTCTTCAATAGAAGAATAATAGGAAAAAAAAAACCCCACAAAGGTAAGTTCAGTTAGCATATGAAAAGATTCTCATTCTTACAGTAATCACAGCACTGCAGATTCACAATGATGAGATGCCATCAGAATTGGTTAAATATACTTTCATGTAGCTCTACTGTAAAATAAATACACTTACTGACTCTGCATGCCAGGAAGAGGGAAAATAGTATGTTTTTAAATACAATATTAGGTGAAGAAACCTTATGGCAGAACAATTCATAAAGCATGATACCATGTAGGTTAAACCACACACAAGCGTACTGTATGTGTCCGTAGTGCACATGTATTCTTATTAATATCTAGAAAAGGACTGAGAAAGAGTCACACCAAATGTTTATCGGTGGTTGCCTCCAGGGAGGGGCCCAACATGGGTCAGTATGGAAGAATTGTCAGACGGCCCTTTGACTCTACTAGGAAAGTTTCCGTTTCTTCTAAGAATGTGTTTATAGATTAGTTTTAAGTGGGTACGTTAAGTGAATGAAAATTTAACGTATATAAGAATTTATCTCAGCGTGGAGTATGGTTAACACTTCCATCTCTGAACCTGGACTGCATCGTGTGAAACTGGGCTCCACCACTTAACTCTGCCTGAGGTTAGCCAAGTCATCTAACCTCTCCTGCCTTAGTTTCCTCTTTTCTTGATATAAACATAATTGTAGTTCTTGCCAAGGGCTGTTGTATGGGTAGGTGAGACAATACATGTGAACAGCTTGGTGCCTGGCATGTAGAAAGAGCTCAGTAATGTAGCTTTTACTGTCATTACCATCCTTCCTGCAATGGGGCAGCAAAAATCATCCCATGTGGGGGCTGCGAAGGTCCACGTGTAGCCCAGTGCTGTTCTGCAGAGAAGGAAATGAAGACCAGAGATTAAACAGCTTGTCCAAGTGATGCAGTAAGCGTTACATTCCCAGTTCGGATTCTGGCTCCCAAGAATTAGTGCTCTATTAATACAAAATCAGATTCCCCAAGGCATGAAGACACTCAGGCTCAGCTTCATTCCTGTGCCTTTAAAATGTTAATGTCCTTTTCTTTACACACGTCTCACCAGGCTTCCTTAGGAAGAGTGCAGCTCCAGTAAAAGCCGAACTCTTGACGTGAATATTTTGCTCGAGGGCAGAGGCAAAATGCATCTTGCTTACGGTGATTCTCTTGTTCCCAGTCAGTGCTCCAAGGAAATAAGTTACTAAAAATTAACTTTTGTATTTCAAAGCACTGTCACCTACCATCTCATTTGGTCCCTAAGATTCGGGGAGGCAGGTATTGTTATTATCCCCAAATTACAGAGTGGGGAACGGAGACTCAGAGTTTCAGTAGTTTGCCAAGGAGTTTTGGAGAGGGTTTAACGTTTTACTAAGTTAAATGACAACTTTAAAATTAACCTTTAAAAAATAAGCAATGAATAGTATTTGGAATATTGTTTTTGTTGTTTTTACGAAGTTGGGACAGAGATGCGGTAAAACATCCTCTGTGAGAATATACATTTGTGTAGATATTTCCTAACAGAACCATTTCAAATATTGACAGGATGTGAGTACTGATGTCTATTTAAGAAAATGTCGTTATCATTTCTATAAAAAATGTTTTCATTCAAGATTTATTAAAGGTCAGTAGTATCATTGGGAAATAGTGGTCATAATTTCTAACTGTTATACTTGTATCTTAGTTTTGGGTGCAAATAAGTGGCTAAACAGCCAAGCAACCTTTTAAGGAAAGTCAAAAACTCATCCAAACGTTCTGTGAACCATGTGAGGGGCCCCCTTTCATGGGCTACAGACTGTCGATAGGTCCAGAAGTAGCTGGAGATGACACTGAAATATTAAAGAGAAATAGTCCTTTACGTAGGAGTCATTGCTCATCACCTTCAGAAAGATGCCTCTGGGAATGAAGACGCTCAGCTCCCAAAAGCGGGGTGTGTGTCTGCAGATACGTGCTGGTTGGTTTCACTACATCTGGTCAGGCCCACTGTCCGCCTAGACTTTGATGTGAATAGAGCCAAGTGCTTAACTCTCTCTAACCCACAAAGTTAATCAAGGCAGGCTTATTTAAGTGGGATAGGGGTGTCCAAGGAGGCATGAACTGTTGATATAAAGAGAAGAGGATGGGGCTCGAAAAACAAAAGGAGAAGTTTCTGAGCACCAAATTCCTTTGTCTTGAAGAAAAAGGGCTGCCTTGGACTTCCCTGAAGTAAAACCTGGGCCTGGAGGAGTCCTGTGGGCAAAGGAAACCCTATCTGTGAGCAGCAGGATTGTGCAGCCCAGAGAATATTTTAATGAACTTCTACCTTTGGGCGCTGACAGGTGGTAAAGTGCAAAATGCAAACAGTGCAACAAAGAAATGCAAATGAAACGCCTGTGGCAGAGCCCACCCGGGAAGCACTCCCACCCAGGCTGCTGCTTTGAAGGTGATGGATGGAGCATGGGCTCCTCCGTCTAGCCAGCTTTCAGACTCCCACTGGCTCCTGGACCACTCTGGGTGATGGAGTTCTCACAGTAGCATCTGAGCATTCTTGTTATTTTGGTACGGATCTACCATCTTTTACATGCAGCCAGGAGAGTGTTAGTGGCATATTTTTCTTTCCCAGTGTGTGAGAGTCTTTAGCAATTTCTGAGCACACTCCTCAATACACAGGCTTACTTCCATCATCCCTCCCCTAACTTCAGAGCTTGTGGATGAAGCCAGGGGATGTCAGTGAACATCTCTGTGTGTATGCCAAAAGATTTTTTTAAAAATCTCCATCATAGGAAATAACTCGGATAAGTTTGTAATAATGACCAGTGAGTGCCATCAACAAGATTAAATCTTTTAGGAGCTTGTTCATGAAGGAACTTCTCTTTAGGGTTGATGAAGAACTCATACATTGTTGTCATGGCTGGGACCCTGATACGAAGATAATGTCTGTCCACCACAGCAATGATCACAGATAAATTGCTCAGAAAGAAAAGGAAAGATGATATACCAATAGCTTTGAGGGGAAATGTGCTTATAAGTCTCCTATTTCCTTAAGGAAATAGGAAGTACACTGTTAGCAGAATGATTACCAAATTAGCAGTGAAAGACACTGAAACTGAAAAGAAACTCAGATGGCAAGGTCTGCTGTTGGTGGTAGGCAGACAACGTACAAATATACCCGAGATGGGGTGAAGTAAAGAGGAATGTGAGGGAAGCCTCCTGCTCCTAACATGTGGTGTGGGACCCATTCAATACACCCTAGGTGTCAGATTTCTGGACTGGGGTAAATTATAAGAAAGAAAGAGGGGAGGGAGGGAGGGAAGAAGAAATGCAAGACATTGCCTGCATACACTTTGTTGCAGCCGCTCTTTGCCAGAGTCCCTGGGTCTCCTCAGAGCGAAGCAGTAGAGTTATGAGCTGTTCTCTGCTGCAGAGGAACTGGTCTGATCTACGGGACCAGGTGAGCACAAGGTGGTGGCTAGTCAGAGGGAGTGCATCCTCGTCGGCACCCTTCTTGACATCTCCCAAAGAGAAAGGCGGAGCGTGTGCTGGTCCTTCAGATACATGAACATAGTACCGGGAAAGGGCTCCTTTTAACATTGCTGACTTTTTGAGAAGGGGGAGGACCTGCAGATCCTGTAAACAGGAATGTGCAATGACAGGGTCAAGTTGTCGGGAATTAAGGAAACCGGTGTTAGCAGCACGACTGTTGCCTTTGGTCAAGGGTCTTAATCCCTCGTTCCAGGGTTGACAGTTCACGGTTGAAAAAGGAAGGGCTGTGTCCTGGGTGTGTTCTCATGATCCCAGTTTTCAGAGCCGCTCACGTTTTCAGAGCAGGTGATGAGATGGGGCACAGTTGATCTGGGCTTTTGGTGTCTCATCTGTAAACACAGGACTGGATAAGGGCCTTGATAGTGGATTCTGGGATTCATCTCTACACAGTCTTAGAGATAATAAGTATCTGGGTTAAGGGCAAAACATTTAAAACGTGTTGAGGTTTTGAAATGACCTCTGCTTCCAGTGGTAATCTGCACGCTTGGACTCAACGCTTCTTGGTTCTCTCTCTCTCTCAGTAGCACTAGTTTTGTCTGCTGTTGCCTAGTTAATTGTCTTTCCTTTGGGGAAATTCATTTTAGAATGAGAAATAGAGGCACTAAGAAAAAGCAAACTAAGAAATACAAATCTTTATTCATTCCAGTTTTTTACTAAAATAAAGAAAAAGATTTCAGCTACTTTTTCCAAACTTAAATTGTTTTCTTTGCCTAGATGGAAATAGTACAATCAGCTGGAGTGATTTTTTTAAAGTATTTTTTCCCATTTTTGTGGGCAAAATAATTCAAATACTTAAAATTTTCTTTAAAGTCTATTATACATATCTAGTTCATATTAAAGGAAATGGTTTGGTGTCCAGTGATCACCTGCTGCCTTGGACATGAGTCATCTTCCAATAACTCACTATGTTTCTGCCTGACCCAACTTTCAGAATGAACGAGTCTGGCCTTTACTGGGTGTTCTAAGGGGGCTACACCCCCATTCACTCTGAAGGGGCTTCCCCAGAACGTTTATCCCTCAGTCAGGCCTCTGATCTACAGCTTGGACAACAGGCTGAGGTATCCAGTTCCTGCTGACCTCATGAAAAAGGCCCTTGCCTTTCGATGCACAGACCAGGTCTCTACCAGATGAAGAGGACAGTCTAGCTTGAAAGACTGGGTCCTTCCCACCCTGATCTGAGAAATACTTCAGAATTCGTGAGAGCAGAGGCTGCTGAGGAGTGGTTTTACTTTGGCCATTCCCCTTCTCTTGCACAATAGAATAACTCCGGAATAATCTGTGACAAATCACTTACAGATGAAGAGGCTGTTGACTGCCCAGGAACACCAAACTCTGGCTCTCTGAGTGGCAAACACATTTTCTTTTCCTGTGGCTCTCACTATAGAACACCAGCTTGCAGGGCACTGCCACACACATTTTAGGTCCCTGGACAGAGCTGCCACTGGGTAAAGGCGGGGATGGGAGTGGATCCCAAGCCCAGCTTCGCATCAAAATTAGTTGGGGCTCTGCAAATAGGTTTCCAGGCTCCCCCCGACCCCCAACTCAGACACACCAGATAAGCATCTCTCTGAGGGGATCTGAGAACAGCCCTTTTGAAAAGCTCCATTCGAGCTCCATATGCTACCTGCCTACACTAACCCTTGGGTTAGCGTTTGTGAACCACTGAACCACATTACTGTTCCCAGTACAGCAACTTCCTAGAAAATAAATTGATTTCATCTAGAACTCTTGCTAAGCCCAAGAAGTGTTTCTAAGGAGAGGCTTTCTGTGGACATCATTCATTTAAATTTGGCTAAAGTTGTTGCTGTTGTTTTTAGCCACACACGATTTCTCATTTGCAATCAAACTAGCAAAAATTAAAAGTGAAATCTGTTTCTACTTTTAGGTTACTAGATATGCTGGTTGATGGGGAAAATTCAGAACAGAATGTATGTATGAGTTAATAATACTAAGTCAACTAAACTAATTAAAATGTCTATGACATTTTGGCTTTGGGTATATAAACCTAATACAGTGTATCTCCAAAATAGCGGTTGTTAACCCACTGAACTGGAATAGGTTTTCATGAAAAAATAACAGAAACATGGCTCATCTTGCAGTGTTTATATTTTTCTCTTTTGATGGAAAGTGCAGCTCTGAATCTTGCTTCTTTGGGTAACATGGCGGTGTCAATGGCTTTCCAGTTCTTTCTGTTCAGCCGGTGAGAAGAGCAAATGAGGGAGGTGTGGGGGTTCATTTCCCTGTATTAATTTGCTGGCAGAAGTTTTGTTCAAACCTTGTGCTGAACCAGAATCTTTCTAAGGCTCTTCAGAGTGTAGTGAAAGTGTTTGCTTGAACTAAAACTTCAAATTAAAAAGCATTTTTTTTTTTTTAGCTTACTTGCTTTAAGATATTTTACAAACCACCTGCTTCCCCAACTCAGGAATAATCAGAAGTGGCCATTTCACGTTGTGAGGCTTGACTACAATCTCTACAGTTGTTGAGAAACTCAGAACTGAGTTTGTAGGAGAACACAGCCAGTTAACTGAGCAAAGAGAAGAGGGGGGAGCCATCTCGCCTGCAAGCCCAGTCTCAAGCTTAGTGGTTCATTCATCCTTTCAGACAGCGTCTCTCAAGTGCCTCCTATGTTCCAGACTCAAGACTGGGGATTTTAGTTCTAGAGATTAACACAGAGTTCCCACAACTAAGAAACCTTGAGGGAGAATGACAGGTATTAAATAATTGCAACACTATTGAGTAATTCAAATACAGTGCAATTGGAATATAGAGGACAATTCATGAGCTGGACCTTGCATAGATGTTCTCTGGGTAAGGAAGAGAGGGACATCTTCCCTGTCTCCCACATATTAAAAGCACAGAGGCTGAGAGAGGAAATGTCATACGTGGGCAATGGCCAGTGGTTTGGTGTGGCTGGAATATAGGGCTATGAGATGCGGTTTGCCTGAGGCTGCAGGTCCTAGCAGTGTCTGGGTCCGAAAGGGTAGTAACTCGTGCTCAGAATTTAGACGTGATTCTTCAAAGGATTGTGTAGCCTTTGAAGGATAAGATTTCTGATGGCAGGATGGAGGAAGGGAATGAGACCGGAGGCATGGAGAGCAGGTGGAGGCTATGACAAAGTCAAGGTGAGTGGCGAAGGGCACTTGAACCAAAACAGTGACAGAGAGGAGGGAGAGAAGTTAGATATGAGAGCTCTTTGGGGGATGCATTTGACAGGATGTGATTGGGTGAGGATGACCAAATGGACTTCAGGCTAGGAGGCAAGAGGAAAGCAGCTGCCCTGAGGGTGGACACTGCAGCATCCTGTCTTCTCTCTTTGCCACTGTGTTGCCCTCGTTACCTTAGATCCCTTTCCTGTTCTCTTGTTTCTACTTGTCTTTACGCTTCATTCATTAAGAACTGGAACATCACCACCACTGTCCACGTGGACCCCCGTCACCACAAACTTTCCTACAAATTACAAGAGCTGTGGCTACAGACAGAGGCTGATGAGGCAGGGGGGTCCCTGGTGCACCTCATTTCTCAGCCATAAAAATAACAACATAAACATTTGCATGTTATTTCACAGAGCCCACATTTTTTTCACATCTGTGACTCCTTCAAATCTTATAGCCACTCTGTAGGAAAGACAAGTCATATTGTTCCCATTTCAGGGAGGAAAACACTGAGGCTGCATGTGCAGCCCACTCCCAGGGAAGCTGAATGGAGCAGCCCAGGAACCTGTCCCAGCAATCCCAGACTGAGCCCCTACCTCCTGCCCCTGTGATGTTAGGCCTGTGACTCAAAGTCTCAATTTCCTTCTTGGACGGTGGGGACAACAAAAGAACCTGCCTCCTGGGATCACGGGAGAGGCCAAAGGCAATCAGTCATGCACGTAAAGTGCGTGGCACAGACCTGACGAAGTCTCAGTGAATGTCAGCTGTTGCTTTTCCAGCTCTTCTAGCACCAAAGTCGCAGCTCATTCTCCTCTGCCACAGTGTCCCTTACCCCTGGGAGGGAAGACATTTTTTTTCAGCAGGCTGTAGTTTACTGCTAGGTAAATCTGCTTGCTGACAAAAGAAAAACACCCAAAGGAAACATGACTGTTTAACTGGGCCTGTATATCATTCATTAACCACAACTCATGCCGTGAAGTTTCTTCAAACATAAAACAGATAGTGTCAATGGAAAGATGTGGATTTTTTAAAACCTGCTCACGGGCCCCAAGAGTAAGTTTGTTGGAGTGAAAGTCAACCTGTCCGTGTGTCTTATCTTATAAGAGGACCAGCTACTGTGTCAGGTGTGTTTTTGGCTTGATCTGCTTGGCTTCCAAAGAAGCTGCAGTCAGAGCCACCAGGGTGTTCCCAAGATGCTGGTGACACTGGGCATCTGGATCCGTGACAAGGCCAAGGGACCAAGCAGTGTACCCTCCTTGCAGCCACTTAGCAACTTGAAGTCTTTCTTAAGAAAAATATATCTCCAGTTCCCGTGTAGGGTCATTGTCCATCTCGTATGGCTTTTCTACACACTTCTACCCAGCACCAGTGATCCATAGTGAGCAACATAAAGATGGTGGCGGGTGCGGAGAGGGGGCAAGCGTATTGGCATACATTTGGGGGGAGTGACGGGGAAGGATAGCGTAAGGAAAACAATTCAAGAAGAAAGGAAAAGGACTTCCATTCTGCTGGGTGGAATAAATGTTTGACTGAGCAGCATTCTGTCCAGCTGGGGAAAGGCCAAGACTAATTTAACCTTTGGTCAAATGGTTGGGAGTTAGCTAGTTTCCTTTTTCCTCTTACATCACTCCCAGAGATTCAGACAAAAATAACATGGTCCCGATTACATGACATTATGGGCTCTGAAAATACACTAGGGAGGATAGTGTTGAAACCCCTCGGAGGCAAATTAATCCTAGCAAAGCAACAGCTGTAAGATTGATACAAACAGAAGAAACAACAGCATATTGGTTCCAGCCTTGTTTAAGGGTTATTTTAATTCAAGCAATTTAAAAAAGGATTAAAAGCACTAATTTGAGAGCATTTCTGTTGCTGTAAGATGATGCTTTATAAAATGCTCATCAGTCCTCCATGTGCTGTAGTCTGCTGTTTGGCATACTTTTGGATTTAATTCCTAAATTAGATTTTTTTTTAAATCCTTATTGTTTGAAATTGAAATAAATGCATTGAGAAAGAGGTGACCTCTGGTGCAGCAGAGCTTCACCTTCCTTCTGTTGGGAAGCCAAGTTGTGAGAGTCACCGCTCTCCTGGGCCCACACTTGGCTCTCAGAGGCTGGGCACCTGTCCCTTCTCCCTGGGCCGATGGCCTCCAGAATGGACACTTGAGCATTTCCTGAAAGCACAGCCTGCAGCCCCTGGAGGACAATCTGCGGAACTTGTATGCACCATTGACACTCAAAAATCAAAATATTTCCTCTCCCCGGGACACAGCTGCCCTCTGCACACCCGCCTGCTTTGCAATTGGGCATTACTTGGAGACCCAGTATGACCCCTAGAATAGAAATCTCACAGCTGGAACTGAACTCAACTGAAAGGAACACACTTGTAGGACAAGAGGAAATTACTGCAATGGTTACAGGCATGGTCTCCGTCTCCATCTTCAGGATTCAGGCTGCCTGAATCTAAACTCAGCTCAGCCCGTTGCTACTTGTGTGACTCTGGACAGGCCTCCCTCCGTGCCCCAGTGTCCCCATCCAGAAAATGGGGGTAAGAACAGCTTCTGTGTCACAGGATGGCTGGGAGAATGAGTGAGGATGTTTAGGAAGCGCTCAGCCCAGCCTGACAAGTAGTAAGAATGTAATAATGGAGCTGCTAGCTTTGTCAGAGCCAGTCGTCTTAGAGGTGTTGGCCAACTCCTGGCAAACCAGAACTGGATGGCAGCTGGTCCTCGTGAAGTAATCCTCAAGATTGGGCTAATTTCTAACCCTTCTAATCATAAAAGCAAAGACTGCCAGGACAGTAGCCCCAGAGTCAGTGAAGAGCCCCACTGCCGAGCCCAGCAAGTGAGCTGAGGCGATCTGGGTCTTTCCCCTGGAGCCAGGGAAAGTGATGTGGGCGCTGCCAGGTAGAGGAAGGGGACAGTCACTGGGGAAGAGGGGGTAAATGTATCCGAAAAACAGAAGGTAGAAGTCCCAGCACGACAGGGAATGTTGAAGCTTGAGAAATGCTGATTGCATATTCGCTCACTCACACACTCCTCCATCCATCCATCTGCTCAACAAATCTCCATTTCCTCTGTGCCTGGCCAGCACTGTGCCAAGTTCTGTTTATACAGAACAGGCATCTAATAGAACTTATACCCTGGTGGCAGAGACAAGTTAAAAACATAATCACACAAACATTTTAAATTGTGCAATTTGTATATAGTTTATTTCAAAAATAGGGCACTATGATAGAAACTAATGGGGGAACTATTTTAGGCTGGGCTTTTGGGGGTGCCTTACTGATGAACAGAATGATCCCAGGCAGCTAGACATTTGAACTTGGGCCTCCTGGTGTCTCAGGGCAACAGCTTCATCCGACCAACTCTAGCCTCCTTGACTTTGGTCTTATAAGCTATCACCTCCCCTGCCTCTAAAGCAAAACCCCCAACACCCAGCACTACCCTGGGTGTCAGCATTAAATTAGTACAAGGCCTTCATTCTTCACTTGAAGAAACTCGGGCTCTAGCTGGGGCGGGGGTTGCTTCCCAAGGAAAAAATGATGGGAGGCAAAGATCTTTTAGAGAATGTCTCCTAAAGAAATTCCTTTTGAGGCAGCCCCACTGGGGAAACTCAGTTCCTTCTTGGAGACCCTTGGTCTAAAAATAATAAAAAATGAAATGAAGTAATAAAATAAAATAAGCTATTACGGAGTGTGTTAAAGCCAGCACCTTCAGAGTGATAATCACTTCTCAGTTTGCTGTGTCTATATTCTGACCGGCCTGGTTTCCAGGTTGCTCGCCCCCAGAGGGAACATATTTCTGACTATTTCTGACTCGTCTGTAGACCTTTTGCCAGCACAGCACATAACTAGTGGGACTTTGACCCAGATCTTTTGACTCCAAGCCCAGTGCTTTTCAACTCCAACATGTAAGGTTAGTAACAAATTCGGTTTGGAATACAGAAATGGCAAACGTTTCTAATGGTGATTTCCCACCGGCAGACGGACTGAGGCAGATGCTCACTAATTTATTCAGCAAACTTGCTGAATGCCAACAAGTCAGGCCCTGCAGATTTCCTGGTGAATAAGACCAATTCAAATCCCACCCTCATGAAACTAGTAATTGTCCAGGAAATTCATACAATAAACACATAACTGCCCAGATAATGAGTAATGACAACAGTGCTCAGTGCTGGGTGGGTTCGTACAGGGAGGGCACAGTAGAACTTATGATCTGCCCTCCCAAACCAGGTCTTATTTTAGGTCTATCCATCTGGGAAAAGAGCACCCCGGCCCCGGCTCGTATGTGGAGGCTCATAAGCCAGGCGTCACCCTCACACCCTCTCACTCCCCATTACCAGTCCCTCACCGTAGCCCCCAATTGTGCTCTCTGTACCTTCCAGAATTGTGTACCTCTCTCCATCTTTACTGCTGTTGTCTCCACCAGCAGTGTCGTCTCTTGCCTGTACCACTGCAGTGCCCCTACTGGGTCTACCCCCAACCCCGGGGCCCCAGCGATGCGTTCCACACAATGCAGTCGTAGTGATCATCTGGAGGAAAACCTGATCACACCACCGTTTACCCTCCCCGTTGCCCCTTTCCCCTCCCATGCCCCACCCCGATCCTACAAGCAAAACCTCAATGTCTCTTTGCTCTTAGAATCAAGACAAACTCCAGAGCATATCCTGCAAAGTCCTGATACTCTGCCCTTTTCCCTCTCCCCAGACTCGTACTGAAACACAGCCCATACTCTCTGCCCGGCCACCCAGCCCTCTTTCAATCCCTACACGTGCTTTGCTGCTTCCTGACAGAGGACCTTTCCACAGGTTGCTCCCCAGCTCGGAATGTGCAGATATCTCCCTTGTTCCCCTCCCTAACTAGGTCCCATTTGTCCAGTAACACATTCCTGGAGCTGATCACAGTGTTCTCCTCCTATGCCTACCAACTCGGTTTTCTGCTCCCACAAGCCTGCGAGCTCCACGAGGGACATGTTTATCTTGGCTCATCATGTATCTCCAACATCTGGCCCAGGGCCTTGTGCAGAAGGAAGTAAGGAAGAAATGAATGAATGAATGAACAAACTCCTTGAGGATCTTAAGAGCTGAGAGAGGGTGAAAGACAAGCAAAAGCGAGTTAGATAAAGGAACTGGGGAGGAAGGCGCATTCTAGTCTGAAGGAAAAGCATGCCTATGGAGAGGAACTGAAATGCACTTACCCTCACTCTCCAGGGAGAAACTATATGAAGATACAGTTTCCCAATAGAGGCAGGAGTGCAGTCTGTTAATGTGGGGGTGGGGGCCGAGGTGAGGGGCTTTTTGTCATGAGTATAGTTCAGGAAGGGTGCAAATATACACATAGCATAAAGGTACAAGGGCTATTTCACAAAGTCAGAGCCATGTAAATAGAAAAAAATAGGTTTTCTTCATAGACTAGACTGGCATCCTAAGAAGAAAAGTGGATTTCCACGGTGGTACATGCTTTTAGGTGATTCAGGAGGAGACCGGTGGTGGGCATCCTCCAGGGATAAAGGCCAAGCTGCAGAGGAAGCAATCCCTGTGACTGCCCCTCCAGGCAGGGAGAGGCCTGGGGGGGGGGCACCCATTAGTATCACCCAAGTGGTTTCTAAGTAGTCAGCTTGGGCTGCTGTAACAAAACGGCACAGACTGAGCGGCTTAGACAGCAGACATTCATTTCTCTCAGCTCTGGAGGCTGGCAGTCCAAGATCAAGGCGGTGGCAGACTCAGTGTCTGGTGCAGGGCCCTTTCCTTGGTGACAGATGGCCACCTCTCACTGCGTCTTCATATGGCCTCTCCTTGCTGTGTGTGTGTGGAGAGGAAGCTCTGGTGTCTTTCCTTCATCTTGCAAGGGTACTAATCCCATTATGGGGCCCCTACCCTCACAGCCTCGTCTAAACCTAATTATGTCCCAAAGGCCCCACCTCCTAATGCCATCACGTAGGAAGTTAGGTCTTCAACATACGAATTTTGGGGAGACACAAGTTTTTAGTCCATAACAGCTTTGGATGTGGATGGTTCAAAGAGGAACCCCAAAGTGGGTACAGAGATGCCTGAGGAGGTAGTGAGGGTGGAGGAATAGGGACACTGTCTGTTCAAAGACTAACATGAGGCTTTACACTCTCACTTCAGCACAAGGGGCCAGTTAGCCTGAAAAGTCAGAACTCCCTGTTCTCCCACGAGGTACATTTGGGGATGTTCTTTTAAACCTTCAGGAAAACAACTGCTCATGACTAATTTGGCATCAGCATGTGGTCTGTCAGTGGGAACAGAGATGGTGGTGTTGGACGTAAGGAGACAGGGGAGCTACTGGGGGATTTCCAGGGACCCCTGATTGCCTGATACAATCGCCTAGTGTTACATCCTGCAGTTCCTACAGGGGCAAAGACTACAGACCAGCAGAGGACCCTGGAAGCCGGGGAAACTACATGGCCCCTTCCTTTGATATTTCTCTTCCCTCAGCAGGTTCTAAGGTGGAATCCCTATACCACAGAAAGGAGAGACCCTGACATACAGGTTATAGATGCTAAAGCCACATGGCAGAAAAGAATTTTATGTTATTGCAGAGCAAGAAGAAGGCCAGTTGGTCCAGCAGTGTTTCGGGGAAGAGTTGCAGGCTGGGGCTAGAGAAACAGCAGAGGTCCATCCCAGCATGTGTCACAGCCCAGGCTCAACCTGGGACTTGATTCGAGGGCAGTGAGAAGCCACAGTCAGGCTACCATGAGAGCTGCGTTTTTTAGATCATCCTGGCTGCAGGGTAGATAATGGATTAGACGGAGCAGGAGCGGCTACAGGGAGGAAGCCACCCTAGGTGAGAAAGGATGGCTGCCTGAGCCGTGGCTGCAGAGTGGACCCAGGAAGTAGGCTCCAGGATGTGGTGATGAGTAATAACTGTGGGGCAGGGGCGGGGAGGAGGCCAGGTAGACTAGGACAGGGTTTCTGTTGTGTGCAGACTGGATCGTGGGTGGCACCGTTGCCTGGGCTGGGGTACACTGGAGGGGGATCCCACACTCTTTAGAGAAAACCACAGTGCGGCCCTTTCCTCAAGAGAATTCATGAGCAGCTTCCTGGGGGCGGCGGTTCCCATTGATCCAGTTGCTTCCCTCCTCGGCACAGCTTTGTGTGGAAGTGGGTGCCTGTGGGTGCTTTTTGCTTTTGAAATGACTGGTTCTCATTTCCTCCTCCACACACTCTCTGAAGTGGTGTGTTTGGGAATGTTACATAACGGCCTTTCCCCATCTCTCTCATATTTATCTTTGTCTGTGGACCTCCCTCCCCAACAGGATGGGTGACCACATCGGTTTCAACAAAATGAGTTTGCCAAGTACCTGCCTTGGAGGTCAGGCTGGGCTGAGTTCTCTGAAACCAGACTCTGGGATAAAAGCGTCCTCTTTCCTGAAAAGGATTAGATCTCTGCAGATCCCTTCCCTGTGGCCTCAGGCACATTTTTGGGATGGGCCCTCTGGTTAGCATACTATGGGATGCGGTAAAAAAAAATAATAAAGGAAGAATGATTAAGGGTATTACATAAAACTTGGCTAATGAATGCCAACTAGGTGCCAGCTAAGTTGGTTGCATTTTTTTGGCTTGTAGCCAAAGCACTTTATTTTGGTTGTTTCAGTTTTTCCACACATAGGTTCTGCTTCTCTCTCAGGTCCCCCGGTTCTACTTTAGCGGCTTCATCTGTGCCCCTTCTTCATCTTTCTTCTTTCTTGCCTTCGTTTCTCCGGTTCCATCCCCCTTGGCTCCCTCGCTGACACCGGGCTCCTCACATAGTTGTCCCCTCCCCCCACGCCGCCACCCGCCCCCTCTCTTTTTCTCTCCTTGTCACCATTTGTTCTCCATCACCCTCCTTTCTGGCTGGCTGATGTTGGAAACATTTCAGGAATTTTTAATTGAAAATACCATGAGAACTGTTATCACCTCCGTTTCAGCACGGAGAGGACCCGCGGCTCAGGGATGGTGATGGGTGACTCCCGGGGCGGGTGGGGTTTAATATCTCACCTAGGTTAACCGGGGCCCCGGGGTGGAATGTGAGACATGAAATATGGTCTGACAGGAAAGAGGGTGTGTCGAATAACCAAAAATTCCTATAAAGTCTGAGGAGGTGGGAGAGAAGTAGAGGATGAGGCATGAGTTAAAAGAAATAAAACAACCAGAAATACTACTGTCACCACCAGCCCCTCCTCCAACTGTCTGCCACAGAAATGGCTGTGAGGGAAAGCAGGTACCACCTGGACATCGGAGAGGATCAGGAGCCCCCTTCCTCCCCGCGTGGAGCGCTCCCTCCCCTCCCTCGGTTCTCACAGCTGTCCCCGGCCCTGACTCTGCGGCCTGGGTCAGATGAGCTCAGCCTCCTTTGATCTCCTCCCCTGCGAGGTCAGCAGCTCCACCCGGGGCCTTCTCCCAGGTCCCAGCTCAGCCTTCACATCTGCCAGGGCCTCGGAAACTGGGAGGCTGAGGAAGAAGGCAAGAGCAGGCCGTGGCAGGGGGTGGGCTGGCTGTTTTTCCATAGTGTCCGCCACAACCAAAGGGTCCTGTTTTCAACTGGTCATTGTGGGGAAGGCAGGCAGGGGTGCTGGAGTGCCCGGGTGCCAGGGAGAGAAGGTCGTGCTGTAGCTCCTTACTCCTCTCCTGCAGCCTCAGTCAGGGACTGTGGCACAGGAATCATCAAGCGCTGGGATGGGACGAACCACAGCAGGCGTCTTCTCCACAGGACCCGGCCTGGGCCCTGGATTCAGCAAGCGAGCCCTGCCGCCCACCTTCAGCCACGGTAGGTCCACTTTCCTCTGTTTCCTATAATGACGTCCTGTGCAAGATCTTGAGAAAAGGATTCCACGGGTGAAAATTAAAAGAGGTACAGTTTCAAAAATCCACTGATTTAATCCAAGCCTCTCCTGTTTATAAATAAACCAAGGCCCAGAGAAATTGCGTGATGAGCTGAAATAATACAGTGGTAACTGCGTGGCCAGCCCAGACTTGGGTCTCCTGCCCTCAGCGCATTTCCCTGGTGACTGAACCACTCAAAGAAGAAGCAGCAGGACCACAGCATGCGTGAGGCTGATGGGAGTAGATTTGCTCCTCTCCAGCCTCCCAGACTCTCACAGTGGCTGCTACTCCAGGTGGAAACTGAGGCCCAGAAGGCCCCGCTGGTTTCCCAAAGGAATCAAGGTATATGCCTTTTCAGGTTTGGAGCAGAGGACTGAATGAGTTTTGAGATAATGCACCGTGAGTATTTCCTTCTGAGCCAATGAGACTGACAAAGCCTTGTATGCACCTCACAGGTTTGTACAGCTGCATGCTGAGTGCCCCAATCCCTAGAGCTAAGAATCCTGGAAATTATTAATTTTTTTAAAGAAAAGAAGAAAAGAAGGAAAGGACAAAAGAAGAAAAAGAAAGAAAAAAAGAAAAAATATATATAGAAACATGAAAAAAAGAAAAAATTTTTTTGCCAAATGGGGCATATGACCCTCACACCTGAAGAAGAATCTGGAAAATGAGAGGTAAAGAACACATGCGTTTGACCAGCTTCCTCCGTATGTCACAGCTAAACATTGAGCTTTTATGGGCATTTTCATCTGATGATTTTCTAAAATGAACCAAAGGAAAGAAAATGAAAACCCAGGAAGAAGACAGAAAGCCAGAAGCCTGCCACGGAAGGGGATGTCTGGGAAAGCCAAACAACTGGGCAGGGAGAAGGCAGGACCTGGGCGATGGAGAAGTTGCCGCCAGTGTGGGGCCGGAGGGGTGGCTGCCAGGCCGCCCGCTCCCTCCTCCCAGATGGCCCCACTCCACCCAAGCATGGGCAACTCTGCCTGCACATGGTGTTTTCTTTTTTCTCAAATAAAATATCATCACCTGATCTTAGCTAAGTAACTGTGAACTTGTAAAAGTCTGTTTGTGGTTCCCCAGAGACTCATTCAAGTGGTTTTTCAGATGAATTTGTTCATTCAAACACTTTGCCGTGTTTCTCTAATTGTTTCTCACAGTCCCGTTGTGAGGGGTAATTATTCCAGCGACCTCGCTCAGCCCTGTTGCAGGTGAGTAAACTGAGCCTGGTGAAGGCAGTGCCATGAGAGGCAGAAACCACCCCGGATCTATCTTCCCCACCCTCAGACACTTGTGGGCATTGTCCAAATCTAGAATCTTGTAGAACTCACAGACTGCATGTTTCCAGCCAACCCCAGACCATGAGACAGGCATCTGTTTGGTTTGGCCAGGACACAGCATCCTGTTGATAACCATTCCATAATTTTGCAACATGTCAGCCGTGTCAGTGAAGCTAGTACATTTCAGTCTTAGAAAATAAGGAATTCAAGAGACAGAAACTAATAAGAACAGGGGTCCTAAGGAGTCTTTAAAGATACTGCAAATGTACAAGAAAAGCATTTTGGGAAATAGATTTAGAATTTAATTCTAATTCTTCTAACTAATGAAATATATTGCTCAGGATTCTTCTCTGTCCCCTTGGAATTTAGTCCTGCATGAAGATCCTGGGATGTATTATGAATAAATCAATTAGCATTAAATAACATTTTATGTTATATATTATAACCTTGACAGAGACACTAAAAAAGGACTAATTATGTAATTCATAATTCATACCAATCAGTGTTGAAACTCAAACAATGCAAAAGTGGGAGACAGTATCCAGTGATTAACAATTTCATAGCTTCTGCACATCTGAGAAAAGAGTGCTCAGTTGAATTACATCCTCCATAAGCACGTTTTTATAAGAATTGTGATTGTGCCTATCTTAACAGTTGTCTTCTGTATCTTGAAAAATTATTCTCCACATTTTGAATGTTTTATGTTAGAGAATTTTTTAATGCACAGAGAGAGTACCTGTTACCTTTTCATTTTTTGTTTTAGATGTATGAGCATGCTCATGTTAGGTATTTGCATAAATTGTCACATTTTTCTTATGTAATACCTTTTTGTTTATATAGTTCAAATATATTCTTTCTTTAAACTCTTTAAAAAGTACGATAATAATGTTGTATTAATAAATATTAGAATAATATATCATAAATATTAAGCAAATATCTGGTGCTGGGTGCAAGCACTGTTCCTGGTGCTGTGTGTATTCTTGGGAACATGAAGCTGCATGAGCCCCTCAGAGACAGGGTCGGCTGGGGCTGGGAGGCAGATGTGTCTAAGGCAGAAGGAGAGCGTGGACCCACATTCACCCATGGAGGCTGCTTCGAAGTCCTGTGCCAGCAGTATGGTGGGCTCCCAAGGGAGCAGGCATGAAAAGTTTTCCAAAATTAGGGAACTGGACAGAAGGACACCTCCCTCCATCACCTCTACCATTTTTACTCTGTAATAGGTTATCCCTATCTGTGACCAAGAGGGAATTAAATTTGGTCTTAAATTTGTTGCCTTGCACCTGGTGCTAGGGCAGGGCTGGAGAGGGAAAACCACTGCTGTTAAGAGCTCAGGGAAAAGCCTTCACCTGTTCTGAGGGGTGGGGCTGCCCCCCAGGCCAAAGGTGAGAGGTAACTGGATGTCAGTGAGGAAAGAGTCAGGAATTTCTTGAGGTAGGAAGTCAGGGCAAGGGAAGACAGTGGAAGAACACTGCCCTGGAGACCCAGGGGCTGTGGGTTCATCCCGTTTCTGCCTCTAATTCACTGTGTGATGTGGGAAAAGTTACTTCTGCGTGGCCTTGGTTTCATCATTGGTGAAACATAAAAGCCCATTTTTTTGGACAGAGACTAAGGCTCCTTCCTGCTCTTAATTCTAAGATTCTGTCTGGACTCTGGCAAGAAAGGACAGCAATGCCTGGACTTAGGAGAAAGTAAAGACATTGCACAATTCTGGCCCAGAACCATAATTTGGGTAAAAGAAAACTGACCTGGAAGCAGGAGAAATGGGTTCTAACCCAATATTGGACCCTCACTTAGAGTGTACTTGGGAAAATCACGTCACCTCTTTGGGTCTCTATTTCCTCATCAGAGAAATCAGAGTATTGATCTTCAAATTTTTATGGTAATTTTTTTTTTTAAGCAAGAGAACTCTCCCATCAATGTCTCATATATGACAGAACAAAACCCAGAACTTTCTTGGTTGAGGTGGTAGGAAAGGCTCCTGAATCTACCCCTGTGACTGATGAGTCACTTTTTCTTGGACCTCTGTTCCCTCATCTGTGGCATAGGAATAAGAATTCCTGCTCTTACACAATCTCACAGTTAATCGGGGGCGGGGGGAATGAGACAAGATATGTGAAAGGGTTTTGCAGGCTCTAAATTGCTGTGCAAATGTACAAATTCATATTCAGACCTGTTGTCAACCCCTGTGTCATCTCTGCTGGTCTAGAAGTCCTCTCAAAAGTCCTCCCAAAGTCCATGGCTATGGAAGGAGAAAGACGTCCATTCCTCTCCAGTTCAAAGTATGGTGTGGGGCCAGTAGCTCTGAAAGCCAAAGGCAGCCCCTGCCGGGTCTGTAGATGGGGCCCAGAGCAGCTATGCTTAGAGATACACAGGGATAGAAGCCAGTGCCCCTGTGATCCACACGCTTACCATGCAAGGGTCCACGAACAGCAGAAAAAGGAGGAAGAGATTTCTTGGGCTGGAGCATGTGAGCAAACCTTCCAAAAGAAGATATGGTAGCAGAATCTGGCTCTAAAATGTTTCCCTGAACCTTTGATGAGCACTTTTGTTTGAGATTCTTGTGTCCCCCAACCCCCATACACCCTCACTGGTTACCCTGGTGATCAGTAGCAGCTCAGCCCTGGGAACTAGTTTCCAAAAGAAGAGCTGTGATCTCCCCTAGCCTCCCCGGGTCAGCCACCTTGACTTCCTGCTTGATCCTGTCCGCTTTCTCCTGGTGCCCACAGTGCTGCTTGTGCTGCCCCTCACTCGTCCTGTGCATTGGTTTTGACCTGGGCTCCAGCCTGTGAGACTCCCAGGTTGGTTTCCAGCCGGACGAGGTGGGTTTGGCTTAGCCTGCTCTTTGCTGCCCTCACTCTTTTGCTCCTCTTGCTTCCAACAGGCTCCTGCTGGCTTTAATTAAGTCTGTGGAGCCTCCCCCAGGGCCGGCCCTCACAAAATGAGGTGACCCAGCTCACTAGGGCTGCTCCCCAGAGGCCCCTCAGCTCCGGGCTTATCACAACAATTTCTGCTTCACATTTTCCACAGAACATTGCAACCTTTACAGGAAAACATTCCCTGTAAGTGCAGAAGCCAGCCAGGGCACTAGGTCCCAAACAAGAAGGCTCTGGATACTCTTGGTGCCCAAAGGGCTTGGCCTTTGGAGAGATTGCCTGTGAGAGACTTAGCTTTTTAATACCAAGGAAAATGGCTCCTGGGCAGAGCCATAGTGGGCTAAATCACAGAGTCAGCAGAGTTCTGCAGCCAGGCCCCTGACCTTTCATAGTTCTTTAGGACTGAATTCAGGATGTCCAGCTATGTGGAAGACCCAACCACATACTCAGTAAAATCGATACTTCTACGTCTGGGATTCCAAGACCCTCAACAACTTTCTCCTTTCTGTTCCAGGGTTATAACCTAACATTCTTACTCAGATCCTCAGGTCTTGCAAAAGGAAGCTACTGGGGAGTGCAGCATAGTGATTGTATCAATCAGAACAGGTTACGTTATGCTGTAGTAACAAATAGCCCCACAATTTGTGGGTTAACATGCAAAAGTTTATATTTCACATAAGCATAGAGATTCCATTGTTTGTGGTGGATCATGTGAAATACACACAGTCTCCTTAGCCATCATCATAGGAAAGATTGAGGAACTGGGCATATGAATGTCACTTTCTCTGACATGTTTGATATGAACACAAACTTTGAAGCCAGACAGAACTAAATTCAAATCCCAATTTCACCACTCACTAATTATGGATCTTGGTCAACTTGATCTCTCTAAATCTTGTTTTTTCTTTTTTCTTTTTATTTTAAAAATAATGTATAATATACATACACATACAAAAAATTAACCCTTTTTAGTATACAGTTCTGTAAGTTTTGATAAATACAGTTGGATAACTACCACCACAATTTAAATATTGAACAGTTTCATCAACCACTCCTCCCAAAACTCTCTGTTTCCTGTTGTAGTTGACTCTTTCACCAGCAGCTCCTAGCAACCATGGTGTGTTTCCTGTCCTTATAGTTTGCCTTTATAAGAATGTCATATAAATGGAACCATACATTATGTAGCATTTGAGTCTGGCTTAGCTTAATGCACTTGAGATCCATACATGTTTTTGTGTGTATTAGTAGGTTAGTCCTTCTCATTTCTCAGTAGTGTTCCTCTGTATGGATGTACCACAGTTTGTTTACCCATTCACCAGTTGAAGGACACTTGGTTCCAGTTTTTACCAATTATGTATACAGTGGCTGTAAACATTTATGCACAGATTATTGTGAGAACATTAGCTATCATTTCACTTGGGTAAATATCTAGGAGATGGATTACTGGGTAGCATAAGTGTATGTTTAACATTAAAAGAAATTGCCAAATTGTCTTTCCTAGTGGCCATACCATTTTGCATTCCTATGAGGAATGTATAAGAATTTCAGGCTTGGTACTTACGAGGGTTTTTGTTGTTGTTGAATTGCCTCTTTAATATGTGAGTAATAGTATCACATTGTGGTTTTAATTAATATTTCCCAAAATGATTTATGGTGTTGAGCATCTTTTTATGTGCTTATTGTCACCTGTATTTCTTTGTTAGTCAAGTGTTTAAATCTTTATATTGTTTCTTTTCTAATTAACTTTTGAGACTTCTTCTTATACATGGATTTGTGTCCTTTATCAGATAAGCTATTTGCAAATATTTCCTTCTAATTCATGACTTGTATTTTCATTTTCCTAATAGTGTCTTTCAGTTTATCCATTTTTTTCTTAGATGAATCATGCTATTGGTGATGTTTTGAGGAAATTAAAGTTAGTGAAGATTTTCTTCTAAGTTTTCTTCTAAAAGTTTTATAGTTTTAAGTGTTACATTTATGTCTTATCAATTTTGAGTTAATTTTTATATCTTTTAAAGGGAATGTGTTTTTAGCTTCATTTTTTCCATATGGCTATTTGTTTAGTCCAATATCATTTGTTGAAAATATTGAATTCCCCTCTTTTTCCATTAATTTGCCTTTGTACTTTTGACAAAAATCGACTGATGTAAATGCATGGGTCTGTTTATGGTTTCTCTGTTCTATTCCATTGGTTTATGTCTTCTTGCATCAGCATCATGCTGTATTGATTATTTATTTTATCTTTATGGAAAGTCTTGAAATCAGGTAGTGTGAGTATTCAGCTTTGTTCTTTTTAAAAATTGTTCCATTGGACTTCCATAAAAATTTTTAAAGAACTTGTAGATTTTCACAAAAGCTTTTTTGCTTAGATTTTGATTAGAATTGTATTGAACTTTATAGATTTATCTATAGTGAATTAACATCTAATCCATGAACATGGCACTACCCCCTCCCCACTTATTTAGGTCTTTTTTGATTTTCTTCATCAGTATTTTGTAGGGGTTTTATTTGTATGTTTTGTAGCTTTTTTGGTATGTTTGTTATACAAATATTACACATATCTTGTAAGAGTTATACCTAAAGATTCTGCATTTTTATGCCATTTAAAAGTTACTAAGTAGCTCTCTTTGTTTTTAAAAGATTTCTTAGCATAAATGGTCATATCATCTTAAAGACAGGTTTTTTTTTTTTTTCTGGATGCCTTTTATTTGTTTTCTTGCATTATTATACCTCCAGGACAATTTGAATAGGAGTATTAAAAGCAGACATAAGTGCTTTGTTCCTAGTCTTAGGGGGAAAGCATTGTCTTTCACCATTTAGTAAGATGTTAGCTGTTTGTTTTTTCATATACGGCCTTCAGGTGGAATAAGTTACCTTCTATTCCTAGTTTCCTATTAGTTTTTAAAAAAATCATAAATGGATATTGTATTTTGTAAATTTTTTGATCTTTTGAGATAATTATATCATTTTCCATTTTTTACTCTGTCAATATGGTTAATTATATTGATTTTTAAATTTTAGACCAATCTTGTAATAAACCTTATTTTTTTCATGATACTTAATCTTTTTTAATATATTCTTGGATTTGATCTGTTAAAATTTTGTTAAGGGTTTTACATCTATGTTTATGAGTTTAGTTTGTAATTTTGTAATGTCTTTTCATAGTTTTCATATCAAAATAATGCTGGTCTCAAAGATTAAATTTGAAAATGTTCCCTCCTCTCCAGTTTTCTTGAAAAACGTATGTGGAATTTGTATATTTGTATAATGCATATTTGTGTGTATATATATATATGTATATTAAGGAAGCTTAAATATTTAGTAGAATTCAGCAGTAAACTGACCTGGGCCTTGACGTACTTGTTTCTGTGATGGGAAGGTTTATAACTTCAGATTCTATCTCTTTCACATATGTATAGGGATTTTCAAGTTCTCTGCTGCTTCTGGAGTGAGCTTTGGTTGTTTGTGTTCTTCAAGGAGTTTGTCAAATATATTGGGATAAATTTGTTTAAATTATTTTCTTATCCTTCCAGTATCTTTAAGACCTGTAATGATGATGGCTCTTTCATTCTTGATATTCTTAATTTCTTAATTTGTGATATTCTGGGTTACATTTTATTTTCTTTTACTCAATGTGGGTAGACTTTTATTGACCTTCTTAATTTATTATTAATTTTATTGACCTTCTTTAAAAAACCAATTTTTGTTTCATTAATTTTGTCTGTTTTTTCTCTTTTCTATTTAATTGATTTCTGCTCCTATTTTTATTATTATTTGTTCCTTTCTCTTTTTTATTTTCTTAATACGTAAATTTAGGTCATTTCTTTGAGATCTTTTTTCTAATAGTTTGGTGTATGCATATTAGCTTATAATACTAGCATACAAATTTTCCTGTAAGCATTGGTTGCTATGCCCCACAAAGTTTGATATTTGTGCTTTCATTTTTATTTAGCTCAAAATACTGTCTTATTTCTCTTTTAATTACTTCTTTGATCTATGGACCTATGAATTATTCAGAGGTGTGTTATTTAATTTGTAAGTATTTGGGGATTTTCCAGATATCTTTTTGTTATTTCTCATTACTTTAACTGTGGTCAGTGAATGAACTTTATATGACTTTAATCTTTTTAAGTTTGTTGAAACTTGGTTCATGGCCCAGAATATGGTCTATCTTGGTAAATGTTCTATGTGCACTTAAAAAGGATATGTATTCTACTGTTGTTGGGCTGTTTCAATGACATGTCAGCAAACATGAGCTTGAGTCTGACAAAGTATTAAGTAGTACAATAACGGAAGAATTTTCCAAACTATAATTTTAAATTATGGATGTCAAGATCTCTGTTATGATTCAGGAAAAGTACCCCAAATTTTATTCTCAAGAAAGACATAAAGAATTTGGAATTGTAGTTATGATAGGCTGAGTACTAAAATAGATATTATCTCATTTATTCCACATAACAGCCTTTCAGGATAAGCACATCTATCCTGATTTTAGTGATGAAGATATTCAGACTTGTATTTGAAATTTGCCCAATTTCATAGAAAGTGAGAGGTGAAGATTTGAACCTAGAACCTGAAAAATCATGCTCCTATCTACAGAGCTGGAATGCTCGGGGTATGAAGGAAGTGGAGAATTGAGAGTCATAAGTCAAGTCAGCCTCTCTCTGATCTGTGTGCTGAGAAGGATGCTCTTCCTCACTCAGGATTACAGTGGGGCTCAAATAATGAGTTATGTAACAGTGCTCAGAAAGCTGTAAGGCTAATCAAGTAGCCATCACTACCCTGACCAAGAAGATTCTCAGAGAAAGATATATGGTGAAGGGAGTAAGACTGGGTGTGAGCAGGCAAAGAGATTAGAACTCTACCCTACAAAGGTGAAGGCTGGGGAAAAACAGTCTCTAAAATCATAAAGTATGTGAATCTACACATTTTATCTTTTGAAGCTTGAAAAGGACAAATTCATGGCAAGTAAGAAACTATTACTTTATGAATGGATGATAAATTTATGTAACACACTACTCCAGGGTGTGGTACATGCTGAAAAACAAACAGACAAATGGGGTCCAAAAAGTTGGCATTAATTTGCAGGTAGTAGTTCATCGGAGATGCTGTGATTCTTTGATTCACACCCCTAAACTTTCAAGATCAAAATCGAGAAGATTCCTCAAAACCCCTTAGTGCTGTCAAAGAAAACCCAGAGCTGGACAGTAAAGTGGTAAAAACAGATTTTACTTTGGACTATTGCAACAGGGGATGAGAGACCTAAGAATAGAACCAGGTCAATTCTGAATATTGCACAGGCAAGTGGGAATTCATAGCCAAGGAACAGGGTGGGAATCTATGGATGGAAAATTACTAAGAGGAAACATCAGAGGTAATTCTGGCTAAACTGACCGAACAGGATTCTTGTACCTCAGGGTGGAGGATGTGGAACCTATCAGTTATCGAGGGTGGAGGGTTCTGGTTAAACTGACTTAGCAGGGCTCTTACTAAGACTGGATTTTACAAGAAAGTGCACAGATGGACCTAGGATAAGTTTCAGGAGGCTGACTAAAATTTAGTCAAGCAAAGAAACTTTGTCAGTGCCTCTGTCAGAAAAGAGAGTTAGCTGGAAAAGGCTGACACTATAGTATGGTAGGATGGGGCCTGGGTCAACCCCGCGTGTAGAGCTGATCCAAGAGCATAGTACTCACAGCGGTGTGTCAGCTGTCAGCTTCTTCCATAGGACCTTTAGGGTAACATTCATGATAGAAATTTTGAGTTTGAATTGCGATCAGAAAACAGGAATAAGGGGTAGAGACATTATGTGCCCCACCACTAAGTGGGATCTGGGCACGGGTCACAGTTTCCCTACCCAGAGGACAGGCTGGGGATAGATCGTTGGTCTCCTGTTATTCTCCTCTCTAGTTACCTACTTTCGAGTCCACCTTGGAAAGGCCACTTGGTCATCCCCTAGAACTGTACCATCTCTAAGGTTCTGAACCCATGTCTCAGTGTCTGACCCCAGCATCCTCACTTCAACTTCGACCCTACAATTTGTTCAGGACAACCAGTTTCCCGATTCCTGCATTCCTCCCCATCATTCAGTCTCCTCCTGGCTCTATTTCTTCCTCCTCCAGTCCAGACCTTTCTTACTAGGAACTTCAACTTCTGTACCTCATCCTTCTGTTTACCTTCCTGCAAACCTCTAACTCTGGATTATCCCAGCCAGCCTGGATTCTCATTCCCAAACCTGAGCTTCTGAGAGTTGCTAGAAAAAAGTCCCAAGTCTGGAAGTCCTTCTCATTTACCGCCTTCCCCTCTGCTCTGCAGAGCTTCTCATCTCCTAGTAATGCTCTCTCCCACTCCTGCAGTGTCCACTACAAGTCATCACTGCCTTCCTCAAAACTCCTCCTAAGCCCTGCCCTCTTGCTCTGCAGATGACTTTGAGCCCTGCTATTTATTAGATAGGCTCTCGGTACTTTCACCTAGAAGTGTATCTCTGCATCCCCCACCGCCTTCACTTCCTTCCCTTCTGTCTCAGAGGAGTGTCCTGACAGTCACTGTTAACTCCTCCACCTGAGTTGTGCACCATAAACCCTCCTAACTCCTTCAGGCTTTTGCTCCATTGTTTCTTCTTTTAAAAATTTCCCCCTATTTATCCAAGCTCACCCTCTTCATTGTCTTCACCTTCTCACCCCATAAACACACTCAGGTATCTTCTATCTTAACATTAAATAAATAAAGATCCTCTCTTGGTTCTTGGACATCTTTTAACTACGGTAGGAATTTACATCCCTTCACAGCTAATATTACAGAACTTGTTCCCTACACTGTTTCTGCATTTTAACCTTCCACCCACTTTTCAGTACTTTGATGACTTAGAAAGGTGATTGCTCTGAGAGCCACATGACCTAGTTTCTGATTTCAATAATGCTGGTCCAAAGCTGTGGGACCTCAAGAAGTCATTTTAAGACCCGATCTTTAACTTCCTCATCCATGAAATAAAGCATTTATTTTGTACTAGGCACTGATCTAAGGACTTCACACACATTAATTAAACTTAATACTCCCAAGAACTCTATGTGGAAGGCACTGTTATTCTCATCTTACTCTGAAGTGTTTCGAGGTTGAATAGCTTGACCCAGTTCACACAGCTGATAAGTACAGAAACATTTCAAATCCATGAGCCTGGCTTGAGTATCCATGCTCCTAGCCTCTCCTGGATGGCCACACTAAGGTTCTTTTTAGCTACAGCCTCTTAGAATTGGAATAATGTCTCTAAGAAAAGAGTTCTGAACTCTGGGAACAAGTCCTTCAATGTTTCTCTCCACACATCACAAACACCTCTTTTCTCTGCTTCACAATTCTAGACTGAGTCCCAGGAAGTCACCACCGTCTGGAAAGCAGCCAGCTGTTCACCCCTCCAGGTATAAGGCTCTAAGGAAGGCAGCATCATTCTTGAAGCTCGCTCTCTCCCAGCTTTTCTCTCTTCTTAGCTAAACAGAAACTCCTACTCTCTCCTAAGAATTTCCTAGAGGTCGGTGGACATAATGAAGTGAAAAGGACTTGAGCTAAGTCATCAATGATCTGGGAGACCTAACGAGAGAGGTTCAGTGATGCAGACCAACCATGTAATCCCCCCATCTCAGTGTAATAAAGGGAACGTACTTGCCCTGCCCATCACATAGGGCCTAAGAGAATAGACAGTAGAGAATGGGGAAGGAGTATAAGCCAGGGTTTGTTTTCATAAAGCTCTCGCTTGTCTCTTGCTTCTAAGTAGAAAACATTTTGGAAATAGAATGGCTCAACCTTGAAACAGACGACCTACAGGGATCGTGGAATATTTCAAAACAAAGTATGCAGTCTTTAACGGTGAGGCATTGTCGCCTGAAGGCAGCAGGATTAACTGGATGACCTTTGGAGGTCCCTTCCAGCTTGCAGCCCCTCTGAACTCCAAGGAACACGGGTTGGGGAATGGGGGCACAGTGTGCAGGAAATGTTGTTCGCACCTGTCCAGTCTGGGGCCCAACTGGTAAAAGGTGAGAACACACTGGAGAAGTCAGGAAATGGCTTGAAGTTTTCTCATTTTCCATCCGTTCTGGATCTTGGCTCCATGTGCTGGGGGTGCAGCAGCTCAGATTTCATAAACAGGGTCTGAGGAGGCAGGAAGCTCATGCCGGGTGAGCTGTTTTCCTCTCCAGCTTGCCCACATTTTACAAATCTCTTTCCCCATTTCCCTCCCGGTTTCTCACCCCCTTGCCTCTGGCACTGTAAAATCTTGGCAGACCCTTGAGTTAGGTTTATTTTGGTTGAATAAACAGCTAAATGAGGTTTTATCTTCTGGTTTCTGCCCTGAATTGGAGGAAGGGGTGTTCTAATGCTCCACTGGCCTCTTGGGAAGCAATTACATAATTCTGCTGTTCCTCCAGGAAGATTTCTTATAAATAAGCCTGATTTACAATAAATCATCAAGATGTTGAGGAAAATCAGGTCATTTCATACAAGAGAGGTGAGCAAATTGAAGGAAATGAGCCAGAGCCACACTTGGAGGAGGACACGTCTCTGCATTGGCTCTGCCAGTCCTTGGGAACAGCCACCCTGGATTGGCTCCTTTGTCCCTTTTTCTGAACAGAAAAGCTGCCTCTGAAAGGGTCCCTTTGACATGATTGGCGATTGCCACTAAGATATGTTCCATAATTTCTTTCTTTTAGAACGCTCACTGAAGAAGTGACTTGTAAGGTATCTGTGATTAAATATCTACTTATTAATAATACTTTGTTTTTAAAATAATAATTAAAATAATTTTAGTATCAACAGTATTTGTTGATTGATCAGAGACTCCAAGAGTTAGGGGTACATTCAGGGATGATCCCATCCAGTGGCTGTGCCCTGGGACTGTTATGATTGTGCAGATTCTGGGTGGTTTTATTTCTCTCTGCATGTTTCTGGTGATGGACTGAAAAGTAATGAAAAGGAAGATGAAGGAAGTAGTGTGTGTGTGCACTCATGCATATTTGTGAGCGAGGATGTACCAGGTAGTTTCATTCACTGTTCAGATGAGTAATTCCAAAAACACAGCAGGATCGTAGGTGTGGTATGCAAAACAATGGAGAACACAGAATAATCCGCTTGTTTCTCTCCACCACCATCCCTGCTCCCTTGGGTTTCAGCTGATGACAAGAAAGCCATCCAAGAAACAGTAGACTATATATATAGAGAGAGATTTAGACATCTCCAATATAGAGATTTTTCAGAAAGGAAAAATCTCTCCACAATTCTTGCCAGTGCCCAACAACCCGCACTACCCAGAGGGTTTACATCAGAACTTACCTGCTGTGACGTTTACTCCTCCCAAGTCTATCTCCAGGGGAGAGGCCAAGTAGCTGTTTCCCAAATGTTTATGTTACATTAGATAATGGACTATAGAAGGCCCAAGGGCCAAAGTGAAGGGTCTTGAGACATTAGAAAGTCTAATTCCTGGTTAGGAAATTGCCCTTTAAGAGTGAAGTTGCCCTGGTTAAGTTTTCCTTAACCAGTCAAGGAAGTGGGTAGGCCAGGACCGGAGTTCTAGTTTGAGTTCCACAAGCCAATGTGCTGCCAAGTCTCGTGGCCTCCATTTCCTCAAGGGTAAATATAAGATAAAATAAAATAAAGGGAGAGAGAGAAAGCCTGGACTCAGCTGTCTTTAAAGACCCCTCCTCCTCTAATGTTCTAGGGTCCCAGAAAATGCTCAAGGCCTAGAAATCTTGTGATTTTTGTAAGCAAGAAACAATGGAAGCAGTTGATTACTATTCTCTTGGTCAAATCTTGACATCTTTTGAGAGCATTTAAAGAATTGTCTCATCTACTTGGCTAAGGAAAGAGACAAATGGCTCTCTCTTCACCCTCTACGCCAATGTTAGTCCCATCTGTCCCAAGAGGATCCTCCAGAAACCTCTATTAACGTCTCCTCGGTTGTGTCCAATAATAATGATGGTAATGATAATGATAATGTAATTATCCCAGTTTATTGATGTCAAGTGCATGTTGATTACAAATGGAACAGGAAGTATTTACTTGCCTCCCGCTTCTCCAGCCTGGTTGTGAAATCAGAGCCGGGCTTTGGAGCAAGCATGAAGCCTGCACCTTTCATAATTGTAATGGGATCCAGATGTGGCTCCGTCCTACGAAGGCAAGTGATGAAAGCAGTAAATGGGTCCCATGCACATATGCTCTGCCCAGGTGGGGTCCACTTCCAGCTCCCTCTCTGTGAGCCAATATTGTTCTGCATTTCCTCCAATTAATTCTGATGATGTAAAAAGATGAAAATGCATCCCCCACAGAGGCTTGCACATAGTAGGTCCTCATTCATTTATATTCCAGAGATGGCAGATTGTTTCAAGGAAAGGAATCTGAAAGCCACTGAACGTGTGGTGCTCTTAGGGTGATGCTGGGTGAGGTGGGAATTTCTTGATATAAGAATGAGCCATTAGTGAGAGGCCAACACCACGGTGAGAGAAGAGCCTTTGAAGGGAAGCACAGCAGAGTGCTAAGGAGTGAGCCCCAGGGATGGTGCAAGGGACAGAACCCAAGTGTGAAGAGGTGGAAAGTCAAAGAACATAGCACTTTGGGAGCCAGAAGGTGGGAGTGTCAGGAAGGAAATGGTGTTGCGGGCATCAGCGCGCAAAGGTGTCTTTCTTGCTGTGGGAAGTCCTGCAGCTCTCGTTCTGCCGTTACAGTTCGTTTGTTGGAAGGGGGGTGGGGTGGGCTTTCCCTCTTTTCCTCTTCGTTTTTTAAAAAAAATCTTTATTTCCTCAATTGAATAGAATAAGAAAAAGTTAACATGGTTTTCTTATGTTAACTTTTATGGTTAAAACCATTCATTACACTTTTATAATTACCTACCTTTTCATGAAAATGGAGATAAGTGGGCACTGTTAACACAGTGCAAAGACCCCTGGAGAAAAATTAACAAAAATTAATTATTTTTCAAAAGTAGAACAAATTAACACATTTAAAGAGCTTCTTATTAATTACAAATAGTTCAAAGTAGAAGTGGCTTGATCTGAAAACCACACTGTGCTATGATCTGAGTTTTAAAAAATGTGATCTTCAGTTTCAGTCTAGCATTCTAGGGTATTTTAACATTGTATACACAAATCATATGTTTGTGTTTTTATTCTATTTTGGAGGTTTATTACATTATTTAGATTACTATCAGGAAATGAAGTGATTCACATAATTGAATATTTGAACAATAGGAAGCTGATTTGATCAAGATCCAAATTCTAAATTTTTAGTCTAAAAAAATCTTTTTCCCCATCATGCAAATTCATTATACACAACTTAGAAAATGCAGATAAATCAAAAGAAGAAAATAAAAACAAGCCCATAATCCATCCTTCATAAATTACTTATTAAAAATATTAAGTAATATTTAGAGTGACACTTCGAGAATGGAAAGGGGCACAAAGGGGTCACCCCCAGGACAGAAGGCATAAATGGGGCTGTCCTGGGCTAACCAGCACACATGGCCACCCTGTTTATCAGACACCTACTATTCCCCACATTATTGTGGGTGCCGTGGAGACAGCACTGAGCAAACTCCCTGCTCTCGTGAAGCTTACATTCCAGTGTTAACATTGACCACAGTTGGCATCGGGGTGTATGTTCTTCTAGTCACATACACGGACATTTTTTTTTCTTTAAGTAAAAACATTGCATTTTTCATCATTTTAACAATAGTCTTTTAAAGTGTGCAATACCTCTTCCTGATTGCTTATATAGAGGACCCTCATTGTCATTTTGCATTTTTCTAAGGAGGCAATCCTGGAAAGAATACTAAACCAGGAGACTTTGCCCCAGGGCTCCTGTCCCTTCTGCTGCTCACTAGCCATGAGACTGTCCTGATCACTCCCCATCTTTGGTCTCAGCTTCTTCATGTGCAAAAATCAGACAAAATGTAGACATATGTTCTGCCCAGGTGGGACCTGCTTCCAGCTCCCTGTCCGTTAGCCAGTACTGTTCTGCATTTCCACCGATTAACTCTGATGATGTAAAAGGATTGAAATGCATCCCTCATGGCACAGAAGGCACCTTGAAGTTTTAAAATCTGTGACTCCATAGTTCTGTGATTTTTCTTCTGATAATATGGGCCAAATTTGGATAAGGGGCAGGGAATTCTCTGATTTTCCTGACAGAAATAAGGGGAAAGAAAAGTTTTCTGCATTAGGATGTACTGTATAACGTGATTAGTATAATAATTACATCATGGATATGTTAATATTTGCAAATATATTAGGGAGCTTTATTTGCCAAAGTGATTGTCAAATACTTGAAAGAAAAGCTATTTCTTAAATCATCCAATAGGATAACTTCTTGGGTAAAATGATCAACAGTATCAGGTGATTCCATCTCCTGAACTCTGAGGACAAGCAATGCTTTTCTCGGAAGTCAGCACAAGATGTTTTTCTGCTCTGATATTGTCTCTGCTTGTAGTATTTTAATGAGATGCTAGTGAACATGTTTCTTTTTTTTCAGTCTTAGCATACAGAGAGGAAAGTTCCACGTTCTGTTCATTTGTCCATGTTTTTTGCCTATTAACTCATAACTGGCAAAAGTGAAGAGGAGTTGGATTCTGTATGAGTCAGTAGATTGTAGGTCCACTTGCAACCACATTAAAAGTATTCTGAGGTGAATTCAATGAGCAAAGTTACAGTTATTTAGCAATAAACTTTTCCTTTAAATTTAATGAGACATAATTTCACAATGTCTATATATTTTATAGTACTGATTGAAATTGATTCTAAACCTGGAAGAACCATCAACGTGAACAGATGCATATATTTCAATATTCTTCAAATTAGCATATACAGTCATAAGTAAAAATAAATGATTTCCTGTAGAACTTTGAACTACCTTTTTAAAAAATACTGTAATTTTCCTGGTTCTCTTATATAAACTTATATAATATGTTTATCAGGAGTCCACTCATAGTCTGCCTCCTGTGTGAGGAAGGCCTGTAATTCTCCATGGAGGGGCTGGCTGTCAATCCCAACTGGGGCCTGGCATGAAACTAGACAAGGGAGGTGGGGAACTAGGCTGTGTAGGCACCATGGAATGGGCAGGATTGAGGGCCTGCTGGCACTGGGTCTTTTGAGTTTTAAAGAGAAGCCAGAAGCATGAGTTACAGTGAGAAAAATTTAGCATCAGTTAATTTCTTAATATGTTGTAAAATCTCTCCCTGGCCCCCAACCCCGCCCCTCAGTCTGTGGTCCAGGATCAGCCAGCAGGCTGCCGCGTGTGATGACAGCTGGGCAGCAGTGTGAGGAGCCAGACCCGTAGACTCGAAAGACAGGGAACAAAGTAGTGCTGGCTGTGCGGGCAGCACCAGGCGCACGTGATGGTGCGTGGAGAACGAGAGCTTTAAAGGCAGAAGTGTATCTGAAGTTGTCCTGGATTTAAAGCGAAGGACTCAACATGGTCGAGAGAGAAAGGAGTTTGTTTTCTGAGACAGTTGCTACTCAGGCATGAAGGTGAGTCAGTGCAATAGGCCAACCTCTCCTCTGGCTACACTTTCATTCAGTGCGGTGATGTGGGGCAAAGGCAGAATTTGGCATCTTTTAGGTTAAAGGCAGAGGAGGGAGATGATTGATGAACCAGCCTCACTCTTCAAATGAAAAGACACAGCCTCCAGGCTGTGGGGCTGAGGGTCTTCGGGCACCAACTCTGAGACTTCTAGAACCAGCTAAGAAAGAGTTGGGGAGGAGTGGGGGGCGGGGGTGCTGCTGAGAAAGCAGGAACTAAATACCAAGAGAACTTTGCAATCACGTTGGGAGCTTCATGATTTCTCCATGCCTATTACTCCTGTGACCACCCCATCCATGTTCCTGTCCAGGTTAGATGAGACGCCCATATGAAGGGAGAGAGCATGCATGTTTATTTTGAGGACCAGCAAAAGGAAGCTGCAAACTGCTAGGATTCTAGGTAACTTTTCCTTGGGGTTTGGGCTCTGGCATTTTAGAAGGAGAGAAAAGCAGACTGAGTTTCTGGAGATTGGGGAATTTGGGAAAGGAGAGTTTGGCAGAAGAACCAGCCTGAGAAGGAGAGCAGAGCCCAGCATTACTGGTTGAAGGCTGGATTGGCCCTTTTCCATCTGGCACTGCTAGACCCAATACAGGACACCCAGTTAAACTTGAATTTCAAATAAACCACACAAAAATTTTAGTGTAAGTATGCCCCATGCAATATTTGGGATGTACTTCCACGAAGAAATTATTTGTTGTTTATCTGAACTTCAGACCTAATTGGGCATCTTGTATTTTTATTTGCTAAATCTGGCAACCCTGCCTCCATTTTTTTTCTGGCCCTCCAGCCTCACTGCATGACAGTGTGATCAGGGGCAGTGTAAGCCCCATCCAGGAGAGGAAGGTGACCTAGAAAGCAGCCAGGTAGATTTGAAATGAACTCCCTACCAAAGGGCTGCAGGCCTAGGGGCAAAGGAGGTTTCATACTTCGGATATTGGAGTCAGACACTCATTGCCTCACTTCCTACCAGCTTTGTGATCCTCACCAAGTTACGTGATATCTCTGAGACTTGATTTTTCCATCTATACAATGGGGCAAATGAGACCTTTTACTGGTGTAATGCAAATACTAAGTGAGATGATGTAGTAACCTTCCTAGCACAGTGCCCATATGAATCGCCTGATATAATGGTAGGGGCTGTTCTTATTACTCTGATCAAGAGGTACATTTCTTTTTAAATCACACTCCTTGAGTAAACTCTGTTAAGAAAACCCAGCCCAGATACCTTCCACTGGACATTCTGAGACTGTTCTTATTCTGTTGAAGTTCCTAGAGATTTGTTAGGAGGTGTAGGGAGGATGGGGTAAGCACATACTATTCTTCTCAAAAAGCACTGTAGCTCAGGATCTGCCTGTCCACCACCTGGCTGTTGCTTGAAAACAGAGACAAGCAAGCACCCTACTCCTCACTCCAGGTAGACAAGGGAGAGACTCAAACTATCACTGTGTCATAGTCATAACACCTCAAGCAAATCAGTGCAGACACACTCATGGCTGAATCTGACACTGGGCGGGGAGGAGAGGGAGCCTGCTTCCTCCCAACATTCCTCTAATAAACTCAGATTCCCCAAAATTAAATGCATTGCCAAGGAATTTCAAGGCACACAAAGGTAAAGCTTGGCATTTGCAAAGATGAAATTACTTTTAACTTGTTTTATTAAAAAAAAATTTTTTTGCTTGAATCTGTTCATCTTTGTCTGAACCACTATGTTACAAAAAATACAAAAATTATCAGAGTTTCAGCTACATTTCTTTGGCTCAGATTTTAGTTGGGAAAAAAGAGATATGTTTGGAGATGGAGGGCAGTGAACTGCAGGCGGGGTGATGGGAGCCATCTAAGGTCCTTAGACTCTAGTCCTGCGCTCCTTCTGCAGTGAATGAAGGAAATCTAGCTGTTGCAACCTTTTCTTCCTTTCCCATATGTAAGGAGGGAATGGCCAGAGTGATCATCAAAAGTGCAGAAACAACAGAATTTGAATAACACTGATACTTTATTTCTCTCTGGAAAGTTCACAGAGTAGTGATGTTGTAAAAGAGGCCCCACAAGGCCTTTTCTTGACTTTGCTGCATGAGACCTTGAGCAAAACCCAACCTCTCAAAGCTTCTCATCTGTCATCTTTAAAGTAAGATCAAAATAATCTCCATTCTATCCACTACAGTGGTTACGGTGACGATCAAATGAGATGATGCATGTGAAACGTGGACGTGCCCTAGAACTCCCTCTTCAACCGTCTTTTTCTTGTTCTGTAGTCCCTGCACATCAGCTGCCGTCAGCACAATGATAGACTGCTGAATGACTGACTGATTGACTGTACTTCTCACTACCTAATAGACCTTTATTCTTGGATTTTCTGAAGTTATCTTACGGCCCATAAATCAAAAACTGAGCTCATGACATTACCTACACCCCTACCCAGACCTGCTTCCCATGTCTGTGCTGCATACACGGTTCAGTCTGACTGATGCGTCTGGAATAGACCTAGTGCTCACTGTGCTTCTGGGTGCCTTTCCCACACCAGACCTCTCTAGTCTCCCCAGGGGGAACCTGGACAGTCATTACCTTAAAAATACCGAGAATCCTGTGAAAGTGATACTTGGACTTAGAAGATGCAGCTGAAATTCTGCCTCTTGTTTCATGAAAGAAAACAGGTTCTGAATTTCAGGATCCCCAATTAAAAATGGACAGGCTGAATAAAACCACATGGGTGCTCCCACCCTAATGTCTCACATTCCATGTGGCAAGGGACAAAAGAGCTGTTGCTAAACGTAGAAATCTCTTAGGCGCTTGAGTTCTGACTGTCCAACTGGGGTGAGCAGAGCCAGCCAGGAAGTCATGCTCCTTGAGGAAGAGAATGTAAAATGTTTGAAGCAGGGACTCTGTCTGTTGGATTCCCCTTACCTGAAGCAATGTAAGAACACAGTAGGCAGCAGAAAAACATTTTTTGAAAGAATAAAGGAGAGTAATGTTTTCAAAGAGGATCACTGGGTCCATGAGAAACATTGCAGATTTGGCTTTCCTGAATGTTGCCTTCCATCCTACGATTCATAACAGAGTTGGTGGTACTCTCATGGGCTGCGTAAGTGTTTTACGCATTTTGAAAATTACTCTCAAACTCCTACACAAACTCTGAATTCTATTGTTGAACAGTTTTCAAGGTTAAAATTTGCCCACTGTTAAGTCATATAGTTTTCATTCCTTGATGTTTACATTCTATGTTTTATGTAGAGTTAGTTCAAAGATAATCATAACAGGTTATTCTTTGCCTCCCCAGAAGATAATCAAGAGCCAGCAGACAGTGAATCTTGGCATGTGTATGGAGAGTTAGGAGAGAAAGAGTTTTCCTAATGTTGTAAATGTTAAATCGTAGAGCAAGTTGCTGTATCTGAAGCCCTTGACAAAACAGGAACTTTGTTATCATTGGTACAGGCTAACTGGTTATGAATTGTGCCTGAAGAAAAGACGCAGGGATGGAGCAGGGAACGCAAACACATGGCAAACATGATGCTACTTCTGCTTGCACACCCATAGCAGTCATTGCTAATTGATTGCAGCATTCTTCCTGTGAAGTTCAGACAGTCCTTTTATTAACACAGTGCTTCTGGTAGCCATAACCAATTGATCACAGAGTGGTATTGAGATTTATCCTTTTAACACCTACTTCTTGAGTTGTAGCTATATGCCTGGTACTGGAGATTTGCAGTGAATAAAACAGACAAAAATGCCTATCCTCTTAAAGCCTAACATTATAGCGGGGGGTAGGAGGGGAGTCAGTAGTTAAGTAAAATATGTAGTATATTAGATAGTAATAAGTACAGTGGAGAAAATATAGCAGGAAAGGGGGATGGAGAACCTTGGGAAGAGAAAGTTTACGTTGTTAAACAGGGTAGCCAGAGGTGTTTTTGTTATCTTTTTCTGAAGCACAATTTATCCCAGAATTTAGTGGCTTAAAACAACAAGCATTTGCTATTTCACAATTTTTGTGAGTCATGAATTCATGAGCAGCTTAGCTGGGTGGTTCTGGGTTGGAGTCTTTAATGAGGTTGCAATCAAGATGTCAGCAGTGGTGCAGTCATCTGAATGCTTGAATGGACTGGAGAATCCACTTCCAAAGTGTCTACCTCTCATGGCTATTGGCAAGAGGCATCAGTCATTTGCTGACGTTGGTCAGAGACCTTAGTTCCTCAGTGTATCGGCCTCTCCGTAGAGCTGTTCATGCCTCCTCTCGACAGGGCAGCTGGCTTCCCCCAGAGCGAGTGATCTCAGAGGGCAAGATTTAAGCCACAGTGTCTTTTGTAACCGAGCCTTGGAAGTCACATTCTGTCACTTCTGCTGTAACCTACTGGTGACATGACCCGGTTCTGGTCATTGTGGGAGGGGACTGTGCCACAGCATGATGCCAGGAGGCAGCTATCATTGGCACCATCGAGGAGCCTGGATATCACACCGGGAAAGACTGAAAAGGGAAATTTGAAGGAGATGAGAGATTAAATCTGAAGATAATGGGGCGGGGGGTGCAGGTAGTGGCAGAAACCTCCAGGCAGTGAGAATCACAAAGATAAAGACCCTAATGCAGGGAACTGCTTTGTGTAATTAAAACCTAGCAAGCAGGCCAGGATGCCTGGAGTGGAAGTGGGAGGGTGGTGGGAGACGAGGTCAGAACCACAACAAGGAGCCAGATCACAGGAGACCTTGTGGCTGTTAGAAGGACTTTGGTTTCACCCAGTGTTCTAGTTACCTTTGCTACGTAACAAACTGCCCAAAAAATTAGTGTCATAAAACAGTCATTTTATGATGCATGTGTAGGTCAGGAACTTGGACAGGGCATGGTGAGGGTGGCTTGTATGTGTTCCATGATGTTTCCACAGTGTTTATGGCTGTTGGAATCTGGGAAAACTCAAAGGCTGATCTGGCCTTGACAGTCACTTCTATCACTTTTGAAACAGTCGTAATCCTGTCCAGATTCCAGGGGGAGAAAACAAACCTCATTTCTCTTAAGTCAGATTATAAGAAGAGCACGTGGGATAGGAAATATGATTGCAGCCATCTTTGGGAAATATAACCTGCCACACTCTGTGCGAGGAGAAACCATTGTATTATTTGGAGCAGAGGAGTAACATGGTCTGACTCATACTTAAACAAGATCTTTCTGGTTGCTATACTGGGAACAGACTGAAAAGGATATGAAGGTAGAGGCAAGAAGACTAATTAAGAAGCTACTATAATAATCCAGGCAGGAGATGGGGAGGGTTTGGATGAGGGGGTGGCAGCGGATGTGGTGATAAATGAGATGGAGAAGATGGCAGGTGGAGTAAGTTTCATTGGGGTTCTTGTCGAGCTTCATGTAGGAGCTCACTCCTGCATGTTTGGATGACAGTTAATAGTAGAACCTGGAGTTCAAGGGAGAAAAGTTGGTTGGTGATACAGATATTGAAAACTAAAATTGAATGAGATCATCAAGAAGAGTGCAGATAGACAAGAGAGGAATTCCAAGAACTGAGCCCAGAGACACACCAACGTTGGGATGTCTCAAGGGGCGCTGGCCTTGGGGACTGAAGAGGAATGGTCAGTGAGGTAAGGAAAGGTGGCACCCTGGCCACCGATGAAGAGAGGTGTTGAAGGACTGGGGAGTGATCGACTTGTTAGCTATTGACTCATCAAGGAAGGTGAGAGCTGAGAATTCCCAGTGGGTTTATCAACATGAGGATCATTACTTACTTTAAGGGAATAATTGTAGTGGAGAAGTGGGGTGACTGCCTGATTGAAGGGGATTCGAGAAGGAAAGGAAGGAGAGGAATTGGACGTAGAAACCGTTGTCATGTTGTTTGAGGGATCTGAGGAATTTTGCGCTGTAAAGGGAAGGACAGACGTAGCTAGAGAGGGAAGTGGTGTCAGGAGAAATAGCTATTTGCCGTCCGGAATGTCATTCCTATTGGAGTTGGGGTAGAGAAAGTGGTTAGAGGCACAGGCTCTGGAATCACATTTCCTCCTTTTGGATCCTGGCTCCACATCTTGCTACTTGTGTGAACTTGGGCAAGTCACTTAGCCTTTCTGTGCCTCGGTTTCTTCATCTGCCACATGGAGATGATAACAGGACCTCCCCTTAAGGTTGTAAAAAGTAGGTTGCTTCAAGTAGAGTGTTTGAAACAGTCATTGGCATATGGTGGACCCTCCGATAAGTGGAAGCTTTGTCAATAATGAAGATGGGGATGATGTGATGGACCAGCCACGTTCCCACACCTCTCAGTGGCACCTGGAGCACTGGAGGAGAGAATTGTAAAGCACCACTGATACGGAAGGTGGCTGACACAGTCATTGTCCCCCATGTTGGATGTGACTGACCTAGAAATGAGCTGGAAACTTAGCCGATGAGCAAGAGAGACAGAGATGAGGCTGGGTGGCAGGGACTGGCAACTCTGCTGGTTGATCCACTTAATGCTGAAGATACACACTTTTTTTTTTTTTTGAATCAGGCACTGCTCAAGGGACGATAATTCCATGGCAGAACATTTTGTTTATCTCTCCTCATTTCCTAAGGATCCTCCCTGGAACACGGGATTTGAGTCTCTTCTCTTTGGTCTGAGCTTGCATAGTAGGTGCTCGCTGTAAGATTCTAAAACAACTCTGGTTTGTTTCCTTTTTTAATTCAGTTACAATTTTATCTGATGGCCTTTAGCAAGTGTGGATTCCTCAAGTGAAAGGGCATTGAGGCAGAGAAGAGTCAACAGTTTCCATCAAAAAGTCTTAACTGCCTGAGAGATTTTTTTAAATTATCATTGGATTCCTACTGAATTCATCTTAGAAAACTTTGCAAGTGTTGCAATAATTTTTTAAAAATCTCTCTCCCACTTCAGTTCTTTAACCTGGCTTCCTCACTTCAGTGATTACAAACTTAAAAATTAAAAAAAAAAAAGCCAAAACTTACATTCATTGATTTACTAATTAAAAAAAAAAAATCACCATGCAATTTGTCACCCAAACTGGGACCCTTCTGATGGAAACAGAACACTGTTAGTAATTATACAAGGCAATAGATGCAAACTGGGTTTTTCCTGGGTAATCAGAATATACCCATGGGGAATCAGAATAATTAGAACTTCACAGTTATACATAGCCAGTTTTCACAAGGAAGAGGGGCTCCCTATAGAAAGAAATTGTATATTGAACTTAACTAAGTGTTAGTTGATTTAAGACCTCAAGATCATTAAAAAACCATTTCAGAAATCATTTAAAAGACTTTTTGTTTATATCCATGATTCTCCCCTTTCTGAGAACCCTGAACAAGTATTCAGACTTCAGGTGCTTTAGAGGAGTGGGCCAATGTTTAGAGGACTGGTCCCCAGGGCCCGTGTCCCTCTGAACATTAACAATATCCTCATTCTGGGCCTGAATTTGAAGCCACGCACAACCACATAGGTGCTGACTAACCTGAGGAGTTCATTACTAGGACCCACTGTTCTCCATCAATAAGAAGGATGCGGGTACTTCCTGTCTCAGGACCACCTTGATTTGTGTTTACCGTTTACTGATTTTTCTCTCCCTCTGACTTTCAGTCTCCTGGACCAACTGAGCAAAGCCTGGCTTATGATGTGAACCTTTGAAGGGATACACAACTTCTTACTGATCAAAAATGTCTTTCACCTGTTGTCATTATAAAGCCATTTAACTAGTAAAATAGCTCTGCTATGTACAGAGGCTGACAGGAGATGCCTACTCCATCATAATGCCATTATGATCGGACCTAGCCACTTCTAAGCCTGGCCTAGGCTACCTTGGACCTATAGTTACAACATTTCCTTTTAGGCTAAAGCAGCAAAAGATGGTTTAAGAGTTCAGAAGGCAGAAACATCCACATGAAATAAGACAGAGTATTAATAATACTGGATTGACAAATTCCAAGACAATTAAGGTTGCCCACTGATTCCTGGACTTCACAGGACACTGTTAATAGCTCCTTTCCCATATCTCTGCTGTGACAGTTCCACATACTTGAGATGTTCTGGAAAGGAAAGGAAAGGAAAGGAAACAAATTCAGCTGGTGAGGCTTCGACATTTCAGCCATTGAAATTCTCCTCAAATCTTTGTATATTCCAGCCAGCCTGGCTCTAACCTGTCCAGAAAATCATCTAAAGCAGTGCTCTTCAAAGTGTTGTGGTACACCTACATCAGAATCTCCTGGGATACCTGTTTGTTTTTTATTTTTTTAAATTGCAATTTCCAGGATCCTACTGAATCAGAATCTTTGGCATTGGTGCACAGAAATACATTTCAGACAAGTTCTTTAAATGATTTTTACACATTAATGTTGAATAACCACTAATCTCGAGCTGGAGCACTGGTCCTCAGACTTGGCTGCACATTACAGTCACCTGGAGAACTGCTGAAAATCCCAAAGTCAAATCAAACTGTCCTGGGGTGAAATCCACATTTTGAAAGTTTCCCAGATGATTCTAATGTGCAGCCAAGGTTGAGAACCACTGCAATAGATCCATCATTCTCAGAAGATGGCAAGGCTTCCCTGTCAAAGAGGGTCAGATCTAGGAATCTGACTGCAGTTGAGACTCATACTGTCTTGTACGACTGTGGGAACTTAGGGTTGTCTAGGCCAGCGTTACTAAAGCATGGTCTGCAGACCACTGTCAGCCCATGAGCTCTTTCATTACTGGCCCTCAAGGAGCTTGTAAATTCATGTGGAACAACTAGATTATTAAGGTGGTTTTTTTTTAATGGCAAGACTTTCCTTATGAGGTAAATAGTGCAGTGATATATATTCTGCTGCAATCTTCTTACCTTATCATGGACCAGTAACAAATAGTTTGTGGACAGACACTTAGAGCAGTGCTGGTCCAGGCTAGCTACCCAGGCACGAAGGTACCACTTCAAGGGTCCCCATGAAAATGCAGTCCTGTCACTGACTCCTGGAGCAGCTGAGGTCAACGTGGTAACTGAGCCCCACCAGGGAAAGCAGGCTGCATTCTCAGAATGCTGATGTACTATCCACAAGGACAGTGTGCTGGGCACAAAGAAAGGCTCAGCTGAGACCTTTCAGGAAATCCAAACACAAGGAACAGCCCTGATGAAAATGGCATGGCCCCAAACTTGTGAACCAGGTATCTCCTAGCATATCACCCAGCATAGATCACGGAGAGTGGGCAAAATGCCTGACCAAGGGCCAGAGGGCCCCAGGGGTGGTTTCAGGGCCTCAGAGCACGAAGAGAAAGCCCCAGTCATGGCTCTCACAGCTGCAAGAGACAGAAAACCTAATCCTACTTAACACAGAAAGAGAATTTATTAGCTCACGTCAGGCTCTTCCCACTTGTGGATGATATGGCCACCAGCAGCATCAGGCTGACACTTTCCCAGCTTAGCAATGGCAACAGAATAACAGCCAGGCCTCGTGTAGTTCCAGCAAAAGTACAAGCACTGTCCCTTGCTGAGCCGGATTGTATCATGTCCCGGGTCTCTAAATCAATTATTGTGACTTCGATTGGACATGTCTAAGTCTTGTGTCTATCACTGGGTATGGGAGGTATGGTAAGTCCCACCTGAACCACATTGATCTGGGAGCGAATAAAATGTGGATCCATCAAAAAAAATTGATGAGCTCCTAGCCATAGAAAGGGGAAATAGGTATTGGGCAGGCAAAGAAAACAGCTGCCCCCTACAACAGCTCAGAATCACCAGCTGTGTATACTCCAAGGAGGCCTGTACCTGCATTTCAACATGCCTCCACCCTGACAAGCCTCACAGGCTTGTAGAGACATGTGGAGGCACCCAGATCAATGACCAGTCCAAGGAGTTATGGCATATTTCTGTCTCCCATTTGCTTTGGGATATCACACAAAATAGACTTTTTTTAGGAATTTATTCTTCTTGTTGCTTCTCTAATGCTAAGCACAATAATCTAATTTATTTTCCTTTATTCACTTAATTATTCATTTATTCATGAATTTATTAGACAAACATTATACTGAGTGTTGATGATGCTGGAAGTTGGAGATACTCAGATAGGTAAGGCATACTGCCTTCTTTGAATACTTGCTGCCTTAGTATTTCCCCATGGAGGCAATTTCCTTTTCTTTCTGTGTTTCTCTCTCTTCCCAGTCGTGGAGTAGAAGCCCAGGGGAAAAACTGAAGCTTCATAATGGGGGTCTCTGTACTAAGAATGTGAAAAATTCTTTCACTAGTTTCTCTTCAGCCAAAAATGAGATGATCTGCCTCTGTGCTCTTAAAGACAATCCCTTCCCATAAGCTTTCCAGGGAAATCTAACCTGGGTCTGCATATGATGATTCCTTCTGAGGATTGCTCAGCCAAGCAAGACTTTATAACTGTCTCCCAAAATTGCACAGAAAAAGGTCCACATTTTTAGACAAAATGCGGCATTTAAAATTGTAGATCTGTGTAGGATCTGAGGACAAAGATTCTATCTACAACCCCCTCCAAGTGTCTGCACTTGACTTGAGATGCCACTTAAGGAGCAGAGAGTGGAGACTGTAATCTGGGTGTGGCCCCACCTCTTCTGCCATGGAGGGAGGCAGGAGCAGGGGAAGAAAGGTGAGGCCAGAGGGCTGCTGTAGAAGTTGGGGGAGGCATTGCTGGGACCCAAACCCTGCTCCTTATATGAATTTGGCTGCAGGTAGGGAACTGCAGTAGGGAATGGCACTAGAAAAGGAGTCCCTGGGAATTCTGGGGGAGTTAGTGCCTTTAGCCCCACAACGATCTGGCTGGAAATCATTTTGATCAAAGTCAGCGCCCCAAGCGTTTTTCACTGTCAGAGAGTCCCAGTTTAAGTCCTAAAATATCCTTAATGCCAGCCTCCAGCATGAACTTTCTCAGTGCCAGCCATGTGGCAAGTATCCATCTGCATCCACCCCAGCGTCTCGCACCAGGCTTGCCCTAAGTTAGGTGCCCAGGAGCTTCCCACATGGGATACATGAATGGATGCGTGAATTTAGTTTAGCACATGGAAATTCACAAAGCAAAGTGAGTGCTTCACAGCTTGCCTGTTCACTGTGGCTGTGTGTTTGAGGGATCTTCCTGTCACCTCTGCCTACCCTCCAAACTTCTCAAAAAGCAACAATGTGATGGCAGAAGGCTAGAACACCCACCGCCTGGAGTGAGATACGTTAAAACTCACTACTACTCAAAGACAGTAGTGATTCAACCAGCACGTGGGCAAGACAAAAGATGAACACCCCAGTGTAGGGGACTTGGCACTACTATGGAGGAGCCCCTTCAGTTAGGTGGAGACCAGGTACAGGCAGGTGAGGAAGAAACATTCTCTGGATTCTAGAGAGGCTGGTTTTGTAAAGGGTGTATGTGTGTGTTGGGGAGGGGGGTGGAAGGTTGTGCAGATGTGAGGGAAAACCAGAAAGAGAATTACTATTAAAAAAAAATCTTTAAGTAGCAAAATCAGCAGCTGGACCAGATTAGCTGTTCCCTTCTCTTTCCTATTTTTGGACCTGGGAAGAAAATGTGCAAAATAATTCCTGTTTTGGAGAGAAGTGGAGAAGGAGGCTGGTTTGGGTTGGGGGAGCACAGGCAATGGGGCTGTGGACCAGGACAGAGAAGCAGAGGGAGCTGAGGGGCTGCACAGATCGGGGGGCTCTACTCCTTCTAGAGGGGGCGGGGGCACCAACACTGATCTTTCTTCCTCCCCAGGGAATGTAGGAGAACAGGTCTCTGCTCAGTAAGCACAGCCTATGGGACAAATGCCAAATCTGGTTTTCACAAGGCAATGGCCAGAGAGACATCTCAGGGCCACAGCTGAGGTGGGGGGCCACAAGGCAGACTCACGGGCCTTTCTGCTGTCCCGGGTCTCCCTTCCCTGCCATTAAGGGCACAGTGTCTTCCTGCAGTGATCTTGACTCTGGTCAGAATCTGTTTCCTGAGAGAGGAACACAGTATTGGTGACTTGTAAGAAGGCGTGTGCTCTCCCTGCCAGGGGTACACCTCTAATGGTGACATTCCAGACATCTCTGATGGGGCAGATGGGGGAAGCATTTTGGAGGCGACAAAGCCTTAAAATTCTTCTGCATTTCTGGTGGGAGTGTAAATTGGTACAAACACTTTGGAAGCTGTTGACAGAATCAACTAAAACACACACACACACACTGCAACCCAGCAATTCTACTCCTGGTGAAAAGGAGTGGGTACGTATGTGCTCACCCAAAGACACCAAAAGATTCAGAGCAGCATTCTTTACAATAGTCGCAAGTTGGAAACCACCCAAAGGCCCATTAAACAAGTACACGTGTCGTAGACATCATTCTAGATTCACACTGAGAATGAATCATCTGCAATCACCAGCCACAGTATGGCTGAAGCTCACAAATGCTACGATGGGCAGGAGAAGCCAGGCACAAAAAGGATCCAAATTTCTGATTCCATTTCTATAAATTACAGAGCAGGTGAAGCCTGCAGATGCTGTTAGAAGTTGGGTTAAGGGTGGAAGGGTATTGACCAGAAGGGCTTTCTGGGGAACTGGTAGCCATCTCAGTGCTAGTGACACAGGTGTGCGGTGTATATAAAATCTCAGAGAGCTGTTTGCTTCTACGTACACTTTTCTGAATATTTGTTATATTTTAGTAAAAGTCAAGGCCTCCAGCCCCTCTGCTGTACTATGTGAATAGCTGGGCTGAAGGTGGGCTCCAGGTGGAAGGTTGTTTCCTACACTGAGCTCAAGCGGACTTGCCAGCATTGCACCCCCTTGGCCTGGTTCTGTGCTTGCCTGACCACAGGCTTGTGGACCCCCTCATACCTTCATGTCCTCCGACGTAATTGTTTCTGGACTAAGTATAGCCCCTCCCTCAATCCCTTTTGATGGGACAAAGTTTCTATTCTAGAACTGCTAGAGGTAGAGATGACTCCTCTCTTTGGATGAGACCTTAAATTGATCTGTAGGTGGGTCAAAGTTTTTGTTTGATTTTTTTCCCCTCATTTCTTACCAGAGACAGTGCTCCAGCTTCCAGCCCTTCACCAAAGGTGGGAAAACGCTGATGAACCAGATGTCACAGACCCCCAGCTCTCCCAGCTCCTTCGAACAAAGTAGGGACCCAGAGGGGCTGGTCCAGGACCCACAGCTAAGCTCCAAGGCTGGGCCTAGAAATCGATTCATAGGCAGGAGTGAGGGGGTATTCTGACCCTTTTCAGTCCCTTCTGTGGGCCTCCCTCTGTCTCACCTCACTGAATTAATTAAGGGGCTGGTGCCTTTCCACATTCTCATTCACCAAAGTAAGCATCAGTCCTGCACCAGGAGTGACTTTTGACAGGAATATTACGAGTATGGCATGGGGAAAGGCACACAGAGCCCAGTATGATGGCCCTAAGATGGGTTAAGCCCATGTGCTTCCCAGAAAAAGGAAAAATGGTTAATTCCCTAGTGAATGTCGGCAAGGTCCTCAGGCTGGGAATCCAACCGGTAGTTTCCTGTAATGATTTCCATGTTCACCACCTTGGTTGTCCTCTTGTGATAATCCGAATTGGAATGACTTGATTTCTTACATAATAAGAACTGATTTCTCATGGCTCCATTCTGTTTTAGGCTCAGCCACAAAGTCACTTAAGGCATACGTAAACTGACATTTCCTTTTTTTTTTTTTTGGAAGACAAAACAGCTTATTCATACAGAACTGTACCTAGCAGGAAGAATGAAAATACAGCTCTGACATGCCAACAATAGGACACTTTGCTAGCCAGATAAGATAAGGCCCCTGAGGAGAAACTGCACTTTGCTGACTCTTGACTGCTGTAGATTTTGTTACATAACCATCACCGACTGATCTCTAGACAGGACCGGCTAGGTAATTCGCAATGCCCAATGCAACATGAAAACGTGGACCCCCTTGTTCAAAAATTACGATTTCAAGATGGTGACAGCAAAGCATGAAAGCAAGCCTGGGGCCCTGTATGACTGCAGAGGTCGTGTTCAACCTGTGAAGGGGACCCTTGGTACAGAAAGGCTTGTGCAGGTGTTGCTTTAAGGTTTGGAACCAGTCAAGAATGTTGATATTTTACTCCAAAATTGAGAGCATGGTCAATGTTTAAGAAACCAACAAACAGCAAAAAAAAAGTAAGAGAACTGAAAGTGAAGAGATAACAGTGTCATTATTTGCAGATATTATGAACTTCTTGGGAAAACGAATATAATCAAGAGGAGAGTAAAACTATTAGAGCTAATGAGATAGTTCAGCAGGTTGACCAGATATAAGATCAACATAAGACGACTATAAACAAGTTGAGGGAGGAAGATGGGGAGCATGGACTTGTAAGGGGATCTGATCTCTTGGAGCTATTACCTTCTTTGTAGCAGGAGCTGGAGTGGAGGGAGGGATCTAGTTCCTTTGCATCCCCTGCTGAGAAAGGGCTTCAGTGCGATCCTTGGAGAAGGGTTTTGTAAACTCTGGAATTTAGGCCACATTTACATGGTTCTGCACAGGGCTGAGGGATCCCCAGGTAGGAAGCTGTATGTCTTCAGGTGCAGGGCCAAGCCAGAGCAGAAGGCTGATGGGAGGAAACTGTCCTCCTTCTGATAGTAGGTCTGGTGCCACAGAAGGTACAGAATGTGGGGGAGGGGGGGGAGGGGGAAGGGTGACTGGGCTAGGAATGCTTTGCTTGGGGTCATTTAAATAGAGATTCAATTCAAGAGGACCACTATGAAGCAGAGAGGTATTTCATATAGAAAGTTCTATGTGGAACAGATGCTAATGTGGACAGGGAGGAAATTTCATTCTACTTCAAGTCTGGAGTTTTAAATGTTCTGTTCACAAGTAAGACTGTAGAGCCAGAAATCCAGGACTTAATCCCCAGCTCTGCTGCTTGTCTGCTCTGTGAATTTGTATAAATCCTTTAACCTCTACAAGCAAGGGTTTCCTGCTCTGTGGGTTTAATATTACTTTTAATATTATTCTCATAACATCTACCTACTAGGATTACGGTGACAAGTAATCTAATGATTACCTCCAGTAATCACGGCATGTGGGTGGTGTCTGTATGTACTCTGTGTAATCATAAAGCATCTTTATTTTTGGTTCCCTTTACTTCTTTAAATGCATTCTATGGGATGAGTTCTTCTCTGTGCCTGGATCAAATTTAGGACAAGTCTCATGAGTTCTGTGGTCCCTCTCAGGTAATAAAAAGCAGTCTCAGCTCAATAATTCATATTTTCAGCCCAGTGAAAAGTTCAACTTTACACCTCCTCCACAGTTTTGGCTTCTGCACCTTCACAGCTTGGGCCTGGAGGGCCAGCTGCTACATCGGGCTAAGGTGCTGAGTTTGAGTTCTTGAGCACTGGTCCTGCCTCCTCAACCTTGTTAATCATGATTTCTGACCCCTCTAGGATTAAAGTTGGGGAAAGAGTGGAGAAAGGTGGCAGGAAAGTTCTTACTTGTCTGACACTATGGGACCTAGAAGTAGGGTTCTCTGGTCTCAGTGGTTCTCATATGGGGACAAGTTTGGGGTTTTTCAACCTATCTCCCCTGTTCCCCAAACTGGGAAAAGCATCTCAAGTTTCTCCATTAAGTATAACACGTGCTGTAAATTTTTGTAAAAACCTTTATCCAATTAAGGCAGCTCTTGCTCTCTAGGCTTTAAGCAATTTTTCAAAAAATCTTAAATAGATAATGCTTGTTCTGGTAGCCTGAGATAGCATGTGCTTTCTGTTACTTAGTCTGCTAACAAGGAAAATTACATTGAAAAATTTCTCATGTTAAGCCATTCTCACAGGTTTTAGATAAACTTCTTAATCATGATGGATTTTTTTTTTTATCATTCAGTATCTGATTTGGTAAGCTAAAATTTTGTTTTGATTTTCACATTCTGTTCAGAAGTGGAATGGGTCTTTGATTTACTTCCCTCCTATTATTTTAAATCTGATTTAGTAATCAGTGCTATACTGAACTCATAAAATGAGTGGGGCAGATTTTTCTGTTTCAGCTTTCTGGTATAATCTATTTAAGAACAGAATTAACTGTTTCTTGAGAGTTTGATAGAATTCACCTGTAAAACCATCTAGGGCTGGGTTTCTGAGGAAGAAGAGAGAATTGTATTATTAGTCAGCTCATATTCCCAGTTTTTTCCCTTGTGCTTCTTTTAGCATTTTGTGTTTTCTTGGGTACCTCCATATTTTATTAAACTTTTAAATATATGAGCATGTTGCTTTTCATAATACCTTTAAAAATAGGTTTTATTGAGATATAATTTATATACCATAATATTCACCATTTAAAGTATATGACTCAGTGATTATTCTTCACAGAGTTGTTCCACCATCACCACTGTCTCATTTCAGAACAACTTTCATTGTCCCAAAAAGAAATCCCAAGACCATAAGCAGTTATTCCCCTTTGTCTTCCACCCACCCAGCCCCTGGCAACCACTCATCTACCTTCTGTGGATTTTCCTGTTCTAGACATTTCATATAAATGGAGTGGTCTCCAATATGTGGCCTTTTGTGTCTGGCTTCTTCTGTTTATAATGTTTACAAGGTTTATCATGTCATAGCATTTGTCACTCCTTCATTCCCTTATATGGTTGTGGAATGTTTCCTCATATGAATATACCTCATTTTCTTTAGCCATTCAGCATTTGATGGGCACTTCGTTTGTTTCCAGTTTTGGCTATTGTGACTAATACTGCTATGAATGTAATTGTTGGTAAACAGTTGCTGTCCTGAGCTCCCTGAGTATATCCCATGGCCTGGTCCATGTGGCCTGTTCGCTGAGATCCACCCGTCAACTCCCTATGATCACAGAATTAAAGGGCTAATGTCAGGCAGGGCAGGGGCTCTCAGGTCTCCACAATGGGGCTGTGGTTCATGTGTGCTCTGGTGGGAGGGGTCCAACCACAACGGTTGGTAAATACTTTAAGTATCAGCCTTGGGGCTTTCCATGTAAGATTTCATTTGAACAAAGGGTTCCACAGTGTCAAAAACTTAGCAAACCACCAATAATTCAATTATTTCATGTTTTATTTGAGGAAACTGAGATTCAGAAAGCTTAAGTCATTTATGTAAAATCATATACCGAGTTTGTTCAAAATCACACATCTAACGAGTGACAAACTCAAGAATGGAGGGGATTTCTTCATCCTCATTCTGCCCACTCCACTAACAGACTGTGAGCGAAACCCACAGTTACTTTTTTCTAATTTATGCCAAAATTTGGGCACATTAGGTTCTGACGGGATTTCTTTCCCAAGAGAACATAAAAAAGGACTAGAAATACCAATACAGTTGTATTAGTGCCAGAAGTGGGTAAAGTTTTTAAATGTAAACATCTCAGTTCCCCTATCACAGAACATGGGCCATCCTTACCCTAAAGAAAGCCTGAGGGCTGCATTCTGAGCTGGACTGCCACATCCTGTGAGAGCCCAGAAAGTCCATCTGAAGTAAATGACTTCTGCAGCGTTTTTTAATGAGCTGGCCAGCCGTCTCCCTCCCCATCTGTGCACCGCGCTACCGCATCTGCTGAGCCGGAGCACGGTCTGCGGTCTTGAACATAAGCTCCTCTTTGGGCTGCCGCATCTGCTGAAGATTTTGTTTTTATTGTGCTTTTTCATGTGGATGGCCCGGCGCCAGCCATACCCAAGGAAGTGTTTAGGAGCAGAAAGTAGGCAGGGATGCTCTGGGAAAACTGGAGGTGAAAGCCGAGAGCCCTGGCGGGACGCGGCCGCGGCAGAGCGTTTCCTCCGCTCTCTGCTGTTTGCCTTCCTCCCCCCTTTCCATAGACTCTCTTTCCCGGGGTCTCTGCCTTCTCCCAGCTGCTGTATTGCCCTGAAAAACGTGCATTCATTCAACCCGAGTGCCAAACTCCTCCCTCCCCCAGCAGGTGGGGCCTCCGGGCTCTACCAGGCACCTGGAGCCGCAGCCCCAGGGCGCCCGGCGGGAGGGCGGCTTCCTCTAGCATCACACCTCGCTTCCAAGTTTCCGTGACTGAAGGCGTTTGCAGGCGTGGGTAAAGCCTGAAATTGTGTTTGGGGCCGGTAACAAATCTGCAACAATTTCTTTCTGAGCACAGAGAGGCAAGCATGAAGGAACTAAGAATTTGGTTAAATAAAATGCAGATCTTCCATTCAAAGGAATATTATATAGCCAATAAGGATTTCATATTTGAAGAATTTTAATGATGTTGGAAAACACGTACAATATAATACCAGGGGAAAAAGTCAGAATTTTATGCATATTATGAGCTCCAGTGTGTAAAAAGAATATGTGTATGTGTCTAATGAATAATATGTGTGTTATATATGTCAGTCATTACATAGGTAATATATATGACATATGAGTGTTTTACATATAATAAGTGGTGTATATGTCATATATATGTGCAAATATATAAAATCATATACATACACACACACACACACGTTTGGGGAAAAATTAGAAGAAAAATACCAGAATGTTAACACTGAAGTTTTTACTGAGTTATAAGATTATGGCTAATTTTTTTTCCTTATGCCTTTAGACATTTCCAATTATTCTGTAATGAACATTAATTTCTTTAAGTAGAAAGTTACTTTAAAATAATGAAATTAGAACCAACAGAATATCAGAGCTAAAGTCACCGTGGAAATCATGAATCTCATCTCCTCGTTTTCTGGAAAGTGAAAGCAGGAACCAAGCTAAAGGGCTTGACCAGAGTTCGTTTTGCGACTTAATCTGTGCCCTGGCTCTTGGGTCAGTATTCATCCACCAAGTTGATGCTTGAATGTTATTTTCTTATAACGTTCTTAACGATTTTTTAAATCTTGGGTTTCCATAGAGCCTCTTGCAAAGGGCTTTCACATAGTTGTTACATGTGCTGATTCATCACAGCACATCTGTGATACTCAGTGTCCTGGTTTGAATTGTGTCCCCATCCTCAAAATTCAGATGTTGAAGTCCAGGCCCCCAGTACCTTGGAATGTGGCGTGATTCGAACACAGGGCCCTTACAGAGGTAGTTGAGTTAAAGTGAAATCATTAGGGTGGGGCCCTAATCCAATATGACAGGTGTCTTTATAAAAAGGGGCAATGTGGACACAGAGACACACACAGAGGGAAGACTGTGTGAAGAGTCACAGAGAGAAGATGGACATCTCCAGGCCAAGGAGAGGGGACTGGAACAGGTCGTTCCTCACAGCCCTCAGAGGGAAAAACAACAACCCTGCCAACACACTGATTTTGGATTCTGGCCTCCAGAACCACGACAGTAAATTTCTAAGTGACACCCGATTTGAGGTACTTTATTACAGCAGCCCTTGCAAACTAGTACATTGAGTAAGACCCACTTCAGTCTCCTTATTTTTATTGTGAGGAACTTTAACGCTCACAGATGTTACGTAACGCAAAGCCACAAAGTGAGTTTGCAGCAGAGCTGGGACCAGACCCAGATTCCAACCTCCTCATCTGGGGCTTTTTCTGCCTCGCCAAGATGCCCTTTTCTGGCTTTTAATTTTTTAATTAAAATTTTTATTTTGAAATCATTATAATTCACATATAGTTGTAAGAAATAGTACAGACATAATCCCATCTACCCCTTACCTCATTTCCCCCAATGGTAATGTCTTACAAAACTATAGTACAATATCTCAACCAGGGTATCAAATTGATACCATCAAGATACAGAGCATTTCCATCAGTACAAGCATCCTTCATGTGACACTTTCATTGCCATAGTCACTTCTCTCCCACTCCCACCTTCTTCCCTCCTGGCAACCACTAATCTGTTCTCCATTTTTATAATTTGGTTATTTTAAGTATGTTATATAAACAGAATCATGCAGTATGTAACCTTTGGGGATTGGCTTCACTCATCATATCTTTGGAGATTCATCCAAGTCATTGTGTGTATCAGTAGTGCATTCCTTTTTATTGCCAAGTAGTATTCGTGGTGTGGATGTACCAGTTTGTTTAACCATTCACCCACTCCACTGTGTTGTTTCCACTTCCAGGCAATGAGCAATAAAACTGTTAAGAACATTCATGTGCATGTTTTTGTGTGAACGCATGTTTTGATTTCTCTGGGATAAATGCCTAACAGTGCAATAGTCAGATTGTATGGTGGTTGCATGTTTCTTTCTTTCTTTTTTTTTTTTTTTCAAAGAAACTGCCGAACTCTTTTACAGAGTGGGTATACCAGTCTACATTTCTACCATTAATGTATGAGTGATCCAGTTTCTCCAAATCCTCCCCGGCATTTTGGTGCTGTCCCTGTGTTTCGTTTTTGCCATTCTGATAGACGTGTAGCAATATCTGATTATCTCAGTGTGCATTTCCCAAATGGTCAGTGATGCTGAACATTTTCTATGTGCTTATTTGCCATCTGTATATCCTCTGTGAAATGCCTTGTCGTGTCTTTTGCCTGTTTTCTAACTGGATTATTTGGTTTTTACTGCTGAGTTTTGAAAGTTTCTTAAATAGTCTAGATACTGTTCTTTTATCAGATACATGGTTTGCAAATATTTATCTCAATCTGTAGGCTGCCTGCTCATCTTCTTAACAGGATCCTTCAGAGAGCAAAAGTTTTTAATTTTGAAGTTCAGTTTATCAGTTTTTCCTTCTATTGCTTGTGCTTTTGGTGTCAAGTCTAAGAATTTCTTGTCTAGCCCTAGATCCCAAAGATTCTCCCCTATGTTCTTTTTTTAAAGTTTTACATTTTATATTTAAGTCCAAGTTCATGATCCACTTTGAGTTAATATTTGTGTAAGTTACGACATTTAGGTTGAGGGTTTTTTTCTCTTCATGGATGACCAAATGCTCTAACATCTTTTGTTGAAAAGACTCTCCTTATTCCACTGAATTGCTTTTGCACTTTTAGTTGTCACATTTGTTTGTTCTCTTCGTGGGCCTTCTCTTCTGTTTTGTTGATCTTTGTGACTATCCGTCTACCAAATGCAACATTTTGATTATTATAACTAATAAATCTTAAAATTGGGTAGGCTGGTTCTTTCTGCTTTATTTTTCTTTTTCAGAATTGTTATATCAACTCTATATTCCTTGAAATTTCATATAAGTTTTAGAATACTATCACCTATGTCTACAGAAAAGTCTTGCTGACATTTTGATAGGCATTGCATCAAGCCTGACCATTGATTTAGGAAGAATTGACATCTTTACTACATTTAGTCTTCCAATCTGGGAACATGGTGTTGTCTCTCCATTTATTTAGACATTCTTTGATGTCTTTCATTTTTCAATTTTCCAGTTAAATAATAAATAATAATGAAATAATAAAAAATTATTAGTTAAGTCATGATTCAGGATCCCAAGGTGGAGGTCCCAGTGTACCCAGGTCTTTCTTACTACCCTGGGAGAAGAACAGAGAACAGGGGAGAGAGGAGTAGGTAGTTCCAGTCCTTGCAGAAAATACACCTTCTGCCCTGTGGGCATCCCAGGCTGTCACGCAGGATATGGGCTACATTTACATGTTGGAGACATCACCTCACAGCGGTGGAAGTACAGGTGGTTCTGCCAGCAGTTCCTGGTCTGGTTTTGGTTGTGAGAAATCTTATGCACATTTCTCTCAGCTTACTGACTTTGGTGCTCAGTGTAGCCAATTTCCTAACCACACCAGCTGCCTTTCTGCCTGCTGCCTCTGTGTGCCCTCTCCAACACTGCTGCATCTTTAGGCACTGGGCATGTCACTACCTTCATGCCACACACCCTCCTCTTGCTTCTCAGATGCTGGTCTTGACAATGGCTCTATGAAGGGAAGGACAGAGGGAAGGGAAAGGAAGAAAAGAAAGGATGGAAAGGTCCTACCATGCTTTTAGACATCAGAGATCTATTAACAGAAAAAAGCAAACAACAAAATTACAAAGTCAGCTTACTGACTTTCTTAACAGCTCTCTCCATAACCTTCGAGGAATGATTTATTCAGAAGACGTACTTTCTCTCCCAATTCACACCCATCTGTTCCAAAATGAAAGTGCTGTCTCTGTGACAGCTAAGTGAGGACTGATGGTTGAATCGCTGATGTGATTTTTGAGGGAGGAGCTCTTCGCAGGTGGAGTTGGCAGCAGGCTGAGGCAGGATGTCCTCTCAGACACAGGAGCAGAAACACGGGGGCTGCAAAGTTTAGCCCTGAAAGAGACCCTGGAAATATCCAGCGCAGCCGTTCCCAACTTCCTGCCATTGGCAACACACAAGCAAGGATGACATTCACCTGCCTGACACGTGGGGTGTTCCCAAATGTTTTACAGGCTGCTGCAGAGAAAAGATACAGGCTATGAGTTAAATGCAAATCCCTGCTGCAGTGCCACCTTTTCTCTTCCAAAGATAGACACTTGCCAGAGTATCATGTAATGAAGCTGAGGCTAGTGCCCTTGACTAATCCTACATCATATACACAAGAAACTGAGTCCTAGGGAGCTTAAACGATTTGCCTAAGGCCTCACAGACAGAACTCAAGGTTTCTTCTTTCATACCTCTTTCCAACATTGGTCCAGAAAGCTCCAGATGAGAAATTCTAAAGATGCTAGCTGGATCCTAAATTCACAGCGCAGCTGGGCTTCCATATGTCTAGGCTGCTTCTGAAGCTGTCAGGGAGAGCACCTGCATGTCCCTCTGCCCTTTAGAGCTTTGTGGAGTCACTTTTAGTCTAGGATTCAAATTTTTGGTTTCATACAGATTTAATCAGAAACATCTCAGGAAAAGTTTGGATTCCAAATTAGATCTTAATATGTAAAGCAGTCATGAAAAAAAAATTGTAGAACATTCTCTGAAAATGTTCTTCCCTTCAGAATTTCCAGATTCCTCTTACATCTTCCTTGGAACATCCATCAAGTCCCAAGCTTATACACGCCAAGCACTTCAAAGAGGATCTCATACATCATATTCGTGCACATAGTAATTGCCCATGAAGTTAGTGATTATTACAGGGGTAGTATGGTATGCTGGTTATAAATACAAATTCATTGGACAGTGTGATTTTATTCTCGTTGAATATAGTAATAAGAAATTAGGACTTACAGTTTACACATTGTGGCAGTTGGCTGGGGAGAGGCATAAGGGAAATTTCTGGGATGGTGGAAATGTTCTGTATCTTGATGTTGTTTTGCATTACACACATCTGTACGTAGGTCCTAAGACTCTGTGAGTGGTACATTTAAGATCTGCACATTTTACTAAACTTTGCCTCAAAAAATCACCATAAACAAATATTGAGACCTAGTTAATGATATGCATACTGAACTGTCTATGAGTAGATGGAACTAATGTATGGACCTTACTTTGGATGTATCAAAAAATAATTTGGATTAATAAATAGACAGAGGAATGAATGGATAAGTGACAAAAACAAATATAACAAAATGTCAATGGTGGGATCTAGGCGGTGGGGATTCACTGTGCAATTCTTTCAGCTTTTCTCTATGTTTTAAAGTCTTCATAATAATGTTGGAAAAAAATTAAGGCTTGCATTTTGTATGCCTTTATTGGGTTTTTTCTTTCATAATTAATTTTTATTGTATCTTACAAAAATATCAGAAGGGAAGAAATTAGAGAGTAAATTTTTTAAAATCTGGAAACTAATGAAAATGAAAAAAGAATGTTTAAAAACTTACAGCCTACTACAAAGCAGTTCAAAGAGGGAAGTTTATAGTGATTAACTCCTACATTAAGAAAAAAAGAAAGATTTCAAATAAACTGACTTTACATTTCAAGGAACTAGAAGAAAAAGAACCAGGCCCAAAGTTAGTAGAGGGAAGGAAATAAAGGCTACAGCAGAAATGAATGAAATGGAAACAATAAAGACAATAGAAAACAAGGCTAAGATATGGCTTTTTTAAAAGGTAAAATCGACAAAACAATCTTGAGAAAAAAACAAGGCTGGAGGCATCACACTTCCTGATTTCAAACTGTATCATAAAGCTATAGTAATCAAAACATTATTGGTACTGTCATAAAAATAGACACACAAATCAAAGGAATAAAATAGCCTAGAAATAAACCCACACATATGCAGTCAACTAATTTTTGACAAAGGTGCCAAGAACTATACAATGGGGAAAGGATAGTCTCTTCAATAAATGGTGTTGGGAAAACTGGAAATCCATGTGCAAAAAATGAAATTAGACCCCCTATCTTATACCACTCACAAAAATCAACTCAAAATGGATTGAAGACATAACTATATGTCATAGAAGAAGACATAAGAAAAAAGCACCTTGACGTTGGTCATGGTGATGATTTTTTTGGATATGACACCAAAAGCCAAGGCAACAAAAGCAAAATAAGCATATGGGACTAAAACTAAAAAGCTTTTGCACAGCAAAGGAGACAATTAACAAAACGGAATGAGAGAAAATGTTTGCAAATCATATCTGATAAGGGGTTAATATCCAAAATACATAAGGAACTCATAAAACTCAGTAACAAAAAAAAAATCCAATTAAAAAATGGACACACGACTTGAATAGACATTTTTCCAAAGAAGACATACAAGGAGACATACAAATGGCCACAGGTACAGGATAAGAAGCTCAGCATCACTAATCATTAGGGATTAAAATCATTAGGGGTAAATCAAAACCACAGTAAGACAGCACCTCATGCCCATTAGAATGGCTGTCATCAAGAAGACAAGAGATTCTACAATCTGTAAAGTAAATTTATGCCATGTTGTGAAAGTGCCACTTAATAAGGTGATATTTCTTATTACTGTGTGAAATTGTATAAGTATTTGAAAAAAAATGTGTGGATGTTCAAGTCTCAAGGATGTATCTCAAGGCTTCTTTTCCCTTCCTTTGTGCTTTTTAAATGTCGAGCTGGTTGTTTATTGAGAAAACATGTGTTGAACTCTTCCTATAAGCTGGATCTTATGACAGATGTTAGGAAAATAAAAATGAATAATACATAAAAGAAGACAAGAGATAAATGTCAGCAAGAATGTGAAGAAAAGAGAACCCTTGTGCACTGTTGGTGGGAATGTCAGTTGGTACAACCATTATGGAAAACAGTATGGAGGTTTCTTGAAAAGTAAAAATAGAACAACTCTGTGGCTCAGCAGTGCCACTTTTGAGAATATATCCAAAGGAAGGAAAAATCAGTGTATTGAAGAGATATCTACACTCCCATGTTCATTGCAGCATTATTCATAATAGGCAAGATATGGAAACAACCAAAGTGTCCATCAGGGGATGAATAGATAAAGAAAATGTACACACACATATACACAATGGAATATTCTTCAGCCATAAGAAAGAAGGAAATCTTGCCTTGTTGTGACAACATAGGATGAACCTGGGGGGCATTATGATAAGTGACATAAGTCAGGCATAGAAATACAAATACTGTAGGGTATGACTTACATGTGGAATCTAAAATAAAATTTTAAAAGATCTCATAGAGAAAGAGAAAGTTCTCAAAGAAGTTAAGGATAAATCAGCATCTACATAGAACATAATTTCACAAGATTTATGGTGAAATCACCTTAAGAAATTATTTTACTTCCAGTAGGGTGTTTTCCTAAACTCTCCAAATAAATACCTTTATGCATTGCCCTATCGGTAAGCAGTTACACAAGCAAAAAAAAAACTGCATTGGATGTAGAAAATATTTGTTCACTTAACTGTAGTGTATTTGCTTGTGCTATCTTGCTACATCCTTTTGAATTATTTCACCTACAATCAGTGCCTAGTATTTTAATAGTAATGAAAAAGTCTAAATAAGTAAGTAGAATGATATTTGTTTTCTTACCAAGGATATTTGTCTCCTTTTTACCAAAGTAGAATGTGGCTCTGTGCACATTAATAGAAGCCCTTGCATCACTGTCTTTCTTACAATAAGTTTGATTTGCTTTTGGTTATTACAGTGCTCTAAAATGTCTGATGATTTAAAATATTCATGAAATAGCTAGAGATTTTTCCTTAAATGTAGCAAATTTATCTGAAGTCTAAATGCTTGGTATATATTGGACTATTTCTTTAAATTGTCAACTACAAAAATGATGCAGTTGGTAAGAAACATATACCTTTTCTTTCTAGATTCAGTAATTATATTTATATCCTCAAATAAATTTTCTGTTACTTAGTGTAAATAAATACAGTAATAAAGTAATAAATAAAGTAAAACAAAACAAAACAAAACAAAACCTCATAGAAAGAGCTCATGGTTGTTGCCAGAGGCTGGAGGGTGGAAGAAAAGAGATGTTGGTCAAACAGTACAAAGTTTTAGTTATAAGGGGAATAATTTCTGAGAATCTAATGTACAGCATGGTGAGTATAGTTAATAATGCTGTATTGTTTACTTGCTAAGAGTAGATCTTAAGCATTCTTACCAGAAAAAAAAAGGTAACTATGTGAGGTTATGAATGTGTTAACTTGTAATTATTTCACAGTGCATACAAGTATCAAAGCATCACATGGTACACTTTATATACAATTTTATTTGTCAGTTATACCTCAATAACAAGAATAGCCAACCAATTATCAACCAGTTAGAATGTTTCCAGCCCCAGCAGAGGGGCTGGTTGTCCCCACCCAATAGCGGTAATAGCACTTAATCTTGACTGAGCACCCACCACCTGCCCATGACTTTGCTAAGGCCCTGACGTGAACAATCTCGTTCTCCTCTACAGGGCTGTGAGCTGGGCACTTGTGAGCCAGACTTTATATATAAACTCACTGAGGCTCCAGAAGGTGAAGTGACTTGCCCAATGTCACGCAACTAGTAAACAATGGCTGGCATCTGGGTCCACACCCGTGCTATTAAACGTGAGCCTGAAACCCTGGGTAATCATTAGTTAAATCCATTTCACCTGTAACCTGCCTTCACCTTCAAGGTCGTTTTCATTGTTGCTTCAAAAGACTTGCACGTCCTCCAAGGGCACATACCCCTGTTGTTTTCCAGAAACTTGGAGTCAGCTGTGTCTAGTTTGAGCCGAGCCCGTTAAAACAGGATGGGACCACCATCCCTCCAACTAGGCATATGCAAATAAATGTCTGCTCAGGGACCTTTCGGCGTCAGTGGGCAGAGAACTCCACCCTCAGGTTGTGCTGCGTGCCACCACGCTTGACGTGCAAGGCTGGACCGTAGTTACACCCGCACAGAACGGTTACCGCAGCTTTCCCCAGCCACCTTTCCCCATGCCCCACACGCCTCACGCCACGCTGCTGCTTCATCCTGTAAACACTCCCCAGCCCTTCGTCTGCTGAGGGGTGGTTGTGAGATGTGTCCTTCCCGTCTCCTTCCTTGGCTGTCTTGGGGGAAAAATTTTTTTTTTTTTTTTTTTGCTGCAAACCTCGGTGTTTCAGCAGCTCGATTGCTGAGCATCCGGCAAAGCTAACCTGGTTAGATAAAAGTCCTGTCTTGGAAGTCAGTTGAAATTTGTAGGATGTCATTTTGAGCATCTTTTCTAACAGAAGATGGGTACTTTCTCAGTGGGAGGGGAGGAAAAAGGCAGGAAAGACCTACGTCCTTACCATCTGAGAAAACTTTGAATGTTCTGACATCCCTTCATCAGTTTCACAGCTTTCCTAATTTCCTCCTAAATGCTCACTCGGTCAGGCAGCAGTCCTCTCTTGCACTCTAGTTCTAGGGACGCGTAGGAGATTAGATGTGAAAACTGACAGTGCTCGTACTTCATGGCTTTCTTCTACTTGAACTAGTTGGGGGGCGGGGTGGGAAGTCATTCAGAATTAACTCAAAGGCTCTACTTTTCAAGACTGGCAGCTCCTAAGTAATTTTAGGGAAGGTTTTCAGCAAAAAAACAAACTCTGTGTGGGCTCTGTCACAAAACTACATGCAAGGGCTTCATTGGTTCTAGTACTGGAAACTCAGAGGAAGCAGGCATAAAAGCAAGGTAAATACATTAAATCTTTCTCACAGACACAAAACAACTTGCTTTCCAAATGCTAAGAGAAGTAATGTAATCTAGATGACACGGGTACCAAATTCCTGCTCTTGAAGTAAAGGGTGGATGGAGCATTTTGTCTGAGAAGTGACCACAAGGATCAAATTCCCTAGATAACTCCTCTTCATTCTCCTCTGCCTGAATGCTTTGCCTTTTGAAACGGAAAGTAGGAGTTGAGAAAAGGTCCCTTCGGCCCAGCCACCCATTGTGATGAAAGACATCCGTGGGGCCCTCTGGCTACCCCAGGCAAGGCTCACAGCCGCCAGAACCTGCGTTCAATTTCCCAGCACGTAAACTGCTTTCTCAGCGTGCTGGAGGTGGCCGGGCTCCAGCAGACGAACCCATGACTAGCTAAACACGCCAGAGTTTTGGGGGGAAAACCCAGAGGGCAGTCGATTTGCTTGTGAGTTACCTGTAACTGGTCCTTGGCTCAGGGTGCGCCTTCCAGATAGGTTAGCCCACTTGGGAGAGTGAGTCATGTATTAGAGGGGGTTTGGTGAAGAGGGGCGAGAGTGGTGAAGAGCGCCATCTCCGTGTTCTTCACTGGGTTGTCGAACTGTGGCGATAACCACCCTGGAATAGCAGTCACCTGACCCACGTGCCCCCTCTGCCTCCCACGCCTGTGTAAACTGCGTTACCTGACCTCAGCACTTCTTCCCAGTGAGCCCAGGCCTGGTCTCAGAAACCTTGTCAACACAGCACTCTAAGTAGCCAACAGAGTTGGTTTCCTGCGGTGACAAATGATGGGGCTGGCAGACTGCATGGGCCCAGGGCCACTGCCACATTGGTTCTGTGCTGTGCTACATGGAAGTGCTGTTTTGGGGTTTGGTTTTTTTTTTTAAAGCTTTTTCCTCACTCACGTTGCAAAGTAATTAAGAAATAAGACAAGAGAAGGTAAACAGTGATTTAAAAATGCTATCTTCCAATAAAGAAGCCTTTCCAGAAGGTGAGGCTTCTGATTTGTGGGGGGAAAAGCCCTACTCAGTCTCTTGATTAGACGGTTAACTCATTGAGTTACAGGCAGCATTGAAAAACCACAGGCGCTCTTACAAAATTCTGGCCCACTGGGCTTACAGCCTGCCAGTGGAACAGTTCAGAGTGCGCCCTCGTAGACAGCAGAACTGAGAAGGGGTTGGTCATTCCTCTCCTGATTCACCCCTCCGATAAACCTCTCTCCTCTCTGAACAAGTAAGGGAGACCCCCAAGCACCAGGAGTATTTCTCCAGTGCAGTGGTCCTCGCACCCTAGAGCGTGCATCAGAATCAGCTGAAGGGTCTGTTAAAACAGATTGCTACCCCTGTGCTCATAACAGCTATATCAGGAAAGGAGGTGGGGGTGTTAAAGCTGCATTTCTAGAAAGTTCCCAGATGCTGCTGCCTCTGCTGGTCTGGGGACCACACTTTGAGAACCACTGCAGTAATGAAAGATCTTCTCTTTGAAATTTTCTTCCAATCCACCATCAACAGATCAGGATTCAATGTTCACAGAAGCATTGTTTACAATAGCCAAGACATGGAAACAGCCTAAATGTCCATCGACAGATGACTGGATAAAGAAGTTGTGGTATATTTGTACAATGGAATACTATTCAGCCATAAAAATGACAACATAATGCTATTTGCAGCAACATGGATGTCATTCTAAGTGAAGTAAGCCAGAAGAGAAAGAAAAATACCATATGATATCACTCATATGTGGAATATGAAAAAAAAAAGACAAATGAACTTAAATATAAAACAAACAGACTCACAGACATAGAATACAAACTTGTGGTTGCCGGCGGGGAGGTGGGTGGGAAGGGACAGACTAGGAGTTCAAGATTGGTAAATACTGACAGGTATATATAAAATAGATAAACAAGATTATACTATAGAGCACAGGAAATATATTCAAGATCTTGTGATAGCTCATGGGGAAAAAGATGAAAATGAGTATATGTATATTCATGTATGACTGAAAAATTGTCCTGTATGCCAGAAATTGACACAGCATTGTAAACCGACTGTAACTAAAAACAAAAAACAAAAAACAAACAAACAAAAAAACAGATCAGGGTTGGCTCATAAAACAGGGCATAATTACCAGACCTGGTTTACCAAAAATTAGTTTGCTCAACAGCAGATTAAACCGACTTTTTAAAAGTTCCTAAACTTTTCCAAGATCCTTTATAAAACTCGTGCACATAGTTCTTCAGGAGGAATGCACAGTATGCAGCAGTTTCCCAAAGTTACTTGACCATGGAATACCCCTTTACATTTCTTTTCTGAGAGGGGGAGCAGAGTACACCCAGGGACTTATGTTCCACTGACCACACTTAGGGAAGCACTGGGTTGGACCAGAATTTCTTTCAGCTGCATTTCAGACCTGAGTGGGTCCTGATAAACAAGATTAATTCTCATGCTTCCTCATTCCTTCATGCAATCAGCACAGATTCGTATGAGTTCCAAACAGATTAGCACCGGGATAAAGATGAATGATCTGGACTTGAGGGGCTTACACTGGGGATGGTGGGAGCCTGGTGGATTGATGTCGTGAGCATGGACCACCGTAGCAATTTCGCAAGCTCTCAGGACAGAAGGAAGAGCACACGTTGCTGGGCGAGGAGGGGGTGAGGAAGGGCATGGGGATTCAGAGACTTCCTGTAGGCTGAGGGAACGTCATGCCCAGAACTTAATGGGAACAGAGAGCTTGTGAGGCTGGAGCACCGGTGCCGTGAGGGGGCAGTGAGCAAGGTGGCTGGAGAGGGTGTAAGGGGTCCACATGGTGATGGTCTGAACTGCTGTATGGCACCTCAGCATGTTTACCAGGTATCTTATAAGGTGGGTCACTCTTGTAGGGGGCTCCCTCCGTCCCATTTATGGTGGCTTTTAGATGGTTAAGCCCAGAAAATCTCCATGACAGGTCAGCAGGCTCCAGATGGCTGTGTACTGAAGACACCCTCCCTCCTTCTCCTGCTTGTCCTGGGGACTGGCAGGCAGGGATGACTGTCATGGTTTTGCCCTGCTGCATAGAACTGGCAGGAAATGAAGATTCCTCCACTTCTTGTCACTCTGGGGTGGCGCCCATGGTGATAGACCAGAACACAGGGCATACCCGCTCCTTTCCTAGCATGTCCTGCTTGGGCTGTGCCACGTGGCAGCACCTGTGTGTGGGAGGACAGCACTGCGGCTCATGCCTAGACACGAGCCAGATGCTGACATGAGCCTGCTCTTTGTCTCCTCACTGGCTAGCTGAGGACAAGGGGAAAAACAATGAGAAGAGGTTTATAGAACCTGTGGGTTCCCTTTACAGTCTTGACCTCAGAGTATCTGATGCATATGCTTTCACAGGGTTTTTTCTTCTTGTTTATTTTCCCAACTAGACTTGGGAATTCTCTTTTTCACAGCACATTTTGCTCATTTTTATTTTTCAAGCCAGATCTAGCAATTACATTTCACAGTACATCAGAGATATAAACAGCTCTACTGAACTTCAAGCAAACAGCCTCTCTTGGGTCCAAATAATGCAGCTCTCCTTGGAATTCTGTTAGTCCCAGTGGATGGGGAGGGGAGCCTTTCTGTGATTCCTGCATTGCTACTTGGGTAAAAATTTCACATCCCAAGACTTGAGTCTGGCATCAGTTTCGAAGCTAATGGAACACCCAACTTTTGTGAAATATTTGATAGGTTTTAGCTTTCTAGAATGAACTGACCAAATGGACTTCCTGAAAGCTTGAAATTGGCATCTTCTTTCTCTTTGTTACTGTCCAGTCAGCACTTTAGGAATAGAAAAAGGAGGGGGAGTACTGGGAGAGGCAGATGAAGGCTCTTGCTTTAAATAAACGACACAGCTTTATTACTTCCCATGGTTGTCTCCATAATAACCCTCAGAGACCAGAAGCTTTTAGGGATTCACGTTGTGTGTCATACATCATCCCCAAGGCCATTTTGATCTCACAGATGATTGCAGAAAAATGAGTGTATTGATCAATCTCTTTCCTATTTTCAAATCTGTGTAGATGAAAACAAGAAAGCGCGTCCTTCTAGTTAGGAATGGGTTTATGGTGATCTCTCTTCCACCCAAGCAAGGGTAACCGTACAAAGACGGGATCACGTGGCTCGAGATGGTTATATGACTCCTCAATGGCTCTCAGAGGGTTTATGGTGGCCAGCTTCCCAGACTGGTGCGTATCTCAGCCCACATCTGGTGGTAGGAAGTTTATTGAGAGTCTGGATTTCGTATTTATAAAGCTTCCATTACCTTTTTTAACTAGGTGTTAACTTGATAAAGAACTTCACTGATAGTTAGGGTTGTCTTTTTCTCACTTTTATGAACTGCTAAAAATGTTTGCAAGAGTCAAAACGTGGAGGATTTTTTTTTTTCTTTCCTTCCGTCCTTGCTTTCCTCTTTAAATCATGGGGCCATATTTTTGGGCTGGTGTCTTTTGTATTTTGTTTCAATTGTAATTAAATATTTAACATTTTAAAATCTGCTAGCAGAAAGAGCAGAGTGCTAGCAGTGACAAAATGGACCAATTCTTCCTTGCTGTTCAAATTCAATCCAAGTTCCAGCTCTGTCTCAAACAATTTGTATCACCTAACCATACCACTTAACCTCTTTGAGATTATCCTCATTTTTCAACTAAGGAACCAATGTCTGCCGTACCTGTCTCACAAGATTGTTGTGGAGGTCCAATGAGATGATCTATGTGAATGCCTTTTGTAAAAAGCTGATTATATTGTGGTCTCAAAAACCCAGCCAAGCATTAGCTGTGTTGCTCCCTTTAGGTTCATTCATGGAAAAGGTAGGTCACATTCTAATTCTGTATGATTAATTCGTTCCCCTAACTAGTCAATGTCTCTTAACAAATTGCTTGTCTCTCCATTTTTTCATTCATGGGTTCAACCCTTGTCTGAAGGCTATGAAATAACAGTTACTCAGTTTGACCACTAGAGGGAGCAAAGCATTTTCCTTTTTCTCAAGTCAAGATAGTTAATTCTGTTGAGCCCAAAAGCAGTCTTACATTATGGTACCTACTGAAGCAATAAGTAAATATGTAGAATTACAAGTAAGCTGATGGTCCATGGTCTGTGTCTCTTTGGAAAGTAATAAGGAAACAAAAGTAAGAAAACAAAATGTATCTTTAACTAGTTAAAACTAAATTAGGAGAAAATTGTATGAGTATGTATACATATTTCATAACTCTGTGCACTGAGAACACCTAGCAGTAAAGACACCCCAGTATCAACAAGCACACCTGCATCCAGATCTTGGTTTCTAAATACCATTCTCTAATAAAAGAAAGCAAGACTTCTTGGAGAGATGGTTGATTCTGGGGCCAGGGTAGAAAAACACAAGATGAGCTTAGAACATCTTTCGGTAAGGGATGGACACACTTAAAAAAAATATTAAGATTGCCTATCTAAACACTGGAGTCACCTTGAAGGAACTCCTAATATCCCAAACTAGGACCACCTGATAAAATATATAATAATGCTAATAAAATCATGACTCCAACTGACAAACAAGGGAGAAGAAATATCTCTTTGTACAGTAAAATTCCCATGAATAAATAAAGACGGGATAATGGAAGTACCACAGCATCACTGGGAGAACACCACAGTGATAGTTCTTACTGGCAAGAACCATCAATAATTGCTAAAATTAGTGGGTTCCAATTTGATAAGAAACAGGATATATGTGCACAGTCTCAAACTAACTCCCCATAAGACAATTATAAAGGGAACAGCTGTAGCTTTATAGTGGAGAAAGTTTTGAATACCATCTTTACCAAGTGATCAAAGTTAACCTCACCAGTTAAGACATAACCTTCTGAATCTCCTGGAGTGATGCACTCAGAGGAACCCAACGTCACGTCTGTGCTTTTTTTGCCAAATATACCTAATCTCAGCCTAAATCCTGAGAAATCATAAGACTCATCCAGATTGAAGGACATGGTAAGAAATGACTACTGGCTAGTAGTCTTCAAAGTGACATGGAAGACTGAGGAACTGAGGAACTGGAGATTAAGGAGACATGAATTGCAGTGTCAGATCCTGGATTTAGGCCAGAATAGAAAGGACAATAATGGCAAAACTGGTGAAATTCAAATAAGGTCTGAGGATTGTGTAACAGTTTTGTGTTAAACAGTAACTACTATTAACTATGGTACTAACTGCCATGTTTTCATCATTGTGCTGTGGTTATAGAGAGCATCAGTTTTAGAGAAAGCTGAGTGAAAGGTATAAGTGAACTTATTTCAAAATAAAAAGCTTAAAAGCCCAATTGAAATTAAGAATTAGGAAATACTTAAATAGTACTTCCCATATTGGGCACTGCTCTAAGTGCGTTACATGTATTATCTCATTTAACCCTTGTCATAACTATGTGGGAAAGGTGCTGTATTGTCTCTTACTTTTAGATGAGGAAATTGAGGCAAAAAAGGTTGTCACTTGCCCAAGGTCACATACTTCATAACTGGAGCCAGGATCTGGCCATAAGCGTCTGACTCTGGAGTGCCTGCTGTTAACAGAACATCAGGCTGCCCTTCATGGAAGCACCAGGTACTAAACGACTCAGCAAAGAAGCACCTGCTGGGCATTTATGAAATGAGACCCAATATGCCAAATCCACTGTCCAAAAAGATGTATAGGGCACGTTCTCCTCTGCAAGGAGCTTCTAATCTGGAAATGATGCAGGGGCATGATCGTCAATAGCAACAACCACTTACTGAACACCTATTATGCACTTTGTGTATACAATATTCCTTTTTCATGGTAAAAATAAAATTGTCTCAGAGATTTAATGACTTGTCAAAGCCATGCAGCTAGACCGAGCCACGATTTAAATGCAGGTCTGTGTTCATTTACTCAACAAATATTTGGTGAGCCCTGCTGTGTGCTAGGTAGTGTGCTGGGTGGTGGAAATGCAGAGACCAAGGCAGACGAGGGACCTGTCCTCAGGGAGCCCCCACACCTGTTTTCTTTGCACAACTTTTAATAATGCAACTATCATCTATACAGCTCAAATCTGACCCTCAAAATCTTAGTACTTAGCCGCCCCCCATCCACACACACTACGTCACAGACCTGGCTTTCTAATATTAGGGTTATACACAGGGACCAGCAGACCCAGTTTATTTGATGGTATACACTTTGACGGCAGCCGTGCAGCACTTCAAAGTGAGGGCTCCTGCTTGCAGAGCCACAAACTGGAGCCGATTCTAGCTGAATCTAACCCCCTTACTCCTATTTCCAAAAACTGGCGTTCTCACCGAGTGCCTAGCTCACCTCTCCACTGCCTCCCTTGGACTATGTATGCATAAAAATTCAAGATGGCTTTCCTGAGCCTTGGGACTTAGTCTTGGCCAATCAGAAAGCAAGAAGAACAAAATCTGGCCGTCTGGAAAATCTATTTCTAACCATTCTTTCTCCCTTCTCCCCATCTGTGAAAAAAGAACTCAGTGTTCAGGAATTAATTTCTAAGCAACAAAACCACTAGTTAGCCTTTCCTGAGATTGTTTATTCTAACATCTCTGGGCATGAATGGATACAGCTCTTACTGATTTGTAATTTTCCCGACAACAGAAATCACACAATCTAGTAGGTGTTAGCAATGAAGCCTTGGGTATGGGAGTATCCAGTCAGAAGTGGGGAAGCCTGGTCCATGAATTACACATCCCTGTATCTCTCCCTTCTTCAACCTCTCTAGAGTCTATAAGGTCTGGATAGTGTAGTCAGCTCTGGGGATCCTGGGCTTTAGCAAGCCTTGTGTGAGGACCCATTCTTTGGTCCGGCCTCCAAAGGTACACTACACTGTGGCATTGATATTTCTCCTTTAAACTTCTTTTATTCCAAGTCCTAATAGCCAGGTGATTCTCCTGTGTCCAAGCCCTATACTTAAGAACCTGCTGGCTGCCTTGAGCCTCTACCCAGGACTTTGGGGACTAGATGTTTTATCTGTCTCTTCTTCCTCATTGACCCTTGGGTCCTTGCTGCCTGACACCACATTCTGTCTGTCCTTTGCCCTGCTGCCTACTGTTAGACATAGTTGATACAGGTGCTCCATCTGCCTGGCTCCCCAGTTTCTGGGGACCATGCAAGTCTGTTGTGATATTGGCCATCTCCAATCTGTCATCAATAGATACTTATGAATCTCAAGCTTAAATAACTGAGACTGATGATGGCATTAAGAGCAGTAAATTCTGGAGAAAAGGGTCAGGATGTGTGTTTAAATAGGATGGAAGTGGTACAACTGTTAAATGCAAAACAGGGCGATCAGGAAGGGAGTTTTCAGCGTGAAGCTTTTATTGAGGCTGTGAGAATAAATGAATCCTCCAAGAGACTGAAGCTCAAACCAAGTAGTCAGTTGTTCCCTAGACAACACGGAACCATGGCCTATAGACACCAATCTAGGATGATGTTCAGCAGGTTTGCCCCTCAGCTGGTTTGCTGAGGACAGATGACTGGGTACCCATTGTGGTCAGGGAGCCATCGGTTCTGGCCAATCTACGCCCTTGCCACAGTGATAAGTAGTTGAGAGATCACCCCTAGTTTATCAAACAGATGAATAGTGATTGTATTATATCAGAGAGATAATGGCACTAGTACTGAAGCCATCTTTCCAAATCTGGTAAGATTAGTTGATTGACGTCATGGCCCACAAATACTCCAGAAGTAAGAGGGAGAAACAGAATGACCAATTATACAGAATTGCCTAAGTTAAAAATAGAATCACTGGCTGGGCCCTGAAATTCCAATAAGTGAGATGACCTTGGAATGTATTCTTAAATCGTGTAAATCTTGCACCATTGAATCCTTCATCTCATGTTATTTTGACGGGGATATCAGAAATGGGTACTTTTGAAGTATAATTAGAAATTTCCATTTGATAAACTGTTTAGAAATATGACTCTTCAATTAACCTAACATTTCTGAAGGCCAGGGTAGCTGTGAACATGTTGTAATTGGGCCAGGACATAACTTGAGTTTGGTCTCTGAAAATCTCTTTTTTCCCCTAGAGATCACATTTGCTAGGCAAGAACTTCTTAAAACTTTAAAAAAAAAAAAAAAAAAAAGGAAAAGAAAAGGAAAAAAACCCAACCTTTTTGTGATTTCCAAAAAGCTAGCTATAGGAAAGACTGTTGTTCCCTCCTCTTAAAAAAACAGTGTTACACTAGGTCCAAGTTTCCTGGCCTAATTTCTTTTTTAATTGGCAGTGGTTGTTGTGTTTTACCAAATGCCTTTTCATCGTGTACTGAGAGCTCAGTTTTTGCTGCTTTAAACTATTGATGGAATGGTACTTCGGGGTCATCCTTGCTACTTTTAGGTCGGTCTTACATTACCAGGAAAAAACCTACTTGGTTGTGATGTATTTCAATCTATTCAGTCGAATTTACTATAAATTTACTTAGAAGTTTTGAAAATGGTTTGTATGTGACATTGTTTGTAGATCTATCTTGCTGGATATTTATTTTGATACAACAGCAGTGGCGCAGCGGGAGCTGAAAGTGTTGCCGAACACAAGTTCACGCGCCCAATGCACAGTGAGGCCAAACTAACCGAGAGGTCGGAGTTTGGAGCAGAGAAATGATGACTACAAGCCAAGCAGGAGAACAGGCAGCCCGTGCTCAAAAGACTGAACGCCCCAGTGGCTCTTGGAAGAGCTTTTAAAGGCAGTTTTGGGGTGAGGACTGCAGGGTGTGTGAATTTCTTGATTGGTTGTGAGGTGCTCCAGGAATCTTGGGTCCAGGCTGAAGTTACCACCCTCCACCTGAGAAGGGGATTAGGTTCCTGCAGAAGAACTCAGATGCTGTGTGTGTTACTTGAGGAGGAACTAGAACTCTTGCTTATCCCTGTAGTATTGCTTCTTGACTGCTTTCCCTTTATTTCTGTGTTCGCTCAATTCCCTGACTAGTAAAACCTGCCCTTTGGAACTAAGGAAAGGTCTATAGAAGGCTGAACGCTTTTTCTACAAATAAGAAATGGGCAGAAAGGCTCTTGAACCCAGGAGAATCCCCACAGGGTACTGCTCAGTGTCAGCGCTGTATTTGTGTGTGTGTGTGTGTGTGTGTGTGTGTGTGTACTCCTGATCGTGAGCCTTTAAAATTTCTTTTTCCACAGCCTGGCTCTTTCTTTCCTTTTCTTTTCTTAATTTTTTTTTTCCTTTTGAAAAAGTTACCTACTTACTGAAAGTGTTAAGGGTTTTCTCTTGAATCCTCGGAGTTGTGACATCTCAGAATTTTTGTGCTCTGTCCCAGGTGACATTCTTGATCTTTCAAATTTTAGTCACGTCTGTATTAGGTTTTTCATTTACTTTGCGTAGTGTTTTTAAATTTCTGAGTAATTTTATGGTTCCTCTCTGTTTCATGGCTGTGATGCATTTACAAATATCCTGGAGATAATTGTTCTCTTCTTAAATTCTGTTCCCTTTGATCTGTCCTGTTGTCTTACTGCTATTCGAGGCTAACATCATTGCCTCCCTCTTCCAGAAACAGATTGCAATTCAGAAGCACTGAGCATTTCCTTAAGTTTGGGGAAACAGAAAGGAATTACGTTGTAGACTGAACAACAGTTTTCTAAAAAATGTCTTTCTTTTCCCCTCAGTGGATGCCTATCCTGCACTCCACACAAATGCAGAATACACAGACACACGCTTCTCCAGCCACCCCGGGCTCACCTCTCTGTCTTCATCCTCTTCTTTACAGGGTTCACACTAAGAACCACACCTTGTCTCCAAGTGGAGCACACACGAATGTTTCTTTTATATATAATTTATTATTTATTTATTTTTTATTTATTTTATTGAAATATAGTTCACATGGACATTCTCGTTCAAAGAACTTTTTTCTAGTCAGCCCAGCCAACCACTCTGAACAGTAGAGGGGTCGGGGGTGTTAGAGTGAAGACAGAGCATGGGGATTTTGTTACCAGCAGCTCTGTCTCCCTAATCGTATGGCCCCTGATACTAATCTGTGGAACTGTACTCTGGTGTTTGGCCAGCCTTGGAAAAAATCACCCTTATCTATACAGAAGCTTTCTCCTGTAAGTGTTCTAGGGTACTGACTACCCCCACCCCCCTATTACCAATATTCCGCCTTCACTATTGTCTAGAAATGAAATATCTTGTGACACTCATTTGTTTTCCATACATTATTTTTTCTGTGATTTTTAGTTACTGAACTCAGATACAGCTGCTCACCACTTGAAAGCCAAAGAGAAGTCTTTGTTGGAAAAGGAAAACTGCTTTATTTAGGAGGCTGGCAACCTGGGGATTCATATCCAAAAACCAACTCCAAAGATTCTGCTCAACCATAGGGGAAGTTAATTAGAGGGGAAGGGGTCAGTCTTTATCTTCCACTGTGTGTAGACTTTCTTCTGATTGGTTGGTGGCGAGCTAACGGGGTGGTGTTCCAGGAATCTGGTGCTCAGCCTGAAGTTACCATCTTCCACCTTGGTGGGGGCCTTAGTTCCTGCGGAAGAACCCAAAGATGCTGTTCCGTGTACCCTTGGAGGAGGAACCAGGACGCCGCTTTATTGCTGCACTGTTGTTTCTTGATTGCTCCTCCTTTGTTTCTGCGTTTCCTCACTTTTCTGACTGATTAGCAACTATTTGAATCTGCTCTTTGGAACTCAGGGAAGGCCTAGGAGACTGACACCTTTCTCTGAGAGCAAGGAACAGGGAATATGGAGGGGCTTTTGTGCCTGGGAGGGCCTCACAGAGTCCTTCTCAGTTACAATCCCCTCCTCTTTTCTTTGATACTCCTCAATCCTGAGGGGAACAGAGACAGGACAAGAAGAGAATAAAGTTTTAGATCAAGAGGTTAATCATAAATCCAGCAGGGAGACTTGCTTTCACCGAGAGGGTTCAGTTTTCTTGCACGTTCAGAACTGATGTCAAGACAAGGGATTACCCTTCACCCATCACTTCACCTTACTTGACTCATTTATGGTTCTACACCCAACTCCGGTGTGTGGAGGGTAGGTTTTCCCCCATTCACCAACAATTTTGACACCAATGGGCATCCCAGATTTCAACTCAATTCTGACACAGTTTACCTGGAAATAACATCAGATTGCACAGTTTCAGTCCTACAATACTACACACCCCACCCCACCCAAACACACATGCTTCAGACATAGCAGTCACTATTCCAGATTATCACCTGTGCCGATGACCAACCGGCTACATATGGGAGTTCCCACAACTCTTTGTTCTTTGGACTTTGGAGGCCAGATGCAAGTCCAGGTTGTTATCTGTACTTCTGACCAGCTGACTATAAGTCAGGGGTTCCCAGGACCCCATCTTTGGGTTTGTTACTGAACTCCAGTCCAGCTGCTCACCCCTCAAAAGCCAATACTTGAGAGGCATGTGTTGGTAGAAAGGAAAGTTTGCTTCATTCTAAGACCTGCAACCAGGGGAAAGAGTGGTCTCATGTCCAGAGGCCAGCTCCCCTCTGCTGATCAGTGGGCAAGGGTTTTTAAAGGGGAGTTCCAGGGGTGTATAGACAGAAGGAGGGGTCTACATTCAGAACAACACACACAGCTCTGACGATGATCTTTTTTTTTAACTTTTTTTTATTGAGTTTTAGTCATTTTACAATGTTGTGTCAAATTCCAGTGTAGAGCACAATTTTTCAGTTACACATGAACATACATGTATTCATTGTCACATTTTTTTTTCACTGTGAGCTATCACAAGATCTTATATATATTTCCCTGTGCTATACAGTATAATCTTGTTTATCTATTCTGCATATGCCTGTCAGTATCTACAAATTTTGAAATCCCAGTCTATACCTTCCTACCCCGCTCCCCCTTGGCAACCACAAGTTTGTATTCTATGTCTATGAGTCTGTTTCTGTTTTGTATTTATGTTCTCTCTTTTTTTTTTTTTTAAGATTTCACATATGAGCAATCTCATATGGTGTTTTTCTTTCTCTTTCTGGCTTACTTCACTTAGAATGACATTCTCCAGGAACATCCATGTTGCTGCAAATGGCGTTATATTGTCATTTTTATGGCTGAATAGTATTCCATTGTATAAATATACCACAACTTCTTTATCCAGTCATCTGTTGATGGGCATTTAGGCTCTTTCCATGTCTTGGCTACTGTAAATAGTGCTGCTATGAACATTGGGGTGCAGGTGTCTTTTTGAAGTACAGTTCCTTCTGTATATATGCCCAGGAGTGGGATTCCTGGGTCATATGGTAAGTCTATTCCTAGTCTTTTGAGGAATCGCCATACTGTTTTCCACAGTGGCTGCACCAAACTGCATTCCCACCAGCAGTATAGGAGGGTTCCCTTTTCTCCACAGCCTCTCCAGCATTTGAGCTCTGACAGTGGTCTTGAAGTTAGTCATGCCATGGTCTGATCAGCATCATCTTGATTGTTTTAAGTGCAGTTAATCTTCAGTTCTAGTGCTGGTTTGTTCTCATTTATTTGAGGCCAGTTCTCAGAGTTGTGGCAGCTTATGTCATGGCTACAGTCTGGTCATCATGTAGTTAACTTCTTCCACCCAGTGAGGGTTTCAGTATCTACAAGACAGCTCACAGAATATGGCTCAGAATATTATCTGTAGCCCTTGGGAGAAGCTAAAGGTCCTTGACTGTGTTTAATGACTAAATTATTATTATGTTTTGTTTGAATATTTCCCTTTGTTTCTATATTATTTCTTTGAAGCATGTTCTTTGCTCTGAAGTGTATTGTTTGAAGTTTTTCTACAGACAAGAGGCAGGCAGAGGAGATGAGGGGGGCAGTGGGATCTGTCCTGGGAAGGCCCCGTAAGGTCCTGCTGTTTCAGGTTCAATTAATTTGCTAGAGCAGCTCACAGAACTCACACATTTTACTGCCTAGATAACCAGTTCAGTATAAAAGGATTTAACTCAGTAACAGATGGAAGAGATGTATAGGGCAAGGTATGAGGAAAGGGCTCCACGCTTCCATGCTCTCTTCCAGAGTAACACTCTCCCCACATCTCCACATGGTCACCAATCCAGGGCTAAACCCCTTGTAGATTTTTCTGGAGGCATCATTACATTGTCAGTGACTTAGTCAGTCATACCTATGGGCAACTCAGCTTAACTCCAGCCCTTTTCCTCTCCCTGGAGGTCAGGGTGTGGGACTGAAAGTTCTAACCTTTTAATTATGTGATTGGTTCCCCTGGCAACTGGCTCCCAACCTGAGGTGCAGCCCAAAAGTCTTCATTATAACTAAAGAGACCTTTATCACTCTCACCAGAGGAAATTGCAAGGGTTTTAGGAACTCCGTGCCAGAAACGGATGAAGATGAAATGTGTCTTACTGTAAGCCGCGGTATTTCACCACCCTTCCCTATCTCTCAAAGCTTGTGGCTTGGGCTACCGTGTTGTCATTTGCCAAAACCGTAATCATTGTACTTGGACCTTAACAACGAAAGACTAGGAAGTGGAAAAGGCTAGAGAGATGTTTGGCCTGAGAATACAAAAGGTGGACAACTAAATTCATTCTTGTGGCATTTTCTAAAATGAAGTCTATGCATAGTTTGACACATGCTTTATTGAAACCCAGTCATACTTGTGATCAGTTATTAAGGAAATGCAATTCTAGGCACACAGGACAGGTCATGGTAACTTCCATAGGACGAAATTGAGCTCCCTATATGACATGAGGAGGAATGCTGTCATAATTGGAATAGAACAAATGTGGGCTCCATGGCATTTGTGCACATGCAGAACTGGGCAACCATCATTCCAGAAACATGGCACAAGATGACAACTCAAATGAAACGAAAGACTCAGCACTCAAAGAAAACTCTACTCGGAAGGAAACAATGGAGTGATGATAGTTGTACAGATGTGAAGAAGTCCAGGCAAGATCCCTTGGTCTCTCCTTCCAGCTGGGGAAAGATTGACTATAGAAAGCCTTAATGCAGAAATTTGGTTTCTCTGCCCAAATGTGATATAAAATTACTGACTTTCCTAAAGAAAGCAACTTTTCTCCCCAGTGTTTCCAAACCAAACTTGCAAGGTTTTCAAAAAAAAGAAGTATCCATTTTTAATATCAAGTTACTTATCTTTAGTGTTTTGAGTTGCCTAACGGTAGTAAGTAGGAGGGATTGAATCATGACAGAGGGAGTAAGAATCAATAGCTACTAGGGTGGGAGGGGGTGAATAGCTCAAGTGGTAGAACACATGCTTAGCATGCACAAGGTCCTGGGTTCAATCCCCAGTACCTCCATTAAAATAAGTAGAAGACCTAATTACCTCCCCGCCAAAAATGCAAATGAGTGGAATTTTTTAAATCAACAGCTACTCAAATCCTTCTTCAGAAAGCATTCAGTGACTTTGGCATTCTAACAACCAGTGGCTTAAAATCCATCTTGGCTTCTATGATGGTAATTCATTCACAATTTATTGAGCACCTGCTGTGTCCTAGGCACTGTGCTGGCTTCGAGGGCTACAGTGATGATCAAGACAGGCCAGGGATCTGCCCTCAGCTTCTGTTCAGAAATTCAACCTTTTTTTTTTTTTTAAATAAACTTTATTCTTTAAGAGCAGTTTCAGGTTCACAACAGAACTGAGCAAAAAATACAGAGTTTGCATATAGTCCTCCCCACCCACACACATATACTCCCCTACCCTCAATTCAGTCTTTTAATCATCAGCATTCATTGCTTTAGATTAGACACAGGCAAGAGAGACCCCTGGCTGGGCTGTTACTTTAGGTGGCCTGGCTCTGGCTCCACTCCAGCCTCACCCCTGCATGCAGGGTGAGGAGCCCACTACCCCCATCCAGGCTTCACTCCAGGTACTCAGCACCCCGGAACTCCCTGCTCAGATGATGAAATCCTCTGCTCAGAGTGGCCTCAGGACAGCTATATATGCTGGAGTTAGGGACAGAATTGGAAAGCGTGGGCTGGCATATCCACACATGGGACCCAAGGCCTTTTGTAGCAGGGGATAGAAAGTGAGGGCAAGTGAGGCTCCTTCAGGGCCCGCCTCTCCCTGCACCACCTTGCTCCCCCAGAGAACCCCATGAGCTTGAGAACTGTAAATTCCAGCCTGGCCTTCTAGGTCATTATGGAGTTAGATTTGTCTATGTGGGAGGATGGAACATATTTTAGCAGTTTGGTTTGATTTATAACTTTTAAATATTTAGACACATGGTATGTGAGTCTTTAAAGTGAGACAGGTTAGACCTTCCAAGCAGGGGGAGGCAAGGCTGAGTGGTAACATCACCATGCTTCTCACCCCGGGGTTTCCCCGTGCCCCGTCTAAGGGCACGTGGATTTGAGACAGGAGGGAAGGGGGCAGGGCACAGCCATTGAAAGAATGACACAGCAATAGCACCAAGATGGTGGGAGCTTCAACGCCCAGTGGACCCTGGGCTTCGATATCCGCTCACTGAAGTACAATAGCTGCTAAATGGCGCTCCCAAGGGCACCATGACAGTTCCCAGGCTGACCATAAGAGGTCACAAAGTGGGTGATGGCCCGGTTCCTGGGACTCCCAGCCCCTTCCCAAAAGTAGTTGGAATAATCCTCCCACTTGTTAGCATGTGAAGTTACTGAGCCCATAATAACCTAACAGCCCCCACACCTTGTGGCTGTTCTCACTTTTCCAAGCCAATCCCATACTCTGAGTCCATCGCTCTCCCTTCTGAGTAAGATGGCCTGCATTCTGCTTATGGAATGTGTATCTCCTGGGCCTTTCTCTGGCCTTCTGAGATGGCCTGCACTCTTTCTGTGGAGTGTACCTCTCTCTAAATCTACACCTGTCTGAATCTACTTTTACTCAACTATGGCTCGCTCTTGAATTCTTTCCTGTGAGACGCCAATGACCCTCACCTGGTGGGGCGTATCCTAGGGACTCCACCGAGACCGGGGACACAGCCATCCTCTAGCACGCCATACTTTTCCTGTATCAGATCAGTTGAACTTCAAAGAATTCTTGTTCTCCACTCAGTCTCCTCCCTGCCCTGGTCACCATTTGCAGAAACAGAGCAACAGCCTTCAACCACAGACTCCTGGTGTCCAGCAGAGACAGCAGGCTACAACGGTAGCCCATTTCCCTTGCAAGCTGGCTGAGTGTACCAGGTCAGGGTTCAGTGGCAGCCCCCCTGCCCTCCACACCCATTGCTTAGCAGTGCGGTGAATCCCCCTGTGCCTTATGAGGCTGATCTCCTTCTCCACAAAGCACACCATTGCGCTTAGAGCTGTGGCCCCAGGAAGGGACAGTGCAGTGGTGGTAGACCTGAGACTACCACGAGGATAATTTTCTCCCAGTGGTATGAGCTTTGGCCCCACTTCTGAATAGGAATCTTGGCCATGTAACTAGCCATGTAATTTTGAGCAGGGTACCTTGCCGCCTCTGAGTCTGCTTTCCATCTGAAGTTGGGAAATAGGAGATTGAATGGGTAGGTGCTCAAATGTTAGACCTGCCTTAACTCACTGTCCCCCCACCTCTGTGTGTCCTCACGCTTAGTCTCCCTCCCTGTCTGGCTGCACCCAATGCAGTGGGTCCTCCGCCTGCCCTGCACCCACTCACACATGCCTCTGTGGATCAGGCCATAGTCAGTCCTGAGGGCTGGCAGTGTCAGAAGTCTCAGCTCACCCCATCAGCAAGCATCCTGGTCCTGTCTGCTCAGCAGCCTTCAATACCTGGGTGAAAACCCACTGGAAAAGAGAAGCGCTACAGTGTTGAGAGGCTGCTACACCTGGAACAACAAGCGCAAATGTAGGTGAAACAGAGCTTAGGCTCCTACCCAAAGGAAGAGGGTGCGGGCGTGAACGTGCTGCACAGCCCGGGGTGCAGGCCACAGGCTGCGGAGTCAAGGCTGGCTGGGCTTGGCCCTGCCGCTTTCTTGGTGTGTGCATTTGGGCAGCTCAGTGTCTCTGAGCACTAATTTCCTCCTCTGTAAAATGGAGCAAAGTCAACGATTTAAATGACCTCACAGAAGCCCTTAGCTCAGTTTCTGACAGCTAGTGAGTACTTGAAGCTGGCTGTTTTTATTATAGCAGTAGTAATGTTATTAATGAGAATTGATAGTAATATTGATAAACCTGCGCTCTCCGTGTGGTAAGAGTAGAAACAAAATGCCACCTCATTATGGAGGCTTAATTGTGCCTACGGAGGGCAAGAGGGAGAAGCAGTTAAGAGAAATGTTAGATGGTGCCCCTTGATCTGGACCTGGAAGGCTGGGAACGACTTTGCCGGGCGGCAGGGAGGAAGGGAAGGGCACTGCAGACAGAGGAGGCCCGATGCTGTGATGATGGAAGTGATTTTTTTTTTTAAATTGAAGCAGAGAATGGTTTATTACAAGGTCCAAACAAGGAGAATTAACTGAAAAAGCCAGAGCTCCCCAGTGGATTTCAGGGAAGAATTTTTAAAGGCAAAAACTTTGGGGGAGGGCTGCAGGGTGTGTGACTTTCCATTGATTGAGATTCCTGGAACCTCACCCACCCAGTCACCAGCCTCCTGGTTCTGACCAGTCTGGGGTCCACATGCTTGTGCTCAGCGTGTAGTGACCATCCTCCACTTGGGTGGAGGCCTTAGTTTGGAAGTGATTTTTGTATCAGCTCAGTGTCCGCTGAGTGTGGTAGTTGAGGCCAGAGGGCAGAGGCAGATTTGGAAGGATCCAAGGGTTGGCAGTGCCGTGCTAAGAAGATCACAGGATAAATTACCCTGTAATAAGATACCAGCTAGTAGAGGCTAGCAATGATAGACTGAAGGCAAGGCCAAGGTTTCATAGGCTGAACACAAACACTGAGGCAGATGGTGGAAAGCACTTTGTCATAATCAATATTAATGTTGCCTAGTGGCCCACATGGGAATAACACGTAAGAAAACAAGCTCTTTACAGCTCAGTTAGGGCAACAGAGAAGCCAAGGAATTCAGCAGTTAATCCTGACTCAGAAGACCCACTCATTCATTTAAACAAAACAAAACAAAACAAAAAACTCTCAATTCTTAACTTTAAAAAAATTTAAAGGCCTCAGCAGTTATCAGGAGGGTCAGCATGCATAAGCACAAACATGTAATGTACAAGAATTTTTCAAAAAAAAAAAAAAAGATTGAAAGAATTCTCCCAAAAAAAGTCTTTGGTTGGGAGGGGAGGGGTTTGGATTTTTCATTTTCTATTTTGCAGCTGCAGCAGAATAAGTTAAAAAAAAAAAAAAAAGACACTGTGGCCAGCCAACTTCCTTTCCAAACATTTGGTCCTGAGTAGCTCCTGCAAAGAATAGTCAAGTGTAATAGACGTGTAGGAATGTAGTGATCCATTTGCTTTATTTCTCTGAAATTATTGCTGATGGCGGGTCTGGGGGAGGGGCTGCGTGGGAGAAACTGGCTGCTCTATTTTGCTGGGTCTCGTTTGGTCTCGGAATGTGTTTCCAGGACACTCTACCTTTTCTTTGCTGAGAAGTTCATCCAGGTCCTTCCTCCCGCCCTGAAGTTTTGATGGTTAGAGGAAATACTCGAAGCATATTTCTGCTCTTTCGTAACAACAATAATATATCACGGGCAGCAGGCCAGGAGATCTTCACCTAGAACGAAAACACAGATTAGCCAGAGGTGGTCCTGGAATCACCATTATTTTCAATCAGTATTATGTCAGTGATTCAGAAATTAACCAGTCATGTGCTGATGCTTTGTAAAGGACAAATAAAAAAAAGTAATAAAGTAAGAGTTACATGAATTGATACAGAAGGATGTCCAAGATACACGTGAAAAAAAAGTGCTGAAAAATATGTGTAGTGTGACCCTGACTTTATGATTCACAAGGGAAACAACAAACTCTGTATGTTTGCATAGGCAGGAAAAGCTGTCTGGGGTGATATATGGTGTATTATGCACCAGCCTCTTCACTGTGGTTAAGTTTCTAGGGAATGAATAAGAAAGGGGGGGGAAGGAAAGCGGTCTGCTTCTATACTTTTTACACTAAGAAGTATTTCTTTTGTTAACAATAAAATACAAAAATTCAACAAAGTAAAAAATTGTTTAAAGAGATTTCATGATACTTTGATTCACTTTGGGGGAATTCGCTCATGCAACTCATGATATTATCGATAGTGTCATTTCCCATGTTTAGTTAGAATGGTTGTCCAGTAAACAAGGAGAAAGGGCTCTGAGGTATTTTGGACTGTAATTCTCAGTTTTTTCCACACTTGGCAGGTTTTCTTTTTCTGAGTGCGTGATCTCCTCAGGGAGCAGTTTTAGTGGCTATGCCTGCTCAGGAGGTCAGGTGCTTCAAGGCCACTAGGAACTTGCGTTGAGTGATGGCTGCTCTGCCCAGGGTACTGAACAGCTCAGCATCAGAGGTGGCGTTGAGCTAGAGTTTTCAGTCAGTCTCTATAAATCTCTAAAACTTAGACACCCGTCATGAAACAGCTCACACGTCTGGTATGATTCAAATCCATGACATCACCCAGGCCCTCAGAACAGCGAGCTGGAGGCATTTGGGGTCTCTGCATCCTACTCTTGCTAGTTGAAAGAAACAAATGAATTGGAAGGACACAGGAAGAGAAAGTTGAGCTACTAGACTTTGAAAAAGAAGAAACCAGAGCTGCCCTGGGGAGTCTAAGGACTGCATCACAAGGACTGTTTCTTCAGGAATGACTTGGTTCAGTCACTGACCGTCTTTGTGTCATTCCTTCTGGGATAAAGACTCCAAGAGGCTGTGCTTAGGTCCCATGTTCATCCAAGGATAAGGGAAGGGTCACTCCTCAAGGAAAATCAAGGTGCTCTCCCCAGATGGAAAAGGGAATGGACGTTGGGTAGGTAGGCAAAAGTGATGTCTGCTATAGGGACACATGAGGTCACTTAAAGAAGATATCTTCTTCCCTTTCTAGGAAAGACCCTTCACTCTTCCAGATGTCAGTTTACTTCTACCACTTGGATCGCTTGTTTTATTCCGATCGGGCATCCATCAGGGTTTGATGCAATGCGTAGAGTATCCCCAGGAGTAACGACAGCCTTTCCCTTCAGTCAGTACTTATTTTACACCAGCGTTTCTCCACCGCGCACTAGTAACATTTTGGATGGGATATCTCCTTGTCGTGGGGGCTCTCCTATGAACTACAGGGGGTTTAGCAGAATCCCCAGCCTCTAGATGCCACTAACACGTCCCTCAACACCAGTCTTGACAATCTAAAATACCTCCAGGCATTGTCAAATGTCCCTTAGGGACAAAATTGACTGAGAATCCTTGCTTTCCCAAGATAAATGGACTGTCACATGGCGCCAGCCCTGAGGACTTGTCGGTCCTGCAAGATGCTGCAATGAACCCTGAACACACTCCTTCTAGACACTCCTTGTGCGCAGGCATTGGCAGAACCTCTTTAAGCCTAGAGGGGTCTGTCTGCTGGAGCACTGAGCGGTCCTACCACAGAAAGCTCACCTGTGTAGAAAGGGCTGGTGGCCTTGCAACCTTGTAGTCATGCTGTCGTGCACAGAGAAATGAGAACCACCAGTGCTGTCCTTGAACACGAGAGAAAGGGAAATGACATAATGCAATCAAGAGCTTCAGAGAAACAAAGGTATTGAGACCTTTATGGTGTCTTTAGAGTTGGGATTTGCTGTAAGAAGCGTTTTACAACCTTGCATCAAGCTTGTTGCCCTTGTTTTAAGTTGTGGGTGAAATATTTAAAAACTCAAAACCAAGGCAAATTTTGCTTCTGCCAAAATAATCCTTTTTATTTTGAAAAGTCTCTGGCACATGGGCCTCAGAACACGTTTTGTGTTAATGGGGCAAAACCAAGCAGAGCCTCTGGCCGGGCACCACCTTTGTTTATATCCCCCATTGTCGTGGAATAATCCCAACAAGGTGTGAACTTGAAGCCCTGCCCACCTCCTCAATGGCATGTGTCTCTGACACATAAATGAGTGCAGATGTGGCTCTGCTCTGTCTGGGACTGGGAGTTAGATCAGGGCCAGGCCACACTTCATCTAACTAGCTTACACGCAGCTCGCCAGAACGCAGCTCTGCCCCTGTGGGCTGCCACGGATGCTTTCCACGGGCTCACCTCCAAAGGTCTGGTCAGACTAGTTGAAGGTAGAGCTTAATCCTCTAATTCCAGAAAGGATGTTTTCAGTTAGATTTTTATTTTACCTTCACTACATCATTTCCTTATGGTCCGAAATAGACAAAAGGAATTTATTTAGGGTGGAAAACATTTCAATCTTCCCTGCATAGGGTGTGGGTTTTCTAAGATATCACCGGGCGCCAGGACGTTCTCAACACTGCGTTCAGGGAGGGCAGCACTGAGAGTTGCAGGGTCTTTGGGCATAGCTTGTAAGTTGATTGACAGCCTTAAGCTTCCAAAGTAAATTTCTAAAACCCAAGTAATTTTTTCGCAGACATGTGAAATTTCAGAATTCCAAAGGGAAAAGTAAGTCTTTTTCTTAAAATAAACTTTTAAGTTTGAAAACAAAACCAGACAAGTAGTGCAGAAAGGACTGCTCTAAATTGAATTTCAAAGTGTGTCTTTGTCCAGAGCCCCTCTGCTGACGCCCAGCCACAGCCCTAATTCTGGTCCTCATCTGCACTGTTACAGTGACTTCAGGGCTGGTCCCTTCCCACTTAACAGTGCTGCCTTCTCTGAGCCACTTTCTCAGTTGTTGCCAGCGTCCCCTCCCTAAGACGCACTCCAGATACTGTCAGTCTCCCACTCAAAACCTCCACCCTTCAGCACTACCTGCAAAATAAAGCCCAAAATGCTGGCCATGGCGTTCAAGGCTCTGTAAGATCTGATGCAACTTATTTCTTGGTTTTTCTGTTGTATGTCTTATGTGTAAGATAAACAAGATTCATCATTTTCCCTAAACCAGAAATCGACTTTTCTACTTTAATGCCTCTGTCAGGGCCAGCTTCCTGGATGTGTGGCCTGTGTTATGGCACAGAGCCCCACATTCAGGATCTTGAGCTTGGCTTAATGATCTACTGTGGCCATGTTTTAAATTCTTAAATCTTTTCTTTTGAATTGTATTTATTAGGTGAAGTCTAATGGGTTGGTGGAGTATGCAAATGATCAGAGGAGATTCCTTAACACACACGTCTGCATCCATTGCTTTCCTAATTATTTGCATATAGTGTTGTTCTCCCCCACCCCCTGTAGGGAAATCTGGCCTCATGATGAGTGCAGAGTACATCCACAGTAAGTGTATTACCTTATAACTGAAGGGTGCGCTGGTAGCCCGGATAGGCCATGCTTTTTTTTGAACCAAAACTTGCTTCAAACACAGAAGCCAATAGTGTTCTAAACACAAATGATTGAGGAATCCCATCATATTCTTTCTTGTTCATTTTTCTTCCCTGGATTAGCCAAATGCTTATGCTGAAATGATGACTTATGAGGAAAAGGAAAGATAGGGCAGCCCATAACTCCTTTTCCTCCCAAGCTCTCCTTGCTCATTCAGAAGCTGAAGTGGAGAGAGTTGGTAGAAAGTGAGCTTACAAAGAAGTGAAATAAAACCAGCTAAGTACATTTTGTGCAGTGTTGTCATCCTTCTGGTAAGAACAAAATATATATATGCATGTGCCAGCCATGAAGTAAGAATTCTCTAAGTTTGATGCTTCTGCATAAAAGTTAAAACCCTGATACTTGCTTTTTAAACTGGCATTGCACAATGTAAAAATGAACAGTAAAATTCATGCTAGTTAAAATTAAAAATCTTAATTTCCTTTAGTTAGAACGACGTTAAATAGGAAATTAAAAACAAACAAACAAACAAAAAAACACTGTGCCAAGTCAAGAAGCTATGGAAGAAAGGAAAGTTGTGTATTTCAGTGCCTTCAATGGTAACTTCCTGCTTTTTCAGCGAGGCCAACATTTCCATTTTGCAGTAATCCTGCAAATTACGTAGCCAGTCTTAGTCTTTGCTCAAGCTTTTTTCTTCTCTAGAAACGCCTCATTTTTCTCTTTTCTCTCTACCACTGCTCAGTCTCCACCTGTCAAATACAACCCTGATTCTTCCACACGCCCCTCGATGCCCTCATCTTACAGAGATGTCGTGATCTTCCCAGAAATGACTGCTTCCATAGCATTGCGCAGCTGAGTCAGAGTAACTTAGTGTATGTGTACGTCCACTTTTTCCCCTAACAAATGCCAGTTAAGCTTTCTCGAGGGAAGGGATGGCCAGATTCTTCTGTGCTTTCCTGTGGCTCTTTGAGCATCTTGCCCTTCATTGGTCCTCAGTAAGTGTTTGAGTTGAGGGGAATGACATGGCCACAGTTGCCTTTGCTGCTCACAGCTCATATGCATAGAAGCAGGGTGGTCCAAGAAGTCTGTCTCAGTTTATTGTGGCCAACTGCTAGTGGTCATCCCTGTCACTACTCCCAGGTCATTTCAGGAAGATCTAACTTTGGTCTTGTTTTTAAACCTTTGTCAGGCAATTCCTCTATCAGACGTGAAGGTTCCATTTCTACCAACACTCAAGGTGGTCTACAGCTATGAACTGAACCATATCCCCCTCTCCAAATTCATATTGAAACACTACCTCCCTCCCATGTGGCTGTATTTAGAGTAAGGAAGTAATTAAGGTAAACGATGTCATAAGGGTGGAGCCTTGACCCAAGTAGGATTAGTGTCCTTAAAAGAGGAGACACCGGAGAGCTCTCTCTCTCCCCCCACCATGTGAAACGCAGCACGAAGGTGGCCGTATGTAAGCCAGGAAGAGCGCTCTCACCAGGAACCAGATCGGCTGACTCCTTGATCTTGGACTTTCCAGGCCGCACAGCTGTGAGAAAATAAATTTCTGACGCAGCCACCCAGCGTATGGTCTCGTGTGGTGGCAGCCTGAGCAGATTGCTACGCCTGCTGCTCTTCCTGCTGCTCATTGGTGGGGAGAAAGCTTTTTCCCAGGTAGAAGCAGCTATGGCAGGGAATTTTTCCCTGACACATGGGAGGAAAGGAAACCACATTTTGTCGTTGCAGAGATAACTGCAGTTGTAAGATGGCTATAACTAGAGCGATGTTGCCCACAGTGTAAGTCACAAGCCGCCTACACAAACAGATTAAAGCAGAGTTTCCGGAACTGAGGCCCGCAGATCTGCACTTAGAACAAACACTGGATCGTGGAAAGCTCTGAGTCAGAGCCATACAAAGAAAGAAAGGTCAGGAGGACTCTGGGTGGAAAGACTGAGGTCGTGACTGCTTTATAATTAAAAAACTTGAACACTGGGAGCAATTGGTTTGTAAACCACTTCAGCGTTTACATCAGCAAATCATGAGGAAGTCAGCCACAAAGAAGAACGGATCCTGAATGAGGAGAAACACCCTCCCAGTCACTCCTTGATAAGTTTGCACCAATAATCTAACAGAAATGAGCCAAGGTGACATCAGAATCACACTTTGGTTAGGGCTATGTCTGCTGCTCTAACTGATGCTTAAGGGACTAAGTCAGTTGGACATAACAGAAGCCATAGTATGCCTTATACATTCTCACTGTGTCTTTTAACTTAAGTCCAGTCATTTAGAGGGTCTTTTTATTTTTTATTGAAGTGTAGTCAATTTATAATTTTAGTTTCAGGTATACAGCAAAGCAATCCAGTTACACATATTGCTGTTTTTTTTAATGTGCTATGCACTATGTAGCCCCAGCTTCCCACTGTGATCTTAACTCTGGGATGAACAGGTCAAATCCATCTCGCCTCACGGGCTTTTCCTTCCAGTGTGTACTAGGGAGCTCTGGAATGTACCTCACTCGCAGTCCAGTCCAGGCACCATGCTGGACACTGGCACACCCAAAGACAAGGACATCCCACTTAATGCCCAGTGTAGGAATGTTGCCGGAAGATCGGCCCCCATCCCTGATGAGCCAAATAACTCAGAGACAAGGTCTTGGAACTTAGAAGAAAAAAGGCGATTTTATTGCTTTGCTGGGCAAAGGGGATTCACAGCAGGTTAGTGCCTTCAAAACTGTGAGCCCACCTTGGGGATGGGGTGGGGTGATTATATAGCCACAGCTCAAACAGTAAAGCATCAATAACAATCAACAGAATCCTTTTCTCATCAGAGGACAGAATGGCATCATGATGCCTCCAGGCGACCAGTTAGCAGATTTCTTTATCTCGTAAGCAACTCAAGGTGTGGTCTTCTTGGTAATTTAGGCTACTTTGTAAGGTTAGTCCTGTGACCTTCTCCTTGGAGAAGGACTCAGAGACCAAGCATGATTATTACTTTCAGTGACTGGAATAAAGTAGAAACAGTAAGATCAATAGCTTTATTTTTAACAGTGGGCCTGGAGCTGTGAGTAGCAGCTGGTCAGTCAGGTCAGTTGACCATTTTAAGGGCAAGCAGAAGAATGAACAATCTGTTAGCCTAAGTGCGGGCATTTTATTAATCCTCCTTCAGGAACACAGCTGCAGTGACCTTCGATCATGGACACTCATATCCATCTGTCACAGTTAAATTTAAGCACACCTGTGCTGAGAATTAACCAAATACAAGGCAAGGACCTGGGGAAGGAAGGAGATGCATATGGCACTAACCCTTATCCCTACAGCCTTTCCCAGAGCTCAGAGAAAACCAGTTGGAAACCTGTGGAAGAGCAAGTCCTAAACTGGGCATAACAGCTGCCTCACCATATACAATTGGCCACGTTTGAATATCCTTGTAGGTTTGAGGGGAAGACAACAAAAATTTCGCTCTTGAAAACTAAGATTTTCATCTGTTTGAAACTGAATTTTGTTGATATGCCCTGTGATTTGATTAAACCTATTTGGTAAGTGTGGCCTTAAATGGAACAGGAATTTTCTAAACCAGTTTTATCAAATAGATGTTTGCCTGAAGGTGGAGTGTGAAAGGAGAGAAACCTAATCGTTTTTAGTTTGGGTTAACTTGGGTGACCTGCATTATGTGTAGAAGGTTTACCTTTTCTTTTTTTCTTTTATCCTTTGGAAGCTTTTAAGATAACAGACTAACTTTCAATCTGAGTCTAACTGGCGTCCTTAAGACTCCTCCTTCCTCTGTCAAGTTTATTTGAGCAGAGGGTTCAGCATTTTGTGTGTACCTAACATCAATTCTTTTTTAATGGGCAATAATCACATAATTCTCTAAACTTGGGCTTTTATTTCTTTTAAGTAACTTTTTAAATCTTTGCACTACATACACAATATATTTCATTTCTACATTGTTTTTATACATATCAGACATTTGAAAGGATTCCCACATCCAAGGGAGGAGAATTAGTGTGATGGTTATGAGCACGAGGTGTGAAAACGGCATGAATTCAGACTTTGACTTTGCCATTATCCTCTGCATGTCCTTACTTTACCTCTTTGTGCCTTATTTTCCTCATTGGTAAAGTGTGTGTATTAATAATTGCCTCAGGGAGTTCTGTATATTAAAAGCTACAAGTAAACCATAGAGGGAATTAAGCTGCAAACACAGTAGCCTTCAAGATGCTATCTGTTATTTAACTAGTATTATCACCTATAACTCCACACTCCATCTATATGCCTTGTAACTCTGAGTCCAGTGTATTTACTCATCACCGTGTGCAGTCATTTCCAAACATAAGTAATAATCACATAGTGCCCCTTTCCCATGGGGAAGTGGGATCGAGGGAACAGACTGGGGAAAAATGAACACCCCAAAATCCAAGCTGTTGATCAGGTCCATGCACTGGAAGTGGAAGGATCACACTTCTTGGGACTATAAGATAGACAGCCATCTGAAAACAGGAGCAAGGAAAGGCGTCCTCAAAATACGAATAAGGATTTAAATGAAGACAGAATGTTGCCAGATAGAATCTCTAGAGGCATCTACTGAACACTGCCTAACAGGAAATGGCGCAGTCATTGTTTTCATAAGTATGTATCAATTCACAACAGAAATATCGCGTAACTGCCACAAGGGGACTCACAATTAAAAAAAACTGAGTAGCCTGATATTTTTACTTGCCAGGGCCTCCTAAATATATTTTTTTAAGCCGTGAACCTCTTTGGAAGCACGTGGTGAAGCCCATGAACTCCATCAGAATAACATTCTTAAATATATAAAATAAAATACGTAGCATGACAAAGGAAATCAATTATATTGAAATACAGTTATTGAAATTTTTTAATCTGAGAAAACAAATTTGTGATAGAGTATTACATGTGTATCCTTAATGCATTAAAAAAAAATCTAGCGGCAGACCTAGAAATGACTAATGTTAAAAGAATTGCTGAGTACAAATGATACTTAGAAATATTTGTAACAACCAGAGAATGGTATGAAAATAGCTGTGATTTCAATTAGTGATAAATTCACAGGTATTGCTCCTACAGCTGTGGCTGTTTACCCACATTAAAAATGAAAGGAAATGGGAACTTTTATGAAAGGTTAAGGAAAATAATGATTTCTGTCTGATGTGAGACCACGGACCCCAGGTCAAGAAGACTTGCTTTGGACAAATTAAGTCAGAGGGGCACTGGGAGCCTTCCATCGCCAGGTGCTCTCGCATTGTGGTCTTCTACATCCTCGCTGGGGACAGTGTTTCTCCCTACTGTCCTTCACATTTTCTCCCAATTTCCTTTGGGCTTTGTGGAGAAAGCTCGTCTCAGCAATATCTGTCTGATGCCAGCCTGAAAGATACAGGGGCCTCCCAGGGACGGCCACGATTTCTCTGGTGCCAGTATCTGATCTGTGTCTTCCGCTTTGTCTGAGTCGAATGGGGTGGGTGTGGGCCCACAGATCTCCTTGAAGCCCTAGGTCTCGGCTGTTGCCACTGGTCTTTAGCGTTCGAGAGGAGGGTTGTGAGGAACAAGATGCTTATCTCGCTTGTTCCTTTGTAGGAATCTCAGCAGCCACACATCCTGGATATGTGTCCCAGACCTCTTTAACAGCCAGGAGTGCATACACACTTAGAGGCAGGTGGCATAGTGGAGTCAGAAGTGAGATGAAATCTTCATTCCAGAATTTTTGAGTGTGTAACCTCAAACAAGTTCTTTGCTTCTTAAGGCTGCTGTCTCACTCATTTAAGAAAATAAGAGAATACCTTCTTGACAGGTACATATATAAGATGGTCCCTGTCACCAACTGATGATTAAGTGTATAGATGATTATATATAATCTCTTATTCTTCACCCACCTGATAACTTTTCCCCCTGATTTTTGTGCATTGTTAAAAAAAAAAGTTATAGCAAGACTAGATTAAATTACAAAAAATTTACTCAATTTCACCACCCTAACACCTTCTTCCCCTCCTTCCTAGTTTCTGTTTTTTAATGTCATTACAGCCTGCCTACAATCTTGCCTTCTGCATTTATTTCCCACTCAAGATAATTACCATACATTTTTATTTTCGGAGCATTTATCATGCATTCTTATTTTTGGAGCATTATCTTTTTATTTTCAGAGCAGTATAAGTCTATCAGGTTGACATACCATGATGTACCTCGTTCTTTACTATATATTCCAATTCATTGTTTTAATGAGGATTTTAAGTAAAATTGCAGTAGATGGCTTTATCTTTCCTTTCCCTGTTGAACAATTTCCTTAGAAGCATACCAGTGTGAAATTCAACTCTTCAAAGAACATGAACATTATTACCACATTCGTGTGGAACCAAACAGCTTTTATATGCTGTTGGATTAATTTAACCTGGTCCTTGGAGACTCTTAATTACACTCTAGCCTGTTCAGCATTGGAAATTATTTTGTTTCTAACTTAAATTTTGTCATGAATTCGTGCCTTGACTTGGTTTAATTTGAATTTCTTTTATTGCCAGCAAAGTAGAATCTGAAGAAATTCTAATATGTACAGTGTTAATTTCCTTTTATGCAAGTTATTTTGTCCTTTTCTCATTGATCTATTGATCTTGATGCTTTTATAAGTAGGAAATTTTCACAGTATTAGTCACTGCTCTTTTTTCTTTTACTTTTCTTTCTATTCTTGATTATAAAACTAACACTTGTTGGTTATAAAAATCAAATATTTACATTTAAAAATCATTAAATTGGGAAAAGAGTCCATTACCCAGCACCACTTAAATTTTATCATGTTTTTGTCTCTTATTTTAAGTTGATATGTTAGAAATACTCTTGATTGCAGAAGTAATGTGTAAGGTTCACATTATTCCACCATATTGATGTATCATGATTATTTCTCTGGCGCTGGGTGTTCAGGCTGGTCCTAACTTTTTAGTACAAGCAATGTCTTTCAGACTATTCTTGGATGTAAATCTTTTCCTTCCTATTTGCAAAGGATAGAGTATCAGATGTAGAATTGTGTCACAGAAAAGAAACATCTTAAGATTCTGGGTATATATTGCCAATTGTCTTTCCAGAAAAATAGGATGAATCTACAGTCCCATCAGGGTTTGTTTGGTTGTCTCACAAAACCCTACCCTGCAGTGAGTATGACTTCTTAAAAATCTTGCCAATTTGATAAGTAAATGGCACCTCATCATTTGGATCTGTATTTCTTGGGTTACTAGTGAGGCTCAAAATACTTTCATGATCTGTATATATTTTTAAGAGTGTTTATATCTTTTGATCATTTTCATTTTGAGACTTTTTAAGGGCTCTTTATGAATTAAAGAGATTAATTCTAAATGCTGCAAATATTTTCTTGCAGATTTATCCTCTTTTTACTTTTATTTCTTCTTACATACTAAGAAGATCTTTGAATTTGTATATAATTCTTTCTAAGCCTCTGGATTTTTTTCCATTACTTTTGGGCTTAAAAAATCTTATAGTCATAACAACAATTACCTATGTTTTCTTTATCCACATAATTTCTTTAATGGGAATAAATAATATCTTACCACTAGGCACAATGTTATGAATGTTGCATATATTAGAGAACTTTTTATTTTGTCATGGAAGGGTCGTCTCTGTATTACACTGTTAAGAATATTTTTTAAGCTCTGCTTTTATGTCATTAGGCAGAAGCTCTTAGATTGCCCATGGGAAGTTTATTTCCTTTCAAATTTATTGTATGGCTTCAAAACTTACAAAGTTGGTATCCTTCCAGCAATTGAATATTCTTTTCTCTGTGGGAAGTTTACTCTTTAACCAGTCAATAGCACGAATATTCAGATCATGGACCTGAGGACGTGCTTTCATCACCTGTGATTAGATATGCTGGTAACCTACAGGACCACACAATCACTGATCTTGTAGGTGGCTGCCTGGGTCTCAAGCAGGTGGAAAAGAAATCCTCAGATGTGTGTAATATCCTTAAATCCTCACCAGTCTCTCCTGAAGTGCCCCTGTTCTGCACGGTCCCTGCCCGTCTTGCAGGCATTGGCAAGTGAGTGCTGTGGCTGGTCTCCTTGGTGGCTTAGTCAGTCTGGTGACCCAACCACCATCAACGCCTGTGCCTGTAGCTCCTCGGAGCTGCACCACGTGCCTCCTCTGGCTCTGGTGGTCACTAGGCTCCTCCCCACAAGGGGTCCCTGGTGGGATCAGTGGCTCTCAATTCCACTCCCTTCCAGATTCTTCCCCAGGAGGGACCCGCCCATCTCTTGCAGATGCTGGGCCAGAAGTACCCTCTTCTTTGGTAAAGGAACCACCTGCAGGTGGCTGCCTCCAGAGGTCTAAACAAGAGTCCTCAGTGTCCCCTCATAGCACCCAGTCCCTGCTTCTCTTATCTCAGCCTTCAAAGCCCCAAAATAGAGAGGTTGGAGCACATGCCTCTAATCTTCCACACTTTGAAGCTGCCTCCTCTCTCCCCTCTTGCTTCTTGCTTCCACACCCTTGAGTTGGAAACTGTAAGCTTTTCCTAACCCTCTGTCCTATCCTGTCAAAAGAGCATCAACCCCACGGCCCAGCTGCCATCCTGGGGGACAATTCTGAGAACAGTCATCCAGGCTGGGTTCCTTTTACCCCAAAAGGAAAGAAAAGAAAGGCTTTGAAACATTTCTATGGCCAGCTACAGAAGTCAGATATCCACCTTCTGGTTTGGGAGGTGGAATGCAGCTAGGGAAATAAGGTTCAAAGGGGAAATAAAATCCCTTAATATTTCCAAAAGTATTTTCCACATGTCTAACAAAATGCTAATTAGTCCTCTGCAACTGATGCTCTTCCCAATTTTGGGGAAATAGATTTCTAAACCTATTTAAATTATTTTGAATTTTTAATTTAACCGAGGAGTGTGTTTAAAAATTAACATGCCAAATTTTCTTACATGGAGCCTTCCTACGTTCTTGAGATAGTGCAACTAGATTGTGATATATTAGTATCTTAATGTATTAGTAAATTCCATTTGCTGTTTTGTTAATTCAAAAAAGATCAGTCTTTTTCTTGGTCTTCTTAGGTTTTTTTTTTTTTACCATCTTTATCAGAATGAGAGTGTAGAAATTAGGCAGTTTCCTATGTTTCTTTGCTGTGAAAGGTTTTACATAACACAGGAATTATCACTTGTTTAATGTCTGGAAGTATTTAGCAGTGAACCCCTGGTCTGGGTTCCTTTGGGGGAAGGTTCTTTGACATCCTTAGTTGCCTCCACAGTTACTTTCTCAGGGTTTCTTGTTTGGGTTAATACTTTATTGGGGGAGGGGGGAGGAAATCATTTCATGGAGGTATTTACTCTTATTAATCTTTCAAAGAGTTAGTTTATGTTCTTGAGGTGAGTTGTTTCCTTTCTAATGTTAGATTTTGTGGAGTTCATTTTGTTAGCAGATAAGCCAATCTGGTATGTACTACCTGTTTTCCTGTTTAGTTTATCTTTACATTTAACATCTCCAGGGTCTTCTATTTGCTTCCTTCTGGATGTTTGTTCCTTTCCTACATTGAATGCTCCCCCCATGTCTTAAATACCAACTTTATTATAACTCTCTCTCTCAAAAAAAAAAAAAAAGAATAAAATACTTCATTTTTTTCTGTTGCTAACTATATTACAGTTCACTATTTGAATTAAAATTGGAAAGTAGTGGACAACTTGGGCAAGCATTCCCAGAGTCTGGGAAGGAGAGGAGAGTGGGTTGATGCATGTTCAGAGCTTATCAGTCTAAGATGAGCAGAGGGAGTGATGGCAGCATGTGAAGTCATACTCATTGTTTAGGTTCCTCAGTTGGCACACCTTTTCGCTGATGGCATATGATATGGAATATCTTTTCATAGGCTTGTCATCTGTACATCATCTTTGAAGTGTCAAAATCTCTGGCCCAGTTTTCAGTCGAGTCATTTGTCTCCTTCCTATTGAGTTGGAAGAGTTCTTTGCATATTTTGGGAAACAGTCCCGTATCAGATGTGTCTTTTGCAATTATTATTTGACATATCTTTTCAGGTTGCTTTCCATGCACTTTTGGAACCCAAATTCAGTGAAAATGGCTTGGTTAATGTTCTAGTAATTAAGCGTGACTCTTGTTCTGTAGTCATAGAAAATCTTTCATTAGTTAAAATCGGAAGCTGATTTTTACCAGCAATTTTAGGCCTACTGTAAGATACATATGTGTTTGAGAGAGAGAAGATGGAAAAGAGAGCCAAGGGCAAGATGGTCTCGTAAAAAGTGCACTCAACTTGGGTCCAAAGACCCAGCTCTGTCACTGGCTAGCTGCGTGATCTTGAGCAGTTTCCCTACTATCCGTAAGTTTGTTTCTTCCCTAGCAAGTGAGGTTGGAATTCTATGATTCCTCAAGTCTCTTCCAGCTCAAAAGTTGTTTGACTCCAAGATCTCCCTTGCTCTCTTGATCCGATCCAGTGTCCACACTGGTCAGATACATAGGACCTTCCCTGATGGAGCTCCTTGAGTGGTCATCCTGTGTGTGTCTTTTCACTCAGTCTACCAGTCAAGATGCAAAGGAGAGCAATTAGCTGTTGGAGAGCGAACTTGAGACTATTGTTTCAAGAGGTGGAGGAGCTGGTCATATCTAGCTTGAGGAGAGATTCTGAGAGAATACATGTACTTGCCTGTAAATACTTCAGACCCTCTCACATATAAAAGAGAGTTCATACTGTCTTTGAGGGGCAACAAGAAAAAGTGAACGACTACGAACTACAGCAAGTCTGATCTTGGCTGAACGTAACGAGTATCAGACAAACTGGGCTTGAATCCCAATATTGTAACTAACCAGCTGTATGACCAACCTCGAGATACTTCACCTCTTGTATATATCAGATTTCTCCTCTGTGAAACAGAAGGAGTGTTAGCTATCACATAAGGTTGTTTTTTTATTTGTAAAACGCTGAGCACAATACTTGGCTTGAAGAATTCAATAGTAAGTTGTGGCTTCTCAAAGTTACTGAAAGATGGGAGAGCAGGTAGCGAGCCCCCTGTCTCTGGGCATAGGAAACAGGAGCTGAGTGAGAAGGTGTGTGTGTTGGGGAAGGGGAGGAGAGACAGAAGAGCAGAGGCCACTCAGGGACTAGATGGTGTCTTGACTCAGTATACACTAAGGTGCCTTCCAACACCATGGCTTATCTTAAATGCCCTTTGATATAATGAAAGAGCAACAGTCAAGCTACACCTCAGAGCCCACATCCTGGCTCTCACATGAGGGAGAATGAGATGTGGGGTCGTGGACAAGTTACCTTACCTCTGTAACCCTGGTGTCCTTATCCCTGCAGTGCGGGTAGGACAGCTTATACCATGCAGAATGTTGGTTGTAAATCAAATAAAACATAGCACAAAAGCATTTTATAAACTCTTATTCCTACATAGCTATAAGGGATTATAATATATTTGGTAAACAATAAATTTACTTTTTCTGTCTCTCCCATCAGGAAGTTACACTGTGAGCCAGTCCTGGACATAAGCCAAGATCAGGTTTAGATTATCATTGGGTGTTCCCAGAGACACTGAGTTTTTCAAATGCTGTTTTCCTTTTTGTTCTGGGTACGAGGAACTTCCAGCAGCTGTTCGGACTGTGTGTTTGACGATGGGAACATATACCTGGGGTGAAGGTAGAGTCAGAATAGGTAAAGATCCTGGAAATGATACTTGATCTGAGTCTTGAAGGATGAGAAAGGTGTTAGCCAGGGAGACAAAGGAGCTTGAAGGCCTCCAGGCAGAACACTGTGGTAAGGACACACAGAGGAGGCTGAGGGGAGTGGAGAGAGATAAGGAACAGCTCCAGCTGGCTAGAGGATAAAGCGCATCTGAAGGCCAGTGGTGGGCGAGCACTCAGTGGGAAGGCAGGGACTTTAGATGGAGGGTCTTGCCAACAGGGACAAACACATACATTTCCTAAGGGCAGAGAAACATAGGATTTCTTTAAAAATGCATTCAAAGTGTTCTAAAGGAATGCTTGTTTTCTGTAGACAATATTTTTTTTAAAAATAGAAGTTAAAAGAAGTGGGGAAAATACCATCCAGTATTCTGCTACCTAAAGAAAACTCCGGTTAACATTCCACCCCACTGAAGGGTTCTGAACAAAGTCCTACACAGAATGTCTGGTTTGCTTCTGGGGGCAATGTGGAGAATGAAGGGGAATTGAACCGACAGCAATGCTTGCTAACACGTTTTTGTTCTAAAAGTTTGAGCAACTGCTGATCAGCAGGACCCAGGGTTCAGCCCTCCTGGTTCTGTAAGACCTCAGCCCCTTTAACTCCTACAAGACTGTTCCACCTCAGTCTCCCCAATTAATCACAACCATCAAGCTATGCCTCAGAAACAATCTGTGCCTCTGGCCACCCCCAGCCCCAAATATCATTCCCATCCCTCCCCAAGCAGCTGAACCAACATCTTTGGAGGCGACCAAATGGTGGACCCATCACTGGCACACCCTGTGTCCACACTTGGATTGCAGCAACCTTCTCTCGACAGACTTCCTCAGAGAATCCACCTAGGGGCTTTCATTTGCATGATGACCTGAAGGGCTGTAGGGTGACAGTCTCACCACCCACTTAGGAGACCATCTGGAGGAATGGGACAAAGGGCATCCTTGACCCTCCTCTATGAGCCAGACCACTGAGGGGTTGGGGAGGGCATCCATGCTGGCGTGGGGCCGGTCCAAGTCCTGGGTAGGGAGAGATTCAGTCTTCCAGAGTGACCTGGGCATACAGGTTTCCCTCTCAGAGAGAAAGGATTTTCACCCTCCCTGCCTTACAAGATATTAATGAAGATTTAATGAACTTGGTGCTTTGGAAAGATACAAAATGCTATGAATGTGGAGAAAATTGGCTCCTTTTTGCCCTAGGACCAAAATAGCCACTAAAATGTAATTTCTACCCTGTATGAATAATTCCAGATATAGGAACACCTGACATGGATATATAATCGATTTGATATATATATATATACCCACATATAAATCTGTATGTATGTTTATTTATATTGATGTTTATGTAAAATCCTGGGGTAGCCAAAATCACTCTTAGCTCCGAGCACGCCTGTTCTTTACTTTCCTAAACGAATGTAGTGTCTTTTCACCCACCTTACAAACTCTGTTGTTGATCTCTTAGCTCTCAGGGTGGTATTTCCTTGGCGGGGTGGGGGGGAACTGATGGAAGAAGCCCCTCGAATTGAGACTCGAAGTAAACAACAACAGAGAGGCTGCAGTGACTTTATCCAAACATAAGACCCTCTGGGGCTCTGAGGCAGGCCATTTGGTGGCCAGCATATGCATCATCCATTCCAAATCCCGTGAGTGACCTTATTAGTGACGAGGTGGGGTTAGGGGAGATGTGTTACCTGCATTAACCTCAAAACAAAATGCTTGATCTTTCTTAGTTATCTGCCATCTCCGGTTTTCTGACCCTGCCAGGCAACTCATTTTCTCAAGATGGAGAAGTGCTTTTAGATTCAGTTCATGGTATACATCATTTCTCGTAGACTCAGAATTCAGACCAAATATCTGCGTATAAGGGTAGGGATGGGTGTGGAGAGAACATGCTGCGTTTCCTGATGAGTTGAAGTCAACTAATACTGTGTGCCTAGTCCAGCTTGATAATTCCAGATGCTGGAGATTCCAAAATAAGTGATATATCTGGTGCAAATCGTCTAGTGATGCTTCTTGCATTGTTGAGAAGGTCTCTGGAGTGTAAGCGAGCTTATTGAACACTCGATTTGCTACTCAGTTGCTTTCACTGGAAAAATTCTGCCCAGGCTGAGCCCATCTCAGTGTTGGAGCTCCTCTTAGAATTCACCTTGTAAGTCCTAACTACTTCTGGGTTCTATGCTCACAAAGTCAGGAAACTTTGGGTTTTCTCATTTTTCAGCTTGTTTTAAGAAATTCTTCAGGGATTTAGTATGAGGCAGGTCAAGAAAAACTGGAGGGAGACTTGTCAGGGATGACACTGCTTACTGAGGGACAGGGGAATGGGGACTCTGATCCAGATTTTCCAGTTCCAAGTTCAGTCTTCACAACCTCAGCAAACAGCAGCCAGTTGCAAGATGCCAGTTCTGACGGGATGACCACAAATTTAAGGCACTTCACATCAATCCAGTAACTGGTTTGAGACCGTGGTGCATCCTTGCTTCTCCCGGGTCTCACCGTATCCTGAAGGAATGTTCTTGTGAAGGGGACAATTTGAGAAGAAAGGCTGGCCCCAGCTCATGCATCAGTCAAAACCATTTGTTTTGTTAACCTCATGTGAACATTACAAATGTGTGATAGATCAGAGGCCACATCCTTTTATCGATTCGCAATTTCTTGAGTCAACATGGCCCCTTTACCTTGACCTTCAAAGGAAACACTTCAAAGGAAAAAGCCAAGGTCCTCTTCAGACGGTGGGAACTCCGAGGTGGCTCTTGCTTTGAACTGGGAGGGCTTGGGTGTCAGTGCCAACCGGTTTGACTTTTCTGTATGTGAGCATCTGTGTGGGCGGGTGGGTGGGTCTCTTTCTGACTGTTACGTGTTGGTGTTCTTTCAAATTATTCTTTAAATGGAAAGGCCTGTGCAGCAACACTACATGGGAAAGTTTCCCACAGATAGGTTTCAGCAAACTATCTTCTGTTTTTATAGAGAGTGACCACGTGTTCTCAGAGGAGCATGTTTTAAATGAGAGCAGCCAGGGATGGAGTGTAATCCCTGGTATTAAAAAATCTGGGTTTGGGGGCACAAGCAGCTCCATTTTCCCATCCTTAAGTCAGGCTCTAACACGGCCAACACCAGCCAAAGTCCGCCCACGTCCCTCCTTCCACAATCGCAGGAATTCTCAGAGTTCCACAGCCTACCATCTGGAGCTAGAGCTGTGCCTCCCCGTCCTGCCTGTGTGCTAGAAAGTTCTTGAAAAAGTTAAAAGGACAACATAAACAGAGCTGTTTTTATCATATTAAATAAGCCACGAGATAGGAGAGAGGCAATTAGGCCCAATTACAGCGTATCTTGTTACACTCGGGGGCCCTTCCCCACGGAAAGCAAGGCCTTGTGGAAAATAACAAACGCGCACTTGGATTTCTCTCTGCTCTTACTTAATTACACTTAGGGAATGAAGTGGGCGCTACAACCTTGAGCTCCACACAGTTTTATCAGCTGGTGAGAAAACCTCTTTTCCCGTCAGCAGTGTGAGTGGAGGAGGCGCTTGGCACGTATGAGGAAGGCTCGCACCCGGATCTGCACGGTTATTGCTTTAACTGTTGTTGCTTTTAAATATGGTGAGGAGCATCTTGTCCCCTTACCCTTCCCTTTGACAACGTTGGACATTTTTTCTTGCTCATGCTGCCAAATACCTTTGAGAACCATTGAGGCAAATTCTAAGAACTCCTTGCTGGCATTGCATTAAACTTGTAAATGATTTGGAGAACTGACAGCTTCATGGCGTATATTCCTCTTATTCAGGAATACGATGTACGCATTACCTTCCTAGAGTCGCTGCACTAGTCTCCTTCCACCAGGAGGGTAGGGCAGTGCCGCTTCCTCCCCACTCCAGTAGTTCAATGGAATTATTAAATTGTTCAACAGTGAATTTCTACTAATAGTAAATGGATGTATTAAAAATAATCACAACTTCAGTAAGGTTTTGTAATTTTTTTCATACACTGCACACAACTTATTTGGATTCTGGGAAATACTCTAGGAAGGTGGTTTGGCAGGATAGGTAAGAAATTTTAAAACTCATCTAGGTTTAATTTGACCTAAACTAACTTTCAGGGCTGTGAAAGCGGGTTGAGGGACAAGGATGTTAATTGCATTCTATTTATAATAGCCCCACAAAACTAGAAACGTCCAAAGGTTAAATTATGGTGCATACTTTTGGTAGAATACTATGCAGCTGTTAAAATTTATGTACAATGAGTATATAACTGTATTCAATGAGAAAAGATGTTTTCTTTCAACATTTACTATGAACAATATGTTTCAAAGTGTAATTGTATGATCCTAGTTCAGTAAGGAAAAAGCATATGTACACAAAAGTGTTGGAGTTGTCTCGGAAAACAGATTTATGGGAAGTGTTTATTTGCATTGTAATTTTCTAGGTTTTTTCCTTAAAATTTTCAAATGAAGAATACTTTCTGTCAAAAGGAGAAAACTTTCATGTGTACTATAGTGTAGTCCTAACTGACTTGTGTTTTTGGTTGCTAGTAAAGTAGAAGTGAGGAAGTCACACTTTGAAACTGATTTTTTTTAACAGAAATACATTGATGTGAAATATATACTCCTTAGTATAAATAAAATACCAAAACTACCATTCTGTTCCTATTCTTATAGTAGTTTTATTAAAAGAGGCATCACTTTTTCTCGGATGCCTTTTTCAGTCTTAGTCTGTCAAGATGATCTTGTTTTCCTTGTTAAACCTATTCTACTCAGTTCCATCGGATTTCTTTATAATGTGTGCATACATTGCTGGAACAAAAGCCTTATGTGGTCTTGGTGTGTATTTCCTAGGAGGGTAGCCATGGACAAGCTGACATTCTCTGTACCTGTTTCTTCATCTGTGTTTTAAAAAAAAATTTTTTAAGGGTACTCCCCAGGCTATTAGGAAGATACTTGAATCTGTGTATGGAGAACACTCAGACCAGTCGCTGGCGTGTGGAAATGTCTCTATAAGGATTAGCTGTTGTTCTTCTTTTTTCTTAATTACTATCAGCCTCTTTTCTTGCATTTCATTTAAAATCTATATTCCTAAGAGAATTTGGGCTGTAGTTTTTCTTTCTTTCTTATTGTCATGATATGTTGATCAATTTTGGGTGTCCCAGGTTAGCTTTTCTTTATGTAATGAACTGGGTAGCTGCCCATCTTTTGCAACATTCTAGAATAATTTATATCACTTGCATTTACCTCAAAAAAAGGAAATACAACCAGTCAATTACACAAAATGGTTAGCATGCCAAGTTATGGAACATGATATAGCCAATCATACCAACATCCCCAGGTATAATTCAATGCGAGCCCAAAAAATGCGAATCACTTAATTACACCATTTTCAATGTAATTCCACAGACATTTATGAGATATATTGTTTAATAAGAAAAAAATTACAGAACAGCCTGTGAAATATGACCCAGTTTTTTAAAGTTATTTTATACACATACACAAGTGAACATGTGTGCACATGCAAATGTGCTTGGGTGACTTTGTGTGTGTGTGTGTGTGTGTGTGTGTGTGCACGCACGTGCACTCCAGAAGTTAAGCAGAGATTTCTAAGGAGGGCTAGTAATTATGGTAATTTAAACAATTGTGTTCTCCCTTTTTTTCTCATCTGTTTTTAACACTGAATATATATTACTCACGTAATCAAAAACCAGAAAGACATTTTAAACCTCTATACAAATTTATGATGGTCTACTCAGTACAAACAATGTTCTTGACCTTGAGGGCACGAAAAAGATCTATGTGATCCAGTCCCTGCTCTCAGGAAGTCTGTAATCTAGATCTAGACAAAGTGGAAACAGACAAGTATGACACGGTTGCACAGAGGTACAAGCCAAAGGCTGGTGAAAGGGTGACCAGCCTTCTCGGCTTGCCCAGGACTGAGGGTTTTCCTAGGATGCAAGACTTGTCAGTGCTAAAACCCAGACAGTGCCAGGAAAACTGGGCGGTCACCCTTGCTGGAGATGCCGATGGCGGAGCGGCGTTGACCAAATGTTCACTTGCTTCCCTACGTTTTCCAGCCTCCCCTGTAGGTCGTTGGAAACTTTATGATTGAGCTCTCTCCAAGGGGAAAGTGAGGGGAAGTGATGGGTTGTTTCCATTTTGAGACAGTTAAGAGTGGGTATGCATTCTCCAGACCTTCTTTTTCTCCTCCTCACCATTGGAAGCTAACAGTTCTGAGATGGCAGAGTTGGTGGATGGAATCAGCTGGGATCCCTGAGTCGCTCTTGGAAGAGAGCTACCAAGGAGAACTGCTTGGTCCACATCAGACCGTGATGTGAGAATAACTGGGTTAAGCCCCTGAGTTTCAGGGTTTATTTGTTAATACAGCAGAGCATGGTGATATCCTCACTGAAATAGAGCACAAAGGTGAGGGATCAGGGAAGACTTCACAGGAAAAGTGACATTTATACAAAGAAGACTTGGTAAGATTTCCTCATGAAGAAGTGAATGATGGGCAGGGGAAAGTCCATGTGGAAGCAGGGGCAGCTAGGCAGGGGAGGACAAGAAGTGGCCCAAGTACAAGCAGTGGTCCTGTGTTGGGAGGTAAGGCCGGGAAGTTTGGTTGTGACATTTGAGGAAGGCCTTGAATTCTTCCTTAGAAGTTTGTGCTTTATTCCAGAGGCAACAGAAGGCAACTGGATTTTCTAAGCAGCAATGTATCACAATCAGAACAATATAAAGAAATGAGGTATCACCTCATGCCCGTCAGAATGACCATTATTAAAAAGTCCACAAATGATAAATGCTGGAGAGAGTGTGGAGAAAAGGGAACCCTCCTACACTGTTAGTGGGAATGTAGTTTGGTGCAACCATTATGAAAAATGGTATGAAGATTCCTCAAAAAACTAAAAATAGACTTACCATATGATCCAGCAATCCTACTCCTAGGCATATATCCAGAGGAAACTCTTAATTTGAAAAGATGCATGCACCACAGTGTTCATAACACTGTTTACAATAGCCAAGACATAGAAACAACCTAAATGTCCATTGACAGATGACTGGTATATTTATACAATGGACTACTACTCAGCCATAAAAAAGAATAAAATAATGCCATGTGCAGCAATGTGGGTGGATCTGGAGATTGTTATACTAGGTGAAGTAAGCCAGAAAAGAGAAAGAAAAATAACCATATAATATCACTTATATGTGAATCTTTAAAAAAGGCACAAATGAACTTATTTACAAAACACTCAGAGACATAGAAAACAAACTTATGGTTACCAGGGGGAAAGGGGGTGGGGAGGGATAAATTGGGAGTTTGAGATTTGCAGATACTAACTACTATATATAAAATAAGCAGTAAGTTTCTTCTGTGTAGCACAGGGAATTATATTCAATATCTTGTAGTGACCTATAAAAAAAAGAATATGAAAAGGAATATATATGTGTGTGTGTGTGTGTGTGTGTGTGTGTGTGTAAGGCTATAACATTATGCTGTACACAGAAATTGACACAACATTGTAAACTGACTACCCCTCAATAAAAAAAACCCAAAAACATAAAGAAAAGGTTAGATTGGAATGGGGTTAGAGGTAGGACCAATTCAGAGGTGACAGTCAACAGTAAGTCCAGGCAGGATTTCAAACAAGAAAGGGTGAGGGCCTGAGCTAGAGCAAGGGTCATAGGTGCGTAGTGACATCTTGGGAAGCAGAAGTTACTTGACTTGGCTGCTTCTAATCTAAAGATCTCATAAAGGGAGAACGAAGTTGAAGATGGTGCTGAGGTTTCCTCCTTTGTGTTCTAGAGGATGCTGCCATTCACAGAAACAGGGACCCAAGGATGAGAAGCGAGTGTAGGAGAGAAAGGCCAGGCGATGTGGGCGGGAAGGGCAGAGGGTGAGGGGTTATGAGAAAGAAGTCACAGAAGTAGTGGAGAGCCAGGAGAGCACAGTATTGCAGGAATCAGAGGAGGAGACAACTGCAGGAAGGAGAGCACCGGACCTGAGTGTCACAGCCTACAGAGGGTGGGTGAAAAGCTAGAAGGACTTCGGAACAGCAGCTGCAGGGTCTGTGGTGGGGAGTCGGCTAGGATGCACTGAAGGATTGCCGTGAAGTAATGAGAGCCCAGATACTTCCTTGAGCCTTATCAGCTAGAGGAAATTAAGTTTGCTCTTTTCTTTAAATATTTATTAACGTAAAGACTAATGCTCTTGAGATACCCCTCCCCACTGCTTGGGAAAGGAGAATCTGGTTTCCACTAGTGGTTTCCTCTGTGCTCCAGGAACTGTCACTAATCTGAGGAAGTGTCCCTCTCCTTGCTTGGAGCCCCTGGTGAGCAGAGCTGGGAGCTCAAGGAGTACACACGCCTTCGCTCCTGTCTGAGGAGACTTGCGAAACCGGGGTATAGACTGAGCCAGGCAAAACCGGGGCATACACCGAGCCATACCCCGAGCCAGGCCTTTCTGCAACCTGCCTGGTGTGCTCTGCACTTGAGGTCACTCCTGCCCTCCATTGTAGTCACCTCCTGGGGTCAAGACAGGACCTAGAACAACTTTGTAAATGTGACCTGCCACCTACGGGTACTCAAGGCCCACATCAACCGTGACAAGCCATGCTGACAGAGTGGGATGAGAGGGCACGATCACTCTGTGGTCTTCTTCTCAGGAACATCTAACCCCAGGCTAATAATGAAGAACATCAGACAAATCCCAGTCGGCTTCTTAAAAAATACCTGACCGGTACTCCTCTCAACTGTCAAGGTCAACAAAGACGATGAAAATGAGAAACTGCCACAGCCAAGAGCGGGTATCACGACAAGTAATTATAACATGGGATCCTGCAACAAAAAATAACATTCAAGTCTAAAGGAATCTGAATAAACGATGGACTTTGGTTCATAATGATGCATCAGTGTTGGCTCTTTGACTATAACAAAAGCACCCTTCATACATAAGAGGTTAATAAAAGGGAAACGTGGGCGGGGGATGTACAGGAACTCTTTGGTCTATCTTTGCGATTTTTCCTGTAAATCTAAAACTGTTTTAAATTGTTTAATTGATTAAATGTTTATCTTTAAAAATATACTCAATAATAATGCCTTTGGTATGGTGACCAAAAAAAAAGTCCAGAAAGAAGGAGAGCCCATCGATGCTGTAGCATTTGTGGTCACATCAGTTCATCCTTCTCAGGGTCAGAAAGGCTGAGGACACAGAAATACTGGGAGACATGAGTAAATGTGGGGTCTTGAGTTTTTCTTTTAAGAGAACTTGGAGCATGGAGCAGCAGCTAAGCACAGCTTGTTCGTTGCACTTAGGCCACCACCAGACAAAAGTGGTTTATTTTAAAAATATGGACTGAAATGGAACTAAGGAGGTCAGGAATGGAGAGCCCTCCAGGCTTGACCACGACCTCCCCTCTCCTGTGGGCAAGATGTCCTTCCTCTGGTCCCAGTCCCTCTGCTGTGGTCCTCCCTCTGCACTGGCTTCCTCAGCTCATTCAGCCCCAGGTCTCTTCTGACCAGTTTGAACATGGCCTCCATCTGGCCCGGCTTCTGCTCCCACCACAGGACAGTCTCCCAGCTGTCACTGCCCAGCCTCTGTGCTTCCTAGCTCTGGAAGATTCCTGCCAGAGCATCCCTCACCTTATTTGATCCTGTCTGTTTTGGAAAAGGTTTATTTGCAGAAAAGTACAATGACTAATCCAGCACACTGATTTCCCCACACAGGGTTAACACCTTTCGGCGTGCTATCGTATTGGCTACCTAGCTTTCTCCCTGTGGGTATGTCTTGTCAAAATTATTCAACATGTGCTTAAATTCCCTTTGGAAAGTGAAAGAGTGCAGACAAAATCCTTTTGGACCAACTAAATCCTATTTCCTTCTCTCTCTCTGCTGAACCAGTTACCTCACTCACCATCCATTTTGATGTAAATTCTTTAGTTCTCTCTCACACACATATCCACAAATAATACATAGTATTCTTTGTGTGTGTGTGTGTGTGTGTGTGTGTGTGTGTTTTCATTTATATAAATATTACCACCTGGGATGACTTCCCTTTTTTTCCAACATGAATTTGATGTATATTCATATTGAAATATAGTTGATCTTTTTTAATCACTGCATGTATTCCATCCAGTAAATAGAATAAAAGTAAATAAAGATACATGTCATTTATTCATCCCCTATTGGTTAAAAATGTAGGCAGTTTCCAATTTTTCAACCCTGCCATAAAAATGCTCATCAAGGTCCCCTTCCATACGTGTAGGAGAGTTTTCTGCTGGGTATTTAACTAAAAGTACTGCCAAGCTTAGTCTCTGTGTCAGAGAAAGCATCTGATGAGCCCAGCTGATTTTTTAACATCAGATCTGTTGGGATCATAGAGAAGGTCTTCCCTACTCAAGTTCTGAAATAAGCTGAAAATAAAGCACAGGGCCACTAGAAACCAAGAAATCACCTTTATTGCTGGCAGAGTCCAGGTCGGAGGATGAAGCAGTGGGGAGCCACGTGGGTCTGCTAAGGAAACTCCATGCGTGGGCAGACCACCGCCCGTGACAGACAGCTAGGAACTGGGCCAGGCTGCCCTCACCCCATCTTTCCAGCCACCCCGGGGCCGACCTGGAGAAGCAGAGGGATGCATGGCCCACTGGAGGCCGCCTGCTCCCCAGAGCATCCGTCACTTCCTGGGCAGTGAAAAGCCAGGAGAACATTTTTAGAACAACAGGAATCTACTGCGAGTAGACTTCTTAATGACAGGCTGCTAAGCTGTTGATCTCAAGGACAAGCTATAATAATGTGCAATGAAAACTTGTTGACTTGAATCTATTTAGAAATGACTTGTCCAGGTGTGGGCAAAGGTGGGCTTCTCCCAAGCCCCAGGGCCCCTCCTCCACTCCCCACTCCAGAAACAAGGTAGAAAAAGTGAGTATGTGATACTATGTGGTGATATTTTAAGAATGAGCCCTATGTCCATTTGGAGAATGACGACAATGTCCATTTATTGAACACCTGCTCTGTGTCAGGCACTGTACTCAGTGCTTTCTATGCAAAAGACTCCCACTAGGAAGGTGTTATTCACCTCATTTTGCAGATGAGGAGACTGAGACTCGAGTTAAGTAACTTTCCCAAGAAACAGGCTCAGTGGGCAAGGGAGACCCACAAAGGAGGAGGAAAGACAAGGAAGGGAATTGCTGAGGGGGAAAAACCTGGACACAGGGCCGGGAGGAGCACCAGGACGGAGGGGAGGAGGCGCCCACACCGGTGGTCCTAGAGGCCCCACCGTGCCCTTCGTGCTGTTGTTCTGCCCTCTCTGACCTGCAGTCTGTTACATTCTGAATCCTTCCTGGGGACTGATTTCACACTTCATTTGGACAAGCCAAAAAGAGGTGCTGTTGTTAGGCTGAAACTGAAGCAAAGTTTATTTGGTGATTTCCATCCCGTCCCCCCCACCCCACCCCCTTGCTCAGGGCTCTAGATAGTGGCTTTGAAAATGGATTCTGGTTTCAGAAACTAATCAGTCCCAGACAAACTCAAGAAACCATTTGGGGGTCACTCAATAATTAACTCAAAAATGAGCACTTATTTTTTTTATTTATAGAAATAACAATACACGCTTCTTGTGGAAATTTTACAAAATGCAAAACTGTGAAGGAGAAAATAACACTTAATCCTAAGGCCACAACCAGGAGACAGTGGCTGCTAAAATCCTGGTGTGTTTCTTCTGTGTATGTATGTTTAATGACATCAAACTGAGTATACATTCTGAATCTTTCCTTTTTCACTTAAATATAACACGAGCACTTAACAAATGTAAGCCATCGACTGTAAGTGTTTACTGCATGCTTTACAGGGATTACCTTGTTTAAGGAAACAGAACCCCAAGGAGAGTTTTTTATGATTATTCTAACTTCATAGGTGGAGAAACTGGGGCTCAGAGAGGCTTCGTAAGTTTATACCACTCCTAAGCCATCCTGACGGTTACCGAGGTTTATCTTTTACGTTTCCTGGCCATCTACATCTTAATCTCAGTTCCTATTTTTCAGTTGAAGAATGCATCTTTCTCTCATTGGTATTAGGAACTTTAAGCATATGAACTTTTCGGCTGTCCAGCAGAAATATTTTCTTTTGCCATCTTCCTTTCTAATTTGTTCTAATTTCAACATACAGAACTTGCTAATGTCTAAATACTCAAACTATCGATTTTCCGTTATGATTTCTTCCTTTTTATGCTTAGAAAGGCCTTTCCCACCAAAATATTAAACTATATTTACCTTGGTTTTTTAAGGGTTTCATTTTTTGTCTCTACTTAAATGTAGTACATCTGGAATTTATTGTGCAGTGTGAGGTAAAGATATAAGCAATAATTGTCCCAGCTCTGTTAATTGAGTGTAATTTCCTCACTGATTTGAAATGCCACATTTATCACATTATAAATTCTGACATATGCTGTGGTCTGTTTCTGGATTTCCCCATCTGGTGCTATGATGAACTTTGCAAACTGTTCACCCAACTCTTTTTTTGATTACTTCAGGACAGACAACTAGACTCCATTTCCCAGATTCCCTTGGAGTTAGTTGTTGTCATATGACTGATGGAGGGTGAGGGAAGTGCCATATGTCACTTCCAGAATGGACTATAAAAATAAAACCTCACATAAGCGGACCTGCGAACTCTTTTCCTGTCTCAGCTACCTTGGATTGAGAGGGTCCCTGAAACAAGCTCGGAGGCCTGTGGTGAGGTGGAAGGAACCTGGGCCTCTGAACCTCTCTCTTTCTGGAAGGTAGCTGCTGGTCCACCTCAAATGCTTTGTGGGGATGAGAAATGAACCTCTACGATGTCTGGCATAATATATTTGAGAGTCCATATATCCAAAAGCCAAATTTTTTTTACCACTCTTGAACATTAAGAATCATTTTGCCACCCCACGCCCTAATTATATCTTATTGAAATTGCATTAAAGTTATAAAATTAATGTGGGAAGGATTATGATTCATGCTATTCAGTCTTCCAATTCAAAAACATACTATTTTCTCTACTTGTTTACATTCTCTTTTCTAGTCTTCACTAAAATTGAGTGATTTTCTTCATATAGAGTCTGCCTATTCTGTTTAAATATGTTATTTTTCTGGGATTTTTTTCTTCTATATTATGGAACTTATTGATTACACAGCTATCTTCAGCATATTAATTGATTTGGGGGGGGTACTCAAGCTTTTTCTGTAAAGGTTCAGACAGTGAATTTTCTAGACTTTGTGAGCCATATGGTCTCTGTCACAACTATTCAACTCTGCTGTTGTCATTAGACAGTATGTAAATGAAAGGGCATGCTTATGTTCCAATATAGTTTTATTGACAAAAGCAATCCACTGGTTAGATTTGGCCCTTGGGCCATAGTTCGCCAGCCCCTTATCTAAATAAATAATTGTATCATTTGCAAATAACAATACCTGCTTTTTCTACTTGAACGCTTTTAGAGTATGTCTAGAACTTTTGCAATATGTTATATAGAAAGTGGTCACAGTATTATCTATTTCCTCCTTTAAAGAGATTGTCTCTGGTGTCTCGTTGTTAAGAATGATGTCGAAAGGCTGTTGATTTGGAAGAGGGGTGCCTGTGTGTCTCTGTTATTTTGAGGTTGTATTCCATATCATTCTATGCTGAGTTTATTGTAAGGTTTAAGTAAGGGAAGATATTGAGTCTTAGGCCTTTTGATAATGTATTGAGATAATAATGTGACGTTTGTTTGACCTATTACTGTTTAATTTACATTCCTGGATTTCCCCTTTGCAAACCACCCATGAGTTCTTGGGTAACATAAACTCTGTATATTATTTTAATACTACTAGGTAGGATTTTCGCATGTTTATTAACATGAGAGATTGGGCTATAGATTTTTTAATGTTATCTTTGTCAAATTTTTATATTAGAATTGTGTTGAATTTTTAATGAATTTTCAAATGTTTCATATTTTCTTTTCTCTGAAAGAATGTTACAACATAGGGGTTCCTCTTTTTTTTTTTTTTTGGTTGACAAACTGTTGGTCTGGTACACTTTGGGGGGGTAATTTTTCCTTTTTTCTACAGTTTTTGATGTATTTAGACTGCCTAATTATGGGCTAGATGAATATTTTGAAACAGTTCTCAGCATGCAAATATCAAGCTAAAGAAGAGTAAAACAAATATTTTAGAAGATGCTTGAAGAGTGGAAGGCATTTTTTTGAAAGCAAGATGTAAGAAGCTAATATTATCTTGAAAATAGTTGTTTCTTTAATATTATTTGTCTCAAGGCAGGGTTACCATAGTCCCATTTATTTTGAATGGTTCTAAATAATTTCTGTCCATCAATGGCCAGTTTCCATAAATATACCTCAATCATGATTGTAGTTGAAGGAAATTATTATAAGATCATATATATTTGGGCAACAGACCAACCAAAGAGAAAAAAAAAAATCTGGACTGTAAGTAGAAAAAAAATTAGTAAACTTAAATAATAATAAAGCATTGAAGGCTGAAAGTCCTTTGACCATCTGCTTAAATCACTATATAATCATGGTTCCCAGATTTTTCTCCTACAAGTCTCTGTATTATGTTGTTTGTTTGACAGCACAATGCTAGCCTGATTTTGCCCAGCCTCTTTAACTAATTGATCAAAATTCCAAATTCTAAGGATTATAATCTATTCTTGATTCTGACAGAAAACTTGCAGAGATTGGGAACGCAAGTAAGGGCAAAATTAAGTTAAAGTAATCGTGTATCCGGGTTTACTGGACACAGTCTCAACTTATGCTGTTGTCCTAGTGTAATTAATAGCAGTACCTCCTTTTACCCTCAAAGTGCCCTTTCATACACAAATGGTCTTACTACATCTGATCCTATAATGTAGTGAGAATAAAACTATTCTAAGTGGGAGGCAGAGACTCAGTGAACGGGTTGGATATGTAAGCTGAAGAGGGAAGACTGCACAGGGGTGGAAGCTGCTTTGAGATCCATGACCTAATCAGGTGCTGAGGCTTCCATCCACCAGAGGTGCCAGAGAGAGAAGCGGCGCTGTGACAGAGTGAGCGTGTGCCTCCACAACGTCTGCCCTCAAGTGTGTAAGGGAAGGGAAATGGGTGTGAGGGGCTGGGGGTGCAGGTCAGAGGGCACAGGAAGGGGAGGTGGAAGGACGGGAAGAAGTGATGGGATGAGGAGTGGAGAGAGCACGGCAGGGAAATAGAAAGAAATGGGGACTGAAAAGCATCACATGGAAATCTCTCCCTAAAAGTTGAACTTCACGCTTGTTTCCCTGAGGGAAAAACTCAACTGAAAAACTTCACAGGATAAGAGGTTTGACAATTCAGGAGACAGATGCTGACAGAGACACTCTTCTTGACCAAACTTGGCTCCTCTGACTAGGCTCCGACCTTGGGCTCTGTCCTTGGCCAGCTTATTCCAGTTTTAGCAAGAAGCTTGCTATATTCATTTAGTATAAATGCCCCACTCTTGTTCTGATCATCTTTGATAACTGTCCAAATTCATCAGCCCCCACCGGGGTATCTTACCACGCTGGTCTGCCTTTAGCAAAAGTCTTGGAAGGTCATTTGAGCAAAGAACTACCCTACATCTCAGTAATTTTTCATCCACCGACCCTCAACCCTGCTCCTTGGCTCTAAATCCCCACTCTTCCTTGGTGTATTCCGAGTTGGCCCCTTCTTTCTCCCTATCTTTCTCCCTCTTGCAAAACCCCATTGCAGTAGCCCCCACTACTATTCAGCCAACCCTAAAATGTCAGCTCTGCAGTGAGTAAAACCATAGAAGAAAGACAAGGAAGTAAGAAAAGCACCGTCACTTTTGGAGGCTCCAATCCCACTGCCCCTGGGTAGGAATGGACCCTTCAGTGGTGACCCAGCCCACACTTCCTTCTCCAAGCAAGAGCTGAAGTACTGAGTCCCACCCTGAGCATTCTCGCTGTCCAAGCAGGGAGTTTCAACATCCGAATTCCTCCCCCACCTACCGCTTACATGTTGGGCGGTGCCCTGTCTCTTCAGCCTCCCAGAAGAGGAGGATGAGGATGAGGCTTGTTCTTCTGACTCTTTCAACTCATCTGGGAAGAATCCACCTCATCGCCTCGTATTCTGTGGACTTTGGCCAACGGCTAAATGCCGAGATCCCAAACAGAATACAAAACTGGTAGCAAGCCAAAATGAGGTGGTAAAATCTGGGACTAGACCATAGACTTCAAGATATTTTGATCAGATCGAAATTGCATTTTCTTAGCAATAAGTATAAAGATTTTAAAAAATATGTTCATCACTACACTGTCTAAGGTTTAGAAGAGCTGGGAACAACCTAAATGTGTAACAAAAAGGTTGACTAAAAAATGGATGGAAAAGCCATGTGATCAAATATGCAGTCATTAAAAACTGGGATTTAGAAAACATGTATGGACAAGGGAACTAAACTCAATATACTAAATGAAAATAATCAGATTATAAAATGATGTGTACAGAATGATTCTAGTTTTGTAAAAAGTATTTATTCACATGTATGCATGCATGCATTAAAAAAAAAACCAGAAAGATGCATGCCAAAATGATCACAACAGAATACTGGCTGAGTTTTTGTCTGTGTTTTCCTATATTTTGAATGTTTACCAAAAAAAGCAAGCCTATGTTACTTGAGCATTAAGAAAAAAAACAGTGTCTTCTTTATTCATTGGACTAGGAGTATCTGAGAGATACCTTTAAACCTAGTTCTCTGGTGGTCTTTAAAAGACATGGGTTCTTCATGTTGGTGGAATTTTCCGTGTAAGCTGGTCCAGGTTCAGTGGAAGGCAGTCGGTGATGTGGTCCATTATTCCCAGCCTCGACTCTAGATTCCTGTAAACTTATGCCACTCACTAACCTGAGCATCTTGCAACAGGGAGATGAGAAAGGAATCACTCAAGGTGCTGACCTGCTGGTAGAGATGTTGAAGGAAAGTTGCCATTAAAGCCACAACCAAGCGCCAGTGCTCTTTGGCCACTGCTCCCGAAGTATCAACAGGACCACCTGCCCAATTTATGAGGCACTTGCTCTGAGGGCAGTCTCACAAGCACTCAAACCTATTACTCTAAGCCAGTGTTTACTAGCCTGGAGACTTCAGACAGATGCCTGGGGTGAAACAGCAGCGCTGTTACAAGGAACAGATAGGAAGCCATGTGGAAGCCATACCTTGTACATGGACTGGGAGAATATAGCACATCTATTTGTACTGTTTTTCAAATGCCTGTAGATACTGCTGTAGCAAAAAATACACACACAGTTCTCAGTGGTATTGAATTCATAGCAACTTTTTGTTCAGGATTTCTCAATTAATAGGTTTTCCATGTAAATATCCAGGGACTATCATTTGGGGCTGTTTGTACTAAAATACATTGAGAGCCGTTGTCTCGACCTCTTGTGTCTTCAACTCAAGCTCTAAGTTCTTCGGAAAACGTTCTTTGGCTGCTCCAGGGGACAGTGATAGTGCTGCCTCTGAAACTGTGTATTGCACGCTGTCCTGTCCTGTTTTCTTATTGTCTCAACTGGGATCTTCTTCTTCCCTGAAGTAGACTGGCAGCTCGATGAGGGCAGGGCCCCTGTCTTCTGCTTCTTCGTCCCTTCCAAATCACTCAGTCCAGGGCGGACTCAGTGTATAGTGATCACAGCCATTTTTCTGGGCTCCTTTCAGTCACTTTATTACAGAAGTCCCTCAACTGATGGAAAGTTTCCGTTCTAAAGAGCTATTCCCAAAGCAATTTTTCTAAGTCCAGAATGAGTGCATTTTCTTCACTTACATGGGAGATGTTTGCATTTCCAAGTAGCTCTCACTTAACATCTGGTGTGGGAGGCAAGATGGCCATACTTTCCCTCTGGCTCAAGACTCTGCCCTTTTCCACGAAAGTCGGTACATTTTGTAAGCAGAGAACCCTCTGTGTACCGCAGGCCTTGGCCAGATTGCAAGCAAATGCTCTAATCTACCTTTTGCCTTGTGTCTAAATCCATACTGGGCTTTTATTATTTCACTTAGAACTTACTCTTGCCATATGCTCTCTGGAAATTATTTTTCTCATTGTTCATAAATTCCAAGTTTGTTTACTCTAGAATATGGGAGAAGCAAAAAATAGAATGTTGGGCTGTGAGGGGCAGCGTCTGCCTGAACTGAGCCTTTTCTGGGGAGTGATAAATGATGCTGAGTTCCCCGTGGGTTAGAGGGCACCCAACTTCAAATAACTACAACATCCGATAACAAAGTTTTTCTCCATCATTTGCAATCCAAACACAAAGAACATAGCCCCGCGGACCCCTCATCCTTCATGTTCAATTGTAAATCCTGATTAAATAGCTTGCAGGTGTCAGGATTAAAGTATATGCAGTGGGAGCCTAAACAGAGGGCCAGCTGGGTTCCTCATTTGCCAGTTGCAGTTTCTTCTTTGTTTTGAAACTGTTGACAGTACAACTAAAAATGTTCCTTAGGGCCCAGGCTGGGTTAAATAACAAGCAGGATGAGTAAGAGAACAGCTGTAGATATTTTTCTGTGTTTAACATACCTGCCTTGTTGATTTATAGGAAGACCCCCATATAATGTACATTTTGTAATCCAAAACATTTAACCTTTGGAGCCAAGTCTGTGATAGAGACATCAGAAACAGGAAAGGTCTTGATGGGCCGTGTGTTCCAAACTCTTTCCCCCTCGAAGGAAGAGGGGAATGACGGGATAACTTGATTTTACGATTCCAGTGACCACGGCGATACTGTCTCGGCCTCATTCGATACTCACAGCTAACCTGTGGGCACTCGGTGCCACAGAAAGCAGAAAGGCCTGCCCAGAGGAATGCAGCTTAGGAATCCCCTCTCTGCATGAGCTGGATGGAGAAAGCCAGCTCTTCGCTAATCATCTGCTCTGACTTTCAGGAAGGGATGTGGACAAGAGCCTGGGGAGACCTGCCAAACCGCAGGGCAGGGCTTTGGGCCATTCTCGACTTCCCTCCTTTGTGCTGTAGCATTGATAGGTGTCACGAGTTTACAGTATGGAATCCTCAAAATTGGTCTGTGCTTGTGCTGAGCCAGACTGTGGTGTTGGGGAGCCTCAAAGCAGCAGCAGGAGGTTGAGTAGTAAAAATCTAAATCTCAGATGCCATTACTGTCAACCGTGTACTAAGAGCCAGCTGCATTCATGGCACTGAAGTGGGCACCAACCTGAAACTGCAGGTTTCAAATAGTGCCTGTGACTTGCTGACTCAATACCCATTCCATCCCCAAGTATGTTCTCTCTATTCGCTGGGGCCAGTGATGGTCACCCCGTTGGCCTTTGCTGGGGATTTGTTTGGGAATAGGCGTGGAAGCCAACTCTGGCCAATAACATACGAGGGGAAGTCTGTCAGCTGCTAAGATATACAAATATGGACACAAGAGAGACATTATCTTTCTCTTCCTCTGAGCATTGCCTCGTCTGTTGGAGGGGAGCCGGTGTGAGGTGAAGGGGACACAGAGGATGGCGGTGCTAAGAGGCCCAGAGAACTGGGCTCCTTGGTGACCGAGCTGCTACGTTAACCCTGGATCCCACCCCACTTCTGAACCTCAGGTCCTACTAAGCAGCAAATTTCCTAATTGTTAAGCCAGTATGACAGTAACATTTTTGTTCATCAAAAGCACTCTACGTAGTATAACTTCCCTTTGGACATGCTACCCTCTAAAAACAAAGGATGTATGTCAAGGGAGAGGGGATGAAAAGATGAGAGCGCATAAGATTGAAAACTTGATTTTACCAAACAACAAAAACAACCAAACCTACTTTGTTTACTCCTTCAAATGCAGAACAACTGACTGGACACATTTGCATCCGAGGCATGCTTTTAATTCACTGGCTCTCTAGTGACATCCCAGATGTCCCGGAACTGATGGGCAAGAGGGAGGTCCCTCGTTAGTCCACGGACAGCCCAGGCGCAGCTCTGGTGGGAAGAGCCGCGGAGACCAGAACTGGCTGGAGGCATTAGGGAAGTCAACATCTGCAAGGATCCTCCTGGACTTGGGTTATTGGCTTCTGCTGGGTGAGGATCTAGTGCAAACAGAAACAGTGAAGAAATTATTTCACACTCAAAGGATAGCCCCTTGGCTACACAGCCAGATCGTCATGTTGGCAGTGTCGTAAGGCACTAAAGAACTGGGACTTCTAATAAACTGTGATGCTGGGCTGGGGAGAAGGGGACAGTGTATGGCTTGCACTTCCAGTAAAGTGCGTTATTAGTACTGCAAACTCTTAACCATTCAGTTACTAGTAGCACCTTACTATTCTGTTAGGTACTATGAGGTACAAACTGAAAAAACCTAGAGATGGCCTGCAGGGGTCCCAAAACTTCCAAAAGATACATGCATAGGCCTATTGGTGTGATGTATAGAACCCTTCAGAGTTAACCTTCCTAATGTTTAAGTCCACCTTGCACTGAGTTTTTCCAAACAATCCCCTGACATTACACTCCCTTTGGAAATGTCCGAAGAATACAAAGAGAGAGTTAATAGTCACTGCCAGGGCTTATGCTTAAGAAGCACTTTTTAGACATGATCTGATTTAATATGTTGTCCTATAAGGTAGGTATTGTTCCAACTTTACAGATGAGAAATTTGTTCAAACTTACATAGATATACAGGCAGACCTGCAACTCACAGCAGGAATGTTGAAGCCAAATGTGCCATTAACCTCTTGTCACTACTGCCAAGACCCACAGGACATTCTCTTTTATCTTAGGAGGTGCTTGGAAGGTAGCGCTGTTGGCTCATTTTGAAAAAAGCCTGAGCGTGGCTGTCAGACCCTGCCTGGGACTTGGACCCACCTTGAGTGAAACATCCTCACTCTCGACCTCAGGAACTCCCAGCGGCGTTGAAGGGGTGAGTGAAAGTTGTTTCATATACTTGGGCGCATTGCTCACGTGTAAGCGGTGCTGTTGAAAGAGCAAGATTTGGGTGAGAGACAGACTCTCCTTTGATCGTAATAAGACCCTGTGCTCACCACCCAGCTGCTCTGTCTCAGTTACTTCTACTGCAAAACGGGCATGCACTGCCTGCCCCTCAGCATGGGGGTCGGGGCTGGTGTCTCAGTGCTATGTGCAAAACTCTCACACGGGTGCAGAATATGAGCTCAGTGTGACTTTTCCCCTGCTAGTCTGAATATGGCCCAACTGACTGCTAAGTTATTTCATAGCTGGCTCAAAGAATTTCCTTTCAAAGATTATCAGAAAGCAACGAAGCAGTTCCTATGTGAGTAATCACTACTGTTGTAACTGCCTGTTACTTGTCTGTTGACATCACTAGGCTAAAACCTTCTTGAGGGCAAGACCTGTGTCTTGTTCTTGAAGCAATCCCACCCCTAGCACATCATAACTATTGTGCTACCCGTGGCAGTGGGGCAGCAGAAAGACGTAAGGCCACAGTGTGAAGGACAGAAGATTTGCACATAGCTCACTTAGAATAATGACACTGCTAAATGTCTTGCCTTAGAATATAAATTTTGTGAAATAAGCCTGAATATTTCCTTCATGGTTGAGGATATTGCTAATCAGGGTGAATCTCAACATCTTCGTTGTATACAATGAGAATCAATGGGTGGATTTACTATATTGTAGATAAAACTCAGATGATTTAATATTTACTGAGGGATTGTAATTTCCGATTCACCTTTTTTTCCAAAAAAAATTGAGGGCAAGAAAATGAATCCAAAGAATTGATGTCCATGTTGAGATATAGTTGGGAGCCCTTTTCTGGGCTGGCTGGTTAGTCATCACGGAAATGGCATTGCTTTCAAGGGGATGGTTACCGTATTTTCAGCCTGACTGGCGTCCACCTCAATTTCCACGTTCACTGTCTGTTATCATTTTCTACAACTGTCAGTTCTAATATCTAATGGTGTGGTCATTATACGTCGCACTTTACAGATGAAAATGCATGTGTTGCAGTGAATCCTCGTAACAGACTTCTGTGGTGAATATTATTATCCACACTTGACCAGTGAGGAAACTGAGGCTCCAGGCCTCATGTGGCAGAGCAAGGAACCAAACTTAGCCCTTCTTCCTTCCTTCTAATGTGACTCCAAAGTTCAAACTCTCAAACCATGTTAAACGATCCTGTCATCTGAAAAAAGCGGGAAAGTGGGAAGTCAGCTCAATGGAAGGAATACATAAAGAAGCTTCCAAGGCTGCCCTCTCGGACTCCAGCCAGTCTTGAGATGGTAACCCCACATCTCTGAGCTGCAAAGGAAATCTAAGGCAGAGAGGGCAAGTCATTTGGCCAGTCCCCTAGCCAGGTGGTGGCGGATTCCAGGGCTAGCTCCAGGTGGCCTGACTCTTAGCTAAGTTCTCTGCTCAAAAGCCACAGATCCTTGGCTCAGCTAAGCCTGAGAGAATTGGACCATCAACCAAAATACATTCACAGTCAAAATTTCATTTTCTTGGTGGAGTATCTTCTCTTTTGAATAAACTACCTACACTGGGCTCCCACCGATTTCATTAGACCTCTCCAGTCCTCCATGCCATCTGGCATGAGAGGCTTCTGATTTCCAACAGGCCTCTGGAGCCTCCAGGATCTGTGAGAGTCCCCATCTCAGTGCCCTGGATGACAAAGACTGTGTCCCAGGTGCCCAGACGGAGGTCACAGAAAGTCCTGGGTCCACAGAGCCTGGCTCTCCTGTCTGACCAGCATTCCCAGAATTGCTTTACAGCAGGGGCCAAAGATCAAAAATTTTATGGGTGCTTGGGGAATTATTCCTCCCCAACCCATCTGCCCTTTCATCTGCACACCCACTGCCCCAGAATAGCAAACAGCTCCTCGCTCCTAGGCTGTTTCTCGAAAGACTTCACAGCAGGAAAACAGAGGTTAGAAATATTTCAAAAGCTTGGCCACAGCTGTCTGCAGGAGCCCATTTGAAAGCCTTCATGTAGAAAATCTCCTTCTTCCTTTAAAGTACCAGCCCCTGGTTTTACTCAGCTTAAAGAACTGCAGTGTCACTGTCACCCTCAGGGCCCCCTGCCCACCTGGGTCTATCCAAAGGGAGGCTGAAGCACCCTTACCTAATGGCAGAAATTACGTTAAGGGACTGAAGCTTCTAGCTCTCCATGACCACGCATGCCTGTGGGCCAAGGAGGGTTCCCACCACTGACTTGGGAGGGGATTACGGATGTGGAACACCAGGTTGCACTCTCACCCAGGCGCATCCAGGTGCCCCACTGTTCTAGCTCTTTCTGGGCTGATGATGAGTGTGCAAACCCCAGAGAAGACCCAGTTTAGAAACAGCCTCTGTGGAGGAGAGGGTTAGCAGAGAGCAGCAATTTGTGGGTGGTGTGGACATCTCTGGGATGTGTGGGTCTCAAATTATGAGCCCCAGCCAGGATGGGGAGGGAAACAAGCTGGATGAGGACTGCAGGCTGAAAGCCAGTCTCCTGTGCCACCTCTTCCCAGGGCAGAATGTGGTGACGTCACAGAGGCATATTCGCTAAGGCAGAAGGGTAACACATATTTTATAAATTAGCTTTTCAGCATACTTTGAAACCTTTCAGATATTCAGGCACTTGGTACGTGGGATTTCTTTCTACTCTTGCATGTGGACTCACCAAAGTTAAGGGTGGGTCTGGACCAGAATTCATCTCAGTGTAAACAAGGATCAAGTGCATTTGTTTCTTCGTTCAGCCGTAATTTACTTAACTCCTGACATGTGCTAAGCATCGTGCCAGGGACGGGGTATACCATGGTGAACCAGACGCTTATAGCCTGGATGGAAGGGGAGGCAGCAGCCACCAAATGAGGAGAGCCACAGAGCACTGAAATGACAGCCCCAGGTCAGAGCTAGGAAGGAGGCGGGACGGGAGTAGGGAGGACCGGTTTTTGTGTGTGTGGTCAGAAACTGACTTTTCATGTTCAGATCAATTTCAACTGATAACTCAGAGGCCTCTGACTAGCAATTAAGTTAATTCAACAAATTTGTGTTGTCTGAGCCTGGCACTGTACCAAGCTTTGGGAGACCAGAAACACAGTCTCTCCTCAATGATTGCAAGTCTAGAGAGACATATGGATATGTATACAGCTAACTCGGGGTCAAGACAGAGGGAAACAGTAGCAGTACAAGGTGGGGGTTGTGGGAACACAGAGGGAGGCATGATTGATTTCTGCTCTACATTCAATGATGGCTTCAGACCAGAAACAACATTCCAGTGGAGGTTTTCAGGATGAAGTAGAATTTACAAAGAACACAATAATGTAGAGAGGCATTCCAAGTTGAGGGAAGAGCTTGAGCAAAGGCACTGAGGCCAGTCGTTGCGTAGAGTACTAGGGAGTGACTAGTTACTCTGCACACTGGATACGTAAGAATGTTGAGGGCAGGTTGGGACAAGATTTTGGCAAGCCTGGCCTAGCACGCTAAGGACACTGATGGTTCTGGAGAAGTGGGGATAAATGTTCAGATAAAGTCACTCTGAAGAGAAAGCAGGGAGACGAGAAGAGGGCTATTTCAATCATTTAAGCTAGAGGCTCTGAGGTAGTGAAGCAAGATATTGCTGGTAATATATTTAGACTTGGCAGTTCTGAGTTTTGATGTAAATTGCAACAGCAGTCATCTGTCTCCAACTCCTTCCTCTTGGCCACCTTCTAATAGTTAGTGTTCATTGATTGCAAGTAGCAGACAGGGATGCTGGCTAACCTGAGCAGAACTGGTTTTCATCAGGTGGCTTCAGCAGCTCACAGCGTCAAGGTGAAGGCTGAAGGGGCAGCTTTGAAAGGACGGGTGATACGGTAGCTCTGACGCTCCAGGTGGCAGCCACGGTAGGAGTTTGTAGAACATCGACAAATTGGCTCGAACTGTGTTGTCCCCAGTATTTTTGTCACTCTTCGTGTGATGCAAGTTTCAGGGAGAGCACATTTGATGACCTAGATTGGGTCACTCTCGAGCTACTCTGCCAAGGGAGGGCAGGTCACTTAGGTCAGCAGTCTCAGGAAACTCCCCAATCAGGAAATAGAGTGTTCCCAGAGCAGTGAGTAGGCCCTGCGTGAAGGCAGGAACTCAAGCTGTCTTAATTCGCGATGTATCCCCAGTGCCTAGAAGGGTGCCTGCACCTAGTGTGTGTAGGATTCATATCTACTGATTGCAGAAGACCATGTAGCAAAAGTGACAGATGTCCACACCACCTTATCAGGCTCCTCCCACCCCCTACTGACTTCGCTGCCTCCCAGGCTGTCAGGGGAGTGTCAGGACACTGAGCCCACCTGCAAGTGTTTGGGGAACTGGTCAATTCACCCTTAGCTCCTTTTCAACACAATTGATGTCCTTGTGCCAATTCTTCAGCTGTCCCAGGGTGCGCTCCCTGGAATTTCTTCACACTGATGATGATTTCCTGTTGGATGGGATGTTTGGGATTTGGGCTGTGTTTTTCTTTTAAATACCATTGCTATTCAAAATGTGAGTTCATTTCTTCTGGAAGTTATTTTTCATCATCTTTTCTCTCCCCAAGTTCTTGCACCATGGGCCTTCCTGCCTTCCTGTGGCTGGCCCTATAAATATTATGTTCTGGAGAGTTGCTGGGGAGTGGGGGAAGGGGTGACGAGTACTTGTTGGCTGTTTCTGCAATTTTTTTGCCTATCCAGGGCACTCTGCAAGGCATCTACAATGGCTGTGTTCCCTCCAAGGAGAGGTGCCTTCCTAGAGGTCAAGGCCATTGTTAAATTGAGGTCTGTCCCTGATTTCAGGACATGGGCTCCAAAGGACATATGGAAGCTGCTGGTATCCAAGGGAGAGCCAGCTCCTTTGCTCCAGGCATTAGATGTAAGCACACTTGCAAGACAAAGGAAGGAAGAGAAGGAAGGGGAGAAAATATTGCCTGTTTGGCATGAAGTTGCTACTTTTTTAATCACACTGTCCCAGCTCTATTCATGGCTCAACATCAATATTAAGTCATCATAAAACTGAAGGCTTATGGTCCCTAAAAGATACGCTGAAAAATGCGTGCGTCCTATAACTCCTAAAATATGTTGGCGAGATATTTTCCATATGGGTAGTAGGAAGGTTTTGTGGAGGTGACAGGCTGGCTACACAGAGACACACGGAGCAGCTAAGGGGGAACTGTCCCCAGCCTCCTCTGTGGGGTTTGGAACACTGGGGGGCTCCGTAGTGGAGCCACCCTCCCCTACGTGGTCTTAAAACTCTTGCCAAATTCCCATTGCTTCCAGAATATAAAATGCAAACTTGGGACCATGGCCCTCAAGCTCCCCTGGAGGCAGTCACTGCTCCGCTCTCCACCCAGGCCCTCGCTCATGTGCACCTTGCCCTTGCCAAGCTCGGTGCAGCAGGAGGCCACCTGCAAGTGCTGTCCCCTGCCTGGTGCCTTCTCCCCTTTGCTTTTCACCTGAGTCTCTTTCTCTCCCTTGAGGTCGCAACTCAGACTTAACTCTCTTCCCCCAGTTACTCTGTCGAATATCACACTGTTTGTTTCCCTCGCTAAACTTACCACAACTTGAAACACCGTATCTGTGCACTGGTTTCCGTGTGGAGTTCCTGCCTCCCAGGTGGAACTGGAGGACCGGCCTCCCCGACCCCGCCCTGCCTGTTTCCTGCTGCATCTCAGTGCTTCGCACAATACCTGGCACTTACCAACAGCTTAGGGGGTGTTTCCCAACCGAGAGAGTTTACTGAAGCGAGCAGTCTGCCTGATCCATCTGGAGAGAAATTCTGCTTGTTTGGCTTTTCCGCTCAGCTTTTTAGCATCAGTGCATGGAGCATTTTAACACCAGGCCCCCCTTTTCTGAAAAAAGTGACAGACACGGGGTGACTAACTCGCCATCCATCACTGCAGCCTAATCTCACTCCCTGGCCAAGTGATCCTGCCACCCTAGGACCACATCTTCCTCATCTCTTGAAAAGGAAATGTTACAGCTTCTCTATGAGGGTTACTATGCAGGAAAAATGGCCTATGGTAGGTGCTCAGTAAGTTTTCATTTCCTTCCTCTTTCTCCAACCACTTTGCAAGAGGCCTAAAGACTTCAGGTTCTTTAAGGAGGAAGAAATCACTTAAGCAGGAAAGGGTCGAGGTGCTTGTGGAAAAAACTAAAGCTGCCAGCAGGGTTCCCCTCCCAGACACGATGCTGAATACAGTGTCAACAAGAGCTTCGAAAGCGCCCGCCACCCCTTGAGGCTTCCAAGCAGTGTAGTGGGGAGAGCTTCACTCAGCCCTGCATGTCCATGTGTTAACTCAGTGCCCTGGACACATCCATGAGACACCTGAGCCTCAGTTTCTCCCTCTGTAACACGGGCACGTAATACAACCCTGCCAATTTGGCAGCGCTGTTGTAAGGCTTGGATGAGACCAAGTATTTGAAAATGAGTTGTCTTTTTGAAGAGATGGGGCGGACTGTAGGGAGAGTGGAGGGGCAAACCCTCTGCTTTATGCTGGTGCCTGTATCCTCCCAGATGCCTTCCCATGGCACAGTGAAATACAGAACTTCAGATCAGAAGGGACAGTCACAGTCATCTCCAGATGAGGGTTTTGGGGTTTTTTTGGCTTTTAAAAAAATTTTTAATTATGGTAAAATACACATAACATACAGCTTACCCTCTTAACCATCTTTAAGTGTACAGTTCAGTGGTATTAAAAACTTTCACAGTATTTTGCAACCCTCACCACCATACATCTCCAAAACTTTTCATCTTGCAAAACTAAAACTGTACGTCCGTTAAATAATTCCCCATTTCCTCCTCCCCCCAACCTCTGGAAACCACGATTCGATTTTCTGTCTCTATGAATTTGACTACTTTAGGTACCTCATATAAGTCGTATTATACAGTATTTGCCTTTTTGTGACTGGCTTATTTCAACTAGCACAATGTCCTCAGCTTCATCCATGTTGTAGCATGTGTCAGAATTTCCTTTTTCTTTTTAAGGTTGAGTCATACTCCATTGTAAGTATATATATCCCATTTTGTGTATCCATTCATCCATCAATGGATATTTGGGTTGTTTCTACGTTTGGGCTATCATGAATAATGTTGCTGTGTGTGTGGGTATACAGATATCTCTGCAGGAACCTTCTTTCAATCCTTTAGGGTATATATCCACAAGTGGATTTGCTGGGTCATATGGTAATTCTATGTTTAATTTTTTTTGAGGAATGATCATAGTGTTTTGAAAAGTAGCTGCACCATTTTTCATCCCTATCAACAGTGTATAAGCGTTCCAGTTTCTCCACAACCTCACCAACACTTGTTACTCTTTTTTTTTTTTTAATGGTAGCCATTCTAATGGGTGTGAAGTAGGTGTCTCATGGTGCTCTTGATTTGCATTTCTCTGATAAGTGATTTTGAGCATCTTTTCTTGTGTTTTTTGGCCATTTGTATATCTTCTTTGGAGAACTATCTATCCAAATCCTTGGATAATGACCCACTTTTTAATTAGATTTTTAGGGGTTTTGTTATTGAGTTGTAGGAGTTCTTTATATATTCCGGATCTTAACCACTTATCAGTCACATGGTTTGCAAGTAATTTTTCCCATTTCATGGGTTGCCTTTTCACCCTGTTAAGAAGTTCTGTCGCATCAAAGGAAAACTAATTTTGATGAAGTTCAATTTATTTATTCTTTTGTTGAATATGTTTTTGGTGTCATATCCAAGAGATCATTGCCAAATTCTATGTTAAAAAGCATTTTTCCTGTTTTCTTCTAAGAGTTTTATAGTTTTCTCTCTTAAATTTTTGATCCATTCCAAGTTAATCTTTGTAGAGGGTATTAGGTAAGGGTCCAGCTTCATTCTTGAACATGTAGTAAAGATGATTTTTGACAGAATAGAAAGCTGAGCCCAGAATGGGAAGTAGTCTGCCCAAGAGAAGGCAGCTGGGCGGAGACAGAGCCAAGGCTAAAACCCAAGGCTCCTGTGTCGTAGTCCAAAGCCCTTTCCACTCTTTGAGGAAATAGACACTCTGGGAATGAGTGATGCTGAGCTTTGCTGTGTGTCTAACTAGAAAGAACTGGAGGAACAAAATGGGATATTGAAGCTGGTGGGTTTCCCTCCACGTGGAGTTATCTGGCCCCAAGTCCAGACCACTGTGTCAGTAGCATGTGATGGGCTTGTTCCTTTAGCTAAGAGGGTCACTTTTCAGGACACCTGTGACCATCAGACTTGAACAGCCACCAATGAAAAGATACTGCAAAGAAACATGCTCCATGTTCACTCACATGACAATTTGGTGGAATCTAACTTTTAGTCACTGATAGGAAGGGAAAAAGTGCTTAGTGGCCTTCCTCATATATATATACCTTTTGTGCCTAGCGGCCAGCAACATAGTTCAAAATGCAAGTATCTTGAAGATGGGAAAGAAGGTTTGGGCTTTGGTGAACCTGCTGGGCTAAGGCAAGGGTTGGGAAACCACAGCCCACGGGCTCAGGAAAGTCCTGCTGAAGCACAGCCGTGCTCACTTGCTGCCGTGTTGTCTGGTGGCTGCTTTCATACCGCGTCATCCGAGCTGAGTCATCAGGGCAGAGACGGACGGGTCACAGAGCCTAAGTCATTTATTATCTGGCCTGGTACCCCAAAAACAAAACCAACAAAATGTTGCTGGCCCCTGGGCTAGGGGAACAGTAAAGATGACAGGCACCACAGCTGAAGCCCCTTGCCTACAGGGCAGCCCACCTTCAGGGACCGTGTAGCCTTCACAGCTGGCTATAGAGTGACCATCAGCCACATCAGAAGATGGACTAGTGACAGCCTGAACGTTCTAGCAGTTGCGTGCTCTCCCAGCGCTTCCCAGGCCCAGCTTAGAGGAGATGCGGTAGCTGTGAGGTCGCTGAGCACAAAGAGGGTAAGAGCCCCACGGGAGCCAGGTGCCAGCCCTGCCACATCCTCTGGCCACACCACTGAAAACCGCAGTAAGATTTCTGGCCTAAAGGCAGAGTAGCAGCTTGGAAGTCAAGGTCCAACCACATGGGACAGAGCTTGATGTAGTGCCTCACACTGTTGTCATCATGTTCAGCTTTCTCACACATGTTATTAATAACTTGTCACTGTCAAAATTGATGTTAATTAGTTTCCTCTTCAGTGTGGTTGTGGGCAATTCGCAAACCTCTTGGCCTGGCTGATAGAAAGCGCCAGGAAGGCAAGGATCGAAATAAATCTCAGCTCTGCCACCACGAGCTGAACTTGGAAAAGTGACCCAGTGTCTCTCACTTCTACGTCCTCATTCATAAACAGTGTCAACAAGGGTTGATGGGAGAATTCAGTAAGACGATGGGCGTGAACCTGCCAGAACATCCCACAAATGCCTGTTTCCTTTCCTTAGTCTGTTTGGCACCACCCACCAGCAGCAGTTTCTCCTTTAGAGGCCAAGCCTCTGAAGTCTCTGGGTGCTTCCTCCCCTCCACACCCCTCACTCCCTGTGGCTACTCCAGGCTGAACAAGAGGCTTGAAGTAACCATTATGCTGCAGTGTAAGGGACTTTCGAGGGACAACCATAATAAGCTTCTTTAGAAGCTGCTGTGGGTTCCACCCAATGGAGACACACAGTACCAGGAATATGCCCCAGTTCTAGGCCATTCCACTCTCAGGAATCACTGGAGGTAAGAGCAGTTCAAACACTGATCAGGGCCTCTCCGACAGTAACTCAAACTCAGTCTGGTCTCAGACCTGGTTCCTCAAGGCCCACAGATGTTATCTGAGGTCTTGGGGATGGTCCAGCTCCCCAGCTCCATTTCCTGCCCTATCTTCATCGGCCACAGCCATTTCTACAAGCCCAGATCTGAGGCCTCTGGATGAGTTACTGAGACCGTGTGTCACAGTGTTGTTTGTTATAGCAAAATATTCTGGGAGGTTTAGACATAGGAGGGGATTGGATAAATCACTCATGCTACTATCCAGCCATTAAAATGTGTGGTAGATCTTCCTTTATTGAAATGAAAAGATAACTGCAATGCATTTCAGCAAATTTCAAAATCATACAAACAAAACGAGGACACTTAGTTTCAGGTTTTATATTCCAAACACTTACTCATATATGTATTCCCATAGGAAAAGTGTAAAAATGTTAAGAAGATAATAGTAGTTTCCTCTGGTTGTACTGTTGGTAGATTTTACTGTTTTATGGAATTTTTTTTTATTGATGTATAGTCAGTTTACAGTGTTGTGTCAATTTCTGGTGTACAGCACAATTCTTCAGTCATACATGAATATACGTATATTCATTTTCTTATTCTTTTTCACCATGAGCTTCTACAAGGTATTGAATGTATTTCCCTGTGCTGTACAGGATAAACTTGTTTATCTATTTTACACATACCAGTCAGTATCTGCAAATCTCGAACTCCCAGTTTATCCCTTCCCATCCTGTTTTATGTATTAAGAATATATATTTCAGAACTTTGTAACAGGAAAAATTAAATAATGCTATATGTTAAGTGAAAATGCTTCATAGGAGGTTCAAAAAAAGACTGAGAGGTCCCCTTCTCGGATACAGACATGTAAATAAATACAGAGAGAAAACAGACCCTGTTCTCTGGGGATCCGCCTTATTGTCACACTAATAGGGGGCCAACAAAAGAGCTGGGTGACTGACTCCAAATCTTGGTTCCCTCTTTTCACTGTGTTCGAAGACTGATTACAGCTAAAGCTGCGGGATGTACGAGCTGGGAGGCCCTGCAGAGATCGTATAACGCTCGTGTTCTGGGGGCCAGCGTGATGCGCTAAGTTCTCACAGCAGCCTAAGACCCTCCTTCTCACGCTTGGCTGTGTCTCCTGTCCTGGTCCTCCAACCTGTAACTTGGGAGGACTCTTGACTTTACCCCATCCCTTCATCCTCCGCTCCTGTGTGGTCCCCACGTAGCCATCCACACCCTGGGGTGATAAATACATGGGTGGATTCTGAAACAAAGGGGACTTTTTGTTACCAGTGCGAAAGGAACCCTGACTGGTACTTAGATTCACGCAGTCTTTTGTGGTCTGAGCCCTGAAACGTGACCAGTGCCTCTGTGAACTGAGCTTGGTCATAACCAATTAATGAAAAGTCATTCGACTGATGAGACCACGATGAAGATTCTGCCAAATAAAAGGGCTGTGCTTCAGAAGAACCACGTTTTGATGGTTAGGTATGTTCACTGTGGTTATTTAATGGATCTCCTGCTCAAGAAGACCCAACACACTTTCACCAAAGAAAGTCAGATACTGAAGATTCTAATGCTGCGAGAGGAGAGGCCAATGAACTTTAAGTGTAGAAAGTATAACTTCAGGGAAGAAGAGGACGCATCAGTACAAATTCCATGGTATCATGAATCTATAAACATCCTAAAAGCAATCCGTTCCTTGGTGAAGGCTATATAAAATTTTTTTGACATGAACTTACCCACCTCAGGGCAACTGGAGTGGTTTCCTGGGTCTGTGTAATGACCCTCATCATTCCATATGCAGTGTTGTAGTGACACACTGCAAAAATGGAAGCCAGACACGGTGCCCTCCCTCAGGTGAGGAAGCAGAGGTGAAACAGACAGTCATGGTACAGACGTCTAAGGGACAGCACAGGTCACTGTGGAAGCTCGTAGTCAGGGACTAAACCAGAGCTGGGCGTCAAGGAAGGCGTCCTGGAGAGGGACGTCTAAGTGGAGTTCTAAAGACAGGTTAGACTGAGCCATGCAACGAGGAGAAGTTAGATTTCCCAGAATTCAGATATTTCACTCTCCAAGTGGAAGCCTCCTAAAAACTGAAAGTTGGGGATAAATTCTAGAAGCAGAAAACAGCATAAATTGTAGCCTGCAGAGCGTGGCTACCCACGAGTGCTATATTTCATGGGCTTTTCACCACAACTGCTCTCATTTCAGATCCCTGTTGGCTTAAGCCCAGCCTTACCTTCGAGATCAGTGTGGACTTGAATAGTGTGAGAATATTTTCTCTTACATAAACAAAACTTGCAGCTTAGGTGGTGGTACCCAAACTCAGTTCCTGCAACACCCTCCGGAATGAGCTATCTTGCCTGGATATGAGGAAAGGCCCCCAGAGGTTGGGGGTCTCCACGGGCCCCTTGATGAACAGTATGCCCAGGGGAGCAACAAGGCAGCCTCCCCTGCCACGTGAAGTGCAGGCAGAAGCTAAGTCTGGTCTCCCCACCTGCCTGGAGCCCACACCTCTGGCCTTCCCTCGCCTGTCACAAGTATGTCAACCAGAGCCCATCTATTACGGAGATTCCAGATTATCAGGAATTTGTTAGCCGGTCGGAGCAAGGCAGTGGGCAGACTCTGGGAGAAGGACATTCAATCCAGGGCAGATGCCATTCTGATGAGCCTGGGAAGGTGAGACTAAACTGCCAGGTCTTAAGGAGAGTGCGCCCCTCCCCCACCGCCACACTGGGACCCACTTCAGAAGAAAGCAAGTGGCATTCTTCTCAGCCTAAGATGCTCTCAACAGCTCAGGGTGACCGCATCTCCGCCAGCTCCTTCAACAGCTCAGACGTGGCAAATTTCCAAGGAGGGCGACCTGGGCTGGAGCCCAGCATTCTAGCGACTGGTCCGAGCCTCCATTTCCTCCATTTCAAAATGAAAAAAAGTCATACCTTTGTCACAAAGGTTGTCACGAAGACTAAGTCAGACAAGGTATTGAAGGCCACCTGGCACAGCGTCTGACACATATGGTAATTATTATTACTCTCGTAAAATTGCACGTTACTATGGAATTCTGCCAAAAAATTATTGACTAGTAAGATTATAGATTGTTTTAAGTTATAGTTCGACTTTCGGTTCTTTAAAACCACCTTTGATGTAAACAGGAATTCTTGCTATTTTGAAGCTCAGGTACACGGTTAAATCAGGAACATATGCATTTGCCTAGATGCGTACTGATATTGAAGCCCTCCCCCCAAAACAAACAAAACAACCACAACAACGACAACAAACCTCTCTTCCTGAGTTACTGTCGAGTCCTGCCTTGGAAATAAGAAGTTAAAAATCGGAAAAGGAGAGATTCGTTTTCCTTTCAGGCCACAGAGCACCCTGCCAGCATCCTTGCAAGAACTCACATTTGCAGTAACTGAAATGACAGATGCTGTCAGTGAAACTGAAGAGGCCTCAGGAGTATCGTTGTGGTTTGGCTAAATGATGATCAGATGAAATATTGTTGGTTAAGTCTTACCGAGGATGTCTTCACATTAGAGCTATTTGCAGAAAAAGCGCCATGAAGTCAGCATGGGCTTGCTGTTTTTCTCGTGCATGTTTTTCATTTTGATATTATATCATGAACAGCTGTAAGGATAATGTTAATCGTCCCTTCTGGAAACATTCATCACGAGGGTTTATTTATTATTTGGTTTAAGTATTTAAAAGTTAAAGCATTTCCAAGCTGTCACTATTGAAATATTTCTAATATTGCAAGAGGGCAATTATTTCAGAGAGCCTGCTCTTAAGATTTCCACTTAGGAGAGAAAATAATAACCAATGTTCTCTGGGTTTGGTTAATGAGACTGAAAGGTGCACTGGGAATACTTCTTCTTTCACTGAGAACTAAATTTTTCCGTGTATACGTGGAGCTGTAAATTCTGAGAAGGGATGGACGCGTGACTTGGGGGTATTGATATGATAGAAGCTTGGCAGGCTCTGTGCGACCTAAAGAAAAATATCCTACAGTCATGTGGGCCTTTACAAAGTGTTTTCTGTTTTAATCTCAACCTCACCGTTGTCTTATACAGTAGGCCTCTGTAGAACTTCGTTGGTGAAGAAACAGTTTTTGTGGCTTACGCAAGATCAGCCAGTTGACTTTTTGTTTAATAATTGAAGGGCAGAGCTACAACCAAGCCAGGCTGTATGAATAAGGACGGAGACTGAAAGCTCAGGACTCTTGGTTTGGGAAGCCGAGAGCAGGTACACTGTAGCGTTGTAACCCCTTGGCCAAGTCGCTTTGTGCAGGGCACAGTTTGTACAGACACAAAGGAAGACTCTGGTTCTAGGTCTTGAGGACACACAACAGATCAAACAGGACATGGTCTTGACCTTCCAAAATTGAAAATCACTCAGCTAAAATAGGTCATTAAAAAAAAAAAAAAGTCACGTCTTTGGATACCATTCTCTTATTCCGTGCCTGTTTTCTGATTATGTTTTGAAATGTGAGTTTCTCACTTACAGCTCAATGAAACCCACCTAGACTGTGAATGCACAGCAAAGTCTCATTGCTACTGCCCAGCCTCCTCTTCGTATTCAGGACCAAGTGTTGCCTTTGCCAGCTGGAAATGCATCATAAAAACCCATTCCACTTTTCTCAGATCCAGAGGCAGCCTCATCAATTTTTCTCTTCCTCCATGGTCAACTGTAATATGTGAAAAGCATCAAAAAAACCGCCCACCCAGCCCACATGGACTTGAAAAGAAATCAGTGAATGTAGCTCTCAAGAGCGGCATGTGGCAAAACAGCGAGTTGTGAAATTTGTCACTACAGAGCAATACTTTTTTTAAAAAAATGAATGATTATTTTTTTTTAAGAACCACTTGAGTGGACTTTGCAGTTGTATCTTTGGAAATGAAATCCCTGGGTGCTGAGAGCTTAAGATTTTCCTTGGAAACACTATAATAAGGAAATGTAAGAATGCTGAAGGAATTTGAAGCATGACTTTGTGGAAACTGGGTTGGGACCATCTCAAAGGAACAACAAAGGACGTTCTGTTCCCCCAATGACTCTGCTTCTCCCAGTGGATTCCTTTGAGGTTCAAATGGGGAGTTGCCTTTGGCAGGGCTCCACTGAATATGCCACTTTTTCACCCTCTCTTTGATCACAGTGATGGGGTTATTTGCGCCCATGCAGCCTGGAAAGCCTCCTCAAATGGTATCCCGTAGGTTCTTTGACCGGGGGCAGGGTTGGAGGCACAAGGGTTGAGCTCAAAACTGTCGGTTAACTTTTCATGAGATACGGTGGCAAGTGATGCTAGGTTACCAAACTCAAACACCATTTAGCATTTTCCCATGCTCCTTCCACCTAAAGCACCTCCTACTCACCTGCTTTGGGGTGCCTGGTCTGACTCTCATGAGGCCATAAAGTGTGCTGAAGTGATGGACGTTGAGTGGCCTTTGTAATAAGTGGTTATCTAATCTGACACAAATGCAGGGCCTCTGCTCACACATGCAGTAAATTGGTTGGTCATTGGCTCCAGTTGGCCTGTGGACCAGCTGGAGAACAGCCAGGTGTAAACAAAAGAGCTGGGGCTTCAGAGCCAAACTGGCTCATCCCGCCCCCCTATCCCAGAGTAGAGGCCTTGGATAAGACACTCAGCTCTCTGGAACCTCAGTTTTCTCTCCATAGGAGAGAGTTGATAAAACCTGCATTCAAAACAAAAAAAGACTTTTGTACAGCAACAGAAACTATAAACAAAACAAAAAGACAACCTACGGAATGGGAGAAAATATTTGCAAATGATGTGACTGACAAGGGCTTAATTTCCAGAATATACGAACAGCTCATACAACTCAAGAACAACAACAAAAAGAACCCAATCCAAAAATGGGCAGAAGACCTAAACAAGCAATTCTCCAATTGAAGATATACAAATAGCTAATAGGCACATGAAAAATTGCTTAGTATTGCTAATTATCAGAGAAATGCAAATCAAAAGTGCAACAAGGTATCACCTCACACCGGGCAGAATGACCATCATTAAAGTCCACAAGCAATAAATGCCAGAGACAATGTGGAGACAAGGAATCCTCCTACACTGTTGGTGGGAATATAGTTTGGTGCAGCTGTTATGGAAAACAGTATGGGGATTCCTTTAAAAACTTAAAATAGACTAACCCTATGATTCAGCAATCCCACTCCTAGGCATATATCCTGAGGAAACTCTAATTTGAAAAGATACATGCACCCCAATGTTCATAGGAGCACTATTTACAATAGACATGACATGGAAGCCACCTAAATGTCCATAGACAGACTGGATAAAGATGTCATATATGTATTCAATGGAATACTACTCAACCATAAAAAAGAATAAAATAATGCCATTTACAGAAACATGGATGGACCTGCAGATCATTATACTAAGTGAAGTAAGCCAGAAAGAGAAAGAAAAATACCATATATCACTTATATGTGGAATCTTAAAAAATGACACAAATATACTTATTTACAAAACAGAAAGAGACTCAAAAACATAGGAAATAAATTTATGGTTACAGGGAGGGAAAGGGAGGGTAGAGGGAGACATTGGGAGTTTGGGATTTGCAGATACTAACTACTATATATAAAATAGATAAAACACAAATTTCTTCCATATAGCACAGGAAACTATATTCAGTATCTTGTAATAGCTTGTCATGAAAAAGAATATGAAAAGGAATATATATATAACTGAATCACTATGCTGTATACCAGAAAGTAACACAATACTGTAAAAACTGACTATACTTCAATTTAAAAATTTAAAATAAAAAACCGAAAAGACTAGCAGCAACAAAACCTGCCCAGAGGGGTTCTCACAAGGTTGGAAAGAGATCATGACTGTCAGGTCCCAGCCACTTCGGGCTCAAGAATGAGTATTTAGGGTCATCTCCACCTCGACTCCTGCTCTGGGATTTTGGGGGCAGTTTTTCTAGGATCTAGAGCTGGTTCCTGTGCTGAAACAAAGGACTTCTGCCTACCCCTTCACTCTCACCACGGTGGGCTGCCTCCCAAGAGGCGGCTTCTGGGAGGCACGGGTCTGGTATGTGACAGCCACGTGCAGGCACAGCACTGTAGCCACTCCCCTCTTTTCTCAAAGGCCCCTCCTAAATCCGAACAGCAGTCTTCCCAGAGTCCTCCTCCCTACTTTTTTTCTTTTTTTAAAAATCATGACAGCTAGGAACAGATTAGTTTGCTGGTTTGTTGAGGGTTGCAGCGGCTGGAAGGTTCTGGAAAGGACTCTGCCTGGTCCAAGCTGGACAGATCTGCACAGGTAGCCCTGGGGTCGCAGAGCTGAGTGCAAACATGTGTACTAAGGGTCCCTACAAATGGAGAGGGGACTCCGTCCTCCCTTTGATCGGCCTTCACCCCACTGCTCGTGCTCTGCCGCCTGGGTCTGGACTCCTGTGTGGGACCCTCCATCTCCTCCGCTTCCTCTCTCTCCTTCACTTGGTCACACCTCGCTGGCTTGATTCTTTCTCCACTTTTCTTCCTCACAGCTCTTTCCCCCTTTGGGCTCTCCCGGGGTCTTAGTATACTCTAGGGCCTCAGTTTTGCCTCCAGCCATGCCTTTGCCCTGCCCCCAATCCCTCATTCTAGGCCACAGTCAAAATTCCGATCCCCTCCAGTTGGGACGGCGGGGGTCGTGCAGTCCTGAGATCTAGAGAAATGAGGGGGGCCAAGAAAGTGCCAATGGCTTGGCTTAAAACAGGCCTGTCTCCTGCCCCCCCCCCCCGCCCCCAGAACTATATCAATTAGAAGTAATGCTGAGCTAAATACCACTGCTCACGGGGCAAACCTTCCTAACTGGAAATCATTAGCTTTTTACTTTTTTTTTTTTTTTTAATAAATTATGGTCTAAATAACCAAATAATGAATCTCTCACTAAGCAGCATAATCAATCTTCATAACCTACGGAAATACATTCTGGAAAGATTGCATTTTACTGCTGTTGAAAACCTCAGTTTCATCAAATAAAGGAACAAATTGCCATTCAGGAAATTATTCTTGGGCTAAAATATGCAATCAACACTTAGCTTCCCACCTGCACAGTCCTAGAATGCACGTGGGGTAATGACATTTGACATGGGGCTTGTTATACTCCTGACCCAGGAGAAGGGTTTTCATATTTTCAATTTGCAATGTCTGGCAAGATTCCCAAAGTAATTTTCAATTAAAGTCCCTGGTACTTGTCAAACATGAAGACATTGCCCAAAAGATGGAATAACTTCATTAGGACGAGACATACTCATTTTGTGCAGTGTTTCAGCTGAGTGTGCAAATACTATGCTCTTTTCTTGTCCAAACACTTTAACTCAACAAAGCAAAGTCATTTTCTGTCTCCGATCCTCTACGTGGACACAAGTTTAAGGGGAGGGGGTTGCCCAACCATAACCTGCCAGTGTTATTCTTTCCATCTTTGGTGAGATCGGCTCCTTCTCCCCCATTTTGACCACGTTCATTCCCTTAGCTGACTCTACTTCCCCAGATGTCCTTGACCCAAAGTCAGCCAATCAGAATTGTCCAGAATGTTTCATCCTGGACTTAGGAGAGAAGCTATTTTCTCTACCATGTTGCTGTTAATATTGGTCCAGAGCTTCCCTGCAAGAAAACCCATGGGAAAGAATAAAGCCATTATGCAGAGAAACCCAAAGGCCAGAGTCCGGAGTAGAGCTCTGAACACACATGAATCCCTGGTTCCAGCTGCCCGGAAAGCCAGCTCTTGCCTTGCCCTTTCCACAGCAGATTATGTGAACCAATACTTCTTATCTGGCTTAAGTTTATGCAAATAGAATGTCTGCACTTGCTACCACAAAAGTCCTGACTAATCCCCAAGTGATGCCAGTATAAGGACATGTTGGCAGAATAAGAATGTAATAATGTTAAGAAACATTTCCTAAGCATTGTCTTTAAATATTTATTGATTGGATCAATAATAATACATTGTACCTCGATGGTCTGGCCCACGGTAGAGGTCCAAAGATGATTAAAATATGGTTAGACCTCAAGAGGCTCAAAGACTGGGATGGAATACAGAACATGAACAAACCATTGTCATAACAGAGGTGCATAGGCTCATACAAAACGCTGTGAGAGCGATTAGCTCTAAGTAAGGCATGCAGGAGGACGTCACGGTGGAGACGGCACTTTTCCAAGTCTCGAAGGGTGAATGCAGTTGCAGTAGGTAGAGAAAGGTGTGAGGGTGCTGCAGGCAGAGAGAGTGTGTGCTGAGTGTCAGGGGCCCAGGCGTAGGCGGCGTTTCTCAGAAGCATCCAATAGTTCAGTGTGGATACAGCCCTGGCACTTGGAGGGGAAGAGAAAGGTGACAAGAAATGAACCCAAGGAAGTAAATTGGGAGCATATGAGAAAAGTCATAATGACATCCACTGGCAAGGAGACACAGGTCTTTAAGCAAAGCAGCAGTGCAGTTAAACAACCAGCCAAGCGTTTTCAAGTTGAGGATTTTAAGAGCAGGCTGGCAAGTGAATGGATTGCAGGAGGGGAATGACCAGAAACCAGGGGGCTCTTGAAATCCAGTGGAGCATGGACAAGGGTATGAAGTAGGGTTGTGGGTGTGGGAATGAACGTGAGAAAATAAATTTGAAGACGACTTCAGAGGCATGGTTACCAGAATGTTATGACTAATTACAGAAAGGCAAGGTGGGACAAGCCAGGAGCACCTCCAAATTTCTATCTTGAAAGGCTGGGTAAACAGCGACATGCTGTGAATTGGAATGAGAAACATAGGAGGGGAAAAATCTGAGTGGGCAATGAGGAGTTGAAAAATTGGCCTCAATTTTGGGGCCTCATCTCAGCTCTTCCATCAACCAGGTGCCTAACCTTGGATACATTGTTTAACTCACCCAAGTTTTCTCAACCATAAAATGAAAAGCCTGGAAAATTCATCCCAGGTTCTTTCCTAGCTTGAATAGTGTGTGATTCAAAAGACATAATATGAGCAAGACGGAACTGACAAAGCCTAATGGTCAAAAGCATGTAGTTAAGCAGGGTGCAACTGAGAGCTCTGAATGAGCTGCAAACCAGGGTGAATAGTCCCCTTGAATTTACTGCACAAGAGGAACGTGAGAAAGGGACATGTGGGATGGGGAGAATATGGTACTGTCTCCTTAGGAGCACACTTCACAGAAGAACTTCTTTGCTTCCTATATAGCTTGAAGGTCTATAAAGACTTCCTCTCCTGTGTGTTTTTGGTATATGACCAAGATGGTATTGCAGAGCACTCGGGAAAGAAGCGGTATTCAAAAACTATGGTGGAACAATTGACAACCCCAGTGGGGCAACACAGAATTAAATCCACACCTCATACCAACCTCAAAATCAATTCCAGAAAACCAAGGACCTAAATGTAAAAGACAAAACTTAGAGAATCAAATATAGGAGAATATCTTTATAACCTTACAACAGTGATACACTGGGAAAATTCATTTTGAAATCATTTTAGACTTAAGAGTTTCAAAAATGTTAGAATCCTATTATATTCTTTATCCAACCTCCTTTAAAGTTAGCATCTTAACCATAATATGTTACCAAAACTAAGAAATTAACATTGGCATAATTCTGTTCACTCTTTGGATTGAAGGAGTTTTGTAAAGACACAAAAAAACTACATATAAAGGATGGATGAATTCAACCATATTAAAATTAAGAATTTCTATTCATCGAAGAACACCATGAAGGAAGGTAAAAGGAGAAACAAATTGAGTGTCCATATTTGCAACATACACAGCCAGTGAAGGATTTAAATAAAAATATAAGAAAGTTAAGAACTACAAGTTAATCAGAAGGCAAACAACCTAAAGGAAAAATGAATGGAAGACATGAATAGGCATTTCACTGAAGAAGAGATACATATGAATGACCAATAAACATGTGAAAGATTTCTCAACCTAATTAGCAGTCAGGAAAATGCAAATTCAGGCCTCAAGACCAGCAATAGCAAGTCCTGGAGAAGGTATGTATCAAGTCATGGCTGCTGGGAATGGAGATGGTACCACCACTTTAGAACTCTGCATGGCATCCCCCAGTAACGTTGGCCAATCATATCCCAGGGTTTTGCCACTGAAAGTGTAGTCCGTGGATTCACAGCATTGGTTTCACTATGAGACCTCCCCTCAGACTAATTAAACCAGAATCTAAATTTTAACAAGATCCCCATATGCCTATTAAAATGTGAGAAGCCCTGGTCTCGAGAAACTCTTGCTCAAGTATACATAGCAAATGTGAAAGAGAATGTCTGCAGCCTTGTTCACAATAACAAAAAAGTCAAAAGACACGAATGGCCATAACAGTAAAATGGATAAACACGTTGTGTATAGTTACACAATGGTAATTACCCAGCACAGAAAATGCGTGAACTCCTCTTAGGTGGCATAAGGATGAACCTTAGCAAAAAAACAAAAGGTATTAAGAAAAAAACAAGTCCTAAAAGATTACTTCCAGTATTCCACCATTTTAAAATTAAACACAAGCAAAACTGAATAATGTATTATTCAGGAATCTGTACATCCTTGAAAAAAATCTTTTTTTCCCTTTAAAAGGGAAGACAGTCATAAACAAAATTCGGGTTATTGCTTACTCTGGTGGCAAAGCACAGAAAAGAAGAGGGTGGTGGGCACCACATATGGGCAATAATCTAGTTCTTGGGTTAGGAGGTAGGCAAGTTTACAGGGGTCCTTTTATTATGCCTTTTAACAGTTAAGTGATAAATCCAGCTATTGCTGAATGGCTAATACCTGAAATGGGCGTCCCAAAGCAACCTTCCAAACGTCAGCCTGCTGACCCCTGGCTGGGCTGCCACCGCTGGGCTGCCAGGCCCTGCTCCACAACTACCGGGACGAAGGGCTCACCTGATGGCACGCACCAGGGGGCTGAGGCTTGTGTACAGCAGCGGCTCTCTAACTTGGCTGCACATTGGAATCACAGTGGGAGTCAAAACAATCAGATGCCTGGGTTCCGCCCTGGAGATTCTGATTTAATTGACATAGGATGAGGCTATGGTGTCGGGAACTTTGAAAGCTCCCCCAGATGATTGTAGCAAGTGGGGAAAAAAACAAGTTTTTTTTATAGAGCCACTTCCCTTTCAAAAGTGCTTGTGTGGGACCACACAGTTAACAGGCTATATAGTAAGAGCATGTGGGTCCCTAGGGATGTGGGCCACAACCTGAACGTCTTGTGGGAGGGTTCACAGGTGCATGATGTAGAATGGCAGTAGGTGTGCTGGTCCACAGTTGGGGAGGATGCCACCGTTAGGGTGTCCCCAGGAATAAGGACATCTCTTCCCTTTTGATCAATAGCTATTTGAACACCAGGCTTTCTCTGTTGTGGCATTGTTCATATTCTGGACCAGATAATTCTTGGTAGTAGACTCTGTTCAGCATCCCTGGCCTCTACCCACTAGATAACTGTCACATCTTCCCACTCCTGACAAACAAAACTGTCTCTAGGCACTGACGACGGATCCCTAGTGGACACACCTGTCGCTCAAGCAGGCATCCGCCTGGGTAGCAGGATGCCTGTCTCCCCTTTGCAAGAAGAGCTCGTCTTTAGATGGGATTTTTTTGCAGCCCCTCACACTTTATTTTGGGGCTCAGGAGAGCCAGGGAAAAGGGTGCGAACACAGCATCCCATTAAGCTGATGAACACGGATGTGATTCCAGAGAGCCCTCCCTTCTCCTCCCGGCTCTGCTTGGGGGTGGGGGTTGGAGAGGCCAGTTAGTTGACTGTAATAAGCTGGCCCTGGAGGGCATTTTGACCCCAGTTCTTGGGGGTTTCTTCTGAATGAGAGGTGGTCATCTCTCTCCACCCCAGTTTGGGGAACCTGGTATCCATTTCTAGGGCAACAAGGAAAGTGCCTCTCAACATCCTGTTACTAAGGTAGTTTTTAAAGCTGCACCCAAGGACCTTGCACCAGGCACAGCCGAGCAGAGGCTTTGTACAGGTTCGCCTGATAGATTGACCTGTCTGGGAAGGAGCCTGTATGCTTCCAACTGTTGTAAAATAAACATGGGGCTCTGAGCCTGGGGGAGGCTGGGCTTTGTCAGGCTCCAGGCTCCCCATGCCCACATCACCCTCACCTCTGCATGATGAGCCAGAGGCCCAGAATGTGAACCTTTGTCTTTAACAACAACAAAATCATCATCACAGTAAAATTCGAATACTTTTCCGAGTTCAATGCAAAGCTATTTATTGAGTGTGTTGGCTGAGAACAGCACGGAAGCCGGGACCCCTGGCCTCTACAGGGACCCCAGGCATGTACAGATCTAGCAAATCCATCAAGTCTCAGGGGCCTTGTGGTGGAGGGGAAGTGTGAAGGGAGAGTTCATGAGGGGCAAGGTGCAGCGGCTGAGCGGGCCAGAGCATCAGGGGGAGGATGGAGTGAGGGCTGGAAGTGGGGAGGAGAGCAAAGAACATTCTGGGGCAGACTTGGGGAGCTCTGGGTCTCAGACCTCAGTTGTTCCCAAAAATATCCATTGTAGGATGTTGGCTTTGTTTCTTCTCCATCCAAGGTCCCATTAAGGAGGGCACATTGTACTGGGTTCTCACATCTGGGTAGCTTTTCAGAGAGGATGGAAATCCATCAGTAGGAATCTTGCCCCACTGGTTAATAGGGTTAAAAGGGGACTGGTGAGAAGATAGCTGTTCACATATGCTGGGAGAACTTAAGCCTCTAAGTTGTAAATCAGCGGTCATCTTGCAGGAGAGTCTTTAGAATCTGTAGAGCAAAGAAAGAACTTGGAAACATCTGATCTAACAAAAATAATAGTAATTAGGCATGGAGGTCACTGGTTATGCTAAATATTGTAAGTAATACCGAGGGAAATAGAAGACCCAAAATATATACAAAAAGAAAAAAGAAACATCTAGTCTAACTTTAGAATTTTACAGAAGTGTTGCCTAAAGAAAGTTCTGGAACAAGATGGAAACCAATCAGCCAGTCATTTTACAGTTGGGAAAACTAAGGCTTATGAAGATAACATATTACACCCGGCTTTAAAAAAGGCTTATGAAGGTAAAATACTACACCCGGTGGAATATTACACCCGGCTTTAAAAGAGATGGCAGGGCCTTTACTAAACCCTGCGCCTCCGTGGTCAGCCCTGGGTCTCTGGGTGGCCATGCAGTCTCCTCTCACCCTCGAGAGCCCAAGCTGGTTTCAGGCGTTGTTGGGGATGGAGGCGGCGAGGGCCCGGCTGGCTTCCCTGTGCAGTCAGGGTGGATGACAGCAACTCAGAAGAACCCCTCCCCCTTCAGGGCGAGCGCTGCGGGGGGGACGGCAGCCGGGGAGGCAGCAGCTGCTGCCTGAAGTTCCCCATGAGGACAGAGGGAAGAGCCAGAGAAGCTGTCTGAGGCGCCCCACATACCAGGCCACAGGCAGATGACCTGCAGTTTCTGTTGGCGGACACACTACTCCGCATCCCAGATAATTGACTTTGGACAGAGATTTACATGGATTTTTTTTCACTCCAGAAAGGCAGTCATGTCCCAGGGAAAGAAGAGCTCCAGTCAGCTGCAGACCATGCAGCCCTTTTTTGGCCTCACAGGAAAGGCTATTTCTCGGTAAAGGCCATCACTGGAGGGCTGGGCCACAGCGATATTACAGAGCAGCCTCCTGTGCTGGCTGCCGTCCCCTCCTTTCTCCACGGCTCCGCTCCCCAGGAGCCCACCCCCACCCCAGGGTATCAGAGCCCCTGTTCTTCCCACTGCTGCTCCACGGCGGTGTCAACGCTATAAACCATTTGTGCTTTTCTCCCTTCTGACTCCCATTTGCTCAATTTTCTGCTCTCTCTGAATTATTTCAGAGAGGCGGTGTTGTGAACTAATTCAGGTGAAAATGACGGGTAGGGTGTTTTGCATTCTTGAAGTAAAAGAGAAAGGTCGTTGCACCTAGGGGCACGTGAGAGAGGATCTGTGCAGAGCCTTTGAGCCGGGCTCTATGAAGCCTGGAGTCCCGCAGGGGTGCTCAGGGGCCGGCACCAGGCTGAGTGCTTTCAGGAAAGCAGGAAATTCTGCCTTGCTTCCATCCGAGCACCTCTGCTTCTATCTATGTTCTACCTTGAGGTTCCACCACCATTTCCTTTGAGAGCATTTTGCTTTTCAGAAGAATGTTTAAAAACCAGTGATCGAAGCTACAACATGAATTCATCTTGAAAACATGCAAAGTGAAAGAAGCCGGATGCAGTGGGTCACATAGCCTATAATTACCATTTATCTGAGATAAATAGAATAGGCAAATCCATAGACACAAAGTGGTTGTGGACAGTGGTTGCAAGGATGAAGCGGCCGGCTTAATACGTGCACACCTGAAAGGAGCCCAGCCCAAGGTCAAAAGTGGACCCTTAACCAAACCCCAGACTTCATGGTGGAATTGGAGCAGCTCTGGGAGATGTCCTGTGTCCTTCAGATCACGTGAAGGAAGCAGCATCCTCTACTGCCCACACAGAAGGCTGGCCTTAAACAGAAAGAACAATGGCTCCTCCCCATGTCCCTCCCTCCTGGAATTTACCGATGTCGTAGAAAGACACTGCTGTAATGAGAGAGCGCGCAGGATGGTGTAGGCTTGTGCCCAGCAGGAAGAGCACGGCTCCACTCACCAGCCCTTGGCTGGACTGCAGAGCTGCGTCTACACTGACTCTCACCAGCCCTAGTTCTGCATGAGCATGAGCAAACCACTTCGTCTCAAAGCTGGGCTCCTCCCCTACAAAATGTTGTTGATAAAAGTTTTGTTGCAGGCATTATTACTTTTACTACCAGGTGAAGATGCTTTAAAAGGGCTTCAATGCCCAAGGGCTGTGTTCTCTTTGTGTACTGACCGCCTATCAGGTAGAGATTCAGAACTGAATGTTAGAATTGCCCTAGATCCACGTCTAAAAGAGAACAGGGAGTGGGTAGCGTTCAGAAGAACGTGATTTGCTGCTACAGGATATAAGAGGGCATTTTTCAGCATAGAATCAAACAATCTCTCTTCCTCATCTTTCTGCCTTAATTTTTTCAGGCTGTCTCAAAGGACTGAGGCAAAAGAAAAAAATCTAAGGCAAATTCCACAAGTGCATCTGAGGGTCCTGGGATGGTGTGGTGATGGTGTAGGGGAGGGGAGGTGGGCAGAGACTTCAAGAGGTTGTGATGCTGAGCTGGCTTTGGAAAGATGGGAAGACATGCTCAACAAAGAAGATTGTAGAAGCAGGGCCCGGAAGTGAGAAAATCTAGGGGTGCTGCCAGGTTGGGCAGAAAAAAGAGGAACCAGATCTTGAGTTAGCTGATGGTGGTGGGAAGAAACCAGGGCAGGGAAGAACTTGACGTTCCTCAGGGCCCCTTCAGGGCCTGAGCTGTGAGTCATCTTCCAAGATACAACAGGGACTGACAGAGAAGCCAGAGCCCCTACTAAATTCTGACCTGAAATCCCAGAACCTTACCCAGAGGGGAAGGACAGAAACCTCCCTGCAAATCCACATGGTTCTCATCTACAATTCTAGAAATCAGTTGATGGAAACATCTCTGTTAGAGTCATGTATCTAGTAAGAATCCATTAATTTTATGACATCTTCCCTAAGGAAGTGTGGGGTATAGCTCCACAACTTCAACCCAAGGGGACATGGAGAAATCTGTGCTCGGGAGTGGTCCAGGGTCCAAGCTCCCCACGATCGTCTTCTCTTGTGAATGTGAATAGTTGGCCAAAGGAGAGGCCTGGAGGTATTTTCCAGTATCGTGTTCATGTGTTTTGAACAAACAAAGGGAAGGAATCAGACAGAGGCTCACTGAGTGGCCCTATGCCACAGATTATTAATCCCGCTGTAGGAACTGCTCCTATCATGACTTTGAATCTGCCATTTGGGGCCTTAGGAGCTGCAAAGAAGACTTGTGAAATAAAACCCTGGCCCCCTTTCTGGGGAGTTGGGTGAAGTGGAGAGAATCTGCCCTGGCCACCAGGCTAGTCATCTAGTGAGCTTCAGCTTGCAGTAATTTTTGCGGTAATCCACTCTCACAGCGATCAAAGTAAACTCTGAAGTTCCCACTGGGGTGGTTGGACAATCAAGAGAATGGAATTCTCTCTCAGGGTAGAGGGAGAAAAGAACTACAGAGATTTGCCCAGACTGAGAAGGCGGGATGTCTGCTTCCCACGTCAGCCAAGGTCAAGGCCCTTGAGGACAGGAGTGGTGCCCGTCCCCCTGGGGGTGGACGGCCAAGCCTCACATGTACTTGGCCTCTGCAGAGGAGCTCAACCACTGCATTCAGGAAGAAACAAGGGGTTGTGGTACAGTATTTTCAGATGCACACACATATCCACATGAAATAGAATCAGTATTTTGTACCATATACAGATAAGTGAAATGTATTTGGCGCCTTAAACGTGGTTTTGAGTACATAACTGACTTGGAGCGTATATGTGATAGCACGTCTCCCTCTGCCTGGGGAGAATGCAACTATCCCCGTGTCCCTCTCCCCATATTCTCCTCACTCTTGCCCAGACCCCTGCACACTGATGGGGCAGTGCTCCCCAGGGACCTTACCCCGGCGTGTCAGGAAAGCGATGCACCCAACTTGGCCCTTCACTTGCTTCCAGGCAAAGTAAACCAGGGGCTTTTCCTAGCATGGGGAGAAGCCTGATGTTGAATCTTTACCTCCTCTTCTGCTTGGGGCATTACTACCCTTTTGATCTCCAATTTGTGCTCCTAATAATGTACAGAAAATTAATGTACGCAAATTCTTCTGAATTATAAAAAGCAATAAATCAAGGTTTGGGGCCAATGCTGTTTTTAGTCTTTAATATCCCCTCTGTGATAATCATTATGGCTCTTAACAGAGGTGTACTGAAAGTCCCCAAATGGAATGTTGACTTCATGAGATATTTGCACATGAAAGAAAACAACAAGATGGTCAGAAGGAATTCAGACAGTCTGTCCTCTCTAGAGAAGGATGAGAGCCAAGACGTGTGTGTAGCATCAATACCACTAATGCCTGTGATGTTGCTCCTGCAAAATCTTGAAGGCCTTCTGAGTCATCAAAGAGAGTTTAGCATGTGTCTAGTTTATTTGTTTAGTGTTAAGTGTATTCCCTTGTGTTTGAATTCTTTGGAAACCAGTAATCTGCCTGTGGTGACTGGGTTGATTTTTGGAATCTTCACTCCATTAGCCAACCAAGCCAGAAACACTTTGATTTTGACCTAGGCCACCTGAGCTTTCATGTCCAGCTCCAGAGTCCTCCCTGTGCCTGAATTCCCCTGGCCCTATCACGTGATCCGGGGGTGGGTCCTCCTAACAGCCTTCGTCAATACATAGATTAAAGGAGAGCAAAATCAGGTCTGTGAATAATGTTGATGTCAATCAAAGTCCTTTGGAAAACCAGGGCAACAGCACATGAGGTTCTCCAAATGGAGTTCATGCCCAGCTGCAGTGGAACCTCCCAGGGGCCTGCTACCTGTGCCCACCACGCACCTGGGAGGAGTACAGGAGTCCACCCACTCCTCATAAGAGCCTGGGGTGGGGGAGGGTATAGCTCAGTGGTAGGTCCCATGCTTAGTGTGCACAAGGTCCTGGGTTCAATCCCCAGTGCCTCCATTTACAAAAGAGAGAGAGAGAGTCCGTTATTTTACTTTTTAAAAATCTTTTCCATTTAAAACAATATCAGACTTCCAAAAGTTTTTTTAAATAGTATGAAGAATTCGCATATACCCTTCATCCAGATTCCCCAAATGTTAACATCTTACATAACCACATCCAGTGATCAAATCAGAAAACTAACATTATCTTAAGACTTACTATCTACACTACAGACCTCATGAAAATTTCATCAGTTATCCCACTACTTGTCCTTTTCTGGTTCAGGACCCAACCCCAGGTCACATGTTGCATTCAGTTGTGCTGTCTCCTTAGTCTGGTGGAGCCAGCGTGTGTCTCCTCAGTTTCTTGCTCTGTGGCCCCAAGGAAAGCAGACATTCCGTCCGTCCGGTGTACCGGCAGTGGGAGGAGCGCTGCCTCAGTGCTGAGCAGGGCACATGCTGAAGGGAGAGAAACCTTGGATCCAGTGGGTGGTCAGGATAACTCCTCCCCACAGACATCAGAGAGACAGCTAACTTCCACTAACCACTCGCTCCGCCACGCCACACCACAGCTAAGTACCATCAAGGGGCTCTAGAGAGTGTGCCAGATCTGGGGAAAGCCTCTAGGGTTTGCCTTCTCCTGCACTTCAGAGTCCTTCCATTATATATATATATTCTTGTCAAATTGGGTTTTCCACAGAGAAATTTCTCATCCTTTAGCAATGCTGTTTAACCAATAAAGATCTTTTTTCTCCATGCTTTCCTCAACCACAATCCAATTATGATCATGTGTCAAAAAGTTATACTCAACCTCCCCACTCATACAGTCTTCTGAGTGCATATTAACACGTTTTAGTTATTGTTAAGAGGCAATGCAGCATGGTGGCTAAATGCCGCATCCTGGAACCAGACTGAGTTCAAAACCTATCTCTGTCCCTTCTTAGCTCTGTGACCTTCTGTCTCAGTTCTCGTCAAATGAGGACAGTCACAGCGTAGATCCTACGTGTCTGTTAGAAGGAATGAATGTTTGCAAAGCATTTTAAACAGTTTCTGGGATACAGTTAACACTATATGGGTGTTTGTTAAACATATGCTTTAGAAAAGAAAAGAGGCCAATGAGACTACTGTAACTAATTAGCACCCTTTGTATTAACGTGCTATTGGACATAAATCTTCCTACAAGGTAAATGGACCACATCACTTACATCATGGAGGCTCCCTGGTTGTTGGCAGCAGTCTAAAACCAGCAGTTCCCAGGTGGCCTCCGGTGCCCAGGTGTGTGCTTTGTGCACACGTGCTTTGCATGCACTGTTTTTTTTTTTTATTCGCTCGTATTGCACTAACATTTAAAAGGAGACATTTCACAGAAAGTGAATTTCCAACACTTCTCAAAAATTCAGTCTTACCCACATGGAGTTGATGTTCCACCCCAGAACAACCACCTCAAACAGAGCCAAACAGAAGTCCCGTGAGGCAGAGACTGGACAGTGCAGTCAGCCGCAGCCCCCACCTCTCCCTGTAGCCGCCATGACTTTGAAGTGACAGGGACTTGCTGTGTATGATCCTGTGTACAGGGGTTTTTTTGGTTTTTTGTTTTTTTGTGGTTTTCTTTGCTATTTTCTTTATTGCAGTTGTCTGGAACGGAACCAGCCGTACTTCTAAGGGTTACCGGTATATTCCGGCTATTAATCCCTTATCAGACATGTGATTTGCAAATATTCTCTCCAGTTCTTTGGGTTGCTTTTTTTTTTCCTTTAATTGAAGTATAGTTGATTTACAATGTTATGTTAGTTTTCGGTATACACGTTTGTTTTCCTTAGAAGGGAAAAATAGTTCTCTTTTACCTCTATCAAGAGTAGAACAAAGAGTTTAAGGGCCACATTAAAAAAAAAATCCATGAGAATGTATAGTTCTCTGTAGTGAAAAAAATTTTCCTACATATTGTATAAGCAAATTGTGTCAGGTTGGAAAGCGTACAATCAAAGATGCCGTTTCTTATCCTGGACCTCTTCACTCTCTGTTGCTTCATACATTGCTGCCTGGCCACAGTAGATACTCAGATTTGTGACTCTCTAGTTCACAGAAAAAAGCAGCAATATTTGGCATTCGATTTCAAGCCCTTCGTAACCTCATCCCCGTGGCTTCCCTCAAATTTACTTCCCCCACACACACATCCTATATTCAGCAATTTTGGGTTGTTTTTGGTAATGTGACTCCATGTCTTTTATTTTTCATTGATATAAAAGAAACATCTAACTACAAAATAGAAATGTTAGCTGGGTGCTCAACCTTAAATCACTGATACTCATCAGCATTACATATTCCAAAATATCCATGAAAAAAAAAAAAGACGACAGCGTTTGGTTTAACCATGTAACCAAAGTCACATTGATGATAAATCAAAGCTAGACCATCAGGAACAAAAAGTATCTACAAATCTTCAAGCATAATTCATCCTGACTACAATACAGTAAAAACACGCATGAGGAGTGCAAACACAACCCCACGTGCCACACAGCAGTGTAATAAACTGACATCGACTGTTATGAATTGGAAAACAGATGTGACAGTATAGGTATTTTGAACAGTATTAGTAACATGCTGACATTTCCTCCTGGAGGATCAGACTGTGTATCTATTACCAGAATCATCTTAACCCAAACAAAATTGATCCTGGCTTAGGAAAGATCTTCACTTGGTGGAAAGTTCAGAATAAATGGGGAGGGGGTGCTGAAAAGAATTTCTTACTTAACGGATACCTGTGGGAACAAGAGGATGATTACTAAGACTGTTATCCACATGGCAGGTCCCTCAGGCAATGGAAGAGGCCCTGGACTGGGGAGGGGAGGGATGGAGCAGGGGTTCTTCGCCCAGCCCCTGGCAGCTCGGTGGTTTAGCAAAACGACAGAGTATGAAAAGAGAGATCCCTGAAAGACATAGGAGCTGGAAAACTTTCTGTATTCAAACTCACGCACGTACTGATGGACATACATCATTTTTAAGTCCTTATTTTTTCAGGTAAGGACACTGAGTCTGTCAGGGTCCAAACCCAGGCTTCACCTAGAAGGGCTCCCGGCCTTTGGTGGAACCTGCCAAATGTGGCAAACAGGTCTTCTAGAGGAGTGGTTCTCATGATTGTGGTGGTGACTGTTAACGTTATTTACTCCCTCCTCAGTCTGTGCTCTACAATCATGCCTTCTGTTTGTGGAGACATATACAGCGCCTCCACCATTGTTAAGCCTGGTACGTCTCATGGCTGCCTTTAGGGCCAGCAGGGTAAATTCTCTTCTCCCTAATTTACAGACTGGGAATCATTCTCTATGGGGCTCAGTGACTTGCCCAACACCCCACAACTGGCCAGGGTACAACTGGGATCCCAATCCAGCCTCACTCTGTTTCATTAAACCATGTTGCGGAAGGAATGACATTTTGATTCACTCCTACCTTCTTAGTAAAAGAAAAGGTCTGTTAAGTATACTTTTCACAGTTCCTGATTCAAACCAGAAGGGGGCGCTGAAGGGAAGGAGGTGGCCTCCATTGTGGGGTCCCTTGGTCCAAAGAGGTCCCAGCACCATGGGTTGACTAAGCCTTTGTTTCCTGCCGTTGACACTGCAGTCCTGGCCCTGGGCCCAGAAGCATGCCAGCGGGTAATTTTGTCCAACCCTGGAAAGGATTGGCCCTCTGTCTCCCATTTCTCCCAAAGCCTGCCTAAGACAGGTTTTTGCACTGTCTGTTCTCCATTCCACTTAACAAAAAAAAGGGGGGTGGTGTTCTGTTTTTGCTTAATTTTAATCCTTGAAATGAAGGAACACAGTTGGCTTTTGATTTCTGACCAAAAAGGCTGTAGGAGTTTAAATCAACTGGAACCTACAAGTAACGTAGCATTTCCTTTGATAGGTAATCCAAGCAGCCTGTGTCTGCCCCACCCTGGCGGGCGTGCTGAGACCCCCAGGTCCAGCTCTCCTTCCAAGGCCCTTGTGACTTCCACTCAGACCCACCCGTCGGCACTTTCCTTCTTGTAGGGAGCCTACTTCCTTCTGAAGTTGGTGGATTGAGCCAACTTGGCCCATCTGGGAAGCCCCAGGTTTGGGTGAACCCAGAGGCACATCTTTCCCAGTGCAGAGACTAGGGTCAGGCAAGTGTGCGATCCTTCTGGGGGGCAAGACTTAAGGGGGCACCGAAACGAAGTCAGTCATTGAGACATGTAATACTTAAATGCAACATCAAACAAATCAAAATTAATAAAAAAAAATCCCATGAGGAATAAAATCTCAAACTTTTAAATGAAGACAGGATAAGGATTCCTGATTTTCTTTTTGCCTCAGTCGCCAGTCTCCACCTGGCACTGATGCTGATCTAGTCTTTATTTAAAGCCTTGATATTTTGTTCAGCGTGAATCTTTGGAATTCATTTTTTAAAACGTTATATTAAAATATAAGCTATGTTGATTACTGTGGTTTTCATGCCCCCTAAATCTTGTGCACAAGGCCAACGCCCCACTTGTCTCAGCCTAATCGCAGCCCCAGGCCTTTCTATACGAGAGTAACATGGCTGGTTTTAGAAACATGGGCCACATCCTCAGGTCAAGGCTCTGACAATTACAGAAAACCCGCTGTCACCTCTTCCTACAGCTTTCCCAGGAACCCCTCCTATAGCATTTCTGACCATGGCCATTCAGCCTCAAGGTCGATGGTTCTAAACCTTGGCTGAATGACCTGGGAAGTTTTTAAAAACCCTAATGCTCACTTAGACCGGAACCTCTGGGAATGGATTCTAGCCTCAGTCAAATGACCCAGCATCTCAATTTGCCTAGAACAGAAGTGTTCCCTGGAGCCTGAGCCTTGTAGTTCTAGACCTGGGACAGCCCCTGGAAGACTGGGATGACTGGTCACCTAGTTGTTTCCTTCTCAGCTGATCTCAATGTGCTGGATGATTGAGAACCACTGAATAAATACCCCCAATGACAAGGAGTTCACTACCTAAAGACAGTAGCTATTAGTTCTCAAACCTTGGGCACGGTCTGTTCCCACCAACCAGAACATAGACCATAACAGAAAGGGCAGGAACCCACTGCAGACGGAAGCTTCCGTAGAATGCTGTGAGGGACAGAAGCAAAGGGAAACAAAATCCAAGAACCGACCTAGTGTGAAGTCAAGTTTGGGCACAAAATGACATATTGTGAGGGACCAAAGGTTGTCTAAGTAATAGAGGCATTGCCCCATCTTCACAGCACTGATGGAGCGCAGGTCAAACCTGGGGGTGGGGCAGGCAAGAATGCAGAAGGTACAGGAAGGAGAGTCAGATTACAGACGAAATGTTTTGCTGAAATGTTCTGTGCAAAACCCTGGACTGGTATCCACATCCAAATATTACTTGGCCACAGACTCCAATCATCCCTTTTTTCCTGAAAACTCTGTCTTATTCTTTGACCTCATTGTAGTTGTCTGTGGTTGCAATCAGAGGGTTAATTGAATACAATGAAAGATAAATTCGAGGAGACAGCAGTAAATTAAATTAGGGGAAAACATTCCCACGGTTTTGATTTACTTCACAGGAAGAAGCAAAATATTGGACATCTTCTATTATTTCACTCTTGCCTGGAGGGTAAATGCAAGATAAACTTGCAGAAAATTCTAAAAAGGTTGCTATAATCCCCAACCATCTCTGGGATGATGTTTTCATTACCGAGAATAAAAGGTGGTCTTTAAAATGCAAATATGCCCTTGGTAAACCTCTCAAGAAATCTACTTTGAGGCCAGTAGATCTCACCTCTTTGGTTCCGGGACTTCTGAAAGGAATTGCAAAGGGGAGCATTGGTTTTTTTATTTTTTTAATCGGAAAAGTTGTTTTTAAAACCAGCTTGCTTCCGCTGTGGCACAGGGATGTTTGCTGTACTGCTGACATCTACTGAGGGACCGTGAAATAGCATTTCTCCAAGTAAGGGAAATTCAAGCTCCTCTTGAGAAAGTTCTGTCTCTAACAGGTAATGCCATCTGTAGCACATCAGGGACCTTTGAGCAAGCACTCATCGATTTCCATGGAAGGTCAGAGTCCTGGAACACTTACCCGGGCAGCTTGTAAAAAGAGACTGGGGCTGCAGCCCTCGTGGGGAGAGTGGTTCTCATCTCAGGAGTCTCTGCAAAGGAAAAGGAAGCAACCTGTCTAAGTGCTGAACACAGACAGGTGCTGGATACCAGTGTGCACAGTTAGTCCTCAGATCAGCACTTCCAGCTAGTATTCCTAACCCCATTGTCACAGATGTGAAAACTAAAAAATACAACATCGCATGGCTACCAAGTGGCAGAACAGGAGCGGACGCTGGCTCCAAACCCATGCCCCGTTCTGTACCTCCTGTCCCTCAAGAGAACAACACAGCAAATCCAAACCAGACCCCTAAAACTCCCAACCTTAGGAAATACGTTTGTTCCCCCTTATTCATAGGAGATCCCTATGGATCTATGGAAGAAAAGGAGACAATAACCAAGCAACCTAAGTTCTGCGGTGGAATCATTACAGATTCTCCTTCCAAATTATTATTTTGTTAATGACAGAAATAGACCACTAAAAAATGACCTGTGCACGCTAACCTTTAAGGAGTCAGTTGGCAATTATATTTGGAATATTAAGGGATGATAGGGGCCCGTTTCCCTTGGACTCTCATTTCTTTCTCCCATGTGACATTTTTAGAAAATTCCCTTTATTTTATCATTAACCATATACCTGACCCCTGCCTCTGACTACATTCTTTGGAAATAAGCTTCTCCCTCTGCAAGTGATTCTCAGTAACCAAGCCCATCTCCTTTCTACACATAGAGGCGTCTCTTTGTCAACATTAGAAGCCACCAGCTTAAATACCAAACCATTTTTGGTATCTAGCATCCTGTTCACAGTTTCCTGTGCCATGACTGCTAAAATAAAAGGGCAAGGGGGTAGAGGGTTGAAAGACTGTACCTTTTTGTTAAGAATCATGGTGTTGGACTCTGTGGGTTGGTCTAGAGACAGGCTGTGTAGGAAATCTTGTTTCTACAAACCAGGTTAGTAAGTTTTGTTTTCTCTTGAAAGCTGGGTTCCAAAAGACTACACAGAGTAGACAGAGGGCTCAGTGAGTAGTTATTTTTTCATTTATTGGTTTTAATAAATTATTTGGGGTGAGGGGACAGGTAACTCATGTACGTAGTTCATACAAAAGGTTCCACGGTGAAAAGCAAGTCCCTCTCTTGCTCTAGGCCTAACCATCCAGCTCACCTTCCTGGATGCAGTCTTGCCAGCCCTTGTGCATCCTCTGGATAGATTCTAAAAATATGCAGATACAGATATTCTTTAAAATCTTTAACCATAGATAGCATGCTGTGCATGCTGTTTTCCACCTTGTTCTTTCCTCTGAACAGTACGTCTTGGGGATCCTTCCATCAGTAAGTAGAATTTAAACAAGGCCCTGAGAGCACCCTGTAACTTTATAAGTCTTTATCCTTGGTCGCCAAAATGAATGTTCACTCTGGGGATTAAAAGATCTTTTTCTCTCTTGAGGCACTGCCAACCTTTGTCTGGAATGCGCTAGGATTTTTCTCATCCAAGGTTTCTAATTCTATCTTAATTTACTAGACTGGACGGTACATTTCTATTGTATTGTGTGCATTTCTATTTAATTTTCTCCAGTGAACTTAAAAGCATCTGTGAATCAAGCACTCAGTAATGAAATTTAGTGCAAAGTGTAGAACTGTATAGGACTTAAAAAAAATTTTTTTTTAAAGCCTATGGCATTCCATTGGGGTGAAGCAGGTGCTGTAGAAAGAAGATTGAGAAGGGCGCACTTGGGGGCTGTTCTGCAGAAGTCCACACATCACCATATCCCGAAGGTTCTGAATGTCCAGGTCTTAGTTCCTTTCTGCTAGTCTAGGGAGTCCACGTTAGAAAGTCCGTGTAAATGGAAATCAGCACTTCCAGTCGGGGAAGATGTGTCTGCTCCATCCCCAGGTAACTCATGAGCGGGGACGCTCAGCCCTGGACCCGTGACCTAGTCCTGCTCTTGACGCCGGCTTGCTGTGACCTTAGTCAGGTCCTGGGGTGTCCAGGCTGGAGATGCTGATGGCTGCCGAGTTGCCTGGCCTCAGCCTCACCACACATCCTCAGCATGGTTTTTCCACAACATGGGCCCACTGTACATTTTCATCAACCTAAATTTTACTTTTATGAGCACACTTTTGTTCCCTTATAGCTGCTGGCAGTGACAATGGGCATCACACTTCATGCGACCAGGTCATCTTTGCCCATTTGCAAACAGGCATGCCCAAGTCCAGAGAGAAGTTTGTCTTCTGAGCTTGGCATGGGTTGGCTTTCTGGAAAATGGGCTCTCAGAAAACAGACCTCAGCTCTTAAATCGTTCAGATCCAGAAAGGGTTGAAGGCTCCTTCAAAATACAATTCAATCCTCTACTCACAGAGACCTTTAATTCCTTTGGTTCCAGGAACACTGAGTGGAGGAGGTAAATTCTGACCTCTGACCTTTAACCTGCCAAATGTTCCTATATAACAGCTCCCAATACGTTGGTTGTAGAGACTTGAAGTGGGCAGCAACCCTACCCAGGGGACCTCTGGGTTAAAAGCACACATCATGTTTCCACAAAGCCAAGTCAGATGCCCTTGTTAGGATGTCATTGCATAATGTATTGTATAACCCCCAAAATGTTCTCCCAAAGATTCACCCAAGGAACGTTTCAGACTGGACTGTGTTCCACGAAGATCAGGGCAGCTCAGATTAATATCAACATTTCATAGAGTCTAATAACAAAATGCTCTACACACACACACACAAAATGTTGTCTATCAAAAGTACATGAAACAAAGACTTTCGAATATTAAGACCAGATGTCAAATTCTGGAGAAGGCATTTCCTTGCGGAGTACCCAGTGAGATACAGAAAAACGTATGCAATATCAAATGAATATAGCTTTCGCTGAGTTTTTTTTCCTCAAATACTGACTAGTCACAGAGCAATTGGTGCTTAAAGATTTAATCCCCCAAAGGAGGTTTTTTTTTTTCAGTTCTCATCAGGAACCCCTCTTAGCATTAAGCCATAGTAGTTCAATAAATAAACAAAGTCACCTTTCATGGTCCAATGCTCAATATGTCAAGTGCTGGGGAGGGCAAATAGTTCACCTTCTCTCATTACAATAACTCCCCGGGTGACAACCCCAGGGGTGGTGGGGAATGTAAGCAGGGCAGCCCCCAGAGAGGTGTTTCTGTCTTCTTTGCTGGAAGATTCCATTAAGAGGGGTTAACCAAGGCTTAGCAGTTGGGCCTTCCGTTAGGGAGTCGACTGCCTTCCCCACTAACCCTCTAGGAGGGCAAAGGGTTGGAGGGGCCTGGGGTGGAGGAATCCTCACAGATGCCAGACCATGGCTGGGCCCATAGAGAAGGGCTCGGCCCAGGGAGATGGCAGGCCCGAGGCCCTTCATGGGGGAGTTCAGAGCCCTAAGTTTCAGATTTCCTGGCTGTTGTCCATTGGTCTAGTGAGCTTCATATTATCTACACTTAAGAGACTTTTAATTTCCTTTCTTAATAATAAAAATCTGTCTGAGGTGGTTATAAAATGTCTGTTTATTGACCTCTGGGACTAGGGCTGAGGGCAGCATGAATGGACACAGGGTTAGGGAGGAAGAAGGGAAGGAGAAGAATTCTGGTTTCCTTTTGCTTAAGTGTCTTCAGCCCCCAGGCCAGTCCTGCCTCTCTGGCTGAGCTCTGGGACAGAGCTGTCGGAGGAGGAGTGCTTGCTCAGTTCCGTGCCCCAGGACGCTTGAACGCTCCCCGAGGCTGACCCGAGCCCAGACAAGAAAGAAACCTGTTCCTGGGGGGGAAGTTCAGGGAGGCTTGCTGAGCAGTGGGGTTTGTCCAGCAGACTGGCTCTCAGCTAGAGCAGGGGTCCGGGTCCCCTACAAACTACAGCCGGGCCAAATCGGGCCCACCATCTGCTTTTATAACAGTTTTAATCTGAACACAACCACCCATTGACTCTGGCTACCTTCTCATGGCAGCAGCAGAGTTGAGGATTTGAGAACTGTGTTGTTGGCATATGGTCCACGGTGCCTAAAATAGCTGGTATTCGGCCCTGTACAAAAAAGGTGGCCCACCCCTGATCAGAGAGGGTGCACATGGCAGCTGGGAGGCTGTTCCCGTGATCCAGACAGGAGGTGACTGTGTTTTCTTGTTAAACGCTGCCCTGCCAGTGTTAAGGTTCTGCTTGCCTGAAGGAAGGGTAGTACATTTAGGGGACGTCTACAAAGAACTGTATTTAAGGGCCTCTATTATATCTGTGATCCAAGCCCAGGTGACAGAGCTCAGTCACTGGGAACTGAGGAAGCTGAGGACAATTACCTGCAGGCTCAGGGAACTGAGCTGGGTCTGATAAATGGGCAGGAACGGAATAATGAGGAAAGCCTGGTGTCTCAGGTAAGGGTGTCATCATGAGAAACACAGAGACAGGAACCCCTAAGGCCTGTGGGGAGGCCTCGGAGGAGCAGGGGGTCCCCACTGCTTGGAAGCAGTAGGAAGGAATAACAATAGTAACTCCCACTTACTCAGTGCTTCCTGTAATTCTTGCCAGGATTAACACATTCTGCCCTTACAACTCTAAAATGTAGGTATTATTGTGATGGTCCCTATTTTACAGATGAGGAAACTGAGGCACAAGATGGTTAACAGCTTGTCAAAGGCCCACAGCAATTAACTAGGAGAGCTGAAATTCCAGCCCAGTAAGCCTGACCCCAGAGCCCATGTGCTCACCACTGTGCTGAAAAAACCAGGGTGGTTTTTTGTTTTTTTTCTTTCTTGAGAATTAGAGTAAACTGGTAGGTAGAGTAGGGGTTTGGGGAAATTAGCTGGCGATGGAGAGAAAGTCACCATCAAGGAGACAGAGAGAAGAGAGTTAACAGGAATCTAGGTGTGAGTGATGTGGGACTGGACCAAGAGGATGGCAGTAGGGGTGGGGAGGAAGGGCAAGGCCAGCCAAGACCGAGAGTCTCCTCCCCAAGAGGCATCCGTTCAGTGCTGCCCTGCACACCGCTCTCCTCTAGGGACTGTCTGGACCTGTTGGGGCCTCTCTCCCTTCCCTAGACTGAGAGCCTGAAGTCTTGCCATGGCTTTTATTCATCTCTCTACCCTGAGCCTAAGCATGCCGCCTGACACACAGCAGGCATTCAACAGGCTTTTGATAACTGACTCCAAGGTTTCCAGCAGGAGCCCTGATGGAGACGAACACGTGGGTGAGGGAGGGAGCAGGTGGAGACGGGCGCTTTGGGCGCACTGAGGCTGGGGGCTCGAGAGTGTGAGTGGAGATGTCCTGTCAGCGGTTGGACGTGCAGCCTGGGGCACAGGAAGGGGTCATGGCTGGAAGGGTTGACTTGCATGTCATCTGCAAAGAGGTGCTAATGAAAGCAGGAGAACGGACAAGCCCGCAGAGAAGGGCATGACGAAGAGCAGGGCGGGGGCTGAAAGCAGCCGTTGTTGGAGAGCAGGTGGGGGGAAGGAGCGGCGCCCACAGAGAAGCAGCCCCCGAGGTAAGGGGAAGAGCAAGGTCAGGTTATGGGGTGCCCCTTTCTCAAGGAGCTGACAGACACACTTATCAGCTGGCACAGGAACTCCCTCAGCCAGTGGGGCCCCGAGCTTCCCACCCTGAGATCTTTCTGCAATAATTATCCCTTGGAGAGTAACAAAAACATCCACACCAGGATGAACTCGGGTAGCCTCAGTGTAACTTTAGGGGGCTAAGCAAGCTCCCCCTGGCCTGCAAATGCCTGCAGTGTCTCCATGAAACCTTTCCCTTAGGGCTCGGGTTCCAGTTAAAACAGGCGGCACCTCCCAGGAAGGGCACTTTCAGTTGGTTGCACTTGGGGGTGAGTGAAGGCTCGCTCTGCACACAGGTTTTGGTACCAGGTCCAAGGACAAGTGACAGGTCACTGGGCTCACGACGGCACACTGCGAAGTGGTAGGTCATGCATCCAAGCAGACAAATGTGCATTTCATCATTTTCCCAAAGCACCGTCTTGCCATGGTTTCCCAGCCCTTTCTTATTGTTGAGTTATTGACTGAATGGTCAACATGGCAACAATAAACTCAAGCAAACTAGGAGTAATAATTCAAAGTGTCAGATCAAATTCCTATATGTGGTTAAGCCTTTTTACTGCATCTGTGTCATGGGGAACGTGAACTTGACTGGAGGCAACATCGCACACACAGCCCGAGCACCCTCAGTCTCAGTGCTAGGAGTCCTGCCAGACGCGTGCTTGCAGAGCTGACCCTGCGGGTGGACACGTGAGACCCTGGAGTGTTGCAGAGAATCAGGGAGGCGAGGGCCTGGAGGCTGTGGTGGAGGCAGCTCCACTTCAGTCAGGTCCTGGAGGCTGCAGGGGTGAGACGGGCTTCCAGCTGCTGGTGCAGAGGTAGAGAGCAGCCTGGGATGACTGCAGAGGAGAGGACAGGTGACGGCAGGGGACTGACCGGTCCCTGCCTACCGAAGACCTTAACTGTCAGGCAGAGAAATCAGGTTTTGGATGGAACAGAACTGGAGCACCAGACGTGTCTGGGCCCCCAGCAGAAGCCACATGGAACTGGAAAGAGAGACTATGAAATGGAATTCAGCCCCAGCTCTGCAGCTGACAAACGCTGGGCGCCGGGCACACTCCCCAGCCTCGTTACGCCTCGGCGTCTTCATCTCTAAAATCAGGATAATTCTAGTGCCGATTTCCGAGGACTGATAAGAGCATTGAGATGATAGTATGAAGTGCTTTAGCACAGTGCCTCCCACACACTGAACGTTCTGTCATGTTCTCCGAAATAGCGGAACTACTGGAACACTAGGGAGAGGGAGTTTCCCGAGGACCCGGGCCCGCTGGGCCCTACCTGAAGACCACAGACTGATAGACCATGTGAAGAACCTGCCACACGAAGCAGGTTTTCCCTCTGCCCCTCTGTACCCTGCAGCTGGGCTCATCCTCCTCGCTCATGGGGCGGTGCACTCAAGGACCAAAGCCTGAGTGTCGTGGGGACCCATGACAGAGAGGCATCACCGTGAGACCAGGGAGCAATGGCCCAAACTTCTGGCGGGTGGGGGCTAGGTGGAGCTGGGCAGGGAGTGAGCGTCGTGGGAAGGGCAGTGCCTGTAGCCAGCAGAATAGAAGGAAAATGGCTGGACACCTGCAGGGCAGTGATTTGTGAGCTCCTCTCCCCACTTCCCGGACCGGAAGCCCTCTGTGGACAGGAACCGGCTCTGCTCACTCCCTGCGGCATCTGCAGGCGAGGCGCCCAGCAGAGCTCCGGGACCCTTCCGGGAGTGCTTTGGTGAATTTCACCACCATCGCGTGGACTTCCCAGCTCTGGTGAGAACGGCTGAGGCCTCCCTCATGGCCGCACGCTGTAGCCTCAAGCCGCCTTTCCTGGTGGCATTGAGTGAAGATCCAGGAGTCTCCATACCCTGGCCAAAGGCATTTTGACGTGAGGATGCAGAAGCAAGTGTCGAGGCACTTACCACACCTGGGTACTTCCCCTCAGAAAAGGTTATCACACTGATAAGAAGAATCAACACTTACTATGCCCCTAATGGTGCTGATCACTGCACTGAGTGCTTTGCATGCACCAGATTATTTCATCTTCACAAAACCCATTTACAAGCACAAAAGACTGAGTAACCTGCCCAAGGCCAGGCAGCCAGCCAATGCCCAAGTGGGACTTCTGATCAAAGCGCCTAATGCTCTCTGGGGGAGGGACGCTGGGCCCGTGGGAAGCAGGCCAGTGAGGGGGCACTACTGGGGCAGACAGGCAGGCCCTGGGTAGGTGGCCTTTGGCACAGCTGTGCTTTACCTGAGAAGGCAGGAGACACAGGGACACAGTAGGTAGGGGCCTCCCTGCACACGCTGCTCCTCACGTGCTCCAGGTCTGCTCTGGAAGGTGGCAGGTCTCGGAGAGGTTTGGAGGCTGTGGGTGTTAAATGCAGGGTCTTGCAGGTCCGCCTGCTTTCACTGGAGTGTTTCTCAGCATTTACAGTGACAGTTAATGCAAAAGTCTACAGGTAAGACTGTTTCCAAAATTTCCATGATTTAGGACAAAAAGGAAATAGTTCAAGTACACTTGATGTCCATCAACAGGATGCTTCTCCCCCCACCTTGAGATAAGGATATATTTCAGGTTTCAACCTTAACATCAAAAATACTGCAGAGTCCTCTCCTGGATTACATTTGGCCTTTGCTTCTGCCTGTCACATCCCCCTACTCACACCCCACCTCCCCGCACTTCACATATAATTCCTGGTGTTACAGGAAATGACATCAATATGGAGGTAAACATACATATGCTTTCAATATGTCACCGGTCCATGTTACATTTGGGGAGCATTTAGCAGCAAGAACAACAAAATTGAAACCTTGAATTCTGGAGGAATTGAAACGGTGGAAACGTTGTGACTCGGGGCTCACTAAGCCTCATACCCAGACCATCCATACTCTGACCGTGGGAGTAGAGCTGAGGGTCTGCAGGTCCAAATGAAGGGTCGAGGACACTGATGGGAGCGCATCTCACCCTTACACAGAGGAGACCCTCCGGCCGTACAGGCACGTCCACCTCTGCTGCAGAAACCCCGAGGTGCCCTCTCGCTACTGCGATTCTTGGAGAATTAGGCTCTTTCTTCCTCCACTAGAAATGCTAGGAGGAAAAAGAGAATCTAACTGAGAAATGTATCGGTTTCTGTTTACTTAGTGGTTCCTTCAAAGGCAATGGAAGGGAGAGACATAATATTTCGATTCCTCCCAACACCTAAAGAAATCGTACGTTCGTTTCTTTTCCTTTGTTTGTGGCTGTATCTACCCTGTGAGTGAACGTGGATTATCACAGACTAACCAGGAAAGTTGGTGAGGCGTACATGTTTGGATTGATAACAAAGCTACTCCCCACCAAGTAAATTAGGTTTGTTTCTAAAGAAAATCATTGAAATTGTGGGGTCTGTGAGGAGGGAAAAGAGTAACAGAGCCATTACCAATCAGGAACTGCTAGGCCAGTCCGGGCATTAGTACGGGCAGGGTCCAGCCTCTAATGTGGAGTAAATAAGGATTTTTCACTCCTTTCAGGTTAGCTTTTGCTTTACTGATTCTTCTAGTACGTTCTATGTTCCTGAAACCTTGCTCCAGGGTGGTGCATAGCATGGCTTGTTGTTTTGCAATGGGGATGCTGGAAAGAACTGGAGAAGTAGATTTAGAAGTAAAAGATATTTAATTGAATTGCCTTTTGTTTTGACAGATGTTTTATACAGTACTTTGTCTGTTAAGAACAAGATGTTCCAATAAATATTGGGTAAGTGGGAGAGAAAATTTACTGCAAGGCCATAAATCAATTGGCAAGAGGTCATAAACTGCGAGATTGGTGCTCAAAGCATTTATTAGATTATCAGAATCTGAGATTGATCTGTAGCTTTATCTGCCTTCCCCTATCCATCATTTTTATGGGACATGAAAAAGAGTTATAAAGGACAAATTGCATTTAAAAAATTATAATACAGGTTTTAGACAAAGCAGTGCCGGGATATGGAACTAGATTAAAATACGTGATAAATCAGGAAAGCTCTCCAAAATAGAAATATTTTTGTCACTTGGTAGGAGATAAGTTTAGTAGGGAATGGAATATTAAGATAAGGGAAATCCTGGAAGTTTTAAAATACAGACGGGTCTAAAGATGGTCTCATCTGAGCCTCCTCATCTTACAAACAAAGAAACGCAGGTCCACGAGGTTAAGTGACTTCTGCAGTAACATGGCCCGTTAATAGCATCAAAGACCTTATTTCTGCTATAGATAATGCAGAAAGTTTTGTGATTTGTTGTATCGTTTTGGAAGGATATATTTTTTATGAACTGAGAGGTATATAATTTTAACTTAAGATACACACCATAACCTCTTTGAGAAAGGAACTGATTCTCATTTTTACTACTAATTTTCTAAATATTTGTCTACAGACAAATAGACCTTAGAAAGTTAGGGGAGTCCTCTGTGTACCTGGGCTGTATGTTTCGCTCTCACCCTGCGCCGGTGGCCCCACCGTCGCCTCTGCCGGCAGGGCCTCAGCGTTCACGTGCCGTGGGTGAGACCGGGAGACGCGCCGAGCAGCGGGGATTGGGAAACACGCTCTGTTACTTGGATGCTCCAGGCCTGTTGTCTCCGGGGCCAGGCAGTAGGTGCTCCCTCCCTAAGAGTCAGACCAGACTAGAGTGACGCAGGCCAGGCGCTGCTGTGGTGACCCTCTCCCAGGGTCGTGCTAGTTCAGGGACAGTACTTGAGGGAACCTGAGAGTGAGAGCCTCCTTAAATTGCATGCCCTGGAGTTCGGCTTGCCAGGACGAGGAGGTTCGCCAAAGCAAAGGACAGCTGGCAGCCTAAGGGAGGAGGGCGTGAGGGGACACAACCGCCCAGCTTCCTAAGTGCCTCCACGCCGCACTGCCACACCCTGGCGACACACGTGCTGAAGGGACATGACCGTGAACAAGACAAGGTCTCAGCCCTGGAGGTGTGCTCAGGCAAATCGAGAAAGCAGATGTGCGGTATCTCACAGGAGACACGATGAGCTCGGAACTTCGGTCTGCTCGTTGTCTCAAACAAAAGGCTCTAGGCACACAGAGGGGAAAATGAATAAGACATATCAGAAGAGGTCATTGAGAGACATGAGCGTGGGGTCAGTAAAAGGAGGAGATGAGACGGGCAGTCACTGGATTCCACTCTGGGGGAGGGCAGGGGGAGGTGGACGGGCAATGCCACGGGTGCCTGGGGGACACAGGAGGCTAGGAGGCTGCCCGCTTCCAGGGAGAAAGTTCTATCAACCTGGAGTGTTCTGCAGAGCATTCTGGAGCTCGGAACATAGAGTTGCCAGATGGAATGCAGGGCCCGCCATTAAATTTGAATTTTAAAGAATCAACAAGTAATTTTTTAGTAGAAGTATGTCACAAACAGGGAACATTAGGCTAAAAAATTTTGTTGTTTATCTGAAATTCAGATTTAACTAAGAGTCCTGTTTCTGTTTTTCCTATTTCTGGCAACCCTGTCTGAATAGAGCTGGTGACAAAGTGAACGCGGTGGAGGGATGGAGGGTAATTAAGGAGGGGGCCTGGGAGCTTCACAGGGAGGTCCAGACCGTCCCACTGCAGGGTCATCCTCTGCTCTGAAATGAAAGTGGTAGAAAGAATCTGGAGCTGAAAGAGAATTCAGAACAGTGGTTCTCAGTCCAGGATGCACATTAGAATCTCCCGGGAGAGCTCTTAAAAACCATCAGTGCCTGCGTCCCTCCTCAGAGACTCTGATTTAATTAGTTTCAGTGTGGCCCAAGTATTAATATTTTTTAAAGCTCCCTGGGTGGTTCTGATGTCAAACAGGGGTGAGAACCACTGCTTTGGAGACCACGGAGTCCTGTCCTCTGTGCAAAGTGTCACACAGAGCTGGGTTTAAGATCCAACTCTCACTTCCTGGCTGTGTGACCTCAACTATGCCTGTTTCAGCTTGTGTAAGACAGGGATAATCATCATTCCTGCACTGTAAGTTTATCAAAAGACTGCGTCAGACTTCCAGTTAAACATTGCGGATGGAGTACATGCACTTAAATGCATGCTCTTCTGAAGCCCAACTGAAATGATAGTAAAAGAGTAAAGATTATACCAACCCACCTGCTAGGGTCGGGAACGCTGATACAGAGCTGTCTACAGAGCGGGAGAAACCAATAAAAAGTGAGCCAGTTCACACCACCGACCCCCAGAAATGTTCAGAAATGGGGGTGGTGGGATTCTCTACAAGTCAGTCTGAGAGCTGGTCTAAAAACTGGAGGACTCGCTAACGGTGTGCAGAGGGTTAGACAGACGCCCACACCCCTTCCCCCAGCACTTGAATGCAGTGGTCGCCTTCTAGAGAGAGACCAGAGAAGGACAGACTCAGGGACACTCAGTAGGCACTGAAGGACACTCAAGGATGCACAATGAAAGTGGGGGGAGGCAATAAACTAAAAATAGGGGGAGAGAGTGAAAGATGGCAAGCTAAACAGTGAGAGTCCCAGTTCTCTCTGAATCCTGGCAGCCAGGGGCACACCCCAAGGGCAGGAGGCTTTCTGAAGAGCCCGGCCAGCACGAGAGAAAGATGGACAGGGCTGACTCTTGGGGATCTCCCCCAGGAAGGCTGGGCGCCCCCATCACTCTAGGCCCAGGCACAGCGCCTCCCCTCAACTTTTTAGTAACGAGAGAGCCAAGATGGAAGAGATCAGAAGAGGACCTCTAACATGATAGATCAAAAGCAAATAGGGCAGAAAAGGCACTTGAAAGGTGCAGAATGAAACAAAAATGAAAACTATAATGACTATGAACAAGAGTATAACAGTCATCCAAGAGATCCATGGTCTGCCCAACAGTTCCAGAATAAGAAGATAGAAAATGGCAAGAAATAAGTTATCAAATAACTGATACAAGAAAACTTCCCAAAAATGAAGTCATGCTCTTCTAGACTGGACAAAACCAACCAGTAGCTACCCTCCCCACAGCTCCACAAAAACAAACAAAAATCCACCAAAGTCGGGGAGTGGCTAATGTCAAAGGTGGTCATCATGGATTTCAATATCCTAGGAATTTAAAAAAGCCTAAATGTTGAAAGAAGGGGAGAGAGAGTTCATATACAAAGGATTTGGGATCAGGATGAAACAAATGCCTTGAGATCCAAAGGGAAGATGATGTCCTGCTTGGAATTCTATACCCAGCCAAAGTATGAATCAAGAGTAAGGATAATTCAGCCTTTCTGCTGCTTCTATATTGGATGGGATACGTGTTTTTCAAAACTTAAGGGAAAAAAGACGACATGGGCTCCAGTATCAGACACAAGAGTGTGGTAAAGAGAATTCCAGGATGAGAGAAGGGAAGGCTCTGGATGGCCGCATGTGACCGACCAAGAGACCAGTCTGCTCTCGCAGGGAAGGCTCCACGTGAAAGAGAGCTGAAGTTAACCTGACTTGTTTGACAACATAGAGAGGAGCATAATGCTTCTGTTGGAACATTGGAGGCTTCCTTTTCCAGGCACATAGAAAATCAAGCAAACACCTAAACAAAGTGATTATGAATTCCAAAGCAAATGCAAGTCATATAAAAAAGGACGTGGAACCTTATAATACTTTGGAAGTATCGTCAATAGAAAATGTGGTTTACATATGTAAACACTTGAGTATTTAGTCAGAATTTAGGAGAAGGAGAGGAGCAGAAATGTGAGAGGGTGGATGGGGACAGGAGCTAAACCATGCTCTTCAATCAGTAGGTAGTGTCTGTTGTCAAAATTAAATGATGGTGTCATAAGCATGTTATTTGGAAATCTGGAGATAAATAACTGAAAAGCAGCTCAAGTAGTAGCTGTAGAAATGAGATACATTTTGGAAGGAGGGTTGCTGTTTTTTATTATAAACCTTCCAGTTGTTTATATTATATACATATATTTCTTTAATGTTGCTCCTAATACAGTGCTGTGTATTGAATAAGAACTCAACGAATGTTGGCTATGATGATCACATCCTAGATTTAAAACTGGACGATGGAGATACTGTGGCTTGCCTAACACGTTCTCCTCCCCAGATGACCAGAAGCAGAACTAGGACCTCTTAACTCAAAGCATTTTTAAAGGGTATCCTCTGAACCAGACCCAGGGAAGAGCTAGTCTCAGGCCCTGAGTGTGCAGTCTGGTTGGGTTGGGAGAGAACCAGGGTGTACATAACTATTTCACAAATACATTCTGGTGAGGGCCACATGACAAGCTTCCAACAGCTGTTAAGCCAACCTCTCACCAGGACGACCCTCTCCCTGTCCCAGTCTCAGCGCCAGAGTGGGTCATAAACATGGAGGACTGTCTGCCGCAGATGCTAAACATTCATGCGTGAGAGTTTAGGCTCTCTGGAGGTCATATAGGCACTTCATCACATTTCTCTTTCTTATTTTCAACTTTGAGGGGAAAGCCTGTATGTATTTTATAAAAGGTGCTGGAGCAACCAACAGGACCATTTGAGCCACTTTGGTCATGGACTCCTTAGCTATTTTTGCTTGAGTCAATCTTTTCATCAAGTTCTGCACTCTTGAAGCATTCACCAACTTGCTGCCCCTCTGGTCCCTTCCTGCCTAACTAATGGCCAAACAACTCCAAGCAATCAAAGGAGGTTGGTTAAAAAAGACCTAGGGAGTCCCTCCTCCCGTTTCTCTGTCACTGTTGTGTTCGCCAGAGCTGGCCATGCTGCAGAAGTTCACAGCACAGCAGTGCTGAGGGCCGTAAAAGAGTCTTTCCTGAAAATACAATAATAAAAAAATCAAGCTCAGCTGGATTCTGATTTAATAGTATCTGGCAAGCTAACCATATTATTTTTGAACACACAGACATAAATTTGATATGAATAATAAAACTGAAGTATAACATGGACAAAGGAAATATAAAATTCACCTAATCTTCAAAAGAAATTCTATACTTGAATAATTAACTATGCTCTATTTATAAAACTAGAATAATTGAAAACAGGATTTTCAGTTGATTCATATAGCCTCTGAAATATTTATTATTGCAAGTCGAAAAGATCTGTCTGGGGTTTGTCACTGAAAATGTCTAAACTCAGTGTCCAGATGTTTATTTAAGTTGCTCCCACAGAGTTCTAATGTCAATAACAGGGGTTATCAGAGAGCATCGCTGTGTATCTTCCTTGACTAATATTCTCATTTCTTCTGCATCTTTGATGTTTTCTTTCATTAAAATTCCTGGCCCGTATCCACAAAAATCTGCTGGGCTTGCATTAAAAATTAGTCTGCAGACTTCACATACGATGATGCCCTGTGTCTCCACAAAGATAATATTTATCAGCAGCTAACATTTTGGCATTACCATCAGCAGCATAAAGTCAATTTCAGAGCATAAAAAAGAATACAGAATCCAGATTTTGGAATGCCTAACATGCAGATTCAAACTTCCTGCCCATTCTTTTTCCCTAATGTTAGATAAGGCAAAATTAGAACAAGCAATGGGATTTCTCACCATGAACCCATGTGCATTTCCTTCCCCTCCTTCTGTCTCTCATACCCTGTCTTCTTTAAAAAACTTCAAGTAGAATGACTTTAAAATAAAGGAAACCAGGCTCTCTGTCAAAACTCACTTCCTGGGACACCTGGGAGAACATTTTAAAGACGATGTCCTTGACCTTCATGTGAAAGTGACAAAAGACAAAATGACTCTATTTTTGAGCTGATCAGATAGGGATTCTGCTTTTAATCAGCTGTACAAAAGAAACATGTTCTAAAAGTTCCTCTTTTCCAAAACTAACTGAATTTTACCCGAACCGTTAAAGCACCTAGAACCCAAGGAAAGGAGTCATGAGTGAATGAAGTTTATGTAAACATTCCAGAAAAATCTTGTGTATCTGCATCCTGGGTCAAGCCTCGGCTAGGATCCAGTGGGCAGTTACAATCTGCACGAGGTTAACACTACTTAGCCATTGCTGTTCCCTCTATTAATTTAAAAGAATTAAATCTGATTTGAACTCCAATATAACATGAAGAAAAAGCTTGGCATCAATGTGAAAAACCACTAATGCTATTAAACAGTGCCCTCTGGAAGGGAGGAAATCACTCCTGGGAACTGTGGACAGATTAATTAGAAGGTCTTATCTGTGGAAAAATCTCCGTCCACGCTGTTTGTGTGATTAAATCATGAGATCCATAAACTCATGTAATACAACCCGAGAGGTAACTTCCTAGCACAAAGTAGGCGCTCAATAAAATGTTTATTGGCTTTTCAATGAACATCAAGTCTAACGTTTCTGTATTAATAGGTATTACATAAAATTGGATCTCCAGGCAAATACATTTGGGAAATGCTGAGTTAAATAAAGTTAAATAGGCTTTTCATTCTAGGACCTATCAAAACCTTTAGTGTGCTAAGGTGATTTTGAATTTCCATGAGATAGTGAGTGAGGGGGAAAGAGATGAAGCTGCATTTCCCAAACTCCTTTGACCACCAAGTTTCCTTTTCCTCAGGATTTCTGTTTTAAGAGACACATCTTCAGAAGGCTTTCCCCAGGTCCAGGGCCTTCATCTGAGAAACTGGACAGTTCAGATCCCCAGCAGTTAAGTGACTTGGCCACACATTCAATTTATTAGCAGCGAAGCAGGAAGTCTCCCCTCCCATTTCTCACCTTCCCATCCCCTCCCGACCCTTCCCACCCAATCTATCTCGGCATAAGAGTTTAGGACTCGCCTTCAGAGCACTTTTATTGCTGTCTTGCTAATAGATATATTTTTGCTTCAAGTGGAACCCAAAGACCACACCCTTCAATTGACCTAATACAGCAGTATCTGGTGATGTGCTGCAATTATTTTAGCAAGATGTGGTCTCTTTTGAGAGGAAGAGTGTAAAGGGAGCAGTGAACAATTTTCCCGGAGGAAGGGTGAGGAGAATTCCTGTTTCCTTAGCACCCTTACATCACACTTCCCAGATATGTAATTATTAGTATTCCCCACTTTCAACAAGAGGTCAAGGAATTAGCCCTATAGTCCTGGTGGGTAATGGTGGTTTGTGCACGTCAGCTGAAGAAATGAAGGAATGAATGGATGAATGACCAGTGGGACAAACCGACTAGCTGTTGCCCTGAAGAACTTCTCAGCTCTTGGAAGGAAGGAATGATTAAGCACCCACTTCCCCCAGCACCAGAAGACATGAAGAGAAAATGGTGTCTGTTTCCAAAGAAGATTCAGTCAGGAGCAAAGGGGCTGACAGAGGAGACCAGACAGGATGGTCCCCAAGGGGCCTCATGAGATGGCACTGACCTCAGTGGTCTCACAAGAAGAGTCACCAAAACAGTGTGGTCAGTAACCACTTCGAACAAAGTTAGCAAACTAGTCTTGTGTCTTGTGTTGCCAATACTTTTAAAGTATAAAATTTAGTTGGGGGAAGGGAGCACAAAACAGGGATATATATTTAATGTACCAAAAGTGAACAGTAACAATAATCTGTGGCAAGTTACCTTGTTGGGACCAACTTTGTCTGAAAATCTGAAAATGGGTAAGGACTGTCCTCGGAACATTCTAAAGTGTCATTCAGGCCTAGCCCTCTAGTGGTGAAAGTCCACAGCATTGTTCTTATGGTGCTCTCTGGGTGGGGAGGGTTGCTTACAGAAATTTCTGGATGGCCCCTGTTCCTAGTTCCAGATTGTGTCAACATGAATTTTATTTCAGATTTTTGAGTGGAGGAGAAAATTTGTAATGCGAATAACTTGCACGGTGTTTCTCTATGCCAGTTCTTCTGGAAAGACATGCGGGGTCAGATCTGAGGAGCCCTTCCATTTATTTGGGTACTGGACATGCCAAGCCCAAATTCTTGAAAAATAGATGTGGTTAAGAGCATTTAAACAATCTGAGACTATGAAAACAAATATATGCATATATATGCATGACTGGGACATTATGCTGTAGAACAGAATTTGACACACTGTCACTGACTATACTTCACTTTCTTAAAAAAGAGCATTTAAGCAATCTGTGTGTCATCTATGCTATTCTTAATTAAGGGACCATTATCAAGGATAAGAACTTTCTCTTTCTTTCTTTTCAAAAAATCAGTATAACGCAAAGAGAGCTGGAACACCCAGCTCTCAACCCAGGTATGTGTTTCTGGGACGCAGAGAGGGGGCAGTTCCGCGGGAAGGAATGTGGCAGGACCCGCTGATGAAAAAGCGCATCTGGGACTTGAGAAATCTGGATTCAATTCTTGGCTCCGTCTCTAGCTCACCACATAATTAAGAGGGCAAATCGGCTAATCTCTCTGTCCTTCACTTTGTCCTCTTTAAAACGATAGTGTCTGGCCTCTCCCCACATCTCAGGAATGCCTTGTCAGCAGATGCTGGGAGCGGGGCCCGCGGGGCCAATTAGCTGGAGGCAGCAGGGACCCGGGCCCAGCCCCAGCTGCCCCTCCGGCCCCGGCCTGTCTCGCGAATTAATGTCTTTGGTCACACGGAGTCTGCCTGTGAGAGTGTGAGTGAGTTTCAGACAACTCAGAGCTCTTCCCTTCAGATGACAAGGCAGAAGAACCTTTCTTTTGTGTGAAGCACAGATTTTATTTCATTGCATGAAAATACTATTCATGTCATGAAAAGACCTGCTGAGGCCCCTGCGGAGAGAGTGCCTATTACAGACAGAAGGGTTCACCCGAGAGTCGGGAAATCTGGATTTTGATCTGACAGCTGTGCGACCTTGGAAAACACCCTCTACGAGGGTAGCTTCTGTTTCCTGGGTGATGCTTATATGTGCCGGGCAACATTCAAGTATAAACTCAGGCACAGGCGTGCCGCACATTTACAGTAAGCGCCCAATAAGTGTCAGCTACTAGGACTATCACCTCATTTCATACCCCAGCAACCTTATGAGATAGGTCCTAGTGTTATTCCCATTATGTAGATGGGAAAACTGAGGGGCAGAGATGTGGCTGCTATAATGCATTGTCCAGATGCTCCCCAGGAATGAAAGCCGTCTTCCCCAGGGTGCTGGGAGTGCTTTCAGACGAGGGCCCGCAGCTGTCAGCCCTCTAAGGGGACTGCTCCTGCTGCAGAAAACAGGCTTACCTAAGCCCAGGCTCCGGTCCAGGGGGGCCCACACCCAGTAACCGATCAGGTATGGTAAGAAGCCCTGGCCCCCTGTGCTCGTGTCCCAGGGCTGCCGTAACTCATCACTATGAACTGGGTGGCTGAAAACAACAGAAGCTTATTCTCTTACGGTTCTGGAGACCACGAGCCTGAAATCAAGGTGTCACCAAGTCAGTTCTGCCGGAGGCTCTGAAGGAGAATGTTCCAGGTCTCTCTCCTAGCCCCTGGCGCTGCAGGCAGTCCTTGGTGCTCCTTGGCTTATAGATGTGTCAGTCCAGTCTCCACCTCTGTCTTCACAGAGCCTTCTCCTCTGTGTGTCTGGGTGTTGAATCTCCCTCTCTTTCTCTGATGAGGACCCTGGTCATTGGATTTAGGGCTCACACTAAATGCAGTAAGAGCACATCTCAGGATCCTTAACTGCATTTGCAAATCAGGTCACAGGTCCCAAGGGACAGAAAGTGGACATATCTTTTTGTGACCACTATTTAACCCTCTAGACCCCCCCCCCCCCAATAGGGAAACTGCTCTGCAGGGCCATCCAAATGCCTAGTTCCCTGGGAGGCCACCTGAGGCCTTTGGTGAAGCCTCAGCATGTCCCACCTTCCCCCATACCTGACCCCGTGTCCTTCTCTTCCCTCCCACAGGTGCTCCTTCCAGGAGGCCCCTCATTGACGTCCTGCACAGTAATCTCCATCTCAGCATCTGCAGCCGTAGTGTTCATTTGAAAGGCTCCCCAAATTTCAATCTGTGACTCATGTATTTTTTAAATGCTTTTGAATTCAAATCCAATTCTGCATTATTCCATGAGTTCTTCTGGCTAGATACTGTCCACCTCCTTAGGGTTTCCCAGACATCCTGAGTTCCCAGCCTCCTGGCCTTTGCTAACGCTGCGTCTAACTGTCTCCCCTTCCCACAGTCCACACCCTACCTGTGAGTCAAAGCCTAGTTCAAACTCCCTCCTTCACAGAGTCTTCCTGGCCCCCACACCTAGGAGGTCCTTGGTCTCTCCTCGTCACCTGTATACTTTGGGCAAGAATCATTTATGCGTGTGGCAGCTCTATAACGTCTGTGAGAGCAGGATTTGAATCCACTTTGAGGCTGCTGCCTGTCTGCCTGCCCCAGCCCACCCTCTGCTGTGCTTCACGTGGTTCTGTCTCTGGTCCTCTCTCCTCCTGCTCTATGCTCTCCCTCGCCTCGACGCTGTAGGCTCCAACCACCTTCCATATGGAGGGGCCTCCTCCTTGGTCTCCAGTCCTGAACTATTTTTAGGCTTACTTTTCCAACAGCCCACTAGACAGGTCAGCAAGGATCCCCACAGGTTCAAGTCCAAAGCTGAATGTTTATGTTGTCATCCCTTCAAAGTGGCCTTCTGCCTGGAACCTCATTCCTCCACCCTGGCTCCCAGCCTTAGGATCTACAATGTGATAGAACCACCCCCGTCACTGAAGAAATGTCTAGTTCTCTGTCTTTGAATGCTGCTGCCTCTGTGACGTGTGAAATTAGAATCCCTCTTGAGGACTGAAGGGCAAAGCCAGGCGCTGTGGGAGGGCTCCGGGGAGGCAGCCTGGCTCTTGTGTTCTCAGAGGGTGGAGGGCCAGCCGTGTGTGGAGCGGAGCTCTCCTCTGAGGGGCAGGCTGGATGCGGGAAGAACAACAGCTAACAGTTGCTGTAAACTTGGGGCTATCTTATCCGCACCACGAGCCTACGATGGTGACACTGTTCTTACCAGTCCCGCTTTTCAGATGAGGAAGCTTAGAGCTGTTAAGTAATGTGACTGGGGAGTAAGTGGCGGGGCTGAGCTGCCGGGGGAGGCAGTGGCCGGGGGGGGGGGGGGTGGAATCAAAGCCCTGGAAAGGAAAGAGCCAGAGAAGGGCTGTCGCCTGGGCTGTCCTCATGCTTTTCCCCTGCTGTCTCATCTCATTAAGGCAAACCTCTGTGAGAGGCACGGCATGTCCCAGCCCTGCCATCGGGACCAGGGGGAGGCTCCACCCAGGCGGTGGAAGGCTTCTCCACTGCCCCTTCCTCGCCCGCCCCCCGGCAAAGCCAGGCACTGGCTGTCTGGAACTCAAGCCAATAGCAAAGGCAGCATGGGAAATTGAAAGGGGCACTGCACTTAGACTAAAACAGATGTAGGTCTTAATAGCGTGCGACCTTGAGAAAGCCACTCCCTCGTGACCCTCTGTTTCCTTCTCTGGAAAACGCTGGAATGGTAATACATCCCTCCCAGGACATGTAAGAGAAGTAAGAGAGACCACAGATGTGAAGCTGTGGCCTCCGCAGCACACGGCCCCCTGGGTGTTGGGCATCAGGACCGCACACGGGAGCGCGGGGGTCCCCACGGGCAGGGCAGAGGCGGCTCTCCAGCCACCCCCAGCCATCTGCTCCTTCGCTCCCTTGTTCGGTTATCAAGGTGTTACTGCATGCCGGCTATGTCTGGCATTGCTCGAGGCCTCTGGGGATACAGCAATAAACAAAACCAAAAAAATTCCTAACCTCATTGTAGTGGGGGAAGTCAGGCCATAAACAGGGAAATGCACAATGCTGTGGAGAAAAATAAAGCCAGCTAAGGGGGGTTATTTTATTTTCACTGGCGCCCCTGATTTGGAGACCTGTGGATAGATACTTGTAGGAAATGAGGGGCCAGGTGTCGGGGAATATCACTCAAGGCAGAGAGAACAGCTGTGCGAAGGCCCTTAGGCGGGCACGTTCCCTGCACGTTACAGCCACAGCAAGGACGCCAGGGAGCTCGGGCGCCACTGTCAGGTACCCAGGGTGGGGCCACCAGGGTTGTGTAGGTCATTATTAGCACAAAAAGAATTTAGCTTTTATTCTGAGCGAGATGGGAGCCCCTGGAGGGTTTGGGGCAGAAAAATGAACCGATCTGATGATGTCTTTAAAACGTTGGCTGCTGTGGCGGAAGCCTCTGTGACATGGGCCAGGGTGAGGTCGGAGGCCCCAGCCACCATCCAGACAACAGCATGGGAGCTCATTTGACCACCAAATCCCATTTTCCTCGGGACTTCTGTTTGAAGACATACATTTTGGGAGATGCTAATTTGTTCCAAGTCCCTCATTTTAGAAACTGGAACACTCCAATCCCAAGAAGTGACTTAGCCAAGAATATCTGTTTTGTTGATAGCCGAGCAAGAACTCTGCTGCCGCCACCACCGCCAACACATCCTGATTCCTAGTCTGAGATCCCGGCCTCAGAGCACACTTGCTGCAGCTGAATGTGACTCTGCAGGTCAGAGCTGGAGAGAGGAGCTTGGGATTCCTCATGTACCAGCAGGATGTAAGACCACAGGGCTGGATGAGGTCACCAGAGGAGTGAGCATAGGTGGAGAAGAGGTTCAAGGAGAGATCGCTGGGCATTTGTGTTTCGTGACTGGGAGGGTGAGAAGAAACCTGCAAAGGAGACAAGAGCAAGCAGTCATGAAGTGCTTCCAAGAGAAAGTGGTGTGTTCCAGAAACTAAGAACAAAAGTGTTTCCAGAAAAGTGGGAGAGGATTAACTATGCCAAATGCTCCAAAGGGTCAAGAAAAAGCAGCACTGAGAACTAACTACTGAACTGAGCAACATGAAAGCCCTCGATGGGCTTGACACAAGCTTTCTAGGGACAATACTGGGGGCAAACACTTGAGATTAGGGTGGGTTCAAGAGAAAATGGGAGGGACTGAGGACAGTGAGATGGACCACTCTCCCAAGTTATGTTTCCTTGCTGTCCCTGTGCTGTTCAGGGTCCATCCAGGACTCCTTCCCATCCTTGTCCTTCTCCTCCATTCTCATTTCCTCTCCACCCTCCTTCTCCTCAAAACTTGCCTGTTCCACCTCCCCTTCCTTAAGCCCCACTTCCCTTCAAGAAAAAGTCATCTAGTAAACTGATATCCAGGGAGAGATTAACTAATGAGTTCGCTGATGTTTGGCTACCTTCCAGATAATGTGCATTCTCACATAGAACTCTGACAGATAAACAGATTTTCTCCCAGAGGAAATCATGGCAGCCATAGACTGGAGGAACGCAATTTGCCCTATTCTGAAATTTTCCAATTTAAGAGAAACTTTTATACAGAAGAAATGGTTCAGAACATTGAGGTCATTGCCAAGGGCAGAGCGGGAAGACCCAGGAAGCTCTGAGAAATCCTCCTTTGTCCCAGAGAGAGAAAGAAAGGTAACAATCCAGAGGGGCAAAATTTAGTTTGCTCGTTGGTGTAGTCACAGACACTTCACTAACATACTAATTCAAATGGAATTTAAGGGGCAGGGGTATTAAATAGGTGAAGGGAGTCAAAAGATAGAAACTTCCATTTATAAAATAAATAAACCATAAAAAACCACGGGGACGTAATGCATAGCATGGCCACTATAGTTAACAATGCTGTATTGCATATTTGAAAGTTGCTAAGAATAAATCTTAAAAGTTCTCATCAAACACACATTTTTGTAACTACTATAGAGATGGATGGTAACTAGACTTAAAGTGGTGATCCTTTCATAATGTATTCAAATAGAGAATCATTATGTTGTACACTCAAAACTAATGTTATGTCAGTTATACCTCAATTTAAAAAAAGAAGAATTCTCAAAGAAGCATTACTCCGCTGAAGTCCAAATGCTTCACAGAAGCCATTAGACTTCCTGGAATTTTGATTAATGGTGCTGATTAACCAGCAATGATATTCAAACCCAAGACCCCTGACACCTTCAGAGGGTGGTACAAGACTGAGATCTCTCAGAAGGACTGGTGAGAGCCTTTGGTGAGCCGACCAAAGTCAACCTGCTGACGACTAAAGGAAGAGGCGTTGTGAAAGCGGGGACGTTCAAAACAGAGAAGGCTAGGCAGCGGAAGGGAAAAATCAGGTCACACTTATAATAACAAGAAGTATGTTGTCTGTTCTAATTTATTTTTGATACATTACCATTTTTATTTCAAGAAAATTATAGTCATTGAACCTAGTTGCTATAGTTAAGAATATCTAAGGAAATTAAATATTTCTAGAGTTTTAAAATTAGAAAATAGATTTCTGGCACTGTGCTCTTTCTGGAATTTTGTAAAAATGTGCTAAGGAATTATTATAAGTGGACTTCACATTAGGCAAACAGGCTAGGGCAGAAAGAGCTGGCTCTGTCAGAATCGGCTGCACCATAGGCAAGTCTCTGTGCTTCTCTGTGCCTCAATTTCCCCATTTACAGGATGTGGAAAATAATATCTAAGCTCCCTTCCTTCCCTAAGAACTAAAGATGCTAATTTGAGATAATATTTGCCTTCTATTTGCCAGTCAGTTTCCCAGTGTGGTTCATTTTGACCCTGCTAAACGTAGCTGAAGAAGAGAAGAAATCTTTATTAAAAATCTAAATAGTGTGGTGGGCATAGCACATGCTTAGCATGTACAAGGTCCTAGGTTCAATCCCCAGTACCTCCATTAAAAAAAAGAATCTAAATAATCAATAGGAGATGTGCTTTCATTTTTACAACCCCATCACTAGAAGAGCTATTTAATTCAGTACACATATATGTGGGACTGATTAAGAGACCTGATGTATTTACTAGCAATATTTTCAGACAGAGTTTATAAGTACCAAGCTGAGTCTCCGTCTTTCAAAGAACATTTCTGTAAGCTCTGAGTAAGGATTTGATTTACAACTCTCATTCTTTTGCCTTAATAATGGGAAGTTTTTCCATACGAAGCCAGGTCTCTCCTTAGCTCAATGTCCTAATTTCCCCTTGTCAAAATAGCTTTTTTAGGGAGTCTCTATTGTTCTCAGTTAATTTTAACACTAAATTAAAAGCGTCATATGGTGGTGATTTTAAAAACATTTTACTTCGGATGCCAAAAGGTACCTCTTAAACTACTTCAATCATAATTGTTACCATCGTTACAATAAGGTTTTCATATAGAATCTCTCTCCGACCTCAAAGTGTTCTATAAAGACCACACTTTGAAATTTTGTTCTCTCCAAACATACCCCATACATTAGATAAGGGGTCGCTGACCTCCTCTTGCAGACTTAATAGTCAGGAGAGTGCATAACTTCCCACTGGATTCAAAGGAAATAGTGGCATTTAAATCCTAAATCTAATAATCTAATGCTATTCCAGTGGCTTACCCTCTTTTTCGCCTTTTTTGATTCCAAGTTTTCTAAAATCATCTGGGAAGTAATAGATCATATTTAATTGTTCAGGCTTTTAGGCTGTACTTTCAGAATCGCTTCTGATTTGTGGTCTGGCTCTAGTTCAGTTTTACCCGACACAAGGTTTATTTCATCGGCCCTGTATCAAAGCTTCCTCACTTTAGCCAGAAATTAAAATAATAGCTTGACGTTTCTCCTCCCTGTCAAAGAGCTAGTCAGAAACGCAATTTGCTGTATTCCGTAGATGACTCTGTATGCTCCTCGTAAAAGCCGGACACATAATCCTTTCATTTATTTAGTACAGGCACTCTCGACTTGGCCCGTACAAAGACAGAATCTTTTTTTTTTTTTTTTTTATCCTAACAACTACGTTCTTTTAGTGTTACAAATTGTCATGAGGCCGGCAAAGGGTAAACTGCCGGATTAGACCTGGTCCTTGGAATAAAGCCCATGATACCTGATGGCCCCTTCCCTCTTCTCCTAAAACGGCTTATGCAGCCAACTACCAAGTGAGGAGGGAAGGGGGTAGACACCAGCAGGGGCCAACATGGTCACCTAGTTCTAAGATGATGAAAAAGAAAACATCCCGAATACAAAAATTATCAGAAGGAAAAAAGCTCTTTTGTAGTATAAGTTTTTCTTAGAGATCTGACAGATGCCCTCAGAGTAACCTGAGCTTTTGCCTAGCATTAGCACTTTTTAAAGCCCAAATGCAACCTTGATTTGTGGTATTCGTGTGCAAGGCCATGTGGTCCGGTGCCCAGAAATCTTGAGTACTGGATCTCTTCTTGGCTGCCTGAGTGCCCTTGAGCAAATCGCTCCAACATCCTGGTTACAGGAAGTTGAGATAGTCCCACAAGCTACCTGCCTTCCACCTTGACTCACAGCTCCCGGCTCCCCAGAGAATGTGCTGTTAATTAGAGACAGGTCCTATGAAATGAAAATTACCCTGTAGATAATTATTATTTAACAAGATTAAGCCTCATAACATCTTCCACAGATCAGGTTAAGCTCCAAACTTCAGCGCTTAACTTTCTTCCCCCATTGAGAATTGAAGGACAAGTTCACGACTGCAGATTCACTCCATTTTCCTGGTTTAAACCTAAATTCAGTATTTTTCTAAAATTCTCCCTTACTTGCTAACGCTTCTCAATCAAGACTACACAGTGCTTTAGGTATTCACACTACAACAGTGTTCTGAGTTTTCTGTTTAACTTGAATAGACTGAAAATAGTCATCCTGTTGTCAGGGAGGAGGTTCTTGTCTCCTTGCAGAAGGAATGCAGAAATGAGACACGGAGGTCAAGAAAGCAAAGCAAGGATTTATGAAGGGGTAGGCAGCACTCTCTCAAGGGAAGAACGGGCCGATAGCCGCGCGCTGCTTTGGCAAGCTGGTTACAGGGATGTAAAAATGAGTGGTCAGGGAGACTCGGGGTCGCCTTTCCTGATCTTCATTCCAGCTCCCCTTTCTTGGGGGGGAGGAGGGATTTTTGTCCTTATTTCGTCTTGATGGGGAAGTCGGATGAAGTCATAAAGAACAAAAGGTTACATTTGGTTGGGGGGTATAAGGAGCGAAAGGTTACATTCAGATGGTGGAAGTCCTGTCTTGTCCCATCTTTCCCAGCCTGCCTCCAGGACACTGGTCACCCCAGACGGTATGGTTTCTTATCAGTCCGGAGGTTTCTGCTTTTCTTGATCTGTCCAAGGACCCCCATTGTTCACAAGATGTATGGTTTCCTGCCATTTGGCCTGTGTCCCCCTTTCTCTGCTCATATCTAGCTACCTGCCTGCTGTAACAATCCTAGTTGAAAGAGTGAGTTCATTTATAAATGGCAAGTTTCTAAATCTCCTAAGTCTCAAACATAGAAATAGAAAGTTAATTGACAGTATATCAAGCATTTTTTTTTGAAATGGAGATTTGCACTACCAAGGAGATATATATATATATATTATGTGTGTATATATATATTTTGTTGTTTTGTGAAACATGGCAAGCTGAGTTTGACATTTAAATAAAAAAATGAAAACAGTCAAAAAAAAAAAAGGCAAACCACTTTTGAAGAATATGATGGCAGGCTTGATTCCAGCTGTATCCTAAAGCTATCATGAATACAGTGGTGTAGTATTAGCACAAACAGACAAGCAGAACGGAGAAACAGAGAGACGCAGGCAGCAATGCGGGCACACACAGATGCTTGCTGTACGGAGGAAGTACACCATGTGGTGCTGGGACGAGCGGCTATCCAGACGGACCCTGCCTCGCACAGCCACAGATACATGCCAGGAAGAGTCCAAAATGTCATGTAATGGGGAAGGCAAAAATTATAAAGCACTTTTTAAATGAAAAAAATTTAAAAGATAATGTTTTCATGACTTCAGGATAGGGAAAGTCTCCTTAAAACAAGATACAAAAGACACTAAACATAAAAGAAAAGATGGATAGATGTGCCATTGAAATTAAGGATTTCTGTTCATTCAAAAACCGTGAAAAGAATGAAAAGTAATCAGAGAAGGAGAGATATTTACAAAATATAACTCAATAATGATTAGTATCAAAAAATGCATCCTACACATCAGTGAGAAAAAAAAAACAACCTCAGGAAGACATCAGAAACAGACAAAAGTTTTGAATAGGCACTTTTCCAAATAAGAAATCCAGTGACCAATAAGCATATAAAGATGCTCAATGCCATTCCTAATTAGGCAAATGCAAAAATAAAACCATGACGGACATCTCTATAAAAACATCACATTGGCTAAAATTAGTCTGGCAGTATCAGGTGTTAGTGAAATGAAGCTCTTCATAACACAGTGGGGGTGGGGGGATATGAAACGTGAACGACATGCCTACCTCCTAACCCAGCGGTTAGACTCCTAGGTAAATACCGTACAGCCACGTGTTCACGTGCACGAAGATGCACACTGCAGCCCCGTAAGATTGAAAACATCAGAGCAATGAAATGGCAAATCACACAGCAGTGAAAGTGAATAAATCACACGACACACGACGTGGATTTTATAAGCAATGTTGAGTGAAAGACACCAACACAACATACAGTGTGATTCCATGTTTATAAGTCAAAAATAGCGACTTATAACCAGCTGCACACATAGCCGGTAAAACCGTTTAAAAGGGGGGACGTATGACCATAAAATCGGGATAGTAGTCACCTCTAGGGGACAAAGGGGAGGCTAGAGGGGACACACAGGGCGATCTGGAAGTGCTGGTAATAGCTTTTCTGCACCTGGTTTGTCATTACATAGTTGTTTGCTTCATCCACTAAAGCGCACATCTGTTTTATGTACTTTTCTGAATACTTCTCCAAATTCAAAAAAACAAGAACTCGTACTACCAAATATTAACACTGATGAAAGCCGTAAGTATTAAACTAGCGTGGGAAAAACTAGAAGGCCCAGAAACAGGGCCAAGACACAAAAGACACATAGGAATTTAATATTCTATGATAGCACTCATTACAGTTTAAATTTAAAAAAATTAAAATCTCACCTCATGCAATATTCCCAGATAAATTTGAGATGGATTAAAAATTTCCTTTTGAATTAAAGATAAGTATAAAAGTGAATTTTTAAAAATGACTAAAAGAAGGATAAATCCATACCCAACCTCGGGGTAGCAAAGGCTCACTCTCACCCCTGAGAAGGTGGACTCCTAAAGAAAACAAGCTCTACACCAAACACACCATCAACTGTATTAAAAGGCAAGTGACACACAAAAACAGTAACAACATGTAACAAGAGATGGACATCTTAATTCATAAAGAACCTCTAAGCCAATAAAAATGGCAAACTCTCCAAGAGAATACAGGAGGGCATGAATAAGCAGTGCTCAAACCATGGACGTAAATAGTCAACAAACATGAAAAAACACTTAGCCTTCATTCATAATCAAAAAAACACACATTTCAAAGGTAGTCCTTTTCTACAATTATTCAATTTGCAAAGATTTTAAATAGCAATTTGCGATTCTGGGAGTTTCCTTTATGGCTAGTGGGAATGCCAAGGGGCCATCTTCATGAGTGTGTGATGTACATCAAGTCTCAAAAACGTAAGTGTTCACCAGCAAGTCCCTTCTAGGAAGGTACCTTTTGGAAACAAACCACTTGTATTCAGCTGTGATGGCATTTTAGGATGTTGATTGCATCCCTGTTTTCAGGTTGCATTATAATTAACAAATTGTGAAACAAGATGATTTTGAAAGTTAAAGTACACCCATAAAATGGAAGTTATTCTGTAGCTATCTGAAATGCAGAATCTCTAGTATGTGAAAATGTTTACAATATATACAGCAGACTATTAACTGATGCATAGTATGATTACACTGCTGAAAATATAAATGCAGAGCTATGCAGAGAAAAGTCCGTCCGTGTACACGTGCCCGAATGCTAACAGAGGCCCTCTCTCCGGGGGTGGGACTACAGGGGACTGTGTGAGTGTGCATGGAGCCCTCCCATGTTACCCAGCTTTCCAGAAATAACATGTATTTTTATTCTGTAAAGAAGGAACAGCAAAGAACTTTATGTTATGAAATCATTTACAATTAGTTTTAAAAGTAAAATTAATGAAACTGTTCCCTCAGTGTACTTTCACATTTGCTTTTTGCGGGGAGGGGGCAAAAGGGAGCTGGGAAGCAGGAGCCGCTCCAGAAGTGCAGGCCATGGGACTGAGCCCCTCCCATCACATGTACAGTGGCCGGAATGTATTTTCATTCAGATGGTATATATGAAAAGTTCTTTTAAAGTTAAGCTAGATTTAATTAAGCACCACTAAAACGTCACATTAGCATTTTGAAATTGCTGTAATTAATATTTTATTCTTCAACACTGTTTAAAGGCGCCAACATACTAGACAAAGAAATCTTTGATAACATACGTGTTAATTTCTCTGGAGAAAACCACATAATCCTTTAAAATTACATATTTATGTATATATATGAGATTAAGGTTTCTGCAGCTCACGTAACCCTCTTTTTTTGCGTGGGAAAGCAATATACTGATAACAAACCAATTGTAGCTTTAAAAAAACTGGTTTTCTTAGCAAACTGAACCTATCATCTGTTAGTACAATGAACTCAAGTCAGGCCAGGCAGGAGAACCGCTTCTCCCTTCACCTATGTCCGTCATCTTGGGCTTTTCCTACAGCTCATGTTACTCCAGGCAAATCTGGTCACCTAGACCCACCCTCCAGCATCAACTAAAAGGACTCCTTATTCCTAATCAGAAGGAAAACATTCTTCCTAAGGAAAGGCAGAAGAAGGAAACAAACACTTAAGAATCTTCTCTGAGTGTCTTCCTTGGTATCTCATCCAACACCGCACAGTCCCATGCAAACATGCACAAAATTCTCTACGTTGCTCCCTTCATTATTCAGAAAGGGAGGGGCCTGTATCTTCCTAATTCATTGTAGGTGATGGCCTGGGACAACTTAATAATTCACTGAAAGACATGTAATAAATGCTACTTGACAGAGGTAAGAATAAAGAGAAAAGCAGTTGGTCACCTGCTTTCATTTGGCTTAGAGAAAAAAATGTGCTCTCGTGCACACTAACGTATCAGACCAACAGATGACACACTGCAAAACTTTAATACAGTGTGATTAAGCACAATATTCAATTTTTAAACTTTTCAAGCACATGAAAGTTATCTTCTCAAAGTGGGCTACTTGCATAGCTTCCTTTGTGTACCTTTACAAAATTCTTTCCACAAGGTCTGACACTGATCTTGATACTTGTTAGAAAGTCTGATGGAAGATAATGAGATCCCAACAGGCAGAGATGCAGGAGATTATCCGGACGCCCATCTTCAGAATTCATCATCAGAGGACTGATCGTCACCCTCATCCCTTACTTCTCGGTATTTCCTAGAAGATTCTCCTTCTGGATTATAGCTCTGCATTTTAATATTCAGTCTTTCAGCTAATTTTTGTGCTGCCAGCTTGGCTTGCATCTCCTTTAAAACAGAAAGCAAAGCAGAAAGTTACACATGTGCATCTTTTCCCTACAATTTTTCAATGGGAAGTCACTGGAACAGACTCGAATTAAAGGGGCTTTCTGCTGCACCGGGTGCTCTCTACAGCACTGCGCCCGCCACAGACACCACAGGGCAAGGCTGGGGAGAGCTACGAGCCTGCTACGGCGGTGGTGACAGACTTCCAGCCATAAACAACGTGCACTGAAATATCCCACCTCTACAGGAGAAACTGAGTCATCAGCCTGGCACTGCAATGGTTATAAATACAGACACATTTTCAAGTATGTGGGCACCTGATCTGTATGTACAAACTTACAGAACAATTTCAACTGTCAAATGTCAAAAATCACCAATGCTATACTGATTCTCCAAGGGGAAGAATCTTTCTCCCTGGATTAAATCATGGCTTCTAGGCTTGCGAGGTACATTTCTACACCACAATGAAAATCAAAGAATTAATACTAAAAACTGATTGTCACTCTTCAAGTTAACTCCCATGAATATTACCATGCAATCAAAAGTTCAGTTAAGTTTCAGACACTGGCAATGTGTGTATATACACCCAAGGACATTGTCACCAGCTGATGGCGGGTGGTGGTGCTCATTCCTGACCCAGCTCCTCACCTTGCCCATGCTGCCCCCAGACCACCTGAGCTTGTTCCTGTCCCTGCCCTCGGGCCACGGGCAGTGTGGGTAGGTGGGACTGAAGTGGGAGCTGCTGCTACCACTACCACTCTGCCGAGGAAACCAATTTCAAACTGAAGGGTTTAATTCAGCCTACGAATATCTCAGGACAGACACTGAAGGCCAAATAGACAATTTAAAAAACAATTCCTCCAGGCTCAGTAACAACGAGGCAATAACTTCAATGCACTGAGAGGAAGAAAAATGGCTTTTAAAAAGGAGGGCCTTAAAAATGCCAATCCGTGCTACCTGGGCTTCTATGAAAAGCCCAGGCAGAATAACAAGCTAGGTCTGCATTCACTGATGTTTACAGTACCCAATTAAAGCCTAGCCAAGCAGCATTAGGTCTGGCAGCTATTTTCCTGGAGGCTCAAATGATCGCTGTCTAAGAAAATCAAACCCTTTCTTTTCTCCCAGTGGTCCTCACTTACCTTCTGTCATCCCATTACCCTGTACACAAACTGTCAACTTACACATTTAAAGCTCTATGCAGAACACACAGATCGTGAAGAAAACGCTCCAAAACTGTTTCAGTGACCAAAAGTAAGAGATTCTTCTGTCTTCACAAGGGCCCGCAGATCTGCTATTAAGCTTAGTGTCCAGCTTTCTGTTGACAACACACCACTTCCCACCCATCTCATGGTCTCCTCGGTACCGCAGGAGACTGGAGCCTGGAAACCACACTGCCCTGACTCTTAGCAGGGTTCCAGGTTAAACGCCACCACTGACACGTTCTCACGCAGGTTTCTCAAGGTGGAAGACCGAAAAGCGATGCTACTGCTACCTGACGGTCTGGCTTTTCAGAGCTATGAAATTTCACAGTGGTCTCAGCACATTTCCCAGCAAATACCACTTTGGTGTCACAGGCAGCTGTGACCATTTCCTACAGTGCCAGCAGCCTCAAGACTGCAAGCTAGAGGCACACAACTGAGAGCTCATGGCATGCACAGATGCCCACATCTCTAGGACCTCGTGCAGTCTACTAAACCCTGCTCTCCCTGAACCTCCAGGAATAAGTTCGGACTCATGTGAGCCGCATCTGACATGCAGACAAGACACAACCAATCCTCTAAATACCTCATAGCTCTGTTTCTGCTGTTTCTGAAGTGCCAGAGACTCCTCTATGGAGAGCAGCTGTGCAGGCAGATGGTGGAGCGGCAGGAGCCGGGCTGCTGTGATGTCATCAAGGTGCTTCCTGTCCCTGAGCCGCCTCTCCTCTGAGCAAACAGGAGACCCTCGCCTCTGACAGTGACTCGACCAGTCGTGCTGCTGTGAAGGTAACCTGGAGGGGGGAGAACTTCCGTCACACCATCAGACTGGTTTCCTTACACAGACACCTTCGCAACATTCGCACACACGGAAGTGGCCTGTAACCTGAGCAGTTAATTCTTCTACAAAGGTGACAGTAAGCACTGTACCACTATTTACGTGTGTAGATAAAACTTGGTCCTTCTTCTAACATATTTACCTCAAAAACAGAACTACTGCGACTGGCACGTTTTTGGAGAGTAATTTGACATTTCGTTGTTCTAACAAGTAGGTGCCTTTCCCTTCTCTCTTCAAAGCTTATACTTGAACTGAAGCCTGTTTTTATTTTTTCATTCAAAAACATTTGCTAAGGGGCTTACTGCCCAGCAGAGGGAAATAAACTTGTCAACCCTCAGTGCAGTATCATATCACAGGGACCACGACACGGGCCCACACAGGGTACGCTGGAACAAAAAAAAGGGAACACCCAGTTGGAATAGGACATGGGGAGGTTGTCAGAAGAGCTTCAAAAGAGTGCACTTTGATGAGTTTTTGAATAGTAAGTATTCAGGAAATGAGGGGAGAAGGGCATCCCAGCGGCGGGTGCGAGGGGACCCGCTGCGGCGCACAGGAAGCAGGGGTGGGGACTACAGGACAGGCAGCGGGAGGAGGCTGGGGAGCAGGCTGGGTCCAGCCCACTGTGAAGACGTCTATGAACAGGTTCAGGTTTACAGTCTGCAAACTGCACTCTGGCAGCAGTGGAGAGGATGGACCGGTGGAGTTAAGACTAGGCCAGGACCAACCACAACTACAGCCCAAGAGAGGGATAACAGCCTTCACCTTCATAGGAGAGAGACACCACCGCATCCCACCCTCCAACCTCCATTTGTCCAAGGCCTACCGACCCATCAAGGCCCAGGCTTTACCGATAACTGCACCCAAGTGTCTGTCTGTGTCTTGTAGACCTTCCCTTGGTAACCCTCACTGGCATTCCTTTACCTCCTCCCACTCCCAGCTAAATGACCACAACACAGAACTGGGGTCAGTATATTCTGTTGTATGTGTCGACTAGATGATGATTCTGGCTTTTGGTCTACCTAGAAGTGAGGAAAGATACCTCACTACACACAAGCCATTACTTAAAGATTCCCTTTTATTCCTAACCAAAAATTAATGTAATATAATCCTCATTTTCTATGTGGGAGAAATAATTTTGAGATTAAAAAAAATGGTAAGAATTAAACTTGAAAGTCTCTATCAGAATAAAAATTGGTTTTAGGTATTTTTAACTGTAGACTTTCATTTTTCAAAGAAAGGCACAGTGGTTAGACTTGTGTCTGGTGTTACATTTTTGTAAATCTACTCCCTCACTTGAATGTTCTATTTGCATTTCTCTTTTCTCTTCAGAGAGCTTTTGTTTTCCTGAATATGTCAGAAACAAAACTATGACTCAGAACTTAGAAGCAGGGTTAATTTCCTACCCCCACCCCAGTCCCGGCCCAGATGTTTTCAGGTTTTTAACCCCTTCTCAGCTCCCTTCCCCCTGAAATGATTATACAGTTTAATGTTCTTCCAGCTATGTAAGCCTTGGGTCCTCATCTAGGTCCTAAACTCTATGAGGAGCAGAATCTTTACTTCTGTGTCGCCACGGCACCAGCTGCCCACGTACAGCGTACACACAAATATTTTTTGCTGAGAAAGTCCATCAGCTCCTGCAACTGTTTTCCCCTTAGCTGAAATTCTCATCAAAGGGGGAGCAATATAGCAGAAAATGGTTCTGGAAAAAAATCAGAATAAATTCTCTGTTTAATATGAAATATCGCCCAAATATCCTGAAATTTAATACTCTAGCTGCTATTTAAAACTTTTTCAATTATTTGGCTAAAAAACTACAGCATTTCTCAACATGACCCCTCTGCCAGGCTAGAGTTTCCACAATCTGCTCATTGCTAACCGCAGGCAGTTCTCACACATGGTCCAGAGTTTAACAAGTAGTATGCTTCTGTGGCGATGTACTTACACATTGGTTTTAAATTTATGTGGTGGGGGCAGGGGGTTTTTGGCTCGAATTTCTAGCACTTTCATGTAATGAGGCTTCCTCTGTGGCTCGCTCTGAAGGCCAGTCAAGTTCTCAGTACTCGTGTTTTCTTCTGAGCGGTGTTCACTTGAGTCTGCAATCGTGATCCTTTGTAATCTATCAATAAACTGGTTGTCAGAGCTGCTAGAACTATCCTCCGCTTGACCAGCAACACGATGCTGAGGGAGAGGCGCACGCGCTTCAGCTGGGGAAGGTGCGGTAGCTCTGCTGCCCGAAGCTGGGCACTTGCTCACCGTGAACTCAACCTCGGGGGCGTCTGCATTGCCTCTGCGGGGAGGATGGACAGGTTCCTTCTGTTGTGAGGTTGTCTGAGATGGCGTGACGTTAGCTACAGAGGAACAGCCAGGAACTAGTGATGAAGTATCAAGTATCTGGTCAGAGTTCTGGGCCTTTTCTGTGTCCACATCAACAAATGCAACTGCCTTCTGCCTCTGTTTACAGTCTAAACTAACGGGATGCAAGAGTCCACTTCTTCCTTGAATTTCTTCACGCTCTGTAATGGCAGCTTTCAGTTTGGCGACAGAGTCTAAGATCTTTTTACCTTTGTCGGGCAATTTGCAAATGAATTTTCTGGCAAAAGGAAAAGAACATGCATACATAAGAGAGAGCCATGTTTTTTAACTTGAGATATCAAGACAAAGCATTATTCTCAAAGGGAGAGGAACCAGTCAAAAATGTGATTTCCAAGTACCCCAAAAGAGAAATAAAACAACAGAATCATTATCCAAATACCCCTCAAAAAACAAGGGGCTGCAGGAAAAATAGGGAATAGGCCTCATCTGTCTCATCTAATTAGAATTTCAACAAAAGTATTTTAAGCATATATGACATTCCAAAAATCAGCAGTTTTAAATTAAAAGTGTGATCTCAAAGACTTTCCTGGGGAGGGTTAATGGAGGGATGTGCAAGGTCAAAACTATTTTTATAACAAAACTAAGACATTATTTGCCATTTCTCATTTTCTTACAGGAGTACAGAGAAGTTTTCCAGAAGCCACACGTTATATAACAACATCACTGCTCTGATGGCTAACAGAAAGTATGTGCTTGGGTAATCTTTTGTTTTAAAGATTCTCACTTGTAATTCCTAAGACAATGATAAACATCAGTAGATAAAACACACATAAGACAAGAGCTCTTTGGGATGCTCAATTAAATCTTAAGAGTAAAAGAGTCCTGAGACCAAAAGTTAACTAACGCCTACAGATCAAAAACCCATTCTCACAAAGGCAAAACAGCTGGCTCTACTAGGAAGCCCCCAAATGATGATTTGTCCTTTTGTCTGAGTGATAGAAGTTCCTTTTCTGATTTTCTTTTAACTACACAATAAATAGGGAAGGTTCCATCTCAGGCTTTCTATTCTTTCTGACACTACAATCATTTCCCCAATTTCAACTATTACTCTCCCTCTCCAACTGAGATGCCTGTATATTCCCAGCCTTCTCTCTTGAGCCTCGGGATCACTTCTCCAGCTTTTAACTAGATAATAATTAACTCTCCCATCAAATCAGTTCGCCTAAGTGAAGTCAATCTGGGACCTATTCCCCTCCCCCAGCCTTCCTATTTTTATTAGTGGTGCTCCACGCGGTCTAGAAGCTTCAGCCGTCTCTCAACTACATGTTCAAATTAGTCCACACCTGATGCAGTTTTCCCAATCCCACAACCACCCTTCTAGTTCACTTTTTAAAAATCCCCTTGTTGGGAACCTCTCTGAAAATATCCTCCTACCGTCTTCTGCCTCTTTTCCCTTCCAACTATCCTGCACCAACCTGCTAAAATAAGCTTCCTAAAAAATCATTTTCATTATATCGATCCCCCGGTAAAATCCGTGAAGTCCACCAGCTGAGTGTGAGTCAAACTTTCTTTGCCTAATAAACCCCTCTTTTATCCCACTCTTCCCATGTCCTAGGTTTCTGTAAAAATAGGGTCTAGAAATGAAATTGACAAGATGTTTGGGGCACGACTGCGGGGGTGGGGGGGGACAAAAGAATTTGGGATACAGATCTTCCCTTCAGAGAACCGACACAGGAGCTGAATAAGTAAAACCACGAGGAGTTTGATTAGCTGAAATGCTCCGCAGCTGCTCAGCACGGAAGCCATCCCGCAGGTGGTCGGTGCCCGGCCGGAAGGGGTCGGCTCTGCGGCTACAGGCCGGCCACTCGCCCGCGCGCCTGGAGCGGACCCGCCTGAAGCAAGGTCACCTTCCAGGTAAGAGAACGGGGTTGGGGGTGAGGTGGGGGATGGGGTAAGGTGGGAGGGGAAGAAGGGAGGACGCGTCCCGGGGAGCCCGAACCCAAGGAGACAGGCGGTGACTCGCGGGACCCACGCTTACACGTTGCGCAAAAGTCTCTCCTGGCGCCTCAACATCTCCCGCAGCTCCGCCAAACTCCGCTGCCCCAAGTCCTCGGGAGCTTGGGGCTCGAAGCCGCGGGGCAGCGAGGACATTCTGCGGGGGCTGAGGCTGGCGAGGCGGCGGGCACTCGGCGTCCTCGGCAGCCCCCGCTGCTGGCGCCGGATCCGCGGCCGGCGGGGCCTCCGGGGCACGAGCGGGAGCCGCCATTTTCCCGGAAGAACAGGTCTTCTTCTAGCCGAATCGAGCTTTATTGAAACGCCGGAAACAAACGCAGACAGGGATGAGGAAGGGACCAGAGGGGCGGGAGGGGACGCGAGGTTCGGGGTGACGTCACGTGCCAGCCGGGCGCGCTCGCGAGCTGTCTTTTTTCTGTGCATCCGCTCTTCACGTGTTTGTTCAGAAAGTAGTGAGTGTCCCGGCCCCTGCCCTGAAGGAGCCTACCGAGGAAAACAGTGTAATTTTAAGATGGATGTGGGCTACAGGGAAGGTATCTCTGAGAAGTGAAATGTAAGTGGAAACCTGAGTGATGAGTTACCCAGTGGTGAGACTAGGGGAATGTGCCGGTCGGGGCACGGGAAGCGCCGGCCTATGGCGTGGCCCGCCCAGTCCAAGGCTTAGAAGCCCTCAAATGTTAGTTGGAAGGATCCTCAGTGACCATCAGCGTTTCGTAATGGGCTTTATGGCAATGGGAGCAGGGCTTTTCTTCATTTGCGGCACTCCCTCAGGCACTGCAAGACATTTGGTGTTTGGCTTCAGTCCAGTAGTAGCTTTGGCATTCCCGAGTCCTCATTAACAATCCAAACGCACCCCCACCCAACACACACGCTTCCAAAGACTCACAAGGGGTGATGGAGGTGGGAGGTGCTGTACAAGCCAGTTGAGAACCTCTTCCTCAATTCCCTATTTTGCTTACAGAAAAACGGAGGCACAAAAGCTGAGGCAAGTTTTCCCAGGGCACAAAACTAGTAAGTGACAGCACTACATTTTAAACTCAGATGTCCAGCTGCTCTTTCTACCACACCAATTTGAAAATCCCCTTCTTCCAAATTGTTAGAAAGTTTTTTAGGCTGTTGGGGAAAGCAGTGTAGTAAGCATCACACCTAACCCTTACCTTTTCTTTATAGTTCAGCCTGGAGAGCTGTGTCCCAGAGGAAATAGTAGGAAGCATGCTGGAGTCACAATAGACATCAATTGGGAGATTTAAAAGACCCCATAAACTCCAACATCAGAAACCCCTCTTCTTTGATACGGAAAATTTGCATTTTCTGAATCCTATGTAAGGTGCTATAATAAACAAGAGGCAGTTCTGTCCCAATTAGACAGAATCTCTAGATAAAATCTGAAGCTACTTTAGGGAGCATAGTTGCAGCTATGTCTGTATCATTGCAATCTAGTCCATTCTGATCAGATTAATTAATGTATCAAAATTCTCAAATAAGCTCTGCTTTGAAGCCCAAGGATTTCAGTAACCTGCTCCAGCCCTAGCTAAATGAGAAATACTTGAGTAAAGCCCTTGTCAGGTAGCCGTTCCCTGGCAAGCTCCCCTGAAGCCTTCCTCTGACCACAGCTGAAGGCCTTTATTTCCCCCACAGTACTGAACCCCTTTTTCTGATCCTGGGCCACAGGTGCCCTCAAAGTGATGCAGGAGAGAGGATAGCCGTATCCCAGGTCTCAGTTGAGTCCCTGGGACGCGTCCCGTCAAGTGTGGGTCCTTGGCTTCATGCAGGAAAGAATTCAAGAGCGAGCCCCAGTTGAGTAAAGGTAGATTTATTTGTTCAAAAAGATACATACTCCATAGACAGAGTGCAGGCATTTTCAGAAGGCAAGAGAAAGGCCATGAGGTGTAGGGGTTGGGTACTCAGTAGATATACTCCATAGACAAGCGGACCATTTTGGAAGGCAGGGGAGCAAGAGGCCGAGAGGCACATTGTTGCTAGTTTTTATGGGCTCAGTAGCTTCATGTTGCTAACAAGTGGGAGGATTATTCCACCTACTTTGGGGGAAGGGCCTAGGATTCTCAGGAATTGGGCCACTGCCCACTTTTTGACCTTTTATGGTTAGCCTCTGGACTGTCATGGCACCTGTGGTTGTGTCATTTACCATGTTCATATATTACAATGAGTGTATAATGAAGCTCAAGGTCTCCTAGAAGTCAAATCTCCTGCCATTTTGGGCCTCAAGGCCTGTTGGGAGTTGAATTTTACGCCACATTGGTGTTAACTGCTGTGTTGTTTCTTGAATGGTTTGCCTTGTCCCCTTCCTTCCTGTCTCAAAAGCAAGGACGCTTTTCTCTCAAGCCTCAGAATTTTGCCCCCCACTGCCCCGCCTGCTGTTTTGCTTTTGTGGAAGGCTGTCCCTTTTTCCCCAGCCCATTATAAACCTTAGCTCAGGTCTCACCTCCTCCCTGAGCCTTCTTAGATTATTCCAACCCAAATTGCTCTTTGAGCATAATAACTATAGTGCTTAGAACCCGTAATGCTTCTCCAGTTGTGTTGTGCATGGTGATTTCGTTTCGAACAAAATTGTAAAGTCTGAATTCTGTTGAGGAGCTATATTTGTACTTCTGTCTCCCCTAATGCATATAGCAGGTACTAACTGATGGAATCTCTCTCAGATTTTTTCTCTTCACCTTGCCCCCATATTCCTCTTCCTCTTAATGAAATGTCCCTTTTATGTATACAAATCTTAAGCTTTTAATATAAACGTTAACCATAATTACTGTGAAGATATTTTCAGTGGTATGGGATAGAATCTTTTACACAACAGAGCTTAGGACTTCAAGTTGTCATAATGCAAATCTGAATTCTGAACAACCAATGCACCAACTGTCTAGTTTTCTAGTCTGTAACCAAGAGGCTTAGCCAGTAAAGAAATTTAGTCAAACATTATTCTAGCTGTTTCTGTGGAGGTGTTTTTTTTTAAGCTGAGGTTAACATTCAAGTCAGTGGACTTCGAGTAAAGCAGACTGCCTCCATATTGTGGGTGGGCCTCATCCAATCAGTTGAAGCCCTTAGGAGAACAAGGATTGACCTCACCTGAGCTAGAAGGAATTGGGCCAGCAGACGGCCTTCAGACTTCAACTGCAATTTCCTGGGTCTCTAATCTGCTGGCCTACCTGGCAGTGATAATCATGTGAGCCAGTTTCTTAAAATGAATCTCTCTCTGATAGTGGCTGATGTGATTATCTATCTACAAACACACACGTGGGTGCACACTATTGGATCTGTTTCTCTGGAGAACCCTGGCTAATACAGAGCTCAATAGCAATTAGTCTGTTAGGAAAAAATCAAGGCTTGATTGATGGCTGGCCTTCAGGATGAGAGAGCTGACTTAGGAAAGGGGAGGCTAGCTTGTGCTGTGTCCCAGCTAGGTGCTGAGCACATGGAGAAGAGATGGAAACCAAGAGTCATAAACAATCATGAAACAAGTTCTGTTTTCTTTGGGGGGGGGGTGTGCATTTAAGCATCCATGTGGAAATGTGAAAACAAATATATGTATGTATATGCAAGACAGGGACATTGTGCTATACACCAGAAATTGACCCATTGTAATTGACTATACTTCAATAATTTTTAAAAAAGAGAACATGATTTAAAAAAACAGGGTTTTAAAAAAAAGCATCCGTGTGGAAATGGAACATGCTGGATCAAATCCGTAGCAGCCATAGCTAATGAGAAATGAATGATGGTAAACCTGAGGCGTATCAACACTGATGGCTGACACCTGTGTGCCATTCACCAGCCCTCCTTCCGGTCAGTGCGTTCTCGGGTAGGTGGAGCAGTGGGGACTAGCCTCACTACAGAGGGAGAGACGAGTGCTGAGACCTCCTGACCCCTCCGTCCATGTGCGGCTCTGTCTGTTCCTCAGCGGAGAACTTCACAAGTGACTGCCAGGAGCCTGGTGAGTTAGGGAAGAGAAGCTAAGGGAGGGAGTTGGAATTGGGGATGAGAAAAAAGGAGAGAGAAAGGAACTGGTAAAGAGGGAGACAAACAAGCTGAAGGGGCAGTAAAAAGGATACCATTTCTCTGCATAGACATAAGAAACAAAGTTGGACAGGAAGCTTTCTGCTCAGGAATTCACCGATAAATTCATTCCCCTTCCAGCTCTAAAGTTCTTTACTTCGACAAAAGGTTACATCTCTCCTCTTTGTATTTCACTGTGATCCCGCTGCAACAAAAGGTTTTCCTCAGCTACTCAGGGGGTGAGGCTGTAAAGTGCATGCACTCCACGCTATAAGTAAGTTCTTGCATTAGTTATCCAAACTGTTTGAAACAGGGAACCAAATTTTCAGCTCATATCTCCCTCTTTATCAGCAAATAGTAATTTAAAGCCGTTTACCAGGGCCATGGGTCCCTAGTGGCAGACTTTGGGCTATTAAAATTAATCCTGACAGAAGATCCTTGCTGCTTTCTCCAAGCACATGCAGGCTGTTGGTTTATGAGCAGGATGAACAGACGGCCCTTCCCAGAGGGCTTGAGGGAGGAAGCATGTTAAAATGGCTGCCTGCATCTTTGTTTGCTCAGCTGCTTGGAAAAACTAAAACTGAGGGAAGTAGGATTAATCAAGGGGGCAGTTGCCCACAGGAAAAAAAAAAAATAGGACAACTCTGGTGAGAAAATCCCAACCAAATAAGGTTCAAGTTGAAGGGAAAATAATTCTTTTCTTGTCAGACTTTCACATGGCTGAGTGTTGTTTGTTGACAGATTTCCCATTTCAGGACACCACAGTGTTTTGTGAGTTTTTTGATTAGTGTAGGAAGAGATAATTCAGGGGAAAAAAATTAAATGTTTGATGCTCTAAAGTTCCAGGTGATTTTACTTTTTAATTAGCAAATTTAATGAAGGTTACTGGTTAGATAGGTGACTTATTGGGATTGAATAGCAACTTTCTATGATTTCTCAAATGAATAAACTCACAAACCAGAAAAAAAAAGTCATTGAAAGATCACATGTACTGATACTTGGTGCAGAGTGTACAGACATTGTAGCTGAGGCCCCTCTACTACAATTAGGAGATAGAATCTTGAACAAGATTTAAAGTATCTTCCCCTCTGCTGACTTATTTCACTTCTTTTTGAAGCATTGGCTGAACTTTATTCCATAAGACAGTTACTAGGTTAACAAGATTCTTCCTTTGAGACAGTAGATATTTCTAGAAGAGCTGTGGCCTATCAGTCATTTACACTTGAGTGTGAATTTGTTCCAGATGGTTTTCTTACAAAAGGCTAGCTCAGGTGACCTACACTAAAAGAGTGGGCTTTGACAGGAGGGAAAGGGAGAAATGGAGAGAATTTTGAGCAATTGGAGGCGAAGAGTAGACCAGAGAGAGTATGACAACTGAGAGATTAGGTGGCAGGAAGACTGTAGTGGACCTCCTTTCCACAATTTGGTGAATATGCAGGGCAGGCAAAAAGGGAAGATGTCAAAACCAAACTCTGCTTAGAACTGATTCACGTTCCATGCTGGAGGGCAGGCCCTCCTATACTTAAGTGAGCCTTGTGTAAGATTCTTCATAAAAAAACATCCAGTGTATCATTTAAAGGAGGTCATTTGCAAAGACACTATAGGGTGAGATTTCATAGTTTCCTTTCGGGTTTCATGGGAGAGGGATTTGAGAGTTTTGCTTTTAGTTTAAGGAAAGAAGAACCAGGTCACTGCAAGGCCAGCACGCTGTATGTCTAGCTTTTTGCAATCTGATGTACATCCGAGGCTGTGAAGTAAAGAAACTGGTGATGGGCAGCAGGATGGACTTAGAGGAAATGGACCACCCCTCTCCTCTCATGAGACCTGGCCAGCACCAAGTGTCTGCTCACCTTTAATTTTCTGTTGCATGAAAAAGAACACAGCTCTGAAAAGTTTCAGCTAGTGGGAATCAGAGAGAAGGAGCTGGGATGCTTATATAATATGCCGCCGGGAGAATGACTCAGGAAAAAACAGTTCTCCTTGATTTTCTTCCCCAAAATTTGGAAGAGAGAAAGTCAAGCATAGTATATAGGACAGTAAAAGTGATCCAGATCAAAGAAGTGAAGAGGTGTGGGGAAATTTGTCAGTCCCCAGCTATGATTTTTCGGAGAGCAGCTTTGTGTACTGCTAACTTTGGGGCCAGTTAATTTCCCTAAGCCTCAGCTTTCTCCTGTTTAAAATGAGGGTGTTGAACCAGACAAACTCCAAGATGCCTTTCAGTGCTTGAATTATATGATTCTAGGATGATTAATGTTATAATACATTCTTTGACAACATCTGCATCTATTTAAGCTCATAAATGTTGAGAAGAAATATTTGGTATGCAGTAAACCAGGAAGCAGGTAGCTCCCTTTAAATAAATACTCCTCCAACATTGATGAAGTTTCAGGTTTTATCAACCTTTGCTGGACTCCCATGGTTCATATCTTACAGGAATGAATCATGTTTTCCATCACCTAGAGTTCTTGGGCTTAATTTAATTTTTATATCTGATGAGTGACAGCTCTAAGTAATTTAAGATTGTTTATAAGGTTAAAAGAAAAAAAAAAACCCTGAAGTTGTCAAAATATCAGAAGACAGCAAACTATAATGAATGATGTGGGAGGAACATCACTTCAAGCTGACTGGAGAAAAAGCTGGTTTGAAGGAATAAATATCTTCTTTATAATGTACAGAAAGAAATACATTAGATAATGTAAATAAAGGGTTGCAAATTGTGGGTCTCTGGCCACATCCATCCTACAGATGAATTTGTTTGGCAGCATATAGTTTTTCAAATTCATAATTTTGAATTTGACTTGAAGATGGGCATGTTCTTATAATCCTGGTGAGCATCCTTCATGCCTCCACGCCCTCCCTGCCACTAGCCATTATCCCCATTATCCTGCCACAGACCATTCCCACCTTTATACAAATTTCTTGGGCACCAGGACATTTGAGTTTGGGTATGTGATGCAAAGCTAAATGAAAAATTGAGCCCAACTCTTTTCTTTTCTGAGAGGCTGCAATTACAGTCATCCCTCCGTATCCGTGGGTTCCACATCCATGGATTTAACAGCCTTGAAGCCAAATATTCAGAAAGAGGAAAAAAATGTAGACAGTACCGAAAAGCAAAATTTGAATTTTCCATGCACTGGCAACTATTTACAAAGCATTTACATTGTGTTAGGTGTTGTAAGTAATCTAGAGATGCTTTAAATTATATGGGAGGATGTGCATAAGTTATATGCAAATACGACACCATTTTATGTAAGGGGCTTGAGCATCTGTTCATTTTGGTATTTGTGGGAATGGGAGGGGTCTGGAACCAATTCCCCTATCTTCTCTCGATGCTGAGCCATGACTGTAATACCACGGAAACTTCCTAGATCACTAGTAGATCGCTTTCTGAATCACTTGTTATAGAAAGGTGTTCTTCACCCCTTAATCTGTTTTCTTAAGGCCTTCTGTGTTTCAAGAATCCCTACAAATGGTTGTCAGATGACTCATAGAATTGATGTTCCCACCAATTACAATTTTCATTGACATTGCAAGTTTTTTCCCGTAGAATTGAGTGTAGAGAGTGGACATTAATTTACAAGGACTCAGCCTTTTTTTGGAGGGAAACAGTTTCCTTGTTTTGTAGATAAGTACTCTAGTCAAAGGATAGAATCCTGATATTTTGAACAATTCCTAAGAAATTGTTTGCAAGTCTCTCTGGCAAAATATAGACATTGTTTACAAAGCTTGATTTAACATTTTTATCCATAACAAACGCCATTTTAAAAGGTCAAGGGAAATTATGAATCTTTATGATTACCGTACAAATATTAATGTCTTTACAACTACATTTTCTGTTTTAAATTCCATATTGGGATTTTGTGACAAAAAAGGTCGACTTGAGACAGCCCTAATTTCCTCCCCTCCCCAGTCCCCAAAAATGTTTAAATTTGTGGGTACCATAAAAATATTTTATTTTCGGGTTGGGCCAAAAAGTGAGCAGTTAAGATTTTTCAAGCTGAGTGTGTTTTGTTTAGGAGATGGCAAGTTAAGAGGAAAGGGGAGAATTAAAATATTTGCAAGATGTCATTAATCTCCAGCGAGAGCCGAGAGTTGTTTTTTTTCTCCCTTCATTTCAGAACTAATCCAGCTTTCTGTTATTTGGCTCAGAAAAGTCTTAAATCTGTAACAAGAGAGTAACTTCCTGTTCTCAAGAGTATGGCTGCCAAAGAAAACATTTACAAGAAAAGTCCCAGGGCCAAAAAATTGCCTACTAATTATTTCTCAACCCCCCTCCCGCCCCTAATTCAGGAAGGTGAATGCTGTAAATGCTGTATGTTAAAACTCAAAAGTATGTGTTGAAAAATTAAGAGAAAACCCCCAAGAACTGTTTGCCACTTATTTATATTTTATTGCATTCAAATTACATCAGTTTTGTGGCCCTTGGGCACAAATTAATGTTTCTTATAATATTTTGTTCAGAATTCCACAAAGATTATACCATACCTTCACCAAAATATATTAGGGAAGTTTTTACCTGGTACCTTTCCAGCTGAAGAAGAGGGAAGCAGCCCCGCATTCAGGAGCTCAGCTGGTCCCACCAGCTCCAGGCTGGCCTGATCCGCAGCAGTGAGGGCTTGCTTTTCTCCTTGGTGATCTGCCTGTTCAGTGCGATGTCCGTCCAAACCCCCGCAGCCCATAGGTGGAAATTGACAGACTGTAAAAATTCATATGGAAATGCAAAGAAGCTAAAATAGCCAAAACAACTTTGAAAAAGAACAGACTTGAAAGCTTATACTACCTGACTTCAAGGCTTCTGATAAAGCCACGATAATCAAGACAGTGTGGGGTTGTTGTCAAGATAGCAACTAGAGCGGGTGGGTGTAGCTGAGGGGTAGAGTGAGTGCTTAGCATGCGCTAGGTCCTGGGTTCAATTCCGGGTTTAAAATTTAAAAAATAAAATAAAATAAATAAACCTAGTTACCCCTTCCCCAAAAAAGAAGAAAAAAAAAGATAGCAACTAGATTAATGTAGCAAAACAAAGTGTCCAGAAATAGTCCTGCGTATGTATAGCTAATTGACTTTCAACAGTAGTTCGAAGGCATTTCAGTGGAAAATGGGTAATCTTTTCGACAAGTGGTGCCAAAACAAGTAGTTGGACATCCATATGCAAAAAACCTCTTTGATTTATACCTCACACCATGTGTTAGTAATCTAATCCTAACAAACTATCTCCCAATTTGGCAGCAGTCTCCCTCTGGTCTCTTTGCCTCTGGTCTCTGTAGAAGTGCATCTCTAGCCTTTGTTTTGGGCTTGTCCTTCTCTGACAAAGTCAAGTGAGTTATTCTCAAATTTGCATAAAAGGAAAAGGAGACTAAGGTGTATTTATCCCCCTTTGAATCCAGCCACAACTTTTTTTGCCCTTTCCTTCTGCACAGTCCCACTCACGTATTCATCATTCACTAAGTCTTCGTGTCCAGTAAGAGAAAATCCTTGGGTTTGCAAAAATCCATGGTGCAACACCTCCTTCGCAGTAATTGCTAGTACTAATAGCAGCTAGCAGCTGTTTTTATCAGTGGTTGGCACGTCTGTGGCATGGTGCTGGGAACGCCATTTCACTTGATCTGCACAGCAAGCCTGTGCGGGGAGGTGCAATTCCATTTCCTTCCTGGGCACAGCTGCTCACGGGAGTGCTCACTGCGCCTGAGAGCAGAAGTGACCGGCCCAAGGGAGCATTGTGATTGAGTGGCAGTACCAGCTCCAGGCTTCCCACCTGTCTTCTGGAATCACACAGGCCTGGGTGGTTTCAGGCCATTTTCATCTCTTTGAGTTTCAATGTCCTTATCCACAGAATGTTGCTAGTGTCATTTACAGAACTACTGGCGAGATTCAGTGACTGCATGCTGTGCCCAGCCCGGTAACTTGGTCCCCTTTACTTCCCCAGCCACTGCACTTCCTGGATCCTTTTCATTTGTAGATTTCTCCATGTTTCTCGAGGTTGGAAATGGGTCCCACCTTTATGGGAAATGGCTTACATGGCTGGAGAGAAAGGCAACAGACACAGTGGTCAGTCATTTGATGAGAGTAGAAAAGCCGGGGGGGGGGGTGACCCGAGAAAAATACCCCTGGGATTCAGGGACAGCAAAGATCAGCAGACAGCCTGACTGGGAACAATTTTGGAGAGGATGAGGGTCTTGAGGTGCACATCTTTGTCTCCCCAGCACCTGGCACGTGGTTGTGAGACTGAACTGGCCCTTGGAGTCCACATGTCAGGAAGAGCACATGGTCTGATGTGGCCTGACTGCCTTCCTGTCACACCCCGCAGCCCACCCCCTGTCCTGGGGACCACCCTGGAGTTCCTGGAGCAGGCAAATGGCATTTGCTGGGGAGAAAGAGGGTGCCCAGGGAAGATGCATAGAACAGCTCAGGGGTGGGTCTTGGTAGGTGTGCCCTCTAAATGGGGGACCGTATCACATTACCCAACTCCAGACTTCCCAAACGTTCCTCTCTCCCCAGCCAGCCCTGAAGTGAACCCTCTAGGGCACGTCCCACTCAGACTCAAACACGGGGTCTGAATTCAGAATGGCTGACTCCTGGCTCTGAGTCACCAAGCGGCAGGCCCTCTCTTATTCCAGCATCCTGGGGCACCGGCTCCTTCTAAGCCCACTTTTGTTTCCTGTCGGCTGCCCAGGCCCTCTCTCAGCCCTGGGGACACCTCCAGGCCTGCAGCTCACATCTGCACGGTCCCCGAGCTCAGGTATCCGAAGGCAATATCCTGAAGAAACTTTTTTCACTTCCTGTTCAGGGAACGGGGCTGCCTAAGCAAGCAACCTTATATACACCCTCATTTCCCAATCCTAGTGTTGGCAAAGGGGTCGGAAAAGCACATTCTCATCCTGCTGGTGAGAGTTTCAGTGGACTCAAATTTCCACGGGCCAAATTGGGCCAGATGCACCAAAAGATTTTAATGTGCATAACTTTTGAGAGGCAGGGGGAGGAATTTGGTTAATTTATTTATTTTTGAGGGAGGTTCTGGGGATTGAACCCAGGACCCCATGCATGCAAAGCTTGCACTCTACCACTGAGTTATTTCCTCTCCCCAAAATGTGCATAACTTTTGACCCAGCGAGTCCTCTTCTAGGGATTTATCCTAAGAAAACAATCAGGCAAAGAAGAGTACAAAGACATGTGTACAAGGTGGTTCGTCAGAGGATTGCTGAAAAAAGAGTAGAGACAACCTCCAAATTTCCAACGTCAGGGGACAGGTCGAGTGAATCCTAGTACATCAGTGAAGTGGAATCCAGTTAGCTATAAGAAGCAGAGGTGTGGGTCTACACCCCTGTATATGTATAAATGATGAAACGTGGTTACGGAAGTCTGTATTAACAATAGAGAGCACTTACCAAGCGCTTACTGGGTGCCAAGCACTGTTCTAAGAACTTCACAGATACTGACTCGTTTAATCGTCCCAGGGGGATGGTTGGGAAAGAACTGTCACTGACCCCATTTTACGGGAGCTTGAAGAGGTTCTGTGATTTGTCCAAGGCACATGCTAGTGACTGAGACCGTCTCCAGAGCCCCTGTTCCTGAATACCACGATTCTGCTTCCCAGGATGTGTTCTAAAACAAGATAAACGTGTGGGTGTGTGTGTGTAAGGAAGTCTGGGCGGATTGGAATGAGGATATTATTTGAGGCATTAATATAGGATATTTTTTATTTTAAAAAACTTTATGCTGCTGTTTTTCATTTCACTGAGATAAATTTGCTGTGTAATATTAGAGTTCATTGCCGCGATTCTGCACGATACCTATGCTTAGGTGGGTTGAGCATCACTAGGGTTAGTTTAGAAAGAGGATTGAGAAGGATCATCTCTGTTTTTTTTCCCGTTTCAAGTCTGTGCCACTTAGCAAGTCTCTTTAATGGTCTTTCTGAATAGTTCAGATAATGTTTTAATTCTATACACGTTGAAGGTATATTTAAAAATACAAAGGGCCCAGGTAGAGACTACCTTTAATACCGTGGAATGATCCCTGGCATTCTTTTGTTTTTAAATTGCTTGCGAAATTTTTTCCTTTTTCTTGTTTTAAGAAAAGAAAGGGGGAGGGGTGTGTGGAGTGTTTTTAGAACAATCTTCATTTCTTCTCTGGTCTCATTAAAACTGACATTCTTAATGCCACTGCATTTCATTTAGAAGCTGTTTCCAGACCAGCATCTCCCGCAGGTTTTCAGGACCCGCTGCCACTCTCAGTCCCGCTTCCCTGCCTCTTGGTCCCAGGCATTGCCTCTCCTGGAATGCTCATCCTGGGGGCTGCACGAGGGCCTGGCTTCTCATGCTAGCGTGTCTCTGTGAGTGAGGGTAGCCAGGACTCAACAGTGCTTTAAAACTCACCTCAGAGCAGCAGCATCCTCCTCTGCGCATGGGCAGGGGCCTCAGCATGACCTGCCTCAGTTGGCACTCGCATTGGCCTATCAGGTTGGTGCAATTATCCCAAGTTTTTAGAAAATGATGTTGATATTCAGAGAACTTTGATAACTTGCTGAAGGTCCCAAAGCCACAATTTAAATACAAATTTGGCCTCAAAATGTGCATTTTCCTCTTTATACTGTCCTGACCCGTGGTAATTTACTCAACTGAGTTGCTTTGCTGTCTGTCTTTGGCTCTTTTTCCCTGAAGTTGGGGAGTAAGGGCTTGGACACAAGCGAGGGTGATTTTTTTTTTTTTAACCGTCAGTTACAATGTGTCCATTTCACACTGTCCCAGTCATGCATATACATACATATATTTGTTTTCATATTCTTTTTCATTAAAGGTTATTACAAGATACTGAATATAATTCCCTGTGCTGTACAGAAGAAATTTTTTATGTTTTTATATATAGTAGTTATCATTTGTAAATCTCAAACTCTCAGATTTACCCCTTCCCAGCCTCTTTCCCCCAGTAACCATAAGATTATTTACTATCTCTGTGAGTCTGTTTCTGTTTTGTAGATGAGTTCAGTGTCCTTTTTTTTTTTTTTTAAGATTCCACGTATGATATCATATGGTATTTTTCATTCTCTTTCTGGCTTATTTCACTTAAGAATGACGATCTCCAGGTCCATCCATGTAGCTGCAAATGGCATTATTTTCTTTTTTATGGCTGACGAGTATTCCAGTGTATAAATATACCACAACTTCTTTATCCAGTCATCTGTTGATGGACATTTAGGCTGCTTCTATGTCTTGGCTGTTGTATACAGTGCTGCTGTGAACATTGGGGTGAGGAGGGTGATTTTACATTTAGGTAACAATGATACCTGTATTTTATAAACATGAATGCATCTTGGTCTTTCTAGAAAGTAGGTTAACTAGATAAACTTCAGGGTTTAAATACACACACAACACACACACACACGTCCTCTCTTACGGTTCATAAAATGATTGTAGGGTCAGTGCTGATTGAAAGAGCACCACGCCCTGACTTGACAGTCCAGAGCCCAATCTCTACCCCTTCTGTGTGGTCACAGATGAAACGCAAGGACAGCATCAGTAGAACAAAACATATTGCATTTATTACGCATACGTGACAGAGGTTACCATATCAAAGTAGACTGTGCGTGAACAAATTAGAAACACCAATTGATACTGAAAACAGTAAGTGATTAAATTTCCACAATGTACAAGATTCTCTTTCAGTGAAAGTGAGAAAGAAAGGGGAAAAAAATCACAGGTTGAATAAATACAGTGACTTCAGCTGGCCCCATAAGGGCGTAAGGCACAAATTAAACCAAGGGATTAGCACATCAGATGCAGTGTGTCTGCCCACCCAAGGACCGGCTTCACCCGGGGCTCCCACACCTCTGCCCGGGTCCTCGGCACCTGCACCTGCGCCCTGGGTCACGCTTCCCGGTGTCCGGGCCCCTGTGGACAGGCTTCCCTGCAGCAGAGAAGCACTGCCTCTAATACTTTATGGGTAAATAAAACCTTCATGCTGTAACAAATGATCCTGGCATGAGTAACGTGAAATTTCAGGTCAATGCCCTTTTTCAAAACTCCCCACCGAAGTCTAGTAAAACAGAAAATAAATTGTGAGGGAATTCTCCTGACAGGACTCAGTGTCAACGTGGAAAGCTGATGACAGCCCAGTACAGCAGGGTACCCTGGTTGGGGTTTGAAATATGACCTTGAAACTGCTCTCTCCTGACCTCCCTCTCCGCCTCCACTTTGCTTCAGGTTTTCGAAGTGGATCAGAACCTCAGCAGTTTCCACTGGGGTTTAAACTGTGTACAGGAGGAAGCAACCATCAGCTCCATTCAGACTTCCAGCTGCAGGGTTCCCGGGCCTTTGTCCATCTGTGAAAAGTGCATGTCTGAGTGCTTAAGTCAGAGTTTTCTTCACGGTTAACTCCAGGACTCGTGTGTACGGGGTATAGTTCCTGGAAGGCATGGCGATTTCACGGGTCCTGCCTGTTTGGCTGAGAAATGAGAAAAGGCAGGTCAGGAGGACGAAACAAAACTTTCCGTACGCTTCATACGGTCAGACAGCTCTAGGAAATCCTCCTTCAGCAGTTAGACAGCAGTAACACAGCTGAATATTTCAGTTAAGTATTCTAAGAGGGATGATTATTTTTAGTAACCTTTAAAAGCTATACTAGACACTGACGATTCAGAATAATAAAAAGCATGCATTCAGGGAACCCATAATTCGGTGGGAAAGATCTGTTCTGAAACAGTTGTAATGTGATGTGTTCGGTGCTATGATGGGGACATCAGGTCCTCTGCACTTGCTTGTTGGGCTGAATACCCACCCCTTCTCCACCCCACTCGGAGCCCTGGGAAGCGGGCCTGAAGGTCAGCATCAGTGGGCTCCCTCACCCTTCAGCTTCCAGATGGTTTGGACCAGCTGGGAGATGGTAGCAGGGGGCGAGAGAGTGGAGCACAGTGAGGCCAGGACATCTGTGCCCCCCAGTCCAGGCTGCAGCTTGGTAGTTGGCCACGTCCCTGTAGCAGGACCACAGCTCAGCTCTGCCCTCCCTCTTCTCCCTGGTCTTTCCCTGCAAAGAGCTCACAATGACAGTGGCAGAAGACGAGGCCCGGGGGAGAAGGCCCTGTGTGCCCTGCTAAGGCGTTCAGAATGGGACAGAGAGCCGTTTCTAAGGAGGGGCAGGACATGCTCCTATTTTTGTTCTAGGAAGACTCCTTGGCATCTCCGAGGGTTGACTGCAGAGGGGTTAGTCTGGAGGCAGACTGTTGTTTGGGAGAGTCTGGCTATTTAGGAGGTGGGAGTGAGATCACGAACTCTTTAACAGTAGCCCTGGAGGTGAAGTAGCAAGGAAAGGTTAGGGAGATATTTGAGAGGCAGAATTAACAGGACTTGGTGACTAAGATTGAGAAAATAGCCCATTTTTCCCCTCCTGGACATGAAACTGCCTTTCCCAGCCTCCCTTGCAATTTGGTGGGCCAGAAATTATTTCTGTTACTTCCACGTTTAGACCATAGAAACCTTCTACGTAATCCTCCACGCTCAATCTCTTCACTCTCATGCAGAGGATACAGTAGTGGACCCAAGGGGACCCCAAAGTCCAGGCAGGGTAGCTAGCTGGAAGAATCCCAGGTTCCCGAATGACCGTGTGGGGTGAGAGCCATGTCCCTCAGCCGTGGGCTCTGATCAGTCTTTATTTTGTTACCCATCGAGATTTACGGGCTTTTTGCTACACCAGCTACATTCCTTATTCCAACTAATGCAACGACCAGCTGCACACATGAGATGGAAGAGTCAACTCCCTGTCCCCTGGCGTTCCGTGTCCACTCATTCACAAAGTGATATCTACCTCAGTAACTACTGTTTGTCGTCTGTCTTCTTTTCTTCTTCAGCCACTGCCGTAGTTCAGGCTCATAATTACCTTTGAACATGAGAATGTTAGTCTAAATGGTTTCCCTGCCTCCAAATCTATCCATTTTGCTATCAGAATTTCCTAAAAGGGCAGTTGGAGCCTTTTTTTTTTTTTTACTTAATTCTTTTGTTGATTTATTTCTCAAGCTTCACTGAGGTATAATTGACAAATAAAATGGTAATATATTTAATGGGTACAACCTGATGATTTGATATACATATACATTGGGTAAAGATTCCTACAGTTAGATGACAGCTGTGCTAATTGACCTCACATAGTGACTTTTTGGTTATTAAGGATATCTAAGATCTCTCAGCAAATTTCAACTATACAATACATTATTATTATTTTATCGAAGTACAGTTACAATGTGTCAATTTCTGGTGTAGAGCACAATGTCCCAGTCATGCATATACATACATATATTCATTTTCATATTCCTTTTCATTAAAGGTTATTACAAGATACTGAATATAGTTCCTTGTGCTATACAGCAGAAACTTGGGGGTTTTTTAAAATCTGTTTTTATATATAGCAGCTAACATTTGCAATCTCAAACTCCCAAATTTATCCCTTCTCACCCCCTTTCCCCGGTAACCATAAGATTGTTTACTAAGTCTGCAAGTCTGTTTCTGTTTTGTAGATGAGTTCATAGTGTCCTTTTTTCTTTTCTTTTTTTTTTTTTTTTAAGATTCCACATATGAGTGATACCATATGGTATTTTTCTTTCTCTTTCTGGCTTCACTTAGAATGATGATCTCTAGGTCCATCTATGTTGCTACAAATGGCATTATTTTATTCTTTTTTTATGGCTGATAGTATTCTATTGTATAAATATACCACAGCTTCTTTATCCAGTCGTCTGTCAATGGACATTTAGGTTGTTTCCATGTCTTGGTTATTGTATATAGTGCTGCTGTGAACACTGGGGTGCATGTATCTTTTTGAACTAGAGTTCCCTCCAGATATATGCTCAGGAGTGGGATTGCTGGATCATATGGTAAGTCTAATTTTAGTTTTTTGAGGAATCTCTGTACTGTTTCCCATAATGGCTGCACCAAACTACATTCCCACCAGCAGTGTAGGAGGAGGGTTCCCTTTCTCCACAGCCTCTCCAGCTTGTATTGTTTGTGGACTTTTGAATGATGGCCATTCTGACTGGTGTGAGGTGACATCTCATTGTAGTTTTGATTTTCATTTCTCTGATAATTAGTGATATTGAGCATTTTTTCATGTGGCTATTGATCATTTGTATGTGTTCACTGGAGAATTGCTTATTTGGGTCTTCTGCCCATTTTGGATTGAGTTGGGTTTTTGTTATTAAGCTGTATGAGCTGTTTATATATTCTGGAAATTAGGCCTTTGTCGCATCATTGGCTAATATTTTCTCCCATTCTGTAAATTGTCATTTTGTTTTGCTTATGATTTCCTTTGCTGTGCAAAGGCTTACCAGTTTAATTAGGCCCCATTTGTTTATTTACTTATGATTTTTAAAAATATATTTTTATTGAAGTATAGTCAGTTTACAAAGTTGTGTCAATTTCTGGTGTACAGCACAATGCTTCAGTTATATAGTAACATACATATATTCGTTTTCATATTCTTTTTCACTATAAGTTACTATAAGATATTGAATATAGTTTCCTGTGCTATACAGTATGAACTTGTTGTTTATGTATTTTATATATAGTAGTTAGTATCTGCAAATCTTGAACTCTCAAGTTATCCCTTCCCCACTGGTAACCATAAGTTTGTTTTCTATGTCTGTGAGTCTGTTTCTGTTTTATAAATAAGTTCGTTTGTCTTTTTTTTTTTTTTTAAGATTCCACGTATGAATGATAGCATATGGTATTTTTCTTTCTCTTTCTGGCTTACTTCACTTAGAATGACATTCTCTAGGGACATCCATGTTGCTGCAAATGGCATTTTATTCATTTTTATGGCTGAGTAGTATTCCATTGTATAAATATACCACAGCTTCTTTACCCAGTCATCTGTCAGTGGACATTTAGGTTGTTTCCATGTCTTGGCTATTGTATATAGTGCTGCTATGAACACTGGGGTGCATGTATCTTTTCAAATTAGAGTTCCCTCCAGATATATACTCAGGAGTGGGATTGCTGGATCATATGGTAAGTCTACTTTTAGTTTTTTGAGGAATCTCCACACTGTTTTCCATAGTGGCTGCACCAAACTGCATTCCCACCAGCAGTGTAGGAGGGTTCCCTTTTCTCCACAGCCTCTCCAGCATTTATTGTTTGTGGCCTTTTGAATGATGGCCATTCTGACTGGTGTGAGGTGATACTTCATTATAGCTTTGATTTTCATTTCTCTGATAATTAGTGATAACGAGCATTTTTTCATCTGCCTATTGGCTGTTTGTATGTGTACACTGGAGAACTGCCTGTTTAGTTCTTCTGCCCATTTTTGGATTGGGTTGTTTGGTTTTTCGTTAAGTCGTATGAGCTGTTTATATATTCTGGAAATTAAGCCTCTGTCAATCATATCATTGGCAAACATTTTCTCCCTTCCTGTAGGTTGTCATTTTGTTTTGCTTATGGTTTCCTTTGCTGTGCAAAAGCTTGTAAGTTTAATTAGGTCCCATTTGTTTATTTTTGCTCTTACTTCTATTGACTGGGTAGACTGCCCTAGGAGAACATTGCTAAGATCTATGTCAGAATGCTTTGCCTATGCTTTCTTCTAGGGGATTTATCATGGCTTGTCCTATATTTAAGTCTTTAAACCATTTTGAGTTTATTTTTGTATATGATGTGAGGGAGTGTTCTGACTTCATTGATTTACATGTAGCTGTCCAGCTTTCCCAACAGCTGAAGAGACTGTCTTTTCTCCATTTTATGTTCTTACCTACTTTGTTGAAGATTAATTGACAGTAGGTCTCTGGGTTTATTTCTGGGCTCTGTTCTGTTCCACTGATCCATGTGTCTGTTTTTATGCCAATACCACATTATTTTATAGCTCTATAGTATCTGAAGTCTGAAGTCTGGGAGGGTCATTCCTCCAGCTTCATTCTTTTCCTTCAATATTGCTTTGGCAATTCTGGGTCTTTTGTGATTCCATATAGATAGGATTGTTTGTTCTAGTTCTGTGGAAAATGTCCTGGGTAATCTGATGGGGATCGTATTAAACCTGTAGATGGCCTGGGGCAATTTGGCCATTTTAACAAAATTGATTCTTCCAATCCAAGAGCATGGGCTACCTTCCCATTTCTTTAAGTCCTCTTTAATTTCCCTAGTCAGTGTTGTGTAGTTCTCAATGTGTAAGGCTTTCACCTCCTTGTCAGGTTTATTCCTAAGTATTTTATTGTTTTGGGTGCGATTTAAAAAGGGATTGTTTCTTTACTTTCTTTTCCTGCTAATTCATTGTTAGTGTAAAGAAATGTAACTGATTTTGTATGTTAATGTTGTATCCTGCTACCTTGCCAAATTCTTTTATCGGCTCTGGTGGTTTTTGTGTGGAACTTTTAGGGTTTTCCATGTATAATATCATGTCATCTGCACATAGTCTTTTCCTGGCCTGATTGCGGTGGCTAGGACTTCCAAGACTATGTTGAATAGAATTGGTGAGAGTGGGCATCTTTGTCTTGTTCCAGATTTTTCACTGTTGAGTATTATGCTGGCTGTGTATTACTGTTCTTAAAACTCTTTAAAGGGTCCCCCTTGCTTCTTGAATGGAATCTAAACTCCTCTGCATGGTGTAAAGGCCTCCACCATCTACTGTCAGATCTCCTGCCTGGCCTCGCTAAGAAACACAGCTCTCCTCACTGACCACACCGCTGCACAGCTCTGTCATCCTCAGCTGTCCCCTCTGTCTTGAATGCTTCCCTTGTCAAATCCATCTGATGAATTCCTGCCAACATTTGAAGACTCAAGCCAAACATCTCCTCCTATATGACAGTTTCCCCAATTCCCCACAGCAGTGATAAAAATGATCATTCGTTTCTTTATGTGCTCTGTTTTCTTGAGCAGTGCTGCTCAATTTTCTGCTTCTATGAGGTGCACTTTTGCTAAACTGTCCCATCAGTAACACACCCCCCTCCTCCCCGTCATTACCCTGCAGCGATTTTCAACTATGGATGGTAAACAGCTTCTAAAACGGGGTGGGTTAGAAGCTTGGAGGGGATGTTAAACTTCACATGCCTCTCCCCAGGAGATTCAATACGTTTTTTCCAAGCTCTCCCCTCCCCCTACACAGCTTGAAAATGACTGTTGCCGAGGCTTCTGACACACTACAGGAAGCTGCTCACTGCACCACTGGTCTACACGTCCTCTGCTACTTATACTTTCATGAAGGGTGAAAACCATGTCTCACTTATCTTCATGACCCCAGCAGCTCACTCGGGCCAGGCACAGAGCTATCTCTACACGTACAGATGACAAAGGGAACCAGAGCACGAGGGATTTCGAGGACTCAGTGGTCAGAGTGTCCGCTTCATGTGCCACAGAGAGGAATGCACAGGATCTGGCAATGCAGGGGGCCCCCATGACCTGCCCAGGCAGTTCAGGGGAGTGCCAGGGGCAGAAGCCAGGTAGCAGTTTGTGCCAACTCCTGTGAAAATTCCACATAACAGAAATAGTCTCTGGTGACAATATCCTAAAAGCCCATAAAATGCAGAAATATTTATAAAGGTGGACCCTCTGGGTTTCCAAAACAGGCCCTCATATCCCAACCTTTCAAAAAGAAGTTAGGTATTTTATTTAGTTGATCACTAGGAAACAAGAGCATTTTAAGAACACAGATAATTTCACCCACAGAACCGAAATGCAGCCATTTTCTTTAACACATTAAGGCTATTGTTAACCTTTTATTAATCCATAAAGGGGCAGTTCCCCTGGGGGGTGAAATGAAAGCAGAGTCAGCAAATAAAGCCACAACAGAAGGCTACTTTGTGTTCTGGTCTCTACAAGAGAAACATGAAGATGTAGGCATTTTAAAGCGCTTACTATGTGTCAGGCACTTAGGACCACAAGGAATATTTTTCATTAAAGCATGCCTATCAACAAGACATAATTTATGAGTTTGCTGGAAATGGAGTTTTACTAAGGGGCAAGAGAAAGAGAAGTCTCTTTTCTTTGGGTATTTTGTTTTTCACCCTGTGAATGAAGGCTGCTGACCTGAAATTGCTCTCAATGGCGTTAATTAACATATATCAAACTTCTCAAATCAAACTCTTGAGTTGTTTTTTTTTTTTTAATAGGAATTGAAAAGCCCCTGAAATCCCGGTGAGAGATTTCGCACCCCTGGCCTCTCTCTTTGCTCCATTATAAGACCTTTGCTTTGCAGAAATCTATGCAACACAAGTGAGATGAAGGAGAGGAAGACTGTGCGGAGGAGGAACTGAAGGCAGAGGGGTGGCACTGAGTAAATTAGACAGAGAGCACTGGTCTCACGTAGCTGGTGCGGTGGGAGCGGAAAGGCATGAAGCAAGTCATGAAGGAAAAAGCCAGCTCTGTACGACTGAGTGAGTCCAGGAGCAAAGCAGTTCATGGCTCAAATGTGACTGCGGTACAGTGAGCTTAGGTAACGAGGAGAGTGCGGGCAGCACCCACAGAAAGAAAATGTGGTCTCTACTCTGGGCATGCTATGCCTGTCCTGTATCTCACTTAATCATCTCAGCAAGTTTAGGGAGAATTAGTTTCAAAATCTTCTCATTCTAGGCGAGGAAAACAGGTTCAAAGAGTTTAGGGGTTTGTCCAAAGCTGTAGATGTAGCAAGAGGCAGATCCAGGATCCAAACCCAGGTCTAGTTTCCAAACCACCACACTTGTTGTCGTTGTTGGATTATAAAGTAGTTGTATTTTCAGATTTTTGAGTTTTTAAAAGAAACTGAAGCATAGTTAATTTACAGTGTTAATTTCTGGTCTATAGCATAGTGATTCAGTTTTATATATATATACACACACATTTATATATATAAATAAATATATTTATATATATTATATATATATTTTCTTTTTCAGATTTTTAATATGCTTTTAACACCTTTATTGTGGTATGGGTCCTGTATAATAAACTACACGTATTTCAGATGTTCAATTTGATAAATTTTGATGGATCTATACACCCATGAAACCACTGCCACAATCAAGATAGCTAACATTTCCATCACTCCCCAAGAGGTGTAATTTTCAAACTCCCAATTTATACCTTCACACCCCCTTCCCTCCCTGGTAACCATATATTTGTTTTCTATGTTTGTGAATCTGTTTCTGTTTTGTAAATAAGTTCATTTGTCTTTTTTTTTTTTTTGGATTCCACATAATAAGTGATATCATATGGTATTTTTCTTTCTCTTTCTGGCTTACTTCACTTAGAATGACAGTCCCAAGGTCCATCTATGTTGCTGCAAATGGCATTATTATTTTTTTTTTAATTGAGTTATAGTCATTTTACAATGTTGTGTCAAATTCCAGTGTAGAGCACGATTTTTCAGTTATACATGAACACACATATATCCATTGTCACATTTTTTTTCTCTGTGAGCTCCCACAAGATCTTGTATATATTTCCCTGTGCTATACAGTATAATCTTGTTTATTTGGCATATGCCTGTCAGTATCTACAAATTTTGAAATCCCAGTCTGTCCCTTCCCACCCCCCGCCCCCTTGGCAACCACAAGTTTGTATTCTATGTCTATGAATCTGTCTGTTTCTGTTCTGAATTTATGTTGTTTTTTTTTTAGATTCCACGTATGAGCAATCTCATATGGTATTTTTCTTTCTGGCTTACTTCACTTAGAATGACATTCTTCAGGGACATCCATGTTGCTGCAAATGGCATTATGTTGTCGTTGAACCACATCTTCTTTATCCAGTCATCTGTCGATAGACATTTAGGCTGTTTCCATGTCTTGGCTATTGTAAATAGTGCTGCTGTGAACATTGGGGTGCAGGTGTATTTTAGAAGTAGAGTCCCTTTTCTCCACAGCCTCTCCAGCATTTGTCATTTGTGGACTTTTGAATGATGGCCATTCTGACTGGTGTGAGGTAATACCTCATTGTAGTTTTGATTTGCATTTCTCTGATAATTAGTGATATTGAGCATTTTTTCATGTGCCTATTGATCATTTGTATTTCTTCCTTGGAGAATTGCTTGTTTAGGTCTTCTGCCCATTTTTGCATTGGGTGGGGTTTTTTTTCTTATTAAGTCGTATGAGCTGCTTATATATTCTGGAGATCAAGCCTTTATCGGTTTCATCGTGCAAATGGCATTATTTTATTATTTCTTATGGCTGAGTAGTATCCCATTGTATGAATATACCACAACTTCTTTATCCAGTCATCTGTTGATGAACATTTAGGTTGCTTCCATGTCTTGGCTATTGTAAATAGTGCTGCTATGAACATTGGGGTGCATGTATCTTTTCAAATTAGAGTTCCCTCTGGATATATGCCCAGAAGTGGGATTGCTGGATCACATAGTAAGTCTGTTTTTAGTCAAAATTTTGAGGAATCTCTATACTGTTTTCCACAATGGCTGCACCAAACTGCATTCCCACCAGCAGTGTAGGAAGGTTCCCTTTTCTCCACAGCCTCTCCAGCATTTATTGTTTGTGGCCTTTTGAATGATGGCCATTCTGACTGGTTTAAGGTGATACCTCATGGTTGTTTTGATCTGCATTTTTGTGATAATTAGTGATATTGAGCATTTTTTCATGTGCCTGTTGGCAGTTTGTGTGTCTTCAGTGGAGAATTGTTTGTTTCAGTCTTCTGCCCATTTTTGGACTGGGTTGTTTGTTTTTTTTGTTATTAAGCTGTATGAGCTGTTTATATATTCTGGAAATTAAGCCCTTGTCAGTCATCGTTTGCAAATATTTTCTCCCATTCTGTAGGTTGTCTTTTTGTTTTGCTTACGGTTTCCTTTGCTGCGCAAAAGCTTATAAGTTTAATTAGGTCCCATTTGTTTATTTTTGCTTTTATTTCTGTTGCTTGGGGAGACTGCCCTAGGAGAACATTGCTATGATTTATATCAGAGAGGGTTTTGCCTGTTCTCTTCTAGGAGATTTATCATATCTTGTCCTATGTTTAAATCTTTAATCCATTTTGAGTTTATTTTTGTGTATAGTCTGAGGGAGCATTCTTACTTCACTAATTTACATGCAGCTGTCCAGTTTTCCCAGCACCACTTGCTGAAGAGACTGTCTTTTCTCCATTGTATGCTCTTGCCTCCTTTGTCAAAGTTTAATTGACCAAAAGTTTGTGGGATTATATCTGGGCTCCCTGTTCTGGTCCATTGATCCATACGTCTCTTTTTATGCCCATACCATGCTGTCTTGATTACCGTAGCTCTGTAGTCTTAAGTTTGGGAGGGTTATGCCTCCACCTTCATTCTTTTTCTTCAGTATTGCTTTGGCAATTCTGGGTCTTTTGTGATTCCATACAAATTTTAGGATTATTTGTTTTAGTTCTGTGAAAAATGTCCTGGGTAATTTGATATGGATTACATTAAATCTGTAGATTGCTTTGGGTAGTATGGCCATTTTAACAATATTAATTCTTGCAATCCAAGAACATGGGATATCTTTTCATTTCTTTAAGTCATCTTTAATTTCTTTTGTCAGTGTTTTGTTGTTCTCTGCATATAGTCTTTCAATTACTTGGTCAGATTTATTCCTAAGCATTTCATTATTTTGGATGTAATTTTAAAAGGGATTATTTCTTTACTTTTCTGATATTTCATTGTTAGTGTAAAGAAATGCAACTGATATCTGTATGTTAATCTTGTATCCTGCTACCTTGCCGAATTCTTTTATTAGCTGTGGTAGTTTTTGTGTGAAGCCTTTAGGGTTTCTATATGTAGTATCATGTTATCCACACATAATGACAATTTTACCTCTTCTCTTCCAATTTGGATCCCATTTATTTCTTTTTCTTGCTGACTGCCATGGCTAGAACTTCCAGTACTATATAGAATAGAAGTGGTGAGAGTGGGCATTCTTGTCTTGTTCTAGGTTTTTAAGGGGAAGGCTTGCAGCTTTCACCCTTGAGCATTATGCTGGCTGTAGGTTTGTCATAAATAGCTTTTATTATGTTGATATGGTCCCTCTATACCCACTTTGGTAAGAGTTTTTATCATAAATGGGTGTTGAATTTTATTAAATGCTTTTTCTGCATCTGTTGAGATGTATCATGTGATTTTTGTCCTTTTTCTTGTTGATGTGGTGTGTCACATTGATTGATTTACGTATGTTGAACCACCCTTGTGTTTGGGTGTTCTTTATATTTGCCATCTCTTTGCTAAAAACTTCGCTCTCTGTGACTATAGTTCTCTTCAGTTCTCTGAACATCTTCACCATCATTACTCCAAACTCTCTCGGATAAATGGCTTGTCTCCTCATCACTTATTTCTTCTTCTGGGATTTTGTCTTGTCCCTTGGCCTGGGACATTCCTGTGCTGCGTCATATTCTCTCTTTCTATTTGTATTTTTAGGTAGGTTACATTTCTTGACCTTGGAGAAGTGTCCCTCTGTGGGAGACGTCTCATGTGTCCCAGCAGTACACTCCTCTCTTGTCACCCAAGGGCAAGGGTCCAGCCGGTCCCAGGGGAGAGTCTCACCTGGGTTTGTGGATTCCTTCCACAGGCTTTGGGACTGTTTTCTTATTTCTGGTATCTGCCCCTGGTGGATGAGGCTGGGACTAGAGGCTTGTGCAGGGTTCCTGGCAGGAGGAGCTGATGCCTGCCCACTGCTGGGTGAGGCTTGGCCTGGACCTCTGGTGAGTAGGGCTGTGTTCCCACCCTGTATGTTGTTTGGCCTGAGGCTTCCCAGCCCTTAACCCTACAGGCTGTTGGGTGGGGCTAGGTCTTGGTGCTAATGATCCAATCAAGATGTCAGCCTCCAGGAAAGCTCAGGTAGATGAGCACTCCCTGAATGTGCACTGCCAGCTTTTATGTCCCCTGGGTGAGCCAAGCCTTCCCCTACCTCCCCAGGAGACCTTCCAAAATAAGCAGGCAGGTCTGGCCCAGGTTCCTATGAAATTACTGCCTCTGCCCTTGGACCTGGTGCACGCAAGATTCTGTGTACACTTATCAAAAGAATGAAGTCTGTTTCCCTTACTCCCGTGGGGCTCCTGGAGATAAGCCCCACTGGCCTTCGAAACCAGATGTCCTGGGGTCTCCTCCTTCCAATGTAGGAACCGTGGGGTGGGGGGCCTGATGTGGGGCTCAGAACTCTTGCTCCTGTGGATGCGTCTCTGTGACTTAATTACTCTGCAGCTTGTGGGTCACCCACCCAGGAGGCACGGGGCCCAATTATACTGTGAGCACGCCCCTCCTGCTGTCCTGCTGTAGTTTCCTCTTTATGTTTCCTGTTGAAGATCTTGTTCGCTAGGCTCCAGTCTTTTTTTTTCTGATGGTTGTTTAGCAGTCAGTTGTGGTTTTGCTGTAGCTGTGAGGAGAGGCGAGCTCCTGGTCCTGATACTCTACCATCTTGGGATGTTCTTTCAGATTCTTTTTCATTAAAAGTTATTACAGCCTATCAAATATACTTCCCTGTGGTATACAGTAGGACCCTGTTTATCTATTCTGTATATAGTAGTTTGTATCTGCTGATCCCAAACTCCCAGTTTATCCCTCTTCTACCCCCTTTCCCCTGAATTACCAAAGGTTGGTTTTCTCTGAGTCTGTTTTGTAAATAAGTTCATTTTTTTTAGATTCCGCATATAAGTGATATCATATATTTGTCTTTCTCTGACTTACTTCACTTAGATGGACCTGGAGATTACCATACTATGTTGTTGCAAATGGCTGTGTAGTAACACACACACACACACACGCACACCCATCCCCCCATCCATCCATCTTTTTTATCCAGTCATCTGTCAGTGGACATTTAGGTTGCTTCCGTGTCTTGCTTATTGTAAATGGTGCGTCTATGAACACTGGGGTGCATGTATCTTTTTGAATTAGCTTTCTCCAGATACATGTCCAGGAGTGGGATTGCTGGATCATACGGTAAGTCTGTTTTGAGTTTTTTTAAGGGATTGCCATACTGTTCTCCATAATGGCTGCACCAAACTACACTCCCACCAAAAGTGTAGAAGGGTTCCCTTTTCTCCACACTCTCTCTAGCATTTATCATTTGTGGACTTTTGAATGATGGCCATTCTGACTAGTGTGAGGTGACACTTCACTGTAGTTTTGATTTGCATTTCTCTGATAATTAGCAATATTGAGCATCTTTTCATGTGCCTTTTGGCCATTTATATATCTTCATTGAAGAACTATTTCTTTAGGTCTTCTCATTTTTTGATTGGGTGGTTTTTTTGTTACTAAGTTGTATAGACTGTTTGTATATTCTGAAGTTAAGCCCTTGTCAGTCACATTGTTTCCAAATATTTTCTCCCAATCCATAGATTGTCTTTATATTTTGTTTATGTTTTCCTTTGCTGTGCAAAAGCTTATAAATATAATTAGGTTCTATTTGTTTATTTTTGCTTTTATTTCTATTGCCTGGGAAGGCTACCCTAGGAGAACATTGCTACAATTTATATCAGAGAATGTTTTGACTACATTCTCTTCTATGAGGTTTATGGTGTCCTGTCTTACGTTTAAGTCTTCAAGCCATTTTGAGCTTATTTTTGTGTTTGGTGTGAGGGAGTGCTCTAACTTCACTGGTTTACATGTGGCTGTCCAGCTTTCCCAACACCACTTGCTGAAGAGACTGTCTTTTCTCCACTGTATATTCTTGCCTCCTTTGTCGAAGAGTAATTGACTGTAGGTGTGTGGGTTTATTTTGGGGCTCTCTGTTTTGTTCCGTTGATCCGTATGTCTGTTTCTGTGCTAATCCATGTGGTTTTAATTACTATAGCTCTGTAATACTATCTACAGTATATAGTATTGTCTGAAGTATGGGAGGGTTACACCTCCACCTTCATTTTCTTCAGTATTGCTTTGGCAATTCTGGGATTTTTGTGGTTCCATATAGATTTTGGGATTAGTTGTTCTAGTTCTGTGAAAAATGTCCTCAGTAATTTGATATGGATTACATTAAATCTGTAGGTTGCTTTGGGTGGTATAGCAATTTAACAGTATTAATTCTTGTAATCTAAGAGCATGGGACATCTTTCCATTTCTTTAAATCATCTTTAATTTTGTTAATCTTTGTTTTATATTTTTCCATGTATAAGACTTTCACCTCCTTGATCAGGTTTATTCCTAAGTATTTTTTTTATGCAATTTTAAAAAGGATTGTATTTTTTTAACTTCTCTGATATTTCACCTACTGTAAGGAAATGCAACAGATTTCTGTATGTTAATCTTGTATCCTGCTACCTTGCTGAATTCATTTATCAGCTTTAGCAGTTTTTGTGTGGAGTCTTTAGGGTTTTCTATATAAAGTATTATGTCATTTGTGTATAGTGACAGTTTTACCTCTTCTCTTCCAAATTGGATCCTGTTTATTTCTTTTTCTTGCTGATTCCTATGGCTAGGACTTCCAATATTATGTTGAACAGAAGTGGTGAGAGTGGGAATCCTTGTCTTCTGAATTTTAGGGGGAAGGTTTTCAACTTTTCACCATTGAGTGTTATGCTGGCTGTGGGTTTGTCATAAATAGCTTTTACTATGTTGAGATATGTTCCCTCTATACCCACTTTGGTAAGAGTTTTTATCATGAATGGATGTTGAATTTTATCAAATGCTTTTTCTACATCTGTTGAGATGATCATGTGGTTTTTGCCCTTTTTGTTGATGTGGTATATTACATTGATGGATTTGCTTATGTTCAACCATCCTTGTGTCCCTGGGATGAATTCAGCTTGATAACAGCGTATGATCTTTTGTATGTGTTGTTGGATACAGTTTGCTAATATTTTTGTTGAGAATTTTTACATCTATATTCATCAAAGTTATTGGCCCACAATTTTCCTTTTTGATAGTGTCTTTGGTTTTGGTATCAGAGTGATGGTGGCTTCATAGGAGTTTGGGAGTGTTCCTTCCTCTTCAGTCTTTTGGAATAGTTTGAGAAGGACTGGTATAAGATCTTTGTATGTTTGGTAGAATTCCCCAGTGAAGCCATCTGTTCCTGGACTTTCGTTTGCAGGGAGTTTATTACTGATTTTGTTTCACTTCTAGTGATCAGTCTGTTCAAATTATCTATTTCCTGTTGATTCAATTTTAGTGGGCTGTGTGTTTCTAGAAACTTGTCCAATTTGTTGGCATATAATTGTTCATAGTATTCTTTAATGGTTTTTTGTATTTCTGTGGTATTGGCTGTCATTTTTCCTCTGTCATTTATTTTGAGTCCTTTCTCTTCTTGGTGAGCCTGCTGAGAGGATTGTAGATTTTGTTTACTCTTTCAAAAAAACAGCTCTTGGTTTCTTTCTTTCCTTCTGCTGACTTTACGTTTTGTTTGTTCTTCTCTAATTCTTATAGGTGGTAGGTTAGGTTATTTGAGATTTTTCTTAATTTTTGAGGAAGCCTGTATCACCATGAATTTCCCTCTTATATGCTACACCCTGTAGATTTTGTGTGGTTGTGTTTTCAATGTAATTTCTCTCAAGGGATTTTTTAATTTCCCTTCCTTTTGATTTCATCATTGCCCACTGTTTGGTTTTTTTTTTTCCAGTAGCATGTTGTTTAGTCTTGCAATCATTTTTTCTCATTTCTCTTTCTGTGGTTGACTTCTAGTTTCATGACATAGTGGTCAGAAAATGATCAGAAAAGATGCTTCAGATAACTTCTATCCTCTTAAATTTGTTGAGGCTTGTTTTGTGTCTGAGTATGTAGACTATCCTAGAGAATGTTCCATGTGCACTTGAAAAGAATGTATACATTCTGGATTTTTTTGGATGTAATGTCCTGAAACTACGAATTAAGTGTGACTGTTCTATTGTGGTCATTTAGGATCTCTGTTGCCTTATTGATTTTCTGCCTGGAAAAGCTGTCCAGTGATGTAAGTGGGGTGTTAGTTTCCTCTTATTACTGTATTCCCATCAGTCTCTCCCTCTATGTCTGTTAGTATTTGTTTTATGTATTTAGGTGCTCCTGTATTAGGTGCATATATGTTAACGAGTATAATATTTTCTTTATATAATGATAAAAGGATCAATACAAAATGTCCTTTATCTTTATGACCTTTGAAAGTCTGTTTCATCTGGTAAGAGTGCTGGTACCCACACTTTGTTATTTCCATTTGCATGCAGTCTCTTTTTCCATCCCCTCACTTTCAGCCTAGTGTCCTTTGCCCTCAAGTGAGTCACTTGGAGGCAGTGAATTGTAGGCTTTTGTTTTTATTATCCAGTCTGCCATTCTGTCTTTTGATTGGAGCATTTAATCCATTGACATTTACAGTAATTACTGATAGATGTGTTTATTGCCATTTTAAATCTTGCTTCCCAGTTGTTGTATTTCTTCGTTTCCTTTTCTGTTTTTCCTTTTGTGGTTTAATGATTTTCTTTTGTATTATGCTGCTTTTTTTTTCTTTTTGGCTTTTCTGACCTTATTCTGTTTTTAATTCATGGTTACCCTGGTTTTCAAGTATTTTAACCCATTACTGTATCTACTTGCTTTAGACTGCTAGTAATATAGGCTCAAACACATCCTAAAAAGAACAAAAAATCTACATTTCCTTGGTCCCCTCTCCCACATTTTATGATTTTGATGCCCTCTTTTACATCTTCATGTTGATTCTTTTACTGTTGATTGTAGTTATCACATTTCCAATTGTGTTATTTTCCCTTTTCTATAGATTCTTGCTTCTTTTCTATTTACAGAAGACCTTTCATCTGTTGAGCATTTTAAAACTACAAATGTATCACGCTAGGACTCCAAAGGCATGGTTCCAATCCTGGCTGTGTGGCTGTTAGTGAATCACTTTCTCTCTCTGGGCCTCAATTTTGCTGTCTACAAAACATGGAGATAAAACTAGACCAGGAGGTTCCAATTTGATTTTGACCACAGAGTTCTTTATTCAAGCAAAATCTTACTTGGCATCTGTCATATAAAGTACACTAAAAGCTGAGTTTCTCGGGTTGTTTGTTTTTGGCAGGGAGGGTCCCCAGCTCCTTGCCTCCTCACCCCCGGTGCCTCTCCCAGAGCCCCAGCACAGAGCACGCGGTTCCTAGAAGCCCAGGTGGCGCACGGCCCTCAATTCCCTCTCGCCACCCAGGCGTGCACGGCATCCTTCGCATAGTAGGCATCTAATAAATATTTGTGCGGAAACGAATGAAACATTACTCTGCCTTTTCGGAAATGTGGATACGTAGTTTTCATTTCCTCTGCTGATTGACCCAGGTAGTTAAAGTGCTAAGATGGATCCTGGGGGAAACCAAATGTTACGTTTATGGAAAAGCTGCTTTTAGATACTGAAGTGGCTTCCAAGTTCACTGTGGCCATAAGTTAAGGGTCTGTCAGCACTTCCATTATGAAAACCGCTTTGTGGTTTCATAACTTCGCCATAAAAGTTTGCTTCAGGCTCTCCTTCAGCATAAAAATTGAAAACCTTGTTTTAAGCCAAAATGTGGGAATTAGAAAACAAACAATTTATTGGTTTCAGACATAGTTTTGTACCTGTCTTAACCAAACAAGATTTATTATGTGGGCAATTAAAGGGGACTAAGCCACTTGGTTCTTGAAAAATAAAGTTTGGCCAGTTTTCCTTTTTTTTCTTTTTAAATCTTTTAAAAGGAGTCCCTGAACGTGATCATTCTTTTAGGTCTTATTTTTATCAAGTACTTTGTCCCCTGAATTGATGAGACCTGGAGTCTATTTACATATTCTTTTCCCTTCTTTTTTCAACATTTCCTGCTAATTGTAGCAGAATGATAAAACTGCCTTGTTTTCACCAGAAAGTGAGCAGCGTAAAGGAGAACAATGTCGAAGAAAGACTTTAATGCTGCTTTTGGTAAAAACTTAAGAGAATGGCAAGTGGCTCGTTTTAATGGACAAAAAAGCCAACATCAGTAATGAATGAAATAGACAGGGAAATGGGACACTGTTAGACAATGTTTGAGCTGGTTAGACCTCAGAAGTCACATAGTCAAATCACCCATTTAACAGACTGGGAAACTGAGGCCCCAGCAAAGAGAGTCCAGCCTGAACACATCCTGCTGCTGCTGACTATGAGGACCAGATCCAGGGATTCTACATCCCTCCTTGGCGATCCCCTCCTCCCTGTTTCCCACCCATGTAACCATTCAAGGCCATTCTGCCCTACTAACGCTCCTGATCACACAAGCATACACTCTCCTACACACACTATACAAGGCACTTTGTGATTGTGGTTCCCTAAATCATAAACTACATACCATCAGTGTCCGTGTTATAAACTTGTTTTCTGTCCTCTTTGGGCAAGCTCGGTTTGCACACCTAGAGAGGGTAGGTTGGTTACCGGGTCACAGGCTCTAACCTGAGTCAGGAGAGGCCCAGGGGCTGGGCTTGTGGAACAAACAGCTTAACAACAAACGGGTCAGTTCCCTTGCATTTCTGAGCTAATGAATGAAACAGGTTATAGTTATTGTTTATCGGCTCATGGCTAAAGCAGATCATTAATGAATGTGGTCCACTGTATGATAACAACTGTTACAGTACTGGGGAACCAATTTTGTTCAAGATTTAGACTCCCCCTCCTCTTTGTAACTAAAGCATCTCACAGGTTCCTCCCACAGATGAAAATGCCTGTCTACTTAACCTGTCTTCCCCTGCAGACTGTACTCTGCAGCAGGAACCCAATCTGGCACAGGGAAGGTACCCAACAGGTAAGTTTGTTGAATGAATAAATGCAGGACCAAATGCATACACTCACTGGTAGGGCCAGTCTCTCTCTGAAGTGGCTTCACCACCCTCCCCCCACACACAAGCTCCCTGCCCCACAGAAATCAGCAGACCCCTCAGCAGCCACTACTTCTCTTCACAGAAATATTTTTTGATAGAAAGAATGCAACTCTGGTAATAACAGCCCAGGAAAGTATTTTCTTAAGTCAAAGGGGAATTTGAGTCAGAAAAATAGGAAATTCCTAAATACCTGGGTAGAAGGTCACAGCCCACTCCAATCTCTCTGGTTTCCACTTCAGTCTTGGCCTGGGTTTCTATTAAATAGTCCAGCTTGCTCTGTAGTTCATTATTCTAGCAATGAGGAAAAAGGCACTTTTAGTAAAGCAAATACATGATAGATGTCTATGTCATAGGGGAAAATCCAGATAATACATATAAATTGTATCATACAAAGTATTTATTAAGCACATCTTATGCAATATGAATCAAGGGAATATGTAGACAGCATCCTTACAGATAGCATTCTGTGCATGGACATACATATGTATTCAATTTTACCTAAATGGAAACAAACAAGATACCCTACTCTGTGCCATTATTTGCTGCGACTCTTTCCATGTCAACAAAATATTTTAATGGGTTTATAGCATTCCGTTGTATGGATGTACATTACTTACTTAACTAGTCTCTTATTGATGGCATTTAGATATTTATCACTTTTTTTCAATTATAAATAAGGTACAACTAATGTTTTAATACTCCCTCATTAAACTATAAAATGAGTAAGTCTATTAATTTAATTTAGTGGGAAATACCTCTATAACTTAATAATTAGTATTTCATAGGTGTGGAAAATTCAGCATCTCAAACATATAAAGTAGAACAAGCTCCTTGGGATTAAAATGAGCATGCTACACAGTTTTCTTTCCCCAGGTCAGAGCCAAACATTACATAGGCTGATGATTAGATGCTCAGGAATTGGAAATTTGCCCCATGGGGGAAATGAAGGACAAAGGAGCAAGGGAATTGAGGATAATATTGAAATGAAAACAGATGAAGTACTGGTACACAAAATCTAAAGGACAAAAACACATTTTAAAAAATTCATCCAGCGGTTATCTCTGTGTATTGAGACTTTTGGATTTTTTTTTTTTAAAGTTCTTCTGTATATTTTCAGTAATGCTAGATGAAATTTTCATGAGGCAGTGACCATTAATTATCTTCCTGGCTGTACCTTCAGAGCATGGCATGTAGGAGATACAAGATTTACTGTAAGTGCTTTTAAAAGTACATTTTACTTGCATAACTGGAAAAAAAATTAAAACATTTGTCTCTTCTTTTTAAGTAGGTGCTGAAGCTCAGACACTGTTCTAAGATAAGTACTAGGTCACAGATACAAGCTGAAAAGTTCTCTGGAAACAGAAGCTCATTTGTTCTGTAAGAAAGAACGTGGGTATACAGCTCGGGAGCACCTGCCCTGAATGCAGGATACCAAGGTGCAGAGCAGCAGCTCTGCTACAGACTCATGGTCTGCAGGATGTGAGGGTCTGGGAACGCCTGCTGACCAATGGGAAACGGCGTAAAGGAAGAGAATGCGTTCCAGATTCCTGAGCAGCCGACAAGCCCTGACAGACTTATGGGCTCTGCGCCTATCAATCACCTGATGCTCAGTTTGGGAGATCGGTGCTGGCTCACTGCCAGGGCGTCGTGAGCACTTACACACAGCTTCCCAGCAATATGTGGACTCTACTCACAAGGGCAGAGAAAGGCAAAAGAGGCCTGCCCATTAACAAGCTCCAGCCATCCCACCATTTTATCCTTTTCTCAGTGTAGACTTTAATAATGAGGATGTCATAAAATCCTGGGTCAAGTACCTATAGTTAGGGGGCAGAAAAGACAAGGTTAGTAAATATGCCCCAGTTGGTTTACAGTGAATAGTGGACTGGTGGCCCCCATTCTTTGGTTCTTTTCCAGAGGAACTCTGTTCACATCAGCTTGCCACTGAAGCACAGATACAAAACACTTATACTCTTAAAAATACAATCCCATTGTTTTTTCTTTTTATGGCTGAGTAGTATTCCTATGTCATTTGCAGAAACATGGATGGACCTGGAGATCATCATTCTAAGTGAAGTAAGTTAGAGAAAGACAAATATATGGTACCACTTACATGTGGAATCTAAAAAAATAACTCAAATGAACAGACTCAGACATAGAAAACAAACTTACGGTTACCAGGGAGGGAGGAGGGTGGGAAGGGATAAACTGGGAGTTAGAGATTTGCAGATACTGATACATGTAAAATAGATGAACAAGTTCATACTGTATAGAGCACAGGGAACTATGTTCAATCTTACAGTAACCTAAATGAAAAAGAATATGAAAAGGAATATATGTATGTTACTATATGACTGAAGCATTGTGCTGTACACCAGATACTGACTATACTTCAGTAAAAATAAATAGAAAAAACTACAAAAGGCAGAAGACAGTGAGTACTAAAAGAAACGATCAACCTAGACCTGTGTAGTTCAATAATAAAGATGAAATAAAGGCTTTACTTTCAAATAAGGAACACTAAGTGAATTTATCCCCATCTCGCCTGCACTACGCAAAAAAATGCTAAGTAAAATTTCAGGCCAAAGAGATGAAAACGGAAAGAAACTCAGATTATCAGGAATGAATGAAGAACATCAGAAATAAATATGTGAGTAAATATGAAAGATGATTGTTTTCTCTTAAAGACATGATTGTTAAAACAAATTATAACACTGTGCTGTGGGTTTATAATGTATATAGAATAGCCAGGGGAGGGGTAAATGGACCTTATTGTAAGACTTCCACATTTTACATGAAGTGGTACAATCTTATGTCTAAGTGGACTGTGATGTATATTGTAATACTTAGAGCAACCATTAAAACATTACAGAAATACACAGCAAATGCCAGTAGATACACTGAAATGGAATTCTAAAAGAAACGAAGATAGGGGAACAAAATAAACAAAACAAGCCAGAGGTACCAATAGACAAGACATAATAAAATGGCAGACCTAAAAGCAAGCTTATCAGTAATAGGCTGTACACTCTAATATAAGTCAGAGTATCAGAATGTATAAAAAAGCCTATACTGTCTATAAGAGATGTATGTAAAAGATAGAGACACAGATGATGTAGAAATGAGTTCCCTGTATAGAATGGGGGAAGGGGGAAAGACCTTATATAACAGGACATCTCTCTTCTGGGTATAGCTCCTCCCCTCCCCCTCCATTGGGCTCTGAGTCTGCTACAGGTCCCCATGGGCCACTAGGGACTTCTGCTTATGACTTTTATAGCCAGTGCCCCCAAAACAAAGTAAACAAAGACCTTGCTCGCCACCCCTACAAACATGATGCTTAAGAGCTCAGGCCAACCCATTTCTAACTGTCACCTTGGGCAGGTTCCTTAACACTCCCAAACCTCAGTTTCTCCAGCTGTAAAATGGAGGAAACACTCTAGCTCGTATGACATCCCTCCCTCTTAATGAAGTGAGAAAATGATCACGTGCTTATTTAGCTCCTGCCAGGCTCTGTCAGCGCACCCTCACTGCACGGACACACGCATGTAGGCGCAGGCATCCTCCTCGATTTCTAACTGTAATGCGTGTCCACCAGCCAATAAGAAGCAGATCTAAAGTTCAGCCCTGGGCAAGTGTGACTCACTCTTTACCTCTATGTTCTACGAAAGATACTGAAAGTAATTAACAGCACCCAGCACACACTAGAAGCTTAATAACTTGTCTTCTGTCTCCTTACTTCATCACTCTCTCCTGGACTGACTCACTGAAGAGAGACTACAACGGGGAGGGAAACACAAGGAGAAAGTCAGAGGCTGAAAAGGAAAAAGCTAAGCCAAGTTCTTAATAAAGAGCCTTCAGAGACAACAGACAGCTTCCCCTTAGGTTAAGGCCTAAGCTCTCAAGGTTCTTCCAGCGCCAGAATTCCCTTCCCTGGAACCTAAACAAAATCCCAAAAATGCCTTTCAGAAAGCCAAGAATACTAAATATCTTGAAAGTCTCAGGTGACATTCCGTCACCTCTAGAACACGCTGACTCAATGTCACAGAAGAGCACCGGATGAGGGGTCAGCCCATCTCAGCCTGGCTCTGGCAGGAAGTTGGGTGATCTTGAGAAAAGCCATCTGCCTTCTCTGTGACTTTTTTTTAATTTGTTAATACAGAAAGAAGAATCCTTGTCTTGCTTTCTTAAAATGGTGGAGAGAACTGTGTGAGGAATGTCTGTGAAAATATTTGGCCAATTGTAGAGCCCAACACAAACGTGGGGCTTTGCAGCATTCATCAGCAGCTTATCAGACTTGCTGAGAAAATTCCTGAGCGTGAAAAATGCAAGCCAAGAAGCAGAGGTGAGCAGCTAGTGGGAATGAGGAGAGTCAGATGGGAAAGAAAAACTAGCTGTCAGAACCTCATTTTCAGTGTTGGCAGTTAACCTTCAATCAATTTTATAAGGCCAGGAAATAGCCGTATTTTTAATTAAGTGTCGGTGGGTAGGCTCTGCAACATAAAATTTAATGGTAGGGAAGACACCATCTTAAAGAAACACAGCTTCTTACCTCTCCTTCTAAGAAAGATATCTTTTCTAAAAGCTGCAATATGAGGAGCTGCTTCTGCTGCACCACCTTCTTGAGTGACTCGATCTAGAAAGAAATTGGAAACTGTTAATCAAAAATGTAGACCTGCACACTTAATCAACAGGGAGAGGTGGTGCCTTTGGTTTTCATTCAAACAGAAACTACACATCTGGTTCTTTCGTGTTTGGGGGAACAGCATTACCATGAGGGGGGACTCTGTGCGCAGGTACGCGTGGGATACCAGACGTGGCTGTGGAGGGCACGTCTCACCCGGCTTGCCAGCCTAACCTTTCTGCCTCGATTCTGCCCTGTGGCCCTCAGTGACCTCCCACAGGTGCTTGTGCTTCGGGAAATGCAGGCTTAACTCCATTTCAGGCATTCAGCTCTGTTGCTCCTGTTTGTTAGTACACTAATATTTGTCCAAGCAAGTGTCAGAAGGTTTGCTCTGGGAAAAAGGTCACTGTCTCAGAAAGCGAGGACTCCTGGGGCCTGGGGCGGGCAGGGAGGGCTTCCCAAAGGTACACACTTGAGCTGGGCTCTCACCTTTGTTTTTATAATATATCTTCTATCTTGGGCTACTGTTTGTTTTTCATTCACTTACCATGTCTCCATAGACAAACCGCAGGTTCCCTACCAGGGTGCTCTGTACCAGGCCTCGTCTTGGACAACAGTGGGAACAGTGTTTAATAAGTTCAATACATAACTTGTGATTTTTGAAGAATGTCCTAATTTTCCTACAATACTATATACTAAATTTGAACATTTGCAAACTTTTTTTAAAAAAAAATCCCTCTCTGCAAAATGACACAATTCTTATAGGACTCTAGCAACAGCTAGAAGTACAAGTGAGCATTACATTTACCCTTTGACCCAGCAATTCCATTTCTAGGAATAGATCCCAAAGACCTGTTTTGTTGTTTGCTGAATCTAGGTAATGATTCATCATTACTCTCTTTGTCCTGAGTGAATTTGATATTTTCATTATAACATAAATTCCACCTGGTATCAAGAAATATAATAATACCCTGACATGAAAAGCAAACCATACAAAATAGAATATAACACAAAACATACTTACGAAAAAATACCTAATGCTGATAATAATTATAAACATTAACAATTAAAAACAGTCACTAGTTATCCTTCATACCTACTGAATTTGCCTCGGACTACTAACTGAAGAAATCCGTGTTGCAAGGGCTGGGGCAGGGGGGGACAGCTACTCTCATGTGTTGCAGGTGGCATTGTAAATTAGAATGACCCTTTGGGCACTTCAGTAATAAATATTAAGAGCCATAAAGCTGTTCATACCCTTTGACCCTCTAATCCCACTCCTGGGAATTTATCCTAAGGATATAATTCAGACGTAGGAAAAAAGCTATATATACGGAGACGTTCTTGCTCCTATCATTTATAACAGAGAAAATGGAAATAACCTTAATGTCCAGCACTGAAGGAATGGGTAATAAATTATGCAATATCAATTTGATAAAATATATTACACAAACACTGAAAACAAATATACTACAAAATGGAGAAGTAGTTACAAAAGGCCTCGAGGGATAGGAAAACAAGTGTGTGCAAGGATGGAAGTAACAGCCTAAGAGAAGTTAGATAAACGAAATCGTTCTGGGGCTGAGGTGGGGTTTTGGGCAAAGTACAAGAGTGTTTTGTTTAAATTTCCTTCTATGTTTGTAGGAATAATATTCAAAAATCATCCTTATATTGTCCCTTCTTCATTCCTTCTCATAGTGTTAAGATTTTTAAAGACTGACTTTTAAAATCCTTAAATGACAGCCAAAATACGTACTGAAATTAAGTAAAGTATTCCAAGGTCAGGGGCAATACTGCATCAAATATATAAAAAGTGACTTCACACACACACGTTTCTAAAGTAACCAGAGCGGTTTCTGAGTCAAAAGAAGCAAGAGATGTGGCTGAAGGGCTCCCAATGAACAGTGCACAGGGGGAGAGAGACCCAGGTGGTTCTGACAACCTCTGTTCCCAGATTTTAGTTTTAAAAAGAAAGAAATACAAGGCTGAGATGCCATCCGGAGAGAGCGCTGCTGCTCGAGGGAAGAGGCACCTCGCTCTGGAGAGAAAGAGCAGGTTGTGGGAAGGATGTGGGGGGCTGAAGCTTCTGTGAAAAGGCTCCCGTGTTTCAGCAATGGATGCTTTCAGAAGCGACTGTGCTCCTGTGCTAAAAAACGAACGCTGTGCGTGCTCACTCGCTCTCATCCTCAAGCACTTCTCACAGAAGCACCTTGTACAATATATCCTGTGGCAAGGTTGGCTTGTTCAGATTAGAGAAAAAGGATGCCAAAGCCTGCAAGCCGTGCATGGCGGGCCCCGTGTGCCGCACAACAGGTGCAGACTTTGAATCCAACTGACTTCCCCGCTGGGGTCTGCTCCTGGAGCACATCCCATACCTTCTCCCAAGTGAGGGACCCAGTTTCTAAAATAAGCCGACTCTCATGCTTCTGGGTTCGCTAACATTCTGGGTAACGTGTCTCCCAAGCCTTTGGTTCTTTCCCACAATACCTAAGCCACACATTTTTGTGGAGGATGCTACTATTTCTGACTGCTGACCTCAAAGAGCCTTGAACTATTGTCTCCTGTGGCACTGAGCTTCAAAAACACTCAAAATTAGCCCCTACTATGTTATTACTGGTATTTCTCCCTCCCTAGACTGTCAGCTTCTTGAGAATAAAGACCTCAGTCATCTTTACGTTCTCAGACATTGAGTGAATCAATGAATCTGTCCATCCACTACCTCTAAACAATCCACCCCTTAGACTTCAGAGGCTGAGTTGTCTGGAACAGACTCTTGGAGGCCTGGATGAACCAACATAAGACTTGCTAAACACATAATCTCCAAAGTGCTCCCCCAAAATTGGGGGCTCCCCAAAATCCAGAGAACCATGCAGCTGGAATGCAAATGAAATCCATTTGGCACCTTTGCTCTCACTTCTTGACTCATATAAGTTGGTGAATTTGATCTTCAAGAGCTTTACGTATGATTCACGAAACTGCATTTAAATTTAGCTGTCACCAGGTGGTGGTAAATGACCCAAGTTACCAGGCTCAAGTCAAGGCATTAAGAAATGAGAAATTAGATGAGGTCTGGAAAATAAGTGCTTCTATTTTATTTACCCAAAAAGGTAACCTGGGGGGAGAGGGTACAGCTCAGTGGTAGAGCACGTGCTTAGCATGCACGAAGTCCTGGGTTCAATCCCCAGTACCTCTGTAAGTAAGTAAATAAATCAGCCAACCAACCAATCAGATTACCTCCACCTCCCAAATAAATAAATAAATATTTTTTTAAAAGAAGGTAATCTTGTTGCAACAGTTAAGTATCAAATAGTAACCCCTTTATAGAACAAAGGGAAGAAACCCATCTAGGTAACTGATGTTAACTCACTTAAGTGATGTCTAATTTTTGTCTTCATCAGCATGGTTTGGGTTTTTTTTTTTTGGTCACTCAGACTTAATATATGTCTTGCAGCCTAACTGATCATGCAAGATGTCAGGTTTCTAAAGCTACAGGCCAGTTTGATATTTAAGGCAGGATTTGGGGTGAGGGTGGGGGTCATCTAGTTTCTTAAAACTGATCATGGCTTTTCTTCACATTAGCCACAACTGAGTTACCTGCTTAGATGATCTGAGCTAAGCAATCCGTCTCAACCACAGCCACACTGCAGTCACCTGGAGGGAGCCATCTGCGTCTAGCCTCTAGCCCCAGAGATGTGAATATATATCTCTTACTTAAAAACCCTCCCAAGTTTCTACTGTTCGAACTCCCCAGCGTGAACAGGAGGCCCTTCTGCTATGGTCCCACCTGATCTCCCCAGTTTCCTTTCATGTCTGAATCCTACATAAAAGCTTCTCCATCCTCTGCATGCTGTGGACATAAAATGGTCCTGCCTCCGGGCCTTCGCACCAGCTGGTGGCTTCACCAGGCATGCCTTCCCACCCTCCATCCTGCTCTCCACCAGGAAGTCTGCCATCAGAGAGTACTCAACAGTCACCTCCCAGGCCAGCTCTTCCCAAGTCCTCCAGGCTGGCTCTGTGTCTCTCTCCTCTGTTCCATTCCAGCCCTCCAAGCACCCCCCCCCCCCCAGGAGGACCCATCACTGCCACCACCACCCTCTGCTGACATCTTTCCCTCGCCCCAGACAGCAAAACCACACAGAACAGATGTTGAGCATATCAGTTATCTCAGATAAAAGAGCAGTCCTCTCAGGAGGTGAAATCACCCTTATCAATCCACACATTTTTATAAACTGCTTTGGAAACAGATTCCTATAGTGAAAGGATTCCTCCCAGTTTCTTTCAAGAAGAGCTTGTATGTCAACCAGACCAAAATGAAACTGTACAAAAATTTAGCAAGGTCCTGTTGTGGATTCAGAGCAACCCAGGAGGTTGTGAGGCTTCTCAGCTTCCTGGAATTTTTTTTCCATTAGTGACAGACATGTAGGACACGGGTCATTTCGTGTTAGATGTCAGAATGTGATACAGCTCTGTAATGAGAATGATGTGAATAGTACCCAATTGTGCAAGACTCATGAAACACAACCCCATATTGAGGTTGGGGATGTGGAGAGGAATGAAGGACTATAGGAAATGCAGCAGCAAGTAAGCATGCAATAGTAGATAACACCTGATTTGGTTTTTGAAGAAACTGTGCTTTGGGCTGTTTTCTCTTACTAGCTGGCCAATGATAACATACATGTATCTGAAAACACCGTATGTCGAACAGAAAGCATGGAAACAGCATGGTATTAGAAGGTATGTTAAAACTGATGGTCGCCCTGAAAAAAAATTTTTTATAATCTTGTAAGGGAAACAGAATTGGATTTTTAAATCCAAACTAAGCTTATGATAATATTATTTTCTTTGAAATTTGTTTTATTTTGCTTTCATTCTACTTTTACTTTTAACCAATGAAAGCCCACAGGCACTTTTATTCAAATCAGTGGATGTGGATGTGTGCATGCCTATCAGGAAACTCAACGTATTATAAAGTTTCCAAACCTGTATCACCAACGCTCCGCTGTGTCACTCCTTCTAACGGACCCTCATTGTAAAAGACTTCCTACTTTAAGCTGCATCGAGAAAGAAAGAATTCATTTTCCCATTGGAAATGTATCAATGATGGATAGTGGCTATTCCAAGCTTCTGATCAAAAGAGGATAACCATGATTGTGAATTCTAGATCAAAGTCAAGCAATCGGATACTTGATTGTGAATCCTTCTAGACTTTTCATAAGAAATGCATGCTGTTCAATTATTTGAAAATTTCACAGGAAAATAGCTTGAAGATCCGCATTATTCTTTCTAAAACCCCTGTAACTCCAGGGAATCAGTGAACTGACCGGGGCAGGGACGGCACGGGGCAGGCAAGAACCGTCCAGCGCTCGCCCGGGGTTTCCACTCCTCCCTTTGCTCCCTCTCATGTCCTCAGAGCCTCGTTTCAACCCAGCTCCTTGTGATCTGGCAAACAGTCTTCTCCATTTCCCTCAACAGAACTGCAATCATGTTTGATACCCACATACCCCACTATGAAAAATGGTAATACTCGGTATTTTATGCTCTTACTCTGAAAGGGCTTTTTTATTTTGGCTACAGTTTCTCTTAATTCTATCTTAGAAGTCCTGTAATACTGTAATTCCATAGTTATATATTTTTAAAGTGCATTCTTTCTGAAAAAAACTACCACAGTAAGAATTAAAGACATAAAAACAATAAAGCACAGGGACATATACAAGATCACAGTCAGCCGTACACGAATGTGGCATGAAAGAACAGTTTACAAAGGACGAGGGAAGTGGTACATTATCTCATTTTGGGGGGAGTGAAGGGCATGAATTAAGGCCACAACAAAACGAAACTGAAAAATTGCTAAATGAAGCTCTGAGTGGGGAAAATGAAAAATCAATGAAGGAACGGAGGGGAAAAGGTACATTTTTCATCTTCACGATGCTTGATTGGGTTTGTAGAAATTCATTTTCAATTAATGTGTCTTGTGGCATTCAGCCAGGCTAGATATGAACAGGGCACACATTTTAATCAATTTTTTTCTATTAAGTTTGAAGTAATATATAATAATAGAACCATACCATTCAAAAGGATCAGTTGAAACTGGTTTCTGAGGTAAAATAATCGAATTTGGTTTGATTTCTGTCTTTTATTAAAGATAACCCAACTCCTATTTAAGAAGGAATAGCACCCTGGTTCTCCTGGGCTATACAAACATCAGGGAAAGAGGAATAAACTGGCTTTTCAATCTGCCACTGGAAAGGAAGAAAAAGGGGTATACTGGGTCCCAGGGCTTTTGATGGCTTAGCTTATCATTCTCAGAAGCAACCCTAAGGACTGTGATCCCCATAGACGTGGAAACCATGGTTCCTAGAGTTTTATCATTTGTTCATTCCTCAACAACCAGCTGTGACCACCTCTGCATTGGGCCCAGTGCTGGATTCTGGCAACAGAGCACTGAGCCAGGAAGACCTGGTCTCCACTTTCAGGGAACAAACATCCCGGTGAGGCAGCAAACAGAAAAAGAAATGCACAAGCAAGTGCAATAAGGGAGCAGGCGGAGTGATGTTTGGTCCCCTCACCCACCCAGAGAGGGTGAGCCTGGCGACTGCTGAAGGGGTGAGGAAAAGGTTCAGACCACGGGGCTAAAGAGATGACCAGCTCGTCCCAGCTTGCCAGACTTTCCAGGTTTTAGTCTCCTGTGTCAGGAATCTTCTCATTCGCAGGCAAACCAGGACAGTTGGTCACCCCAGAGCTCGATGCTGGCAGGGCTGAGATCTAAACTCACATCTCCCTAATGACAAGGCCCAGGCTCTTCTGTTCGCACCACAATGATGTCCAGAGGTTGGCCTCCATCCTCCCTGTGATGACAACCTAGCTAGGATATGCTGCCAGGAAACTGGGTGAGGCTGGGAAGAATACTGGCAAGTGATACCTTCTTTCACAAAGGATTTGCTGGGGCCCTAAGCCTTTAGGTTGTTATTTTTCCCTATTTAATTGCAGGGGAAGGTGGAATGAGACGTGGGAAAGAGGGTGCCCTAGGCGTCTGTATCCCTGCGGATCCCTGGATGGATGCAGTGTCCAGGACAGAAGACCATATGCTGACCAGGAATATCCAGGGAGAACTGCTTCAGCTAAACAATGTGAGGCTGTTCAGGCACACCCTGTTTTACTGCACTTCGTTTCAGGGTGCTTTACACATACCACATTTTTCACAAATTGAGGGTTTGTGACAACCCTGCATCGAGCAAGTCTACTGGCGCCATTTTTCCAACACTATTTACTCCCTTTGTGTTTCTGTGTCACATTCTGGTAATTACTGTAATGTTTCAAATCCTCCACCAACAAAAAGATGATGACTCACTGAAGGCTGACATGATGGTCAGCATTTTTTAGCAGTATTTTTAAATTAAGGTATATATGCCTGTCTTTTTAGACATAATGCTGTTGCTCACTTAATAGACTACATTATAGTTACTGCAAAGATAACTTTTATACGCGTTGGGAAACCAAAAAATTCACAGGACTCACTGATATCATTGCAGTATTTGCTTCATTGTGGTAGTCTAGAACCAAACCCACAATATCTCTGAGGTACCCCTGTATACAGAAGCACCCAGCTCCACACTTGGCACAAAGCTGTTGCTAAAAAAAAAAAAAAAAAAAAAAAAAAAAACAGTAGTTTAAAAACTGTTCCTCAAGTTCAGGTGCCCTGACATGGACCCTCACCTGCACTGGCCACAACTCTCCCAGGAGCCCCCCAGCTGCCCTTCCTGCCCCTCTCCTCTCCTGTTCGCCAAGCACCTTCTGCCAGAGGCATGTCTCTGGGGCTCAGATCTGATCAGGCAATGGGGAGCCATCGAGGAATTAGGAGCAGAGTAATCAAGGACTTTTTTTTGGCTTGTTACTGATAATCCACCACAATTAGTCTCAACTTACATTTTCAGTCTCCTCTTTATTACTCCCTCCTTACAATCCAGTCAGACTAGAATAATGCTCCCTGAACGCATCCTACACTTTCTGGCCTCCATGTGTTTATTTTTTGTTTATTCTATACCTTGCCCGACATGTCCTTTTCCACCCATTCAATCCCTGCCCCCAAAAATCTAACCCGTCCTGCAAGACAGGGTCAAGTACCACCTCCTCCTTAAAGATTCTCCACGCACGCGGGAATTAGTGAACCTTTATAGGCACTGTGCAGCGCCCTTAGCATACATTCTTTCAATCAGCAACCCCTGAAGCAAGTACTATGAACATCAATTCCCCCCACCCTTATTTTTTTTGATAAGGAAACTAAACATTGGAGGGGATAAATAACTTGCTCACGATATAAAAGCCCAGTCAGGAGCAGAGGCAGGATGTAAAGTCAGATTTAATTTACTTGAAACCTACAAACTTAACCACCATGTTCTCCTGCTTCTGTGTCCCAAGCACACGGCTCATTCTTCTGCTTAACCTTCATATTCTGCTTTGAGTTCGAACAAGTTCTAACGTTAACCAGAAAGGCCTTTGAAGGCTCTGAGGACTCGGGTCTGTTTTTGCTTCATAAAAGCCATTTCTTAAATGCTTACTGACTGACCCACCAGAGAAGAGCTCCACAGAAGTTAGCCTCGCTTTTCATCGCCTCCGCTCCCACTCCCGTGTGTGAGGACTGGGTTTCCCGCGAACTTCAGCACAAGGGCAAGGGGACGGGAATATTTAACACGCTGATCGCCGTATCACCCAAACCTGGGTGACAGCTGTATTTCCTCGGGTGCCCCGTTACTCAGGTTTGGGTGACGCTTTCCTTCATCCAGTTACGCAGGTTTTTACAAGTTACCTGAATTTATTCCATGCAGAATAATGACATTCCAAGAAGAAATAAACTGTAAAGAGGTTGAAAATTGAAAATAGACAAATTGTTTTTTGAAAACAATTTCAATTATACTGGAAAAAACATATTAATTATAAGCACATATATTTTCAGTGCGTCACACTGTGGTGAAGGGGGAATCTGGGCCCCGCAGGAAACACACCCGATCCACAGTGGGCGGTCAACATGTTAAAGACGTGGCACAAGAGAAGCAACTCCAGCTGGACGAAGGCGGAGTGACAAAGTAAGTGGGAGGAGGATGGACGACTCAATAGAAGATGTTAGAGAAACGAGCCTTCCATGAGAGGAAAAAAAAGTGGAAGCTCTATTCAGACCACATATGCAAAAAATAAATTCCGTCTGGATTATTCTGTGTTTGTTCAACAAATATTTATTGAGCATCTGCTATATGCCAGTGACTATTCCAAGTGTTAGGGATCTAGCCATGAACAAAACAGACAAAAGCCACTGCCCTCAGGGAGCTTACATTCTAGTGGAGGGAAACAGACAATAAATAAGCAAAACACAGAAGTGTAGGATATATTACAAGATGATAAGAAAGAAGAATAGAGTAAGGAAGAAAACGGGGGGGTGGTATGAGTGTGTGTGTGGTGGTGGGGGTATAACCACAGACCTAAAGATGAGAAGCAAAACTCTAAAACTATTACCATAAAGTATCCTTATGACAAACAAAACACACAACAGCACAAAAAGGTTGATAACTTTATACCAAAGTTTAAACTGTATATTATACAAGACACTAACAAACAACAACAACAAAACCGCTGACTGGGAGAAGACCAGGACATCCAAACAGTTCTTCTGGTAAGTGGCTAATATGGATCACATACAGAATTCCGACAAATCACCAGCAGAAAGAAAAACCACCAAACGGAAAAATGAACAAAAGCTATGAACAACCAATACCGAAGAATGGAAGCCTGACTGATCAACACGCTTTTGAAAAGACACTCCACCTCACCGGGTGTAATGAGCCTGATGCAAATTACAATGGAAACACAGAGATACTATTTCACAACCGGCTAAAATTCCAGTCCAGCAGGGCTGAGAGGTGGGGAAGCTGTGGAGAAATCTGCCCCTTGTACGTGACGGGAGGAAGGGCAGGCACAGTGTGGAGAACTGGGAAACACCCAGCAGTGGTGAGACTGTGCCAAGCCCAGGCCCTGGCACTTCCTCCTCAGAGGATGTTCTCTGGAGAAGCACAGAGATGTGCTTGGCATTGCTTGTAAAAGAATAAAAAACTGGAAGCATGCTAGGTGTCTGTCAGTAGGATACATTAAATGTAGTCATATGGTAGAATATTAGACGGCCATCAAAATGAATAATTTAGATCTGTATGTAACAACACAAAAAATAAATCTGGGGAAAAGAGTAAGTTGCAAAATAAATACAATAAAATTTACCTATATATTATAAAAACTTATATGCATTTTTAAACACAGAAACCAAGCTATACACTGGTAACAGGTACATATATGTGCAGTCAAAGCACAGAAACATGGCCTGGATGGAAGCTAAACTGCCTCGGGAGGAAGCGGCAGGGCTGAGGCAGGGTGTGGGTGGGGGGTAGGATGGGGAAAGAAGGAAAAAGATCAGCACTGGGAAGGGTACAACTTCTTTGTCTGTAACGTCTTATTTAGGAAAAAAAAAAACTGAAATACGCCAAAATGTTAACATCTGTCAATTCTACAGGGTACATGGGCTTTTGTTTTTACCATTCTATTTTTCTGTATTTAAAACATTTTTTTCAATTAAAAAAAAAATAAGAAGCAAAGAACAATGCTGGCTTTGGAGTCAAAAATCTGGGTGTGGACCCAGCACCATCACCATTTGTGGAGAGACTGCTGGCTACTTAATTTTCTTTTTTTTTTTTTTTAACAGTCTAAGTTTCCTATACCAAAAAATCGTGCTAATAACACCTCCCACAGAGAGTTAACGTGGGATGTGAGGTCAAACGCTCAGCCTTAAAGCACGAGACACGTTCACCAGCTGGGAGTGACGTGGGTCAGGAGCACGGCCGCGGACTCTCTTGGGCGGAGCATCAGCACCCAGGTCTCTGAGAAACGCATCAGAGCCAATGAGAAACGACCTCAAAAACAGAACGCGGGTTCAGTGACACTCACGAAGGAAAGACCGTCCCTCTTGAAAGGACAATGCATATTGTGAACACATTAATCAGTCCAGACCACACAGCGCACCTATGGTCTTTTTATATAATGCATAGAAAAAAGGCTTTCAGATGTGTGAGCTTTCTGATACCTTCTAAAAACTTCACGTTTTAGATCAAGCATGTATGATTTTAAAATAAAGATGTAGCTAATACAATGTTCAACACTAAAATTTGAAACTGTGACATTTTCATTTACTATAAATAAATTCTGCCTCAACTGTTGAGTAGCGTCTCCTTTGAGTGGGGGGTGTGAATGGCCATGAGACAAAATTACAGCCTTAGTAAGAGCTCAAGGCTAAGGATCCAGGTAAGGGGAGGGGAAGGGGAAGGGGATGGGGGGGGGGGGGCAGCAGGATTTGAGCACCTAACTCATGATTGACACAGTAAGTTGGGTTCACATCCTATCAGAGTCCGGGCAGGGAGGGGTGAACCGAAGGCCACGGAAAAAGGCAGGGAGGAGCAGGTGGAAAGGGGTCTTGTCAGGCAGGGAACCCAGACCTAGGGAGACACCCGATGAGCCAGGACCCAGCCCTAGGCCTAGGGGGCGGTGCGTGGGGTGCCGAGGGCACAGCACTTGGGGGCGTCTCCCGGCCAGTCCTGCGGACGACCCAGGCACCTCCCTCAGCCCCGGCCCGCAACCTAAGGCCTGCCGGGCCTCCAGGTCCTGGCCAGAGCCCAAAAAGGAAAAGGAACTCCAAGGGCAGGGGGACACCACACAACCGGGAGAGGGGCTCACGCGCAGCACCCACTTTCTCTAGAAGTCATCAGGTGTCCCTAGAAACAGTGTAGGTCCCTTCGCTAGAGTGACATCTAGATTAACGATTCTCAAATCTGACTCAAAGCTGCCTGGTGCAAGGCTAGGAACCCAGCAGAGTATCTGGGGCCCTGCATTCGAACAGGCCGCTGGTGCGGGTGACCTGCGTTTCCAGGCCACGACTACCATGGGGACTGGATCATCGCCCGCTTTCCCACCCACCGCCCACTTCCTTCAGCTGAGCAGAAGCACCTGAACGCAAGGCCAAAGACAGCGACTGACAAGAAAGCATCACCGACCTGCCCGCTTTTCCACGGAGAAGCGCGGAGGGTGGAAAGCCACCCCCTGTCTACCCGCCCCTCGTGAACTCTCTTCACCAGCCCAGTCGACTAGCCTGTTAGGCTAAAAGCACCCGCCGGCCATTTCCACCACCTGCTGCCACTGCCCCTACGATTCCCAGCAACGCTGTTTAGCTTCGATGAGACACCAGCACCTGTGAGTGTCTCAAGACAACCTCTAGAACAACAAAGCATTCATGGCGTCTGTTTTGCTTCAATACATTTCAACCCAATATATTTCCCTTTTCATCCAATATATTTCTTCTTTTCATGAAGTGAGTTGAACTGTCTCTTCAGGCAAAACACCCGTGGTGACAGAAGCAAATCAGATGTTTCTTAAATAAGAACAGTGGTAAGCTGACCAGGGCTGTTGATCTCCACCCAGAAAGGACATCCTCAGGGCCACCTCCCACGTACAAATATAATCAAACTACACAGACACTCGGCTGCTTCTGTATCCTCTGGGGGGGGGGGGGGGTCTGGTGGGGCGCACTTGCGCCTGGTGTGCTGGAGTTCTTCAGGCCCGCTTCTTATTTCCTTAGCAGGTGTCCTTGGCAGCTTTTCATACATGAGCCTTCTTTCCCAAGGTCTTCAGGCCAGCCTGCACCTGATACTTTCTGAATTACTTTTTAGTACCATGTTTTATCGCAGTTCCTTCTTTGATGTCTAGGAACCCACGTTTCTCGAAATACTTTGTGGATCTCTGAGTTGTCTTGACTCTGCAGCGTGAGGCCGTACACGCTGAAGTCACAGTCTGTGGGTGTTTCCATAAACGAGAGCCCTACGTGCCACGTTTCCCTTTCAACAGCGCTTCCTTCGTGTTTGGTTCATTGGTTCGTCACAGAGACATGCCACCTCTTCCCAGCAGAGAGAGTACAGGTGTTCTTCTAACCACGAACAATAAAAGAACCGCTTCCAACCCAGAGCAGGCTACCATCTTGTCATCTTCCAAAGAGCCGGAGACTAAATGTGGAGAAGAGCTCGTGGGACATGATCTGGAAACAGTTCAACGCAGCGGGTTAGGGCTGTGGGCTCAGGGCCGCGGCTCCACTCCCGACCCCAGCCTGGCTAGTGACCGGTGATGGACATCACCCGGAATCCTCCAAACACAGGGCATTTGGGGAAAACATACTTTTGACTGTACATTTCAGCAGACCACACAGTAATCTTTAAATAAATTGTGTGCTAACAAATGGCTGATGCATTTAAAATGGAAGACTCTTGGGATGGAGAGAATTTAAATTTGTAAAATTGCTTTCTTCCACCTAGTTTTCCCCTGAGCAGAAAGCTGCTTTGGTTGGCAGGGGACTGGGCTTTGACGAGAGCAGGCAAAGAGGTGTGAACGTCCTGTTGACTGAAGAAATAACACTTAAAGGTGTGTCAGGTGCTCACTGCTCAGGCTGCAGGTTCCTCCCAGCCTTTTGCTCCTCCCTGGTCTCCTGCTTTCTTTCATGGCAAGCTAAAGCTCTCAGCCTGATTGACAAAAGGACCTAGTCCCACCACGGCTTTTCAACAGAAGAATGAAGCCCCAGGGCAAGGATGACTCTGGAACTCAGGTAACACCAGATGGTAAGCTCCATGAGGGCAGGGCCATATCTGCACCGCCTGCCACTGTGCACCCAGCCCCAGCCCAGGGCAACTGCCGGTGGATGGACATCTGGTAAATGGATGGATGAGTGAATTTCCCCATGAGTGCTCTTTTTTTCCAATCCCTCTGTATTTTTCTGGTAAAACTTTAAATGTCTAAAGGGGATCTATTGGGGGCTTGTTTTGCCTTTTATTTTTTGTCAGATCCAGAACCACTTAGAAGAGCTAGTGATGAGAGGAAGATAACCAATCCCTGACATATGCCACAAAAGGAGACTTAATTCAATACAAAGATCTAGCCTCTTGGGCTAGTATTTGTCCCACACTTCACACAAGACGCTTTGTCTTCCTTGTCTTTTCTCAATGACCTTGACTCCATAAGATACGTATTAATCCTTCATTTCAAAAGGGCCCATCCTGCCCGCTCTCACATGCACAAATCCTTACCCGAAATATACTGTCCCACACAAGGAAAACCAAGTCATTATTGAGCTAAGGACCGCAAAACCTAGGCCAGTTATTTTTTATTCAGTATATTATTATTATTATTATTATTATTATTATTATTATTATTATTATTATGAAATGATATTCTACTGAGGTGGAAATAAATATACTGCTTAACGTTTAAGGATTCCAAGCACCTCGGTAATAATCCCTGGATGTTTTGAGCTGAGACAAGAAGCCCATCATTTTAATAAGCTGACTTTACTCACAGACATTGTAAGACAGCAGTAACGGAGGGGTGCGTGTGAAGCCACCGTACAGACAAGCTTTCAGACTTCATGGGAGGGAAGGAAAACCGTCCCTAACGTGTGACACGTAATTGCCTCTATTTCCAGGTCAAATTTGTCTCAATATCTGGCCAGCTGGAGTTCACTAGATAAAAGTATGCTTCTAAAGTCAGAGTTCAAGAATCCACAAATGACTAATTCAGTCGTCTGGATGTTTCAAAATCTGGTCCAGATGACTTGAGCTGCTTTAATAAGTCTTTGCCGATGTCACTCGTGATGCAAAGTAATGAAAAGGCTGAGATCCTAACAACAGGCACAGCCTCGTCAACCACAGAGAACCCTTTATACAAGGGGCTTTTATCTCGACTTCTCTCCTCATAAATCCACCTGTGATAAAGGCCTAGCCCCCCTCCCAGGGAAGGCAACCCTGGAAACGTTTTCTTTATGTTGAACAGAAAGCTGAAGTCTGCCTCTTTGCAAGTGCCACCCAGTGGCCCTGCACTGCAATACAAACAAAAATACATTCCCCCTTCTCCTTGACCATTTCCTAAGATGTGAATTCAACTCTCACATCTCTCCTTGGCCATCAGGTCCTTCCCCATCCCCTGAATTACTGGAGTTCCCAACTTCTTCCCAGGCTGGTCCTGAACTTCTCAACAGGCTCACATGTCCCTTTTCCATGTTTCCAACTTAAAAAAAAAAAAGTATTCACATAAATGGCTACAGCAATTGAGATGTGAAACCTTCCTATTGTTCTGTGAGTTAACATGGTGTACTGGACAAGCTCATTAACTCTCACTACCCGTTTTAAATAGCTTTTAGTTTAAATTTAGAATTAAAGGTCTCTTTCTGTCTCCATCTAACTGCTGAAACCCAGCCGGCCCCTAGGTGGTGCTCACCAACAATGCCATCCTAAATTTCAGCCTGGGATTTCATGCCAGTGACTGAGTCTTTCAGACCATATTATCCGCACTTTGGGGGGGGGGGGTGTCATTAGGTCTATTTATTTATTTATTTTTTATTAGTTTTTTTTTTTAAATGGAGGTACTGGGGATTGAACCCAGAACCTCGTGCATGCTAAGCACATGCTCTACCCCTGAGCTACACCCTCCCTCCTCAGCACTTTATTTGGAAGATCTTACATCACAGGGACAGTATGAATACTGCATGGACAGTGATCTTCACATCCTTCCCCATTTTCCATAAATATTCCCCTACATCTTTCAAACTGATATGTCTATTATATTCCAGAGGTACATTAGAAAAGAGAATTCTAAAATACTTGAAAATGTCTTTTTAAAAAGACCAACTGTGAACACTGACAGATGATAATTCAATCAGATGTCAAGGCACAGGAGGTTTTGTTCAGCGGTTCTCTAATATTAGGTAGGGAAACAGTGCAGACCAGCACCCTGAGGGGAGGTGAGAGGAAGGAGTGTTTCCCACAGTCAAGGAGCCACACGGAGAGATGAGGGACAGCCGTGTGAAATGCAGAAGCAGAAAGGCTATGCTCTGACAGCCATGGTTCCCTGAGATGCTAACTGTGCAAAGCGACCCTAGGGAAACACACTCCTGACATGGACCTAATGCTGCTGTGGGGCAGGACCTGCCCATCACTGCTGCTGGCAGTGCTCCTGCCTGGCTGTGCCAAGGGACTGCAAAGGTGCATGTGGGTTTCCTCCTCGGAGCCTCTGCTCCCCAAAACTGACACATGAGCCGGTCACAGGACTCAACGCTGCATGACAGGGTTTCTCCCTTGGGGAGAAGATTTTATCTACTGTATGTGTTTATCCCACATGCTATAAAACAAAGTATCCCTGCCCATCCTCACAATTTCCTGACCTTAACCCCCTACTCCTTATCGCCAACATTTTAGAGATGAAAAAAAATAGATATACATTTAATCTTCTGTCTGTCATAGCTGTAAATTATGTATTAGAAATAAATATACTTTTAATTTTAGTAATTGATTCATAGATAATTTTTCAGAGCTGTGCTTAATAAAACGAAATTTTTTTTCACTTTTTCTACTGCCGACCAGGTGTTTCATTATATCAAAACCTTTTCTTTGCAAGTTAGAGAATTAGTCTGTAAGGAATTCTTATAACCCTGTTAGTACTAACTGTTCTTTATCTGATTTTTTAATCGAGCGTGAAACCTACAATAATATGTGATTAGCTGTACACAACATGAACTTTTTTCTAGGAAGCGCCACCACAAGAGAGCCAGGTTACAGTAACACCAGGTAAAAGAAATTTTTTTCCTCGTAGAGACGTAGTAATGTTCAACTTACCTGTTTTTTCACTTAGAAAAATAGGCTAGTAAACTATGTCCAATAAGCCTATAACTTGGTTTCCTATTATATAGACAGTTAAGGAGAAAAAGGATGGTGGAAAAGAGAAAAAAATGAAGAAGAAACAGGAGTGGGAGAAGTGAATGAGGAAGGAAAAGAAAGTGAGGAACAGACAGGGGCAAGGGAATGACAGAGGCGCACCCGAACTGGAGAAAGGACAAGAGCGGGGGCGGGGGAGGCAGGCAGGTTCCGGGGGTGCAGAGACCTGAGCAGAAGTAAACTGTTCTCACAGTCCCTGGTCCCAGAGCTGTGGGCACCCATGAAAGGAGCTGCTGTCCCGTACAGGGGCTGAACTGCACTTCACAGCATTCTTAACAGTATCCCTTTGGTCCAGGGAAGGCCCTCTTGTAAAGGGATAATCACCAATCCACGGGGGGACATATGCGGAAATTCTCCTTGGGGCCAAGGCGACAGTGGCCTGAGCTAGCTCACTCAGTCACGGAAGTCTGAGCTGAGAGTCGGATCTGGCTCTCAGGCTGAAGCGTCCCCACACAGGCGGCAATCCCAGGCCCGTGGCCTTTCCCAAGGGCTTACCTCCTCAACCATCTGCTTGACTTTCTTCTGCTGGCAATGCACCATGTCATCTAGGTGTCTGATCCGTTCCCGGAGGCTGGCTGAAGCCGCCTCCAGCTGCTGATACCTAACACAGACAGAAGAAAGAGCAGGTGAATCCTCAACCAAAGCAGCGACAGCAGCACAGAAAGTCCCCGCATGAAAGGAACATGGCCAAGATCAAGACAGGGAGCCTCACGAGGCGCTCTGCTCACTTCGTGTGCACCCTAGGTGATGAGCTACCAGTCAACCGTCCTAACGCAGAAGGAACATAGGACCCTTTCTCAGGCTCCCTCTTGTAAGCTTTACCCTGTGTAAGGACAGTCACTATATTCTCCAGGGGCTGGAAGGGGATTTTCTTGCACCACTTACAGAGATGAGAGGCTCTCTGCTTGGGCCTTAATAAAACATTGGAAATCCAGTGAATTACCGTGATTAGGAAAACAGAGAAGGAGATGAGTCCAGCAACACAACAAAATATCTGAAATCCAGGGGCAGAGTCCTGGGAAGTCTGGCACTACCACTGTTCTGTGCATCATTTACTTTTAGAAAATGGGAAACATGTTGAAAGAACTTCTCTCTGTCAAAACAGAGCAGACCACCTCATAAAGCATTTCATACTTTTTGGGGAAAAAACAGCATAAATTATCTTCTGACTTTGCTTGGTTCATAGAAACCAAAGGAACCAGCAGATGGACTCTCTGGTTCTTTGGGGCCACTGGACCGGAGCACAGACGGAGGGTCTGGCGGTCTGCTCACCACCCCCCATCTCTGCCAGGTCCGCACTATGTTAAAGGTTAGGGAGGATTCCGATAACTCTACAGACTCTGAAACTGCTAAGAGGAAGGAGAACAGGTGTTTTTTCAGTACATACTATCTGGCAGGTAGTACACTCAACAGTCCCCTCACAATAATAAGCCATGCGATGGGCACGGCTAGATCATCATAACCCCTTCTCCCTTTAAAAAAAAGAATTCCCACTTCACAGAAAACAAAGAGTCTCAGGGTGGTTAAGGAAGTAATTTGCTCCAATGCTCAAGGCATCCCAGCCTTGCCTTCCTTCACTAGAGGGCCGTGCCGTGCGTGGCCTCTCTGCCATTTGGTTTCTAGAAGAGGCAGTGCACTTACTGCCCCTGCATTTTCCACGCAGGGCTTTGCCCACTCACAGCCAGAGGACAAAGCACGGTTTCACTGAGGGATGTTTGGAAACAAAGACATTTTAAAATTAGTTTCCACGGCAATGGTATTCATCACTGTTGGTGAGTTTTTCTCTTCAACGAGGGGCATCCTGTGGAGTTCAAGGTGATGGGGAAAATTTACAGCCTGAACTCTGTCCCTTGTGGCAGTCTTTGGTGTGCTCCACGGCACTAACAACCAGCCATGGGCTGTAAGATGTGTCCGGAAGCTCTCAGTCCAGTCAGTGTTTTGCGTGGGTAAGTCTGCAATGAGTGACGAGCAAATGAATAAAAATGCAAGGGCTAAGTGAGCCCACATAGACCCAGCATGTCCACCGTCTGAACCTAGTACAAGACAAAGGGCATCACACCTTACCTCTCCTTGTCAGCATCAGTTATTTCTGCTGACATTTCTGTTTCATGCTCCAGGAGTTGGAGTTGAAGTTGATGGCGTTCCTGAAACAGACAGACAGTGATATTTAATCAGTGGATCCCAGGTTTGCCAGAGAATGTATAGCAAGCAACTCCAGCACAAGTGAATTCAAGTCTATGTGACACCCACTCACCAAGGTCCAAGCAAAGCTCACAAACGTCAGATTTGCTAGTGTGTATTTATAGACATATTTATGAATTAAAGACAAATATCCTGAATAAAGCCATTCAAGTTTTTTTTAACTGAAGTATAGTCGATTTACAATGTTGTGTTAGTTTCTGAGGTATAGCATAGTTATTCAGTTATACATATATATACATATATATGTGTGTATATATATATACCTTTTCATATCACTTTTCATTGTAGACTATTGTAAGTATTGAATATAGTTCTCTGTGCTATACAGTAGGACCTTGTTTGTTTATTTTATACATAGCAGTTATTACCTGCAAATCCCAAACTCCCAATTTATCCCTCCCCACCCCCTTTCCCCACTTTGAACCGTAAGTTTGTTTTCTATGTCTGTGAGCCTGTTGCTGTTTTGTAAATAAGCTCATCTGTCTCATTTAAGATTCCACACATAAGTGATATCATACGGTATTTTTCTTTCTCTTTCTGCAGATCTTTTAAAAAGTATTCCATCAGCCCAGGCTCAGATGTCTTATGAAAATTTGTAGTGCTAAATAGTGATAATCAATACTCTAAATCAGTGGCCTGTCATACTACAAATTCCTTGATTATTTTTTTGAACCATCAAGAGGGTCTGGAATTCTGTAACATCCTATAAATTAACTGGGGTGGTGTTGAAGCAGGCATGTTCACTGGTAACAATGTACTTTGAAAATCAGAATAATGGTCCCCCAATGATGTCCACATCCTGATCTCTGAAATTAGTGATTAGGTTGCCTTACATGGAAAAAGGAACTTTGCAGATGTGATTAAGTTAATAATCTTGAAATCAGGAGATGACCCAGTTGGGCCCTTATAAGAAGGAAGAAGTAGGGCTGGAGTCCGAGACAAAGATGGGGAGATGCTACAATGCTGTCTTTGAAGCTGGAGGATGGGGCCACGAGCCAACAAATACAGGCAGCCTCTAGAAGGCAGAGAAGGCTAGGAAATGATTCTCTGCTAGACCTTCCAAAAAGAACCCAGCCCTGCCAACACCTTGACTTTACAACTTCCGACCTCCAGAACCAAAGATGATAAATTCATGTTGTTTTAAGCCCCTCTGGTGAACTGTTACAACAGTAACAGGAAACCAACACATGTATCAAGCTGTGCACATAGGATCTGCATATTTTGCTGTCTATATGTAAATTCAAAAGTTTCCCTAAAAGAAATGTAGTATAAGAATCTGGACAATTCTTTCTTTAAACAAAGTGGAAAATATTAATTAAAGTGTAGTGTCCATCATCACCAAAACTGCACTGGAAATACGTTACAGATGTTAGTATAATAAATCTCCTTAAAATGGATTTTATCAAATCCTTCTCACTGACTAGGGGGGAGACTGTTTAACTCTAGGTCCTCCTCGAAGCACAGCTCTGCCTCATCTTTGACCTCAGAAATTCTCCCCAACAAGCTGGGACTCCGGACATGGATTCCAAACCTTTTTTCTACCCAAATTAAAAGCAAATCTTTGAAGCGTTAGCCCCCACAACTTCTGAAGCTGTAAGCAGTGGTGGACCAAGGGATAGACCAAAATGGGGGAGCGGGCCAGCCTGGCAGGAAGACCACAGTGCCACCAATGTGTTTAGAACAGTGAAGGAAAACCGACTTTTCAGTGGGGCTTTGTTATTGTTGTTAAATCTCTACAGCAAATGCACATTATTCCTGCCCCAACGTGTTCTGTCACGGGCTGGAAGTTGGGTGTTAACCCTGAAATAACAGTGATCAATCTTGAGCGAGTGAGCCTCCCCTCAGGCTCCCCGAAAAGCTGTTGTAAAGTAGGGCACGGCCTAGTTTACAGCATACTTTAAAATTCTATTTTTTTTCCTAAAATGAGGTACAATAAAATCTTAATAAACGCTGCACAATTACTTCTTACATTTGAATCTACCTAATTACCTGATGAAACCACCCCCGAGATCAAGGAGTAGAAGATTATCTGTTCTGCAAGAGGGGCCTTAAAAGAATTTACTCATTAGGAGAAAAAGGTGTTTTGAACGCAATGCTCAGAAACAGTAAACCAAGGGATATAGCAAAGAAGCCATTCAAAAGCACACAGTTTGCCTTGAGAAGAACCCCCAGATAGGTGAGAACAGGATACAAACTCTGTGGACATGCTGTTCACATAGTGTGTGACAGATTTGGCAGGGTGCCTGCTCTCTCAGATTTATCTCTGAAGGAAAGAAAAAAAACAGTAAATGGGTATATCTAATCTTGGCTAAATAAAGCAAGCATTTCAATAGTCTAAATGGGAAATATTTAGAGAAAGGACAATAGATTTTCAATCACTAAAGAAAAAGCCAAGAGGACCTGGGAATGTTTCTAGTGACACAAATGGTGGCCAGGGGGGCTGGCGTTACCACCTCCCCGGCCTCCCAGCCAGATGCCCCTCACAAGGGCTCCATGTGGACATTGGTGGGGAAAAGCTGGAAACTTTCAGAATCCCAAGGGTACAAAGACACTAACCTAGAGAACAAGTCCAGCTAAAAAAAAAGCTGGTAACAGGAGGCAGACAGCTGGGCAAGTAACAGCACAAAGATCAGAGCCACCCACTTCTGAGCCCCTGCCGTGTACACGCCAGGTGTGGCGCTGGGCACATGGTATGGATTTTTCTCATTTACTCCTCAGAAAAGGCCTAAGAATAGGAATTACTATTATCAGCCTTTTATGGAAGGGGAAACTAAATTTGGAAAAGTCTAGTAACTGCCCACAACTAGAAAGAGAGGCAAGACTCAAACCCTAGGTCTGTCTAATTCTAAAACCGATATTCCTAACCACTCTGTGGACAGTCTCCCTGTGGGGTGACCGCCCACACACCTGCCCCTGCTGCCCGTGCACCCCGCTTCTGTTTGCTGCAGGACAGCCTGTCTCCCCGGGGAGCACTCCTGCTGGTGTAGGAGTGGGGATGCGGGAGAAAGCTCACCCACGTTCTAGAAGATGCCCTCGCTGCCCAAATGCCACTGCTACCACCCCCAACCAAGACATGAGCCCTAACCACGCCATGTCTCTTCCCTTCCATACAAGATAGGATTCTGCTTTCCCAGAGAGTAGAGGTTAAATTGTAATGGATGCTTTATTTGTCAAGTCTTTCCCCAAAAAAGATATGACCTGCAGCAGGAGCCCCCGACGAGCCCCAGAGCGCTCCAGCGCTGAACTTGATGCCTTTCCCACTCTGGTTACACCTCACTTGTCGGGGGCCTGTTGAGGAGCTTCTGCTGCAGATGTCACAGGTCAGCCCAGATGTTGACCCTGCTCACACTGTCACTCCTCTCCCTCTGTCATCAGCCTGGAGAGTCCCAGCATCCAGCATGAGCTCCCAGATGCTAACAGGTCCACAGACTCATGCTGCTGGAGAGCCACTTTCCAGAAACCAGCCACAGCTCCAGTGCTCCACTACCTCCACTCCCCCAGAGTCAGCTGTCACCTGCTCCAGGTCACCCGCCCTGTCCCTTCCTTCCCTTCCTTTTTTCTTTCCTCTTTCCCACCCTGCCTTCCCTCTTCTCCACTTCCTGTCGAATTTCTGGTCTCCCTCCTGCCCTTCTCCAGACTGGCTCGTCATCTCAGCTGAACTGCCTTCCACAGGCCTCCCCCACCCGCACCCATCAGCCTGCGAGCCCCACCCACAGACCCACAAAGAAATGTGGCGTCCCCCACTCGGACATGTGGTGTCAGAGAAAAGCCAACCCTTCAGACCGAAGCCCCAGAACAAAAGGCGTGGTGTCCCATGTAACATCTAAAGAGGGCTTGTCTGCTCAACAAGTAAACTGAGTTCATGCCTGGGGCCCCAGCCAAGCAGGCCTGCTAAAATATTAATTTTTATAAATAATCTTACAGGTAATATTTTTTGCAGCATCCAAATCATCACCATGGGAGAAATTAGAACTTCCGGACTTCCGTATACTTTATTTTGCAGTTTTGTTTTTGTTTTTTGTTTCTTTTTTAAGTCACAGATTGCACGGATGAGAAGGATCTGTAGTGACGGCTTCTCATACCTTCAGACAGGCCTGCAGGGAACTGCAGGACCACAGAGGAGGCCGGGCAAGGGGACCACAGGGGCCCGAAGCTGTGTGTTACCTTTTCCATCCGCTCAATCAACCTGTCCAGCTCCCCAATCCTCTGGTCCTTCTCCTCTAGGCTGATCTCTGCCGCTTGCATCTTTTTATTGGCTTCATCAATGGCTTTCAGAAAGCTATTGGTTTCTTCCTGCAAAAGAAATGCACTCTCCTCAGCCATGCAGTCCCTACCAATCAGGCTCCGAACAGCTCAGGCCTTGCTAAATCATTGTGATTCCTTAAAAGTATGACGTGGGGGCCTAGAAGTGCCCCACAGACCATAGACTCAAATTCTGTGGTTCTGGTTCTCACCTGTGAATAAAGACGCATCACATGGCTTTTTACTGGGCTTAGTTATTTTTTTTCTCCTATTTTCTCTTGAGTCTTGATGTCTAAAAAGAGCCTGCAAATATTACTTATCCCCTGACTAGGTGCTCAGAGTGTCACCGTATCTGCCAACATAAAGGGAATTAGGGCTGGATCTGGAATTGAATGCAGAATGCCCAGATCTTTCCCCCGTACTGCAAAGCACCAACTCAGTCCGTCAGTCAGCACACTGATTAAGCCTGGGAGGACACAAGATAAGGCAGAATGGAGTCCTTGTCTCCAAGGAATTTATGTTCTTCTAGAGAAGCCAAGACGTGAGACGTGCGGCCCAGGTCTAGTAACAGGGCCCAGAGGATCCCACGGCAAAGGGAGAGCGGGCTCCCCAAGGACACTTCTAGCTGCGTGAGCGGGGAAGACCTCATTTGTGGGGAGGGTGGCGTTTTTAAGGCTTTGGGGGAGCTTGGGTAGGATCGAGGATGGGGAAGGAGGAAGGGCACCACTGCAGGGAAGCCCAGGACCTGCCTGGATGCTGGAAATGGTCAGACTAGCTAGAGAAAGGGGTGCGAGGAGAGACAGAGACTGGGGACCACTCCGGGCAGGGAGGCGGGTGAGTAGAGGGAGGGGAGGGGAGCGAATGGGTAAATAATAAATTCCTCAACCCGTCTCCTCTGTTAGAGTCCACTAACTCACCTGGGAGCAGAACCCTCCCAGTTACAGCTCACCGACAATAATGAAGCCCAGACTGTCGTGACTCCATCGGCGGCGAGCGCATACCCACCAGGAGCGCCTCCTTCTCCGCACTGTGCCGCTGCTGCTCTTCGCGGAGCTTGTCCTCGTATTGGCTGTACAGCTTCCTGGTCATCTCTCTCATCACCTCGGCGTTGGCCTCCTGGGAGCATTCCACCTGCAACGAGACTCACGTCAGAGCTGCGGCTCTGGCGGGTTCCAGGGGAATCCGTCCCTTTCGCTCTGTCTCAGGCGTGGACTCACAGAGGAGCCAGGGTTCTGCAGGAGACAGGCAGCAGGAACTAACGGGGAACGGGACGGCAGGAAGAAGGCAAAGGGGTGATCGGGTGCACAGAAAATAAACAGCAGCACCTTACACTCATTTATTTGATAACATCAGGAAAAAGTGCTCCACGTGAGTAAATTTTCCAAAGGCAGACACATACCTGAGTATCAACACTCCCCCCAGATTTAATCATTTTTAAACTGAATGCTCTCCAAAATGTGTCCAAGCTCCACTGTCTTATTAACCCCTTTCTTCAGTGACTCTTCCTGTCTAATGTTCTTTTGCTTTTATTATCAGTTTGAACAAACCTTTTTCTCTGGTTAATATATCCACACTCTAATTAGCATCAGAAAGATATGCTGTTTTAATTCTTGAATGTTCTGTTGTAGGGCTGAAAATAAGATCACTAGGTTATCAGAATTGGGTCAGAGTAGGATAAACTATAAAATTAACAATTTATACCTTATAATATAAATTTAAAGAAATTTTTTAAGTTTCCTATAGGAGGAAGGAGGGATTACGAGAAAAAAGATATTACAGATATAGATGCTCTAATTCTGAATATATTTTGTTTTGTAGACTTGAGTTTCAAACCAAGTAAATAATTTATCTGTTATAAAAATCAAATTTCAAACAATTATCTACCAAGATCATTCACTGGGAAAAGAATAGCCTTTTCAACAAATGGCACTGGGGACAATCAGATTGGTCACATGCAAAAGAATGACACTAAAAAAAAAAAAAAAGAATGACACTGGATCCCTAATATACCATATACAAAAATTAACTCAAAATGGATTAAAGGCTTAAACATGAAAGCCAAAACTACAAAACTCTTAGAAGAAAAACATAAGGTAAACCTTCGTGACCTCTGATTAAGTGATGGCTTCTTAGGTATGACATCAAAAGCACAAGCGACAAAAAATGGATAAATAAGACTTTACCAATATTCAATATTAAAAACTGTGCTTCAAAGGATGTTATCAATAAACTGAAAAGACAACACAGAGAGTGGGGGGGCAGTATTTGCAAATTACATATCTAATACTTGTATCTGGAATATATATAAAGACTCTTACAACTCAATAATAAAATATACATAACCCAATTTAAAAATGGGCAAAGGATTTGACAGACACCAGAGAAGACATACAAATGGCCCATAAGCACAAGAGACAATGCTCAACATCACTAGTTATCAGGGAAACGCAAAACTGCAGTGAGCTACCACTTCCCCTCCACTTGGACGCTGTAACCAGTAAGACAGAGAGTAATGCGTGTTGACGGGGATGGGGAGAAAACAGAATCCTCCTACGCGGCTGGTGGGAGTGTAAAATGGTGCAGGTGTACCTACAGGTTACCTTCCATATTGTTTGTTTGGCTTTTTCCCCCATGTGCATTTATTAATTAAAAAATTTTTTTAAGTTAGAAAGCAGGGAGGCCTTTGAAGAGAAGCTGCCACGTGGAGTTGAGGGCACCCCATTAGTTGCACTGGCCAATCAGTCTCTAGGAAAGACTTATGCTTGTGTAAGAAATCTGGACTCAATGCTTTCCGTACCTTTGCACTTCCCCAAATGTTGCCTTTAGAAACATTGCCGCCTGGCTCAGGGGACCTTAAGCTGGGGGCTCCTGGGGGGCTTGCACAGGCCCAGCTTAGGAGATGAGAAAAAACAGCAGGCTTATGTTGAAGGTGGCTCATGTTTCCTTTCTGCCCAGGCCCTGCCCTCGCCTGTGAACTTCAGGCCACTGATACTAAGCTTCCGAAGGTTTCCTCGTGTCTCTCCCTTCCAGCTTATTGCTTGGTCAAGACTGCTGAGCTGGCTGGGTACCCAACCTCTGGATAAGGAAGGTGTACTGCAACCTCCATAGGCTGCAGGGTGTTCACTTCAAAGACTGGCCCGAAGTCGCTCTTGATGCCCTCTGATTCTCCCTTCTCATCACTAGGCACTTTGAAGAAGCCACAAAACGGGAACTCCTGAACAGAGATTATCGTGAGCTGAGAGAGACCCAGTGTGTCCTGCACCCCATCGCCACTTTAGAACAGGTTCTGTCCCTCACGTCCTGTTTACTCAGCATCCAGGTCGTATGAAATACTCTCAGTCCTGTAACTTTTTAAAATGATTATGTTGGGGATAAAGGAAAGTATTAATCTCTAAAACAGGCACATGTAGGCCAGATTTAGAGACCTGGTCTCCCCAACACCACAGCACCCCTGGAACAGACAGGAGAGCACAGCACAGGTGCACAGAGCAGACAGTGGAATGAATTGCTTGGTAAAGCTCCTACACTGAGGATAGGACTTGAAACAGACATTTCAGACTTTCTCAGCCACAACCCCCCCCTTTTTTTTCAAAGTAACTCTCACCCAGAAATATAATACATGCAAGAGTAAGTGGAAGTCCAGCCCTGTTCGAAGAGAAAGCGAAGGGGACTCTGGCCCCTCCCCTCCCCTGGTGGCCGTGTCTGGCCAAGTGGATGGTGACCGCACAGCCGCGGGCCGCAATGAGAGACCATGCAGCCCATGCTCGCCTTCCAGCCCTCCCTGGGCAGCCCTTAGAGAGGGGACCACTGTGTTCCCCTAACTGAATGCTCAGCACCTCCTTTCACTCCCGCACGTACTCTGGTTTGAGCAATAAACTACGTGGAGACACCACACATCAGGCATCTTCTCTAGCACAGCCTAAGACCATGCAAACCACAGTCTGAAAACCAGAGACTTAGATGAGAACAGACTCACTCAGGAAATCACGTGAGTGGCTTCCGTGAGCCACTCGTGGGACTGCTCCTGCACTGGGGAGGAAATCGACCCCTGCTTCAAATTTGGGAGGAGCACCAACAACCTCCGGGGCCTTAGAAGCCGAGCGGAGGACCAAGCACAGCCTGGTGGGCAGGAGGGACACTGCCCAGGTCCTTGGTTACCCACCCGTTTTCTTCCTGGCTGCCCCTCAGCTCTTTGCTGTCAAATCAGACAGAAAGGCCTCAGAACCTCAGAGAAAATCTAAACAGTGAAGCTTCTGAGGTCCCAGACTGGTAGGCATCCCAGGTGCCTTCTTGGTACAGAAGAGCAGTGCCCGGATGACTGTCTCGGCAGCCCCTAAGGCCACTGGGGCCAAGGCAGGAGTGCGCCACGGTGGGGTATACATGGGCACCCCCAATCTGGGCTGGCAGCTGTGAACACAGAAACCCCTTCAGGGCCTTCAAGTCAAGCCCTGTGGGGTTGGCCACAAAAGGGTGGGAAATGCAACAAAGAAGACAGCAGAGACAAGAAAATGGGAGAGCTGATGGGGGAAGAGAGGAGAGAAAGGTGAGCAGGAACTCTGCGCTCCTGGACTTTACCTTCATTTTCAGCAGCTGGTTTTCAACCTGCGCTACCTCTAACTGCCTCTGCTTTTCCCGCAGCTTCTCCACGGAGGCTTCATATGTCTGCTGCAGACTTCGGATTTGATCCTTAATGTTGCTATTTTCCAAAGTAACATCCACAAGGGTTTTCTGTTGGGATGAAAATAAAAACAAAACCAGATCCAGTGGTGCGAGAACACATGGCCAGAGTCACGCCCCGGGATGTCCCTTTGTCATCAGCTGCTGAGCTGGACATCAGCCCGCAGGAGCTGCAAGGCCGGGACCCCGATGTCTGAACGACTGCGGCCCCATAGCGGTCAGCAGGCCTGCCCTCCGTGGCTGGGTGGGCCAGCCAGCCCCCTCCATGGCACCCCATAGCTGCTGCCAGTACCACCTGCTGCTGCCCAGGATGGATGGGAATGGTTAAAAACCTTTTCCAAGGAAAAGTGTTCATAATACATCATTTCACATAGGAAAAAAAATGAGTTTGAAAATAGTAAGTAGAGAAGAATCCCATTTGGAAAAAAAATGCATAAGCATGTTCAAATGTGTTCATGCACAGGAGGGAAAAAAAAGACTAGGAGGAGAATCACTGAAACCCCAATAAGAAGTTTTCACGATGGGATAGGATTATGGATGGTGTTTCTTTTCTTCTTTGTATTTTCTATATTTTCCAAATTCCCAAATTGAAATCGGAAGACAAAATCGGTGTTGTGTAGAATGGAGACCCTCCCCTTTTTCCTCAAACGGGCTGTTCCCATATGTACTTATCGAGACGACCTGCCATGACAACGTGCTTGAGGTTACCATAACATCTGCAGAGGCTCCACCTTCCTCCCTCAGGCAGAGAAGGGCAGTGATGAAGGGAGAACCAGGGAACAGAGTGTGTGACTCAGAAAAGTGCATGACAGATGTCAAAAGCCTGTTGATTATTGCTCTAGGCCGCCCGCTGGGACAGGAATGTTTAATACTGCTGCTATTCCATGCTTCAGATCACCTGCTGAACTCTCCTTCCACAGAAATGGCGTCTACATCTCCAGAATTCCTGTCACTGGACACAGACTTATGGGCCCCTCCTACCACCTCCCCGAGTCACTGACAGCTTTATATTAGAAGATCTGGAAACTCTGGTATCAGACACACTTTCTAACATCTGAGTCCTCTTTGTAAATGACGCGTCTCTAAAGCTCCCCCAACTCTGCAGCCTCCACTTTGGATAATTAGACTCAATCCTAAACCTACCTGAGTCAGGAGAAAGGATTTTCAATGGTGGTAAATAGACATGAAAGAAAGTACAGAAGCCACTTGGAAACCAGAATCCCAGAACACTGAAGCTGCAAGGAGCTTTAGAAGCCACCTGGCCCAACCACCCCGCTCCAACCGCCCCTGGCTTTTCAGAGCCCAGTATCGTGCTCATGAACCTGTATCCGGACCAAGAGAGCAGGGCTGCAGCCCTGGCTCTGCCACTAGCTAGACACCTTGTTCAAGTCATTTCTCTCTGTTGGCCTCAGTTTGCTTACACAAAACAAGGGGACTGGGGATCATCTCAACAGTTCTTTCCAGCTCTGACAATCTAGAAAACCAAACCAACCAAGGATCTGGTCTTATTGTCAGTAACAATGAAAATGGGGTAGACTGGACAACAGAAGGGGTCAGAGCCTTGCAGAAGAAGCCAACTACTTCAGACCAGTTGGGTTTCCTGGCCATGGGATGGCACCTTTCCTTCCTCCTCTTCCTCCTCCCCTTGCCTTTTTTTTTTTTTTAAGACAATGGTTTTTAATCTTTTCATTATAAGGCTCCTCTGTCTGCCCTGGAATGAGACTAGCCCATAACTAGGAATCGGTCAGGGGGCCCTGGGTTAGGGTTGACCCTGTTCTAACAGTTGACCTGAAGTAAATGCCTGGACTGTCAGCGGTGTGGACAAAAAATGTTGCCTTCTATTCCAGTAAACAAAGAATGTTGCCTGCCATTCGGGTAAACGAATTTTCCCCACCATCAAACCATCAGCCAGTGCTGTCACACCCCTCACCCCTCCAAAGATGCACCTGAGGGGAATTCAGGGTGGAAAAAACAGGATACTGGCCCTGGACAGTTAAATTGCACATCAAAGAAGTCACTTCAATGAGCCCAGACTTGTATTTTTTCCATACATAGGAAAGCACTAAAAATCATTAACTTAAGATGTCTGATTTTTATGATTAACTATAATCTTTACATGTTTGACTACATGGTTTTGGGTTTTTGGTTTGTTTTTTTTTTTCCATCAAAAAGAATCCTGTATGTCCTGGCTCCTCCCTTACCTCTTCAGAACAGTCCCTCAGAGCTACCTCAGGACTGACTCGAGGGCTTAGCAGTCCTTTGCGAAGTCCCTGAATAAAACTTAACTTACAACTTTTAACTACATTTTTCTCAGTCAACAGTGGGATGGCAAATGAAAAGTATGATGGGGAAGAAAACCTCGATACCAACCAGATCTGTATGCAGGTGAGGGACAGCATTTCCTGGTTGGCCCTGAGTGAGGAGATGTCCATGAGGGGAGGAAGGGGAGCCTGGGTGAGCCCCCTGGATGGCAGAAGGAAGGGAAAACAAAGGCTACTGAATGAGCCAGATCCAAAGTAGGGCTTGGCCTGAGGCCAGGGGAAAGCTGGCATGAACTATGGAGAGCCAGGAAAAGGGTGGGACACGGAGGCCCCACCAGAAATGGGCCTCCCAGACAAATCCAAACACAAGGCCCACCCAGAAGCGTGGTGGGACCGTGGCCCAGTTTTGCTCTTGGCACCACTGCCCAAACAGCTGTTAGTAGAGAATACCAGATCCTAGCGGAAGTGGATAATCTCAGCATGAAACTCTGTTTGCTTATCTAGCAGATTATTTATAGAGAACCAGAAAGGATGTGAAATCGCTTGTGGAAACTTCAAGAGGAGGGTAGAAAGCTAATAGCCAAAGAAAGGTGGAAGCGGGCAGAAACTATTGTTTACATGTTTGGAAATTAAAGCCAAGGGAAGCTGCTTCCGGGGAATATAATGTTCTTCTCTGAACATTTTCAAGTTAATTTGCATGTTGGATGGGGGGCTCCATTGGAAGAGCAATGGGCAACATCCAAGGGGTTAACTCCTAGCAAATCAAACTGATCAAGACAGCAATCACCTTAAAGTGGGCTGACACACACATTTCATTTGCACAAATGTAGGGTTCTGGCTCTTTTTATTTCTCTGCCAGGTACTATAAGATGTTTTTTGGAATGCATATGATCTCTTTTAATGCAAAATAATTTCTAAATTGGGAAAAAGTGCTAATAGCCTTTAGGAGTTGTCATGAATGAAGACACACTGCCTTTGGTTACGTCTGTCTTCTCTGTGATTGCTGGAGCTTCTCGAAACACTGGGCTTCGGGGAGCCAGCTGATGTGCTGTTTCAGGCACTGACACCTAAGACCACTTGGGGATCTAGTGGATTACGTGACATCTTGATCTCTGAACTCAGGATCTAAACCCCCATTTTAATAAGAGCAGAAACAACTCCAGCTCCAAGGTGAAGAGTCTCAGCTTGGAAGCCCTTCCTTCAACCTCCTTCCTTCACTGTCTTCCTGGCTCAGCCTTGACTGCAGCCATGTGTAAAGGATTCTCAATAATGCCTTACTTTTCTACAAAGACTAGGGGCCCACTTGTGGCTAAGCACGCCTGCACTGTCACGGGGGACACCCAGGCCACCAAGGGGCAGATGAATACCTGCAGGCTGATGGAGTCCGACGCCAAAGCCGAGTTCATGGCATTGAAACTGTCCAGGGCTGACGACTGTGTTTGGATGTGACTCTCCAGGTAGCCCTGCTGAGCCTGGGAGACCTGGACAGATGGAGGAGACGGTTACACACAGCCAGTCCACACACACTCACAACCACCTCCCATCCGGCGGGGACTTGCTCCCGACAGCAGCCACATCCACGTCAACGGTACTTCAAGTACAGCTTTAAATTAACAAGTCAACTTCGGCATGACCCGAGAGTAGAAAGACAAGGCTGCTCTTCCTCTGGATAATATTCACACGTGCCCCCACAGGGCCTCACTCAGTCCTCACAACACTACGTGGCAGCCACAACGTTCCCTTTTAAAGGGAGGAAGCAGAATCAGAGTTAAGGGGTTTGCACACAAATAGCTAAGTGGCACAGCTACCTCCAGAACCAGAACCCAGCTGGAATACCTTCCTGAGCCATCCCGCTCTTCCTCCTCACCCAGGAAGGAACGTCCTTTGGGCTCACCCAGTTCTCAAGAGCTGTGTTATGCTGTCTTTGTTGGATGTGTGTTTAACATGTTTGTGAGTGTTTCATCAGAGACCAGTCTTAAGGTCAACCTTAAAGAAGGGCTGGATACAGAAAGGCCAGGAGGCGGCAGAACCGGGGTAAGGTTCTGGGAATGCTCAGGGGAGACCTGGGCGGACTGCGGGCACCACGGGGAGCAGCCAGGCACGAGAGAGCAGGAGGTGCACAACTGGGAGAGGGAGGCAGAAGGGAAACGGCAGGCCAGGACCCAGAGCAGGAGGCGTGCTCTTGCTCAGCGTGTTCACGTGGCAGTACGTTAGCACCTTAACCCGCCTGCAGTCCATGGTGCGGCCTGGAGGAGGAGAGACTGTGGGCAGAGAGCCGGCGCTCCTGTGACAGTCCTAGCATGAGAATGAGGGTGTGCAGGAGACGGCAGTGGAGAGCAAGGGGCAGAGACCTGTTTAGGCATCTACTGCAAATCCAATCCTCTGGCTTTAATTACAGTCATTAGTGTCAGTGGACGGCAGGGTGAATTTCCAAGGGTGGTGAAAATTTCACAAACCTCCTCCTCTTTGTCAGTGAGAATGGGTTAGGTGGGTATGTTTACATAACCTCACCCCTATAATCAAGGCAGTAAGACTTACTTAAGCAGACAATTTCACAACCCGGCCATGAACTAGACTCTAACACATGACTGCTGTGACCGTGCTTCTTCCTTGCAGACGTTAAGGGTCATGGAAAGCATGTCATACATAATGGACTTTTTTTTTCCTTCAAGATTATTAATCAAAAATATTAAAAAAAAATTTTTTCTCCCATAAGCATTTGCTTGATTAAACTAAAGGAAAGTTATTTTTTCTTAAATTTTTGAGTAGGTGATACATTCACAGAGTTCATCATTTTAAAAGTAGAACAGGTACATGCTAAAATAAATCTCCCTTTCACCCCTGTCCCATTGCTCTGTTACCACCTCACCCACTCTGCACTTGGCTCCACTCAAGCAGGAACCACTGTTAATTACTTTTGTGACATCCTTCGAGTAACTTTTTGTGCACATGTGAAACAATCTGGACGTATTTATTTCCCCCTCTTGGATTACGTAAATGTTAGAACACTATACATGATTATTTCCCTGTATCTTGCTTTTTTCACCATCTACTCTATATATCTTTGAAATTTTTTAATCTCTCTTTCTGAAGAGCTTACTCACTTTTTTTTTTTTTTTTTTGGTTTTAGAACTCTGTGTATTGTACTGTAGAGATACAATTTATTTTACTTTCCACTTCTTAATAGACATGCAGGTTTCCAATCTTACTATTATAAACAGAGCTTAACAACTAAATTCATACATATGTCATTTCACATATGTGAGGATTTATCTATGGAATAAATTTTTAGGAATAAAATTGCTGAGTCCAAGGAGGTAGGCATTTGCAATTTGGGTAGATACTGCAAATTACATTCCAACGAGCAGCCTGCCTGCTCCCCCCTAGCACCGCTCCTGCAGCGTCCGGTCCCACTCCTGCAGTTCTGCTAGTCCTCTAGGTAAAAAGGACAAAGCAGGACTGTTTGAGTTTCTCTTACTCTGAGAATGAGGCAGAGCATCCTGTCATACATTTAAGGGTCGTTATCGCTCCTTCACTGTAAGTTATCTGTAACAGATACCATGCCTGTTTGTATGAGCTGTGGCCTTTTTCTTCTTGACTCATGGGTGCTCTTTAAATACTCAGGATATTAGCCGAGTGTCTATGATATGAAGGCAAATAACTTTTCCCAGTTTGCCCCTTGCCTTTGACTTCAGTGTCTCTGCCAGCACTGGTTTTCATTTCAATGTAGCCAAAGTTGTATCAGCCTTTCCTTTCGTGGTTTTGGGATTGCATGTCATAGTCAGAAAACACCTTCCCCTCTTGAAGAGTATTAAAGGATTCACATGTATTTTCTTCTGACACTTTTAAGTTCCATTTTAGCATCTAGAGTCTTTGATCTATTTAGAATTTATCCGGATATAAGTCTGTCCCAAGAGAACACAGTGACTGGTCCCTTTGCCTCCCTTTATTTCAGATGCCACATTTATCATCTGTTGGGGTGTATTTCTGAGCTTTTATTCAATGATGTCTGTTTATGTGCTGACACTATGCTATCTTATTCTCTGAGGCTTTCTCAATTTCTCATAACATTAATAGGGCTATTCTCTTTCACTGCCCTTTTTTCCCCAGAATTTCCTCAACTCTTCATGTTTGTTTTCTATATACCAAGGAATCACCTAATCTAGTTGTAAATAAAAAATAAAATAAAATAAAATAAATAAAATAAAATAAAATAAAATAAAATAAAATAAAATAAAATAAATAAAATAAAATAAAATAAATAAATAAAATAAATATGTTGGTATTTTTATTGAATTTTATTAAATTTGTGTATTAACTTGAATGATACTAACATATTATAATGCTGAATCTTCCTTTCTAGGTACATGGTGTGTCTTTCTACTTGTTAAAGTTTACGTCTAGGTATTTGGTATTTTTTATGTAGCTGTTATTTTCTCTGGGTTTTTTGGGGGTTTTTTTTTTTGTTGTTGTTGTTGTTGGGTTTTTTTGGTATACTGAAACCTATTTGTTTGTGTCTGTTAATCATTTATCTTGCTACCTTACACAATTCTTTTGGATTTATAGTAGTTTTTTCATTGGTTCACTCGAGCCTTCTGGGTATATAATCATACAGTTTATAAGCAGTGATAGCTTTGCGTCTGCCTGTCCAGTTTATAAACGTCTGGATTTCCTTCTCCTGTTTAACTCCATCGGCTAGTCTCTCCAGGACAGTGCTAAGGAATAACATGACAGCTGGCTTCCTTGTCTTGTTCCCGCCTTTGGAGGGAATGCTTCCAATGTAAAGGCTGTTCTTGACCCCAGAGTTTTCCTTCAGATACTAAACTCCATTCTGTGACAAAATTCCCTCAGTTCTTTTAAAATATGAGTCGATCCATAAAAAACCAATGTACACTCAAATACCTTCAGGGACTAGCACCTGAGGGGGCGTTCTGCTCTAGCATCCTGCTGAATTTCCAAGTCACTGAGATGTTGACTTACTGACAGTTCCTGGGTGAGCTGTCGAATCTTCTGTCTCATTTCATCATAGTCCCCATACATTCTCTTCCTCACTTTTTCCAAAGTGGCTCTCACCTGCAGCCCACAAAGATGCTAGTTAGACAGCCAGCTACAACATTTTCATGTGAGATTTCCAAAACGTTTAAGAAACCCTCATGAGAGAAGGACCTCACACAAAAACAGTCTCAGAAGAAGACAATCTGGGACAGTTAAGGAGAACATCACTCCTGATAGCCAGTTGGAAGCCAAGGGAATTATCCAAATAACAAGGATAATAATACATACACATATATTATGATTACATAAAATTATAATTATTAATAAATATTGATTATACAAATAAGAAGCTCTAAAGAAAAACCGGTTTGTTGACATTTACCTGCCACCCTCAAAACCATATTCAGGCTAGATTTTCCCGTTTCCCTACCATACAGTTTTATAGGTAGAAAATTTTTAACAAGTTGACCTTGTAAAAATATGGCTAGGAGAACCGGAAAACCAAAAGCCAACTCTAGTTTCCCCTATCTTGGTTCTGACTGCCAGAGAGTAATTAAATGTCTGGGATGTGAGACAGGAAAGTATGAGCCCATACATGTGAGAGTCAGTTCCCCAATAATCACCAATACACAAGGCACTCAGTATAAGAAAAGTCGAGGTGACCCCCCTAAACACTTAAGTTTAAGTTTCTCTATAGTCCCACTTCCAGAGGAGTAATGGGGCCTTGTACATTTTTTTTAAAGACAAAAACCCTAACGTGTAGTCTCTGTCTCCTCCCTTCTTCTGGTGCCCCCTAGGATGGACAAAGAAATCAGGGATCCTAAACAGAACAGGGAGTCTCAAGGGAGCCTCTGGAACGTCTATCACTGGAGAAGCTCAAAGGCAGACTTGGTTAGAGTGACGGGTATGCCAGGGACAGCACATGGGGACTTAGTTTTGAAGCTGTGTTTTAAACTAGACTACATGTTTATGGGGTGACTGAATATTGGTGGAAATTTCGGGGCAGGAGAGAGAGGGCAAGTCAAGACACCAAGCTTTCCCCAGATGAATTCTAATGATAGGGTCTACTTTCTTGCTATTAACTACAAACATTTCGGGGAAATGAGGCCAAAAGCACAACCTTTCACTCTGGGCAGGCAGGATGGCTTTCGTCCACGGCCCTGACTGGCTCTCGGGCTGCTCACCGGCGGAGAGTGGGTGGAGTTGCATGTCACTCTCATTGGCAAAAACTGCAGGAAGCCAGCTAAGCCAGAGTCACCCACTCTCAAGGGAGGGCAAACAAACCCATTAACACAGTCAGGAGTGAGTAGCCAGGGTGGATCTGAAGCCAGCTCTAGAAGGTGGGACCTGGAAATTAATTTAAGTTGCAGATCATGCTGGAGGTTGGCAATTCAGGTCAGAAACAGCCCTGTGACCTGGGCACCTGATGGCCTGGGCCTGCAATCTTGTCTTGGGCAATCTGCAACTCTCCCTCTGCTTAGAAGGTCTACCTCTGAAGTTGCGCCATGTTATCTGGAGCACATCACTGAGGGAGGTCTAAGCATTTCCATGAGAAAAATACAGGAGACTAGGAAGATGTAAGCTGCTCCTCTACAGGAAAATTAGGAATGGAGTTCTCTGAATGGTTCAAAATGATCTCTGGGGGTTGGACGTCTGGGGATCTTAAGTTAGTAATTGTCATACATGTTCTGCATGTCTGTGTATGAGTGTAGCTTCTCTGGCTTTTCTTCATTTTCTCTGTTAAGCATTTATTATCTTTGGAAATCAAAACAAGATTATTTTTTATTCCTTAGAATTACACAAGTATCCAAATCTTTTGAGATACATTAAAGAAGGTGCCCAAAGCATTTATTATTCTTGGTATTTGATTAAGAGATGTTCTTTTCGATAACTCAAACAAAAGCTGACAACATGTCTTTGTGCTTTATCTGCAAACCCACCAAATTAAATAGGGCACATGGAGCTAGAAGTTTGGACTGCAGGGGTCCTTTCCCAGCCCCCATGATCTATCCATACAGTTGTCCAAATTTGTACATTAGGAGAGTCCAATGTTATAAGCAAAACCACTTAGGAGCCTCTTATCACGCATGGACGGAAGAAGCCGTTTGGCCTCCAGTGCATCCTTACTTAATCGCATCTGGAAGCTCACGCTAAGCCTCCCTGCAGAACTCCATCTGTGCTTTCAACATCACCATGAAGATCTGTAGGAACATTTCCATCCAAAACGACACCACTAGGAATTGTTTCAAAAAGCCTTGTCACATCCGTATCAATGCTTCCAACTCCACCCTCTAATGTGCTATGAAAAGATTATATAAACCAGAAAAAAAAATCCTTAACTCACGTCTTTGATGTAGTTCATCTCTTCTTTCAGCTGATTGGTGGTCCACCCATACACCACCATCTCCTTCTGCTGATTCTGATCTGATCTTCGCACCACACCATAGACAACACCCTGAGGGAGTTTCCTGGTGGGTTCTCCACTGCGCGGGTCATGATGCTAAAAGAGAGTAGGAAGAGAGACAGGGATAACGACTGACGTCTTCGGCCACGTGGAGACAGCTGTCGTATCGGGGCCACCGAATGTGGTTATGCAGGTGGTCCCCAGCACTGGGGTGCCTGGCAACGGGGAGAGCAGCCAGCAGAAATCCAGCCTGGTCTCGCTCACCAAGTCACATCTGTCACGGGCTCAGCCTGCCTTTACCCTGGAGGAACAGCACCTTTCCCTAATTTCTACCAAAGCCCTATCCCCTTACCTAGTGGTGCAGCTGCAGGGCCCCGTCTTTCCAGAGAAGGCGCCTTCTCACAGAGGTGCCAGTTGGACGTGCACCATCCCTGATAACAAAAGTGAGTGTCTGAACTCTCACATTCTTGGTAATGCTGTTTTTCTCTTTATACCGGCTCCTCTGAAATGACTTCATCCTTATCACTAACTATGTGGCCTGAAATGCATGAGTCTGATACATACAATGGAAGAATTCTGGCAGCCAAATTGTCCTCCAAGGTTAGGGCTGACCCTGGAGCCAGTTCTGAGGAAGGAAGGTGGGGTCACCTGTTGTGACCATTCATGAAGTATTTCTGAAAAGCCAGGCAGAGGCAGCATGACTTCACTCCAAATAAATCTTCCACTCCTTAACTCCCTCAGTTAAAACTCCAATTGGTGTTGAAATGCAAATACCCTTGGGAAGAGGGAACGTGTCCCAGTCCTAACACACCTTCACAGAACGAAGCCTCAAGAAACAGGAGGAAGGGAAGTTAAGATGTGTTCAGCACCTACTATAAGCTAGAAATGTTCCCTACATGTTTCGTCGTCACCACCATGCTGTGAGGCAGTGACAGTCCCCTGTACTTTATACCTGAGAAAACTGAGGTTCAGAGAGATTGAGTCTCTTGCTTATGGTCACACCTAGATTTAAGCCCAATTCTGTCTGACACTAAGGATATCTCCCCACACTGCCAGCTTTGTTAGATGCATAGGGATAGAGCAGGCCTTCACGACACAGAAGACAAGGGACGGGAGAAACTCCAGATGAGGAACTAGACTTCACAGACAAATCAGCCTACATCCAATCTTCCTTGGGCTGACCGAGCCTGGGACAGAAGGCTGAGTGCATTCCATGTCAGCAACTCTGCTCCTCTACTCACTTTTAAACCACCTTGGCATAAATTCTTTCTATGCACTTGCAAAGTATCGTTGACATAGGAGACTATAATTTGCATTTTAAAATCATTCATTTGTGGCAGAATAATAAGTACTCTGTGAGCCCATTCAGCCAAAGTTTGTAAAAGTAAAGCAAAGTTAATACAACAAATTTTCCATCGTAATGACCTCTAAGGAGGAGACAATGAGGAGGAGCAGGGATGCTGGAGACCAGATGACATTCGATTTTTTTCTTTATACCCTTATGTATTGTTTGTTTACAATGTGAGCTTTTTAAAGAAATAACAAAACAATGTTTTCCACTCTTCTGCACAAACTTGGAAAGAGAGCAAGTATGAGGGTGGGATGCTCTGCATTTTCTTCTGCAAAATGCTTCCACTCAAGTCCCTCATCCTTAGGTCCCACAGGCACTGAGGCAACCCTTGAAGTTGGGAGCTAAGTTTCGGTGAATGGGGGTTAATGGCTGTCAGTGGAGTGAGAAGCTGGAATTAGATATCCCTGATTACTACCCAGTTCATTAGGAAGAGGAAAAGCGCTAATGAAACTCCCCACATACCAGAAAACAAAGGCACACTCTTTCACGAACTCCACCCAGTTCCTGAAAAACAGGCTGATGCTGACCTAAGGCTTTGGGGAAATGCTTTTCTGCAAAGCAGAGGCTTTCACAGGTGGACTGGCTTACAGGAAAATGCTCAGGTGGCCGGATACAGAGGACTGTGCCTCCCCACGCATGCGGGAGGTGAGGACCACCACTGATGGAGGCCAACACAAACACGTCAAGGACAATGAGGTCTGCGGAACATCGCCCGAGAGGTCACAGATCTGAAAGCTACACACGTGGAAAGCTATCGAAGATCCATGAAGTAAAAAATAATAAATTTCATATTCCCATCTTTGGTTTAAAAAATGTGCATCTGAGTATATGAAGCACCTAGAAAGATGGCCCCCAGCCCCCTGACGGTAGTTTCCTCAGTAAGACAGGATTGCACTTTTCCCTTCCTGCTCTCTTGCACTCTTATTTTTGAACTCATTTGAAACAGGCATGATCTTTGGATCATTTCTATTTTAATTTTCAAAAAATTAGAACTAAAGAATGATTACCACATCGGGGTCTCAATGAAAGACCCACAGGGAAGGGACACAGGACTCTTGCTGGGCGCAGGGCCACCAGCAGAGGCCACTCCACGAGGAGAGGGTTCCTGACGCAGCGTGAGGCGCGGCTGGGCTGGGCTGGGCAAGGGGAGGGATGTTTATGAAGAAGAGAAGGGGAAATACCTGTTGTCTAGCCACTGTATAACATTTTCTTTAATCCTCACAATAACCCTACTGTGTAAACATTACTCTTCCTTCCAAGGTGGGAGCATTCAAGTGCCTGTGTGTCTTTCCAAACCAAGGCTCGTTTCTGAACCACAAAGCCTTCAAGACGGCCAAGAGGAGAGGAGCTGGAGCCCACGTCCTCGTGTGGCCCTCAGACCTCAGGGTTCTGGAAGCATTCAGCCTGGGTCCAGGGCCATTGGGAAGAGGCAGCCCAGGATGGAAGGCTCTTGTCCAGCCTCCTGTGATCCGTCTCCCCAGGGCCCCCACACCCTTCCAGCCTCACTGCCTCCTTGCTGTTCCTGTATCAGCCAACCTGCTTCTTGCCTCAGGCATTTACACAGGCTATTACCTCTGCCTGCAGAGCGCACTGCTGGGCTGAAATGTCCTTCCCTCAAGGTCACCTTCACTGACCCTTTGGACAGTCAGGTCTCCACAACACTCACCACAGACACGATGGAGTGACTGTTAGCATCGCTGTATATATAAAGCCTACTCCCTATTAACTGGAAGTTCTAAGAAGTCTGGGGCCTTCTTTGCCTTCTTTTCCACCATATTCCCCGGCATCCAATAGTGATTGGCACTTAATGAGTTTCTCTAACTATGTGCTGCCTGAATCAGGAGCTTAAGAAGTTGGAAGAGGTTCTAGGCAATTACCTGGAATATGGAAATACAGCCCTGCTGAAGAGTCCTTGCAGATGGAAGGACAGAGAAATGATATTTGCCCCAATCATAAAATCTATATCCATAAAAGTCACAAAGGAGTGGAGACTGCTATCATTTTAATAAAATGTCAGTATGTTTTTGGTCAAAAACTGGAGAAGCCAGAAAAAAATGAGAAGAGCTAACATGTTCAGTGATGTGTTTGTAGCTAAATTTTTCTCCTCTCATATCCTTTAAGATAATCTCCCCACAAGATAAATATTAAGTTTTAGGCATGATAATAGCATTGTGATTATATTACGAGATAAACTGTAACTTTTAGAGAAACATGCTTAAACTATTTATGACATCTGGGATAAAAGCTGGAGGAAGTGGATGGGGGTGTAGACAGGGCAGGACTGACCAGGGGTTGAGGGTTGTCGGCTGGGGGAAGGGTCCAGTATTCATTACATGATTCAGTCCCCTTTCGTTTATGTTTGAAAGTCTCCATAATTAAATTTTTTTTAACTTCTTTGTAATGCTGCTTGGTATTAAAAATGTCAAATCTTAAAAAATGTATACTAGGCCTATTAAAAGCCTCCTGGGCAGGCCACAATATGCCTTGAAAACAAAAGCCTTAATAAATGCATGGAATGAAAAAGTTATTGTCAAAGAAGGGAAAAGTTAACCACCACCTCAAGCCAAATCCCTCTGAGCAATGCGGCAGAATTAACAACAGGCATCATCAGTAAACTATACAGAGAATGTCTCAATGAAACTGTTCCCTGGGATGTACGCATAGCTTAAAACTTATTTACAGGCTCATGCTACGGCCGTTTAACATGAAGATGTACTTGGCGGCAAGCGCCTTAGAAAAGAAACTCAGCCTAAACTCCTGCTGGAAGGGTTTTACTGACGTGTGAATCCAGCGACAGATGAACACAGGTTCCAAACCCTAAGTCAGAGTACAGGGTCTTACGAGGACGTAAGCTCTACAGAGGCTGTAGTCCCTGCTTTATTCCCGATACTCAGCATAAACAGATGCTCCATAAATACGTTTTGAAGGGAAGAAGAGAGAGGGACTGTTTGGAATTGTGTCTGTGCCAGAGTATTTGGAGTGTGTGGTCATCCCAGACACTGATCTGTGCAAAGGAAGAAAAGCCCATGGTCAAGATGGGTTCTCAGAGAATAAACAATACCAGAAACACAGTTGGACATACATCCAAACTGACGCTGGCAGACCGCCACAGCCAGCCCCGGACCCCAGAGGCCAGGACAGGCATCTGGTCACATGTCCGGCTGGCAACATGACTTAGGTGGACCCTGACATGTATTGAGTGACTTGAAAACTAGAAGCTAAGTTATTTCCAACCCTTTTGGTTTGGGACCTCTTCTTCCAGCCAGAGGGTGGCAGCTGACCAGGGACGCTGAGCGCTGGGCCTCTGATCCTACCCGCCTTGCAGGCAGAGGGGGTCCCTTTCAGGAATGCGCTCTGACCTGTCTGACCTGTGCGTCCGTCTTAGCAAATTACTGTTCCTGGTCATTACTCACGCTTAATGCTGTTCTACCGGACTGTGAGAAAAGTGGACACTGCAGCTGAGCCAGAGAGGCTCTTCCACAGCCCGGGAGAGAAATGGGGAGGGGACGGCAGCCCTGTCTGCTCAGAGGAATGGAGACCTTTGGCTCATTAAAATGTCTGTTACTTCTGACTATCTCACAGACCGAACAGAGACCACTTCCTAAATAATCCCATGCTTAGAAAAAGACTGATCACTTTGAATGCTTCAAGTCGAGAAGGGAAAGAAAAACCTCCAGCCTAGCAGAAACCTCAAAGAGAACGTGGTTCTAATGACAGTATCCGGACAGCAGGTAACTTCTTAAAGATATTACAGCCTCTAAGCAGGTAATAGCTACTCAGGCCTAAAAACCCCAGGGAAAAAGAGACCAGCTTGGGGCGGGTAATCAGGAACTTCTTTTCTGGAACCCAGCGGTATAGTGCACACGTTAGGTAAGTTCCTCCGACTGATGAAACAGACCTTCCCAATGGGAGAAAGCATGCAGGCGACGTCACCACGACGCCAGGGCTGGGGCACAGACCCGAATTAGAACTGCAGGTCCACAGCTACTCACTGTGTGGCCCTGGGCAAGGGCTTACTCCACGGTGCCTCAGGGTCCTGAACAGCAAAATGGGGATAACACCACCAATTTCAGTTATTTTAAGGAACACACCTAGCATGCTGCTGGGCATACCAGCAGATACTGCCTGAGTCTACTGTTAGTGGCGGTGTCTCATCATTTCTGAGTATCTGATCTTCCACGAAATTCTCCATGTCTGTCTGGATGCTTCTGCTTGTCTCTCCACCTCTCTCCTCGTGGGGGTCTTTGCTGTTCCCATCACAGTCATCACACTTACTCTGACGGTGAAAGGCTCGCCCCTGAACTAGCCTTGCTGTGTCTTCATAAAGAGAGAATCAAAATCTCAGGAGGTTAGAAATTGGAAGCGTTGCACAGTCAGCGGCCTTGTGGACAGCCTCCCAGCCCCACCTCGGTGCCTGATGACAGGGTAGGGTGGGGTGGGGGTGAGGGACACTGCTGGGTCAGCCAGCACAGCCCTGCCCTCCCTGCAAACCACAGCCGCTGCACTTTGTTCTATGGATGGCACTGTCCTACACAGCCGTTTGACTAGACTTCCACAGCTAAAGAAACTGAAAAAATGCCAGCTCCAGGCTGACACAGTTGCATCTGCTAGAAGAGGAAACTGAGGCCCCTAGAGATGACCTGACGGGCCCGACCACTACAGCGCTTGGTCAGGCAGCTGGGACTAGAACCCAGGCTTCTTCCGCCCTCCAGGGGCTGCTACTCCCGAGGTGACACACGGAGTCCCACGTGCCACAGCGGGCAGCCCCAGCCCCACCGGAACCCTGACAGCACACTCCGCACCTGGCAACAGCCTGTCATGTTGTATAAACAGTCATGCCAAGAACAAGAACTCACCCTCAGCAGGCTTGTTCATCCGGGGCTTTTAAGGGAAAGAGGGCTGTAAAACTGAATGGCCCTTTTAAACATTTTCCCAGGCTATCAAAGTTCCCAACTTTTCATATCTACACATATATCCACTCTCCTTCACTCAGTGCTCTCCAAGATCTAGAAACCACTTCTTTAAAACCACAAGTCACTTTTAAAGGACATCCATTGACAGTGAGACGTTAACAGCTATTTAAAACATTATCTACTTCAAGCTGTTATGTCAGTTTGGAAAAACTTCACCATTGCACAGACTCAATCAGCTCAGGTCATACTCTCTAAAATTCAGCTATGCAGTGAGACTCTGATTCAACATGATAAGGGTTTAATAGCTGGTGTTGGTTCTTATTTCTGTGTGTGCATAAGAATACGCTGCATATAGATTTGGATAGGAATACAGATACATACACTCACAAGGTTCTCTGAAAATAAGGGTTCAATTTCAAAACCATCTACTACCAATTTTAATTTTTACTGTTCAACAACTTAATAAACATTATATTGCACATTCATCAATTTCTCAACATGAAATTTGTGTCCACAAATTAATCAGCATTTCCTCTCCCATAATGATTTTTAATATACAAACAGAAGTCCATAGAGCTAATTCATCTGAGTCATTAACACAACTTAAGATGATAATATTCCAAACAGGGGGAAGGTATAGCTCGGTGGTAGATTATGCTCAGCCTGCATGAGGTCCTGGGTTCAATCCCCAGTACCTCCATTAAAATAAATAAGTAAATAAATAAACCTAATTACCTATCCCAAAAAACAAACAACCTAAATAAACAAATAAAATTTTTTTTAAATTCCACAAAGAAACTTCTCATGGGTTGAGTTATGTCCTGCAAATAGGTAGCACATTGGAGTCCTAATCCCCAGTACCTCAGAATTTGGCCCTATTTAGAGACAGGGTTAAGTTCAGATGCAGTCACTAGAGTAAGCCCTAATCCCAGATGACTAGTGCCCTTATAAAAAGAGGAAAATCTGGCTCTGGAGACATGCACACACAGGGAGAGCACCACGTGAAGACCAGAGTGCAGCCGAGGACTGCCAAGGGCCGCCATCAGTTGAGCGAGGCAAGGGTTCTCGCCTGGAGCCCTCAGAGAGAACATGGGCCCGCTCATCCCCTGGTCTTGGGTTTGAAGCCTCCAAAACCATGAGACAACACATTTGTGTTGTTTAAACCACCCAGTTTGTGGCACTTTTTTTGTGGCAGCCACAGGAAACCAACACAAAACTGAATCATCATTATCAACAGTTCACTAAACACCTACTATGTGCAAGGCAGAGGGCTAGGCTCTGAGAGACGACATTGAAAGACTCCACATTCTCATGTGTGTGTGTATCTGTTCGTGCTGTGCACCAGCATTGCAGGAATATGTACGTATACACATGTGGAGTTCTTAGCAGCAGATGACGAGGTGCCAAGGGAGAGAAAGAGGGCAGCCTGGATGTCCTGTGGCTCACAAGAGGGGACGCTCACCCCAGCACCGGCGGTCCAGGAAGGTCTTGGGGGGAAGCAGGCCTTTAGTAGGGCCTTGAAGGATGCGAAGACTTGGATCAACTGAGAGACGGCTGGGGAGAGACTCCGGGCACAGGCTAGAGCCCTAACAAGGGGTCTGAGGAGGAAGTAGATGCCATGGGGTCAAAGGATAATTAGTAAATCTGTCCGGTGAGAGCAGACCGACTCAAAAAAAAAAAAAAGAGATACTACTGAGTCGGTTTCAGACAGGCTGGGTCATCACCCAAGAGGAACGAACGAGTCGACAGGGTCTGAGTCCTGAAGCACAACCAGTGGTGCCACATGGAACCAGCTCAAACTACCGGTATTCTGGCATTTATTTTCTTACAACCAAAGACAGTTATTTTATTTAATAGGGAAGAAACCGCCTCATCATCTTCTACCCTTTGCTGTCATTTGCCATTGCATCTGAGAGAGGGCCAAGGCCCAGGGCTGAATTCCGCAGGGAGGTTGTCTGAGGAAGAAGGTTCTAGTAAAGGCAAATGATCTTAGAGTAGGTGGGGCTAGAGAAGGAGGACGGGGAGGGGGCGGAGGGCCTGTGCTGGAGAAGGGGGTGAGAGACTTGGGAAAAGGACAGGGAGTCTGCGCAGGCACCTGCCTCCCACCCTGCCCCCTCAAGCCCTCCTCCTGCTCTCCTTCACATGTCCCCGCCTCATTTCCAAGACGGCTCCATCAGGGTCTCCGGGAAGCACACAGCCCCAAGGTTAATACCCGTGAGGAACAAATACGGGAAGACACACTCTCACTGGTAATCAGGAAATGTAAGGTCCTTGTCCTGATAGGGTCAGAACATCTTCTAAATGAGGGCACCTATGTCCCACTCCAGCCTAGAACTTTCTGGTTCTATCTGTTCACATAAATGATCCACATTTCATACTTTTAGATACTAAAATAATACTGACACAGCCATAAAATATCTGTACTCTGTACATGAAAGTAACACCACGTGGAGAACACTGCACACTAGCACGGTCACAGCAGGACGGGGCTCGGGGGGGGGGGGGGCCACAGCTGACGTGTGGGGTGGGCAGCCTCCCCAGACAGGCCAAGCTGTACATGGAGGAGTCCCCCGAGGTCTGGTCTGTGCAGAGAGAGGAGGCAAGGCCGGGGTGTACTGAAAGAGGGCTGCTCAGAGAGGGACATCATGACATCAGAAAAGATGCAGCAGGCACAGCCCGGAGGGAGGAGGAGACGCAGGACAGGCAGTTTCTCCAGGAAGAAGCATGACGCCAGGAAGGCCCAGGGGACACAAGCAGGCCAGGCCACCAGCCAGGACATGGTGACGAAGTCACCCAGAACAGCCTCACAGTCACCACCAGGGCCTTCAGGTGCTGCCACCACCCAAGGACTTTGGCTCTGGGGAACAGCCAGCCCCACCCTCCTCCTCTCTACCCCAGTTCTTCTGCAGTGAGTCATCCGACACGTCAGAGATGGACACTCAGACTGCACACCTGGTCCACCCAGTACAAGCGTCATGGCAGATAGCTTTCCCAGGCGTCTCTGCCCTGCGCTCAGGTTCGCAGCAGGAGGGAGCCTGGGGTGCAGGAACGCTGGGAGGACTTTGGCCCCCACGAGCACCTGGGTTACATATGAGGGTTCAGGATGACATTTTGATCCAAAAAAACCAAAAAACAAAATTGGTCTAATTGGTTTTTAAACTTCAAAAAGCACTGCTCAACACCAGTAAGCAAATCGGTACACAGCACGGTTACCAACGTGCATGTGACACAGAACACGATGCCTCTTTCTTTGGGAATATCTGATTCTTCTTGAGCAGTGACATGCCCTCCGGTGCCTCACAGCAGTCACCGCCCCAGTGGCAGCACCCAGAAACCCCCCACGAACATCTCCCCAGGCGTGCAGCTCGGGCCCAACTCCAGCAGACCAAATTCCCCACTGCCCCTACCATGCATTCGGGAACAGCCACCAAGGAAGGCCCTTGTCCTGTCACCCTAGCCGGGCCCCGTCTCCAGCAAGGGCTCCTTCTGACTCCCCATGTGCTAAGCTGCCCACAGGCCCCTGGACTCAGCCCAGGCCCACTCCTCTGAAAGGGATGGAGAGGGAGAGGATTAGTGGGGGCAGAAGGGAATACCTCCCCCCTCAGCAAAACAGTCATCAGAGGGGCCCAGCGGCCGAAGCCTGACCACTCCTGCTCTCTTTGTGGTTATGAGCTTTTACTCCCAAGCTTTTTCTCTGTAGAATATTTGAAGCTGAAAGAAGAAACTACATAACCAAAGTACCACTATCACAAAAATACCATCTATTCAACAATAATATATGGGTTCATACTCAAAATTGTACAATTATCCCAATATGCCTTTTACAGACTTTCTATGGATCCAGGAATTAATGAAGGTTGATTCATTATATTTGATATTTAATCTCTTTAGCCTCTTACCTTCAACAGAGTCTCCTTTTTTTTCTTTTTTAAATAACATTGAATCTATTAAGGGATTCTGGCTAATTGTTTTGGATTTTTCTGTTTCCTTATTACTAGATTCAAGTTAAACAAGTTTGGCATGAATATTACAGGTAAAACTGTTTACTTCTTACCTGCATCACATGAGAAGTCACATAGTACCAGGCAGCCCCACTACTGGTGATGGTGAACTGGATCACGCGGTTGGACTGCTGGCTGCCCTACTGTGGCACTGGACCCTGAGAGTCAGTAAGTGATTAATACTCTCAGACCCCGTGAACGTACTCCTCCGCAGTGATCTTTCACCAACTAGTTTCTGCAACCACTGACGCACTGCCTTGGGGGTTATAAACCAGAGATTCTCTAAATTTACCAGCTGATGTAATATAAAGAAGAGCTTTCCCCTTGATAATCTCTCTTTCTCTGATTATTACTATCAACTCATGAGGTTTTTTTCAATTATTCAATGTGTTATTATTGTTATTAATTCTTTTGATGCTGAAACCATTTCATTTTTACTGGTGAGAGCCCTTTCAAACCAGCTTTTGGGTCCTTGGTTATAGCCCCATCCTCCGTGTTCCCGGAGCCCTTCTCACACTTCTGGATCCTAACACTGAGACTATGATTGTCATCTTTGTTTATTTATACATCTGTCTCACCTGAAACACTGTGAGTTCCTCTAAGGCAAGGCCAAGGTCAGACGTATCTGCACGGCCCAGCACAGCAGCTGACACAAAGAGGCCCGCCGCTGGGCGCCCTCGCCACGGCGGGCTGCTCCCTTCCAGGCAGCCTGGCCGCCCAAGAGCTGGGCCTCAGCGCCGGCAGCTGACAACGGGCCCTTGGACTCGACTGGACGGGGCTCTTCCAGGAGAAACACGCTCCCTGTCCCTGTCACAGCACCTGGACTAGGGCCAGCACCCCGATCGCTTCTAGGCAACACAGCCAGTGTCCACCAAGAAGAGCAGATCAGAGGCCGGGCTTGTGGGGAGAGGTGGACGGGGCAAGTCGAGAGGGCCTGCCACCTCACAGCTGCCGACACTCAGGCTCTGTGCCCGGCCTGGGCACAGGATGGACGGAGAGGGGGTGAAACACGAGGGCACAAAGAGGAGAACGGGCCAGGGCTTCGCCCTGCGGGGGCTTACTTGCTCTTTCCTTTCAGCCTTCTTTTCGCTGGGCTCCGACGCCGGACCCTCGGGAGGCACGGTCAGCCGCAGTCTGCAGACATTTGCCTATATGGGAGACGGGGGAGGCCGGTTAGGAAGCCACATGTGGGGTGGAAGGAACCGGGGCACCCGGGGCTTCTCAGAGCCCCTTTCCCCTACTTGGCAGCGGGAGTGATGGTGCCAATCACACAGGGGACTCTGGGGCAAGGCCAGCCCTTGCCGGGCTCATCATATGCACTCGACACCCTCTGCTCAGGTTTTATGTTTTCCGTGTTTAGGAAACTACTAAAGACTTTCAGAGTTCAGACATTTTTTTTAAATGGCTCATGTTCTGTTACAGTACAGAATGGTCTTATTTCACAACCACAGGCCAAAATACAGCTGGAGGGATAGAGGCCAAATTACAGCCAGTGGCGATGGGGTGTGAGGGTGCTTTGTACTGGACTGTGTACTGGATTTTTCTATAATAGACAGGTACATGTTTAATCACAAAATTTTTTTAAGCCTCCATACCAGTGTTCACAGCAGCATTATTTATAATAGCCAAAAGGTGGAAACATCCCAAACGTCCATCAATAGATGAATGGATAAATAAAATGTGGTAAATACACAGAATAAAATGAGTACTATACAGCCTTACAAAGGAAGACAATTCTGACACATGCTACAACATGGATGAACCTTGAGGACATAAGGCTAAGTGAAATAAGGCGGTCCCAAAAAGACAAACACTGTACGCTTCCAATTATATGAGGTCTCTAGTGTAGGCAAATTCACAGACCAGACAGAATGGTGGCTGGTGGTTGCCAGGGGCTGAGGAGATGGGGGAAAGGTACAGTTTCAGTGTGAAAAGATGAAAACATTCTGGAGATGGATGGTAGTGACGGCTGTGTAACAATGACATTGGACTCAACGCCACATGATGTTTACTTCACCCTATTATAGCCGGGTCCTGATGTGACATTTCCCAGAGAAAAGTGATCCTGCCATTAAATTAAAACAAAAACAAAAACAAAAAACAGAGGGCCAAAGCAGCACTCAGAGCACCCAGCCTACAGCGACATGGGTTTGACTCATTAGAGTGTCGCTTGTCCCTGTTATGGGTTGAATTATGTCCCCCTAAAATTTATATGTTGAAGTCCTGACCCCTAGTACTGCAAAATGTGACTCTACTTGGAAACAGAGTCTTTACAGAGGTTACATAAGTTAAAATTAGGTTGTTATGGCGAGTCTTAATCCAAAGCGGCTGGTGTCCTTATAAAAATGGGGAATGTGGAGACAGACGTGCATACAGGCAGAACACCAGGTAAGCATGCAGAGGAGAGGGGCCTGAAACAGCTCCTTCCCTCACAGCCCTCAGAAGGAACCAACCCTGCTGACACCTTGATTTCGGACTTCCAGCCTCCAGAACCACGAGACAATACACTTCTCCTGTTTAAGTCACCCAGTTAGCGATACCTTTTTACAACAGTCCTAGCAAACTAAGACACCCCTCCACCTGGTTTGCAGGCTCATGGATCTGCACTGGTCCACAGGGCAGCCTCTGAGCAAAACTACCCTTCATCCCAGATGCCCAGGGTTGGATATGATTGTTAAAGATCTTAGAAGTCCAACCTGCCAGCTTACAAAGGCCCCCCTCACCCAACAAGGTACTGGCAGGTGGATACCCAGCCTGAGGGTAACATTTTCCACGTACAAGTGAGAGCCCACTTGGGGCATGTTAGTGCTTCCACACACACCACTGCCTCCCTCTGAGGCACCCCATTTTGCTACCTGACACCTCTAACTTCCTGACAATGAACTTACAAGTTCTTCCTCAGAACACCTACCTGATGGACTAAGGGCGCTCTCAGGGGCTGCAGGAGAATTCCCTTTACTCTTGGTGGGCCTCCTGTCCCCTGAACCTCCTCCCTTCTGTACTAAACAACCTTAGTTCTTTCAGCCATGATTTGGTTTCAAGATCCTTCTCTCTCCTCGCTCTCCTCTGGGCAAGCTTCGACCCCAGTGACCCCAGGGTCAGATGTGGCCTGACCCCCAGGGATGTCACTCCCTTTTATGTAGACAACTTTGCACCAAACCTTCAAAGCTCATCACCAGTTATGCTGGCCAAAGAGAAACCAAACCATTCCAGCAGATAGCTCTCAGCTGACAAGCAACAACACTGATGGGAATCCAAGTGCCTGCAGAGAAAGGCAGCCCTCTGACTTCAGGCCACTTGGACTGGATGAAACCAGCTGGCATTTGCACAAACATCAAAGTGTAACTCACACCAGGCAGGCAATCCAAGTCTGTGATGCTCAATAATCTTCTCTGATAGGCTGGATCTGAGCCACAGCATAATTTTGCGAGAAAAGGAAATGATTTTCTCCTGCACCACACTCCCCCCAACACACACACGTGTGCACACAGATGTGCACACCTGCACAGGTGCACAGACACACACATACACCGGTTCCAACACCTACTAGGCTGTGTTGACTATGGGCAAGCTATTTGATCTCTCTGAGTCTCACGGGTAAAAAAGCAGGGCAAGGAAGATGTCTGGCACATAGTAAGCCTCTGTCAATGTTAGATATTTGTATTATTATCTAGATGTTATCATCATCCTACAAGCTCGAAAATGATACAGGCTTACTTGGCTTCCCGGCTCTGCTTTCCATGATAATAACAATTTGGTCAACGGGTCTAGTGGGAATTAGTACTGCAAGTGATACCTTTTTTAGGGTGACTGCCCTAGAGGGGTAATCCCTCATGGCAATAATTTTCAGAATAAACTAAAGCCTGAAGAAAAGACAAGGCTCAGAAGGGACTCCATGGGTCCAATCACCCCAAAATGAGAAGTCCCCTCCCGACTGAGACAATTCTCTATCTGTCCATGCAGAACTCTGATATTTTTCAACACATTTCCTGCAGCTCTCCCCGAGCTGTGTGGATTCCACGGTATACAAAACCTCAGGAAAAACAGAATGCATTTCCCTAAGCTCTCAGTTTTACCTGGTGACAGAAATGAATTAAAATAAAACGAACATGTAAAATAAACATCTGACAGCAAAGCTACATGCCAGGTGCAGCAGGTGCTTGAGGCTACACCCAGACCCCTGTGTGAATGTTTACACTTGTCATTACAAGTGCTTTTATGGAAACACTGAGGCACGGACTACACGTGGCACTTAGCAGTCTGAGTTAGCAGTGCTGACCCACTGATGGACCGACTGCACAGACACAATTTAAACTCAGCCTGGAACAGGATCAGATGCTTCCTAATAAGATGGCCAAATGAACTGTCCTGCAGGGAAAAAAGTTTGCTTGAAAAAATGTTAGGAATAATTCCCATTTTTGTTTTTTTAAACACACTCTGATAATTTGTGTACATTATGGAAAAAAATGTCTTTAAGGAAACACAACTAACTGCTGCTGCTGGTGGTGGTGGCGGTGATCTCAGGAAAGTGGGATTTCTGCACTGTCTGCACCTGCTCCAAGTATGTGCACGTTTTTAAATTAAAAATCATAGTAGTGATAGCAATAATAAAAATTGAGAGAGGCTGTATCAGAAAGAGAAGAGAGCAATCCTTTCCAGACCCACAGGACAGCTTCAGGAAAGAAAACATCCCAAGGTCAAAAAGACACTGTGAACTTCCTAACAGAAGCACCAAGTAACCCCTGAACGAACCCACTAGGCTGACCCAGGAGAGTTTACCCCCCATTAGTCATTCACTTTCAGGAATCTCCCTTTGGGAAAATCTCCCACTGAGTACAATCAAGGCAGTGTTGCTTATCTCTCTGAGCATTTTATGATGCTGACCTTCATGGTTTCCTGACACACAAATACCCAGAGCAGCCCAGGCTGGACAGGACTGAGTGGCAGGTAAGATAGTTTGTTCCCAGGGGTTCCCATAGCAGCTGGCTCAGCCTTGTGTTCTGAACAGAGGAGAGCCGAACCTAACTTCCCCTGAACACTAGTGCTAGACCAGCTGTCCCTACAAGTGAGGGTCCTTCCCAGTGGATCAAAAGCAGGAAGATGGACTTAGTGCATTCCATCACTTAGTTACTGAGCACCCACAACTTGTGAAATAGTTTTAAAGGTTATGAGGGTACCAGCATGGAGAGAAACAACCAATATGAAAAGAGACAGCTGAACCCGCAGGAGCTCACAATTCAGATATATACCCACTCAGGGCAACAGAGAGCCCTTGGTGTAACATGGTGGAACTGTACTTTTTGGGTTCCAATTTTGTTTCTGACACCTACTAGCTATGAAACTTTTGGAAAGCTACTTGATCTCTATTGCTTCGGTCACCTTAGTGGTAAAGCAGAGCTGACAATACTACAGAACCACTCTCCTGGGATTGTGGCAAGGATTAAATACACTAATACATGGCAAGGGCTGAGAGGAGTTCCCGGCACATATTAAGTGCTCTGTAAGTGTTCTTTTTTTTACCATAGGAATATAGGAAGGAGAGCAATAACCTTAACTGGTGGTGGACGTACATGGGAAGGCTCCTAGAGATGACACTGGAGCTGGGTACAGAAGGACTTTCAGGGGCAATGAGTTGGGAGAATCCAACGTCAGAATAACAACAGACAATTCCCAGAAAAGGCACTCACTCCAGGCTGGCCAAAGGCACAGACACTGGCACGTTCTGAGAATGGTAAATGGGCCTGCAGCCTGAGCAACAATGGGAGAGGGAAAAGGGCAAACAGATAGGGGCCAAACTCTGACAACCTACGAATGCCTGATGGAGAAGTAAGGCCTCTAATGGAAGACAAGGGGGAGCCATTCAAATTTTTGGAGAAAGGGACTAACACTCAAATCTGAGTTCAGCGATGCAACAGCATCACTGAGTATCTCCTATTATGTTCCACACACTACAAACTGGACTGGAAGGGAAAAAACAGGGCTCCCAAGCGAGCCTTGAACCTTACTTGTTTCTGTAGCCCTTACAGCACTCAGCACAGTATCAACACACAACAGGCCCTTGCTCAGTAAATGTCAGTGTGAGTTTCTTTTTAGGTTGAACTAAAATACAGTATGAAGAATGTACCTGAAACTCCCCAAAGGGCCTTCCACTTTCTTTAAACCAACCCCCATGGGAGGAGTAGCAAGGGAGGGGCAGCAAGCATTCAAGCTTCCTCCACAGGAGGATAAACAGCCGAACCCTTGTCTGCAATGAGGGCACCTGGGAGCTAAGCTGGTCCTCTGGAGACTTGTTTCCGACCCCCTTTGTGGAGGCAGAGGGCTGGTCTCCATCTAGGGGAGATGCTGGGATCCATGTACCATCATGCTCTCAGCTTCCGGTACCTGGGCTCCCCTGAGGGAAAACTGTCCGTCTCAAACAAAAAGGGGTGGAGGAGATGACCCAGGGAGGTGTCAGGTTGGCTCACCAGTCTATAAACATGCATTTCCCTAAGGAAATGAGCCAAGTGCATTTACATCTCCCTCAGGCCTGGTCCACTTTGTGAAGGTGGGTCCCTGCCCAGCTCCACCTAACAACAGAAGGTGTGGCCACTAGGGTTCCGGCTGGGAGGAGGGACACCACACTCTCTCTGCTCAGCACAGGCAGGGTATCTCTGGAACACACAGGCGCAACAGGGCCTGACCTGTCTGGAGTAGGCCTCTTGGCTCTGCTGTGGCCCTGAATTTGCAGGACTGATTATCTATATCAGGGTGAGGCAAACTTTTTCTGTAAAGGGCCAGATAGTAAACACTGAGGTTTTGCAGGCCCTGGATAAACCATTCTTAGCTGAGAGTGTACAAAGCAGGCCGCGGGCCGGATCTGACCCCAGGACCGTGGCTTACTGACCCCTGATCTGCGTATGCGGACACTTCTTCCAGGCGGTATAAAGTGGCCTGGAACCCCCTTTCCCGCGTCAGGGCTGACTCCAGACAAAATTCATTAATAAGAGGATGGCGGCTTCTCCTTCTTGCTCTGCCAGGCTCACTGCCGTACCAGGCTCACAACATGCCCCTCAGGCCAAGACCCAGAGAGAAAACACAGGTAAATGCATGCACACAAAGACCTGAAGTGTTAGGACTCCCCACCCTGCCCCACCCCACCTTCCCACAAGGCCAAAGGGACCTTCCCAAACAAGGTCCCAGGACTATCTGCATTTCCAAGAAAGCCATCAGGGGACAGTATGGTTTGGAAGGAGTCCCCATCCTTGGCCGCACATGAGAATCACCTGGGGAGCTTCCTAAACAATCCCAATTTTATCCTCTACTTGCTGAGGTTCTCACTTAGACAGCCTAGGGCGGGGCCCGGGTGCAGGTATTTTAAGCTTCTCAGTGTCCCATGTGCAACGAGAGTCGAGAATCAGTGACTGAACCAAAGGATGAAACTGACGGTACAACAGGATGAGGCAACTGGCATGTTTGGAGGCCTCCCCAGCGCTGACCAAGTCCTCACCTGGGCCCGCACTCCCAGCCCCTGGGCACCTGCTTCCTGTGCAGGTGGGCCAGAGGCCACGGGCTGGCTTCCTCCCAAGCCTCTCTTCCTGTTTTCCCGTTTGCCAAGCCAATGTTAAGTAAGCGTGGCTCCTTCAGGGCCCTGGTGATACTCCTCTTCTTGAGCACCTATTACACCAGGCTTGGGGAGGGGAGTCTCTAAACCTTGTCTCATGTAGTTAATCAGAGGTACAAGCAATGATGGGGTGCACTGGCCTCTAGGGGAACACAGAAGAGCTGACCCCTCCTCAGAGAAGCACGAGAAAAGGGAGAGGAGAGGAATAGCATCACAAGCTTGGGGAAGAGCAAGTAACTTGGAACATCTAGAGAGACTGTGTGTGAGGAGGGGGCAGGGAGGGCAGAGGCCGGATCAGGAGCGCCTGCTGCTAAACCTGGGGGTTTGTACTTGTTCTTGGCAGGATGAGGGGGCTCCTGAAGCAGAGGAGTTGGGTGACTGGAATTTGCATTTTAGAA